>NW_028270139.1:21441657-22059560 GCF_037043375.1 Chiloscyllium plagiosum
AGTGACCATGCTGCTGATGCCTCAGTTCCATGGTGCTGGTGCGTCAGTGACCATGGTGCTGGTACCTCACTGACAATGCTGCTGGTTCCTCAATGACCATGATGCTGCTGCCTCAGTTCCATGGTGCTGGTGCCTCAGTGACCATGGTGCTGGAACCCCAGTGACAATGGCTCTTGTGCCAAAGTGACCATGCTGCTGGTACCTCACTGACCATGATGCTGGTACATCACTGACCATGATACTGCTGCCTCTGTTCCATGGTGCTGGTGCCTCAGTGACCATGATGCTGGTGCCTCAGTGACCATGGTGCTGGTGTCTCAGTGACCATGGTGCTGGTGCCTCAGTGACCATGATGCTCGTGCTTCAGTGACCATAGTGATGGTGCCTCAGTGACCATGGTACTGGTGCCTCAGTGACCATGGTGCTGATGCCTCAGTGACCATGATGCTCATGGCTCAGTTCTATGGTGCTGGTGCCTCAGTTACCATGCTGCTGATGCTTCAATGACCATGCGCCTGGTGCCACAGTGACGTTGCTGCTCATGCCTCCATGACCATGGTGCTGGTGCCTCAGTGACCATGCTGCTGATGCCTCAGTTCCATGGTGCTGGTGCGTCAGTGACCATGGTGCTGGTACCTCACTGACAATGCTGCTGGTTCCTCAATGACCATGATGCTGCTGCCTCAGTTCCATGGTGCTGGTGCCTCAGTGACCATGGTGCTGGAACCCCAGTGACAATGGCTCTTGTGCCAAAGTGACCATGCTGCTGGTACCTCACTGACCATGATGCTGGTACATCACTGACCATGATACTGCTGCCTCTGTTCCATGGTGCTGGTGCCTCAGTGACCATGATGCTGGTGCCTCAGTGACCATGGTGCTGGTGTCTCAGTGACCATGGTGCTGGTGCCTCAGTGACCATGATGCTCGTGCTTCAGTGACCATAGTGATGGTGCCTCAGTGACCATGGTACTGGTGCCTCAGTGACCATGGTGCTGATGCCTCAGTGACCATGATGCTCATGGCTCAGTTCTATGGTGCTGGTGCCTCAGTTACCATGCTGCTGATGCTTCAATGACCATGCGCCTGGTGCCACAGTGACGTTGCTGCTCATGCCTCCATGACCATGGTGCTGGTGCCTCAGTGACCATGCTGCTGATGCCTCAGTTCCATGGTGCTGGTGCGTCAGTGACCATGGTGCTGGTACCTCACTGACAATGCTGCTGGTTCCTCAATGACCATGATGCTGCTGCCTCAGTTCCATGGTGCTGGTGCCTCAGTGACCATGGTGCTGGAACCCCAGTGACAATGGCTCTTGTACCAAAGTGACCATGCTGCTGGTACCTCACTGACCATGATGCTGGTACATCACTGACCATGATACTGCTGCCTCTGTTCCATGGTGCTGGTGCCTCAGTGACCATGATGCTGGTGCCTCAGTGACCATGGTGCTGGTGTCTCAGTGACCATGGTGCTGGTGCCTCAGTTCCATGGTGCTGGTGCCTCAGTCACCATGGTGCAGGTGCCTCAGTGACCCATGATGCTGGTGCCTCAGGGACCATGGTGCTGGTATCTCAGTCACCATAGTGCTGGTGTCTCAGTGAACATGCGTCTTGTGCCACAGTGACCATGCTGCTGATACCTCCATGACCATGGTGCTGGTGCCCCAGTGACCATGCTGCTGGTGCCTCAGTGACCATGGTGCTGGTGCCTCAGTGAACATGGTGCTGGAACCTCAGTGACCATGGTACTTGTGCCTCAGTGATCAGGCTGCTGATGCTTCAGTGACCATGCGTCTGGGGCCACAGTGACCATGCTACGGATGCCTCCGTGACCATGGTGCTGGTGCCTCAGTGACCATGCTGCTGATGCCTCAATGACCATGGTGCTGGTGCCTCAGTGACCATGGTGCTGGTACCTCACTGACCATGCTGCTGGTTCCTCACTAACCATGATGCTGGTGCCTCAGTTACATGGTTCTGGTGCCTCAGTGACCATGGTGCTGATGCTTCAGTGACCATGGTGCTGGTACCTCAGTGACTATGATGCTGGTGCCTCAGTGACCATGGTTCTGGTATCGCAGTGACCATAGTGCTGGTGTCTCAGTGACCAGGGTGCTGCTGCCTCAGTGACCATGCTGCTGATGCCTCAGTTCCATGGTGCTGGTGCCTCAGTGACCATGGTGCTGATGCCTAGTGTCCATGGTGCTGGTAACTCACTGACAATGCTGCTGGTTCCTCAGTGACCATGATGCTGCTGCCTGGGTTCCATGGTGCTGGTGCCTCAGTGACCATGGTGCTGGAACCTCAGTGACTATGATGCTGGTGCCTCAGTGACCATGGATCTGGTTTGGCAGTGACCATAGTGCTGGTGTCTCAGTGACCATGGTGCTGCTGCCTCAGTGACCATGCTGCTGATGCCTCAGTTCCATGGTGCTGGTGCCTCAGTGACCATGGTGCTGGTGCCTAGTGACCATGGTGCTGGTAACTCACTGACAATGCTGCTGGTTCCTCAGTGACCATGATGCTGCTGCCTGAGTTCCATGGTGCTGGTACCTCAGTGACCATGGTGCTGGAACCTCAGTGACCATGGTGCTTGTGCCTCAGTGACCACGCTGCTGATGCCTCAGTGACCATGCTGCTGATGCCTCAGTACCATGGTGCTTGTGCCTCAGTGACCATGCTGCTGGTGCCTCACTGACCATGATGCTGCGGCCTCAGTTCCATGGTGCTGGTGCCTCAGTGACCATGGAGCTGGTGCCTCAGTAACCATGGTCCTGGTACCTCAGTGACCATGCTGCTGGTGCCTCAGTGACCATGATGCTCGTGCTTCAGTGACCATAGTGCTGGTGCCTCAGTGACCATGGTGCTGGAACCTCAGTAACCATGGCGCTGGTGCCTCAGTGACCATGGTGCTTGTGCCTCAGTGACCATGGTGCTGCTGCCTCAGTGACCATGGTGCCGGTATCTCAGTGACCATAGTGCTGGTGTCTCAGTGACCATGGTGCTGGTGCCCCAGTGACCATGATGCTGATGCCTCAGTGACCATGCTGCTGGTGCCTCAGTGACCATGCTGCTGATGCCTCAGTACCATGGTGCTTGTGCCTCAGTGACCATGCTGCTGGTGCCTCACTGACCATGATGCTGCGGCCTCAGTTCCATGGTGCTGGTGCCTCAGTGACCATGGTGCTGGTGCCTCAGTAACCATGGTCCTGGTACCTCAGTGACCATGCTGCTGGTGCCTCAGTGACCATGATGCTCGTGCTTCAGTGACCATAGTGCTGGTGCCTCAGTGACCATGGTGCTGGTGCCTCAGTGACCACGCTGCTGATGCTTCAGTGACCATGGTGCTGGTGCCTCAGTGACCATGCTGCTGATGCTTCAATGACCATGCGCCTGGTGCCACAGTGACGTTGCTGCTCATGCCTCCATGACCATGGTGCTGGTGCCTCAGTGACCATGCTGCTGATGCCTCAGTTCCATGGTGCTGGTGCCTCAGTGACCATGGTGCTGGTACCTCACTGACAATGCTGCTGGTTCCTCAGTGACCATGATGCTGCTGCCTCAGTTCCATGGTGCTGGTGCCTCAGTGACCATGGTGCTGGAACCTCAGTGACCATGGTGCTTGTGCCACAGTGACCATGCTGCTGATGCCTCCGTGACCATGGTGCTGGTGCCTCAGTGACCATGATGCTGCTGCCTCAGTTCCGTGGTGCTGGTGCCTCAGTGACCATGGTGCTGGAACCCCAGTGACAATGGCTCTTGTGCCAAAGTGACCATGCTGCGGGTACCTCACTGACCATGATGCTGGTACATCACTGACCATGATACTGCTGCCTCTGTTCCATGGTGCTGGTGCCTCAGTGACCATGATGCTGGTGCCTCAGTGACCATGGTGCTGGTGTCTCAGTGACCATGGTGCTGGTGCCTCAGTTCCATGGTGCTGGTGTCTCAGTCACCATGGTGCAGGTGCCTCAGTGACCCATGATGCTGGTGCCTCAGGGACCATGGTGCTGGTATCTCAGTCACCATAGTGCTGGTGTCTCAGTGAACATGCGTCTTGTGCCACAGTGACCATGCTGCTGATACCTCCATGACCATGGTGCTGGTGCCTCAGTGACCATGCTGCTGGTGCCTCAGTGACCATGGTGCTGGTGCCTCAGTGAACATGGTGCTGGAACCTCAGTGACCATGGTACTTGTGCCAAAGTGACCATGCTGCTGGTACCTCACTGACCATGATGCTGGTACATCACTGACCATGATACTGCTGCCTCTGTTCCATGGTGCTGGTGCCTCAGTGACCATGATGCTGGTGCCTCAGTGACCATGGTGCTGGTGTCTCAGTGACCATGGTGCTGGTGCCTCAGTGACCATGATGCTGCTGCCTCAGTTCCGTGGTGCTGGTGCCTCAGTGACCATGGTGCTGGAACCCCAGTGACAATGGCTCTTGTGCCAAAGTGACCATGCTGCTGGTACCTCACTGACCATGATGCTGGTACATCACTGACCATGATACTGCTGCCTCTGATCCATGGTGCTGGTGCCTCAGTGACCATGATGCTGGTGCCTCAGTGACCATGGTGCTGGTGTCTCAGTGACCATGGTGCTGGTGCCTCAGTTCCATGGTGCTGGTGCCTCAGTCACCATGGTGCAGGTGCCTCAGTGACCCATGATGCTGGTGCCTCAGGGACCATGGTGCTGGTATCTCAGTCACCATAGTGCTGGTGTCTCAGTGAACATGCGTCTTGTGCCACAGTGACCATGCTGCTGATACCTCCATGACCATGGTGCTGGTGCCTCAGTGACCATGCTGCTGGTGCCTCAGTGACCATGGTGCTGGTGCCTCAGTGAACATGGTGCTGGAACCTCAGTGACCATGGTACTTGTGCCTCAGTGATCAGGCTGCTGATGCTTCAGTGACCATGCGTCTGGGGCCACAGTGACCATGCTACGGATGCCTCCGTGACCATGGTGCTGGTGCCTCAGTGACCATGCTGCTGATGCCTCAATGACCATGGTGCTGGTGCCTCAGTGACCATGGTGCTGGTACCTCACTGACCATGCTGCTGGTTCCTCACTAACCATGATGCTGGTGCCTCAGTTACATGGTTCTGGTGCCTCAGTGACCATGGTGCTGGAACCTCAGTGACCATGGTGCTGGTACCTCAGTGACTATGATGCTGGTGCCTCAGTGACCATGGTTCTGGTATCGCAGTGACCATAGTGCTGGTGTCTCAGTGACCAGGGTGCTGCTGCCTCAGTGACCATGCTGCTGATGCCTCAGTTCCATGGTGCTGGTGCCTCAGTGACCATGATGCTGCTGCCTGGGTTCCATGGTGCTGGTGCCTCAGTGACCATGGTGCTGGAACCTCAGTGACTATGATGCTGGTGCATCAGTGACCATGGATCTGGTTTGGCAGTGACCATAGTGCTGGTGTCTCAGTGACCATGGTGCTGCTGCCTCAGTGACCATGCTGCTGATGCCTCAGTTCCATGGTGCTGGTGCCTCAGTGACCATGGTGCTGGTGCCTAGTGACCATGGTGCTGGTAACTCACTGACAATGCTGCTGGTTCCTCAGTGACCATGATGCTGCTGCCTGAGTTCCATGGTGCTGGTACCTCAGTGACCATGGTGCTGGAACCTCAGTGACCATGGTGCTTGTGCCTCAGTGACCACGCTGCTGATGCTTCAGTGACCATGGTGCTGGTGCCTCAGTGACCATGGTGCTGGTGCCTCAGTGACCATGATGCTGGTGCCTCAGTGACCATGGTGCTGGTGCCTCAGTTCCATGGTGCTGGTGCCTCAGTGACCATGGTGCTGGAACCTCAGTGACCATAGTGCTTGTGTCTCAGTGACCATGCTGCTGGTACATCATTGACCATGGTACTGGTGCCTCAGTGACCACGCTGCTGGTGCCTCCGTGACCATGGTGCTGATGCCTCAGTGACCATAGTGCTTGTGGCTGAGTGACCATGCTGCTGGTACCTCACTGACCATGCTGCTGGCACATCATTCACCATGGTACTGGTGCCTCAGTGACCATGGTGCTCGTACCTCAGTGACCACGGTACTCGTGCCTCAGTGACCAAGATGCTGGTGCATCAGTGACCAGGGTGCTGGTGCCTCAGTGATCATGGTGCTGGTGCCTTCGTGACCATGCTGCTGGTTCCTCAGTGACCATGCTGCTGATGCCTCAGTGGCCGTGCTGCTGGTGCCTCAGTGACCATGCTGCTGATGCCTCAGTACCATGGTGCTTGTGCCTCAGTGACCATGCTGCTGGTGCCGCAGTGACCATGCTGCTGATGCCTCAGTACCATGATGCTGGTGCCTCAGTGACCATGGTGCTGGTGTCTCAGTGTCCATGATGCTGGTACCTCAGTGACCATGGTGCTGGTGTCTCAGTGACCATGGTGCTGGTGCCTCACTGACCATGCTGCTGGTTCCTTAGTGACCATGATGCAGCTGCCTCAGTTCCATGGTGCTGGTGCCTCAGTGACCATGGTGCTGGAACCTTAGTGACCATGGCGCTGGTGCCTCAGTGACCATGGCGCTGGTGCCTCAGTGACCATGATGCTGGTGCCTCAGTGACCATGGTGCTGGTGTCTCAGTGACCATGGTGCTGGTGCCTCACTGACCATGCTGCTGGTTCCTTAGTGACCATGATGCAGCTGCCTCAGTTCCATGGTGCTGGTGCCTCAGTGACCATGGTGCTGGAACCTTAGTGACCATGGCGCTGGTGCCTCAGTGACCATGGCGCTGGTGCCTCAGTGACCATGGCGCTGGTGCCTCAGTGACCACGGTACTCGTGCCTCAGTGACCAAGATGCTGGTGCATCAGTGACCAGGGTGCTGGTGCCTCAGTGATCATGGTGCTGGTGCCTTCGTGACCATGCTGCTGGTTCCTCAGTGACCATGCTGCTGATGCCTCAGTGGCCGTGCTGCTGGTGCCTCAGTGACCATGCTGCTGATGCCTCAGTACCATGGTGCTTGTGCCTCAGTGACCATGCTGCTGGTGCCGCAGTGACCATGCTGCTGATGCCTCAGTACCATGATGCTGGTGCCTCAGTGACCATGGTGCTGGTGTCTCAGTGTCCATGATGCTGGTACCTCAGTGACCATGGTGCTGGTGTCTCAGTGACCATGGTGCTGGTGCCTCACTGACCATGCTGCTGGTTCCTTAGTGACCATGATGCAGCTGCCTCAGTTCCATGGTGCTGGTGCCTCAGTGACCATGGTGCTGGAACCTTAGTGACCATGGCGCTGGTGCCTCAGTGACCATGGCGCTGGTGCCTCAGTGACCATGATGCTGGTGCCTCAGTGACCATGGTGCCGGTGTCTCAGTGTCCATGGTGCTGGTACCACACAGACCATGCTGCTGGTTCCTTAGTGAACATGATGCTGCTGCCTCAGTTCCATGGTGCTGGTGCCTCAGTGACCATGGTGCTGGAACCTCAGTAACCATGGCGCTGGTGCCTCAGTGACCATGGTGCCGGTATCTCAGTGACCATGGTGCTTGTGCCTCAGTGACCATGGTGCTGCTGCCTCAGTGACCATGGTGCCGGTATCTCAGTGACCATAGTGCTGGTGTCTCAGTGACCATGGTGCTGGTGCCCCAGTGACCATGATGCTGATGCCTCAGTGACCATGCTGCTGGTGCCTCAGTGACCATGCTGCTGATGCCTCAGTACCATGGTGCTTGTGCCTCAGTGACCATGCTGCTGGTGCCTCACTGACCATGATGCTGCGGCCTCAGTTCCATGGTGCTGGTGCCTCAGTGACCATGGTGCTGGTGCCTCAGTAACCATGGTCCTGGTACCTCAGTGACCATGCTGCTGGTGCCTCAGTGACCATGATGCTCGTGCTTCAGTGACCATAGTGCTGGCGCCTCAGTGACCATGGTGCTGGTTCCTCCGTGACCATGGTGCTGATGCCTCAGTGACCATGGTGCTGGTACCACAATGACCATGAGTTTGGTGCCTCACTCACCATGATGCTGGTGCCTCATTGTCCATGCTGCTGGTACTTCACTGACCATGCTGCTGGTATCTCAGTGACCATGCCGCGGGTACCTCACTGACCACGCTGTTGGTACCTCACTGACCATGCTGCTTGTGCCTCACTGACCATGCTGCTAGTTGCCTCAGTGACCATGATGCTGGTGCCTCAGTGACCATGATGCTGGTGCCTCAGTAACCACGCTGCTGGTGCCTCAGTGACCATGGTGTTGGTGCCTCAGTGACTACGGTGCTCGTGCCTCAGTGACCATGGTGCTTGTGTCTCAGTGACCATGCTGCTGGTACCTCACTGACCATGCTGCTGGTACATCATTCACCATGGTACTGGTGCCTCAGTGACCATGATGCTGGTGCCTCAGTAACCACGCTGCTGGTGCCTCAGTGACCATGGTGTTGGTGCCTCAGTGACCACGGTGCTCGTGCCTCAGTGACCATGGTGCTGGAACCTCAGTGACCATAGTGCTTGTGGCTGAGTGACCATGCTGCTGGTACCTCACTGACCATGCTGCTGGTACATCATTCACCATGGTACTGGTGCCTCAGTGACCATGCTGCTGGTGTCTCAGTGACCATGGTGTTGGTGCCCCAGTGACCATGGTGCTCGTACCTCAGTGACCACGGTACTCGTGCCTCAGTGACCAAGATGCTGGTGCATCAGTGACCAGGGTGCTGGTGCCTCAGTGATCATGGTGCTGGTGCCTTCGTGACCATGCTGCTGGTTCCTCAGTGACCATGCTGCTGATGCCTCAGTGGCCGTGCTGCTGGTGCCTCAGTGACCATGCTGCTGATGCCTCAGTACCATGGTGCTTGTGCCTCAGTGACCATGCTGCTGGTGCCGCAGTGACCATGCTGCTGATGCCTCAGTACCATGATGCTGGTGCCTCAGTGACCATGGTGCTGGTGTCTCAGTGTCCATGATGCTGGTACCTCAGTGACCATGGTGCTGGTGTCTCAGTGACCATGGTGCTGGTGCCTCACTGACCATGCTGCTGGTTCCTTAGTGACCATGATGCAGCTGCCTCAGTTCCATGGTGCTGATGCCTCAGTGACCATGCTGCTGGTGCCTCAGTGACCATGCTGCTGATGCCTCACTGACCATGATGCTGCGGCCTCAGTTCCATGGTGCTGGTGCCTCAGTGACCATGGTGCTGGTGCCTCAGTGACCATGCTGCTGGTGCCTCAGTGACCATGATGCTCGTGCTTCAGTGACCATAGTGCTGGTGCCTCAGTGACCATGGTGCTGGTGCCTCAGTGACCACGCTGCTGATGCTTCAGTGACCATGGTGCTGGTGCCTCAGTGACCATGGTGCTGATGCTTCAATGACCATGCGCCTGGTGCCACAGTGACGTTGCTGCTCATGCCTCCATGACCATGGTGCTGGTGCCTCAGTGACCATGCTGCTGATGCCTCAGTTCCATGGTGCTGGTGCCTCAGTGACCATGGTGCTGGTACCTCACTGACAATGCTGCTGGTTCCTCAGTGACCATGATGCTGCTGCCTCAGTTCCATGGTGCTGGTGCCTCAGTGACCATGGTGCTGGAACCTCAGTGACCATGGTGCTTGTGCCACAGTGACCATGCTGCTGATGCCTCCGTGACCATGGTGCTGGTGCCTCAGTGACCATGATGCTGCTGCCTCAGTTCCGTGGTGCTGGTGCCTCAGTGACCATGGTGCTGGAACCCCAGTTTCAATGGCTCTTGTGCCAAAGTGACCATGCTGCGGGTACCTCACTGACCATGATGCTGGTACATCACTGACCATGATACTGCTGCCTCTGTTCCATGGTGCTGGTGCCTCAGTGACCATGATGCTGGTGCCTCAGTGACCATGGTGCTGGTGCCTCAGTGACCATGCTGCTGGTACTTCACTGACCATGCTGCTGGTATCTCAGTGACCATGCTGCGGGTACCTCACTGACCACGCTGTTGGTACCTCACTGACCATGCTGCTTGTGCCTCACTGACCATGCTGCTAGTTGCCTCAGTGACCATGATGCTGGTGCCTCAGTGACCATGATGCTGGTGCCTCAGTAACCACGCTGCTGGTGCCTCAGTGACCATGGTGTTGGTGCCTCAGTGACCACGGTGCTCGTGCCTCAGTGACCATGGTGCCGGAACCTCAGTGACCATAGTGCTTGTGGCTGAGTGACCATGCTGCTGGTACCTCACTGACCATGCTGCTGGCACATCATTCACCATGGTACTGGTGCCTCAGTGACCATGGTGCTCGTACCTCAGTGACCACGGTACTCGTGCCTCAGTGACCAAGATGCTGGTGCATCAGTGACCAGGGTGCTGGTGCCTCAGTGATCATGGTGCTGGTGCCTTCGTGACCATGCTGCTGGTTCCTCAGTGACCATGCTGCTGATGCCTCAGTGGCCGTGCTGCTGGTGCCTCAGTGACCATGCTGCTGATGCCTCAGTACCATGGTGCTTGTGCCTCAGTGACCATGCTGCTGGTGCCGCAGTGACCATGCTGCTGATGCCTCAGTACCATGATGCTGGTGCCTCAGTGACCATGGTGCTGGTGTCTCAGTGTCCATGATGCTGGTACCTCAGTGACCATGGTGCTGGTGTCTCAGTGACCATGGTGCTGGTGCCTCACTGACCATGCTGCTGGTTCCTTAGTGACCATGATGCAGCTGCCTCAGTTCCATGGTGCTGGTGCCTCAGTGACCATGGTGCTGGAACCTTAGTGACCATGGCGCTGGTGCCTCAGTGACCATGGTGCTTGTGCCTCAGTGACCATGGGTTTGGTGCCTCACTCACCATGATGCTGGTGCCTCAGTGACAATGGTGCTGGTATCGCAGTGACCATAGTGCTGGTGTCTCAGTGACCATGCTGCTGATGCCTCAGTTCCATGGTGCTGGTGCTTCAGTGAACATGGTGCTGGTGCCTAGTGAACATGGTGCTGGTAACTCACTGACAATGCTGCTGATCCCTCAGTGACCATGATGCTGCTGCCTCAGTTCCATAGTGCTGGTGCCTCAGTGACCATGGCGCTGGTGCCTCAGTGACCATGATGCTGGTGCCTCAGTGACCATGGTGCCGGTGTCTCAGTGTCCATGGTGCTGGTACCACACAGACCATGCTGCTGGTTCCTTAGTGAACATGATGCTGCTGCCTCAGTTCCATGGTGCTGGTGCCTCAGTGACCATGGTGCTGGAACCTCAGTAACCATGGCGCTGGTGCCTCAGTGACCATGGTGCCGGTATCTCAGTGACCATGGTGCTTGTGCCTCAGTGACCATGGTGCTGCTGCCTCAGTGACCATGGTGCCGGTATCTCAGTGACCATAGTGCTGGTGTCTCAGTGACCATGGTGCTGGTGCCCCAGTGACCATGATGCTGATGCCTCAGTGACCATGCTGCTGGTGCCTCAGTGACCATGCTGCTGATGCCTCAGTACCATGGTGCTTGTGCCTCAGTGACCATGCTGCTGGTGCCTCACTGACCATGATGCTGCGGCCTCAGTTCCATGGTGCTGGTGCCTCAGTGACCATGGTGCTGGTGCCTCAGTAACCATGGTCCTGGTACCTCAGTGACCATGCTGCTGGTGCCTCAGTGACCATGATGCTCGTGCTTCAGTGACCATAGTGCTGGCGCCTCAGTGACCATGGTGCTGGTTCCTCCGTGACCATGGTGCTGATGCCTCAGTGACCATGGTGCTTGTGCCTCAGTGACCACGCTGCTGATGCTTCAGTGACCATGGTGCTGGTGCCTCAGTGACCATGGTGCTGGTGCCTCAGTGACCATGATGCTGGTGCCTCAGTGACCATGGTGCTGGTGCCTCAGTTCCATGGTGCTGGTGCCTCAGTGACCATGGTGCTGGAACCTCAGTGACCATAGTGCTTGTGTCTCAGTGACCATGCTGCTGGTACTCACTGACCATGCTGCTGGTACATCATTGACCATGGTACTGGTGCCTCAGTGACCACGCTGCTGGTGCCTCAGTGACCATGGTGCTGATGCCTCAGTGACCATGGTGCTGGTACCACAATGACCATGAGTTTGGTGCCTCACTCACCATGATGCTGGTGCCTCATTGTCCATGCTGCTGGTACTTCACTGACCATGCTGCTGGTATCTCAGTGACCATGCCGCGGGTACCTCACTGACCACGCTGTTGGTACCTCACTGACCATGCTGCTTGTGCCTCACTGACCATGCTGCTAGTTGCCTCAGTGACCATGATGCTGGTGCCTCAGTGACCATGATGCTGGTGCCTCAGTAACCA
The DNA here is from genome assembly GCF_037043375.1 of Chiloscyllium plagiosum. NCBI lineage: Eukaryota > Metazoa > Chordata > Chondrichthyes > Orectolobiformes > Hemiscylliidae > Chiloscyllium > Chiloscyllium plagiosum. The sequence goes on from NW_028270139.1 coordinate 21,453,909, forward strand.
CGCTGCTGGTGCCTCAGTGACCATGGTGTTGGTGCCTCAGTGACTACGGTGCTCGTGCCTCAGTGACCATGGTGCTTGTGTCTCAGTGACCATGCTGCTGGTACCTCACTGACCATGCTGCTGGTACATCATTCACCATGGTACTGGTGCCTCAGTGACCATGATGCTGGTGCCTCAGTAACCACGCTGCTGGTGCCTCAGTGACCATGGTGTTGGTGCCTCAGTGACCACGGTGCTCGTGCCTCAGTGACCATGGTGCTGGAACCTCAGTGACCATAGTGCTTGTGGCTGAGTGACCATGCTGCTGGTACCTCACTGACCATGCTGCTGGTACATCATTCACCATGGTACTGGTGCCTCAGTGACCATGCTGCTGGTGTCTCAGTGACCATGGTGTTGGTGCCCCAGTGACCATGGTGCTCGTACCTCAGTGACCACGGTACTCGTGCCTCAGTGACCAAGATGCTGGTGCATCAGTGACCAGGGTGCTGGTGCCTCAGTGATCATGGTGCTGGTGCCTTCGTGACCATGCTGCTGGTTCCTCAGTGACCATGCTGCTGATGCCTCAGTGGCCGTGCTGCTGGTGCCTCAGTGACCATGCTGCTGATGCCTCAGTACCATGGTGCTTGTGCCTCAGTGACCATGCTGCTGGTGCCGCAGTGACCATGCTGCTGATGCCTCAGTACCATGATGCTGGTGCCTCAGTGACCATGGTGCTGGTGTCTCAGTGTCCATGATGCTGGTACCTCAGTGACCATGGTGCTGGTGTCTCAGTGACCATGGTGCTGGTGCCTCACTGACCATGCTGCTGGTTCCTTAGTGACCATGATGCAGCTGCCTCAGTTCCATGGTGCTGATGCCTCAGTGACCATGCTGCTGGTGCCTCAGTGACCATGCTGCTGATGCCTCAGTACCATGGTGCTTGTGCCTCAGTGACCATGCTGCTGGTGCCTCACTGACCATGATGCTGCGGCCTCAGTTCCATGGTGCTGGTGCCTCAGTGACCATGGTGCTGGTGCCTCAGTAACCATGGTCCTGGTACCTCAGTGACCATGCTGCTGGTGCCTCAGTGACCATGATGCTCGTGCTTCAGTGACCATAGTGCTGGTGCCTCAGTGACCATGGTGCTGGTGCCTCAGTGACCACGCTGCTGATGCTTCAGTGACCATGGTGCTGGTGCCTCAGTGACCATGGTGCTGATGCTTCAATGACCATGCGCCTGGTGCCACAGTGACGTTGCTGCTCATGCCTCCATGACCATGGTGCTGGTGCCTCAGTGACCATGCTGCTGATGCCTCAGTTCCATGGTGCTGGTGCCTCAGTGACCATGGTGCTGGTACCTCACTGACAATGCTGCTGGTTCCTCAGTGACCATGATGCTGCTGCCTCAGTTCCATGGTGCTGGTGCCTCAGTGACCATGGTGCTGGAACCTCAGTGACCATGGTGCTTGTGCCACAGTGACCATGCTGCTGATGCCTCCGTGACCATGGTGCTGGTGCCTCAGTGACCATGATGCTGCTGCCTCAGTTCCGTGGTGCTGGTGCCTCAGTGACCATGGTGCTGGAACCCCAGTTTCAATGGCTCTTGTGCCAAAGTGACCATGCTGCGGGTACCTCACTGACCATGATGCTGGTACATCACTGACCATGATACTGCTGCCTCTGTTCCATGGTGCTGGTGCCTCAGTGACCATGATGCTGGTGCCTCAGTGACCATGGTGCTGGTGTCTCAGTGACCATGGTGCTGGTGCCTCAGTTCCATGGTGCTGGTGCCTCAGTCACCATGGTGCAGGTGCCTCAGTGACCCATGATGCTGGTGCCTCAGGGACCATGGTGCTGGTATCTCAGTCACCATAGTGCTGGTGTCTCAGTGAACATGCGTCTTGTGCCACAGTGACCATGCTGCTGATACCTCCATGACCATGGTGCTGGTGCCTCAGTGACCATGCTGCTGGTGCCTCAGTGACCATGGTGCTGGTGCCTCAGTGAACATGGTGCTGGAACCTCAGTGACCATGGTACTTGTGCCAAAGTGACCATGCTGCTGGTACCTCACTGACCATGATGCTGGTACATCACTGACCATGATACTGCTGCCTCTGTTCCATGGTGCTGGTGCCTCAGTGACCATGATGCTGGTGCCTCAGTGACCATGGTGCTGGTGTCTCAGTGACCATGGTGCTGGTGCCTCAGTGACCATGATGCTCGTGCTTCAGTGACCATAGTGATGGTGCCTCAGTGACCATGGTGCTGGAACCCCAGTGACAATGGCTCTTGTGCCAAAGTGACCATGCTGCTGGTACCTCACTGACCATGATGCTGGTACATCACTGACCATGATATTGCTGCCTCTGTTCCATGGTGCTGGTGCCTCAGTGACCATGATGCTGGTGCCTCAGTGACCATGGTGCTGGTGTCTCAGTGACCATGGTGCTGGTGCCTCAGTTCCATGGTGCTGGTGCCTCAGTCACCATGGTGCAGGTGCCTCAGTGACCCATGATGCTGGTGCCTCAGGGACCATGGTGCTGGTATCTCAGTCACCATAGTGCTGGTGTCTCAGTGAACATGCGTCTTGTGCCACAGTGACCATGCTGCTGATACCTCCATGACCATGGTGCTGGTGCCCCAGTGACCATGCTGCTGGTGCCTCAGTGACCATGGTGCTGGTGCCTCAGTGAACATGGTGCTGGAACCTCAGTGACCATGGTACTTGTGCCTCAGTGATCAGGCTGCTGATGCTTCAGTGACCATGCGTCTGGGGCCACAGTGACCATGCTACGGATGCCTCCGTGACCATGGTGCTGGTGCCTCAGTGACCATGCTGCTGATGCCTCAATGACCATGGTGCTGGTGCCTCAGTGACCATGGTGCTGGTACCTCACTGACCATGCTGCTGGTTCCTCACTAACCATGATGCTGGTGCCTCAGTTACATGGTTCTGGTGCCTCAGTGACCATGGTGCTGGAACCTCAGTGACCATGGTGCTGGTACCTCAGTGACTATGATGCTGGTGCCTCAGTGACCATGGTTCTGGTATCGCAGTGACCATAGTGCTGGTGTCTCAGTGACCATGGTGCTGGTGCCTAGTGTCCATGGTGCTGGTAACTCACTGACAATGCTGCTGGTTCCTCAGTGACCATGATGCTGCTGCCTGGGTTCCATGGTGCTGGTGCCTCAGTGACCATGGTGCTGGAACCTCAGTGACTATGATGCTGGTGCCTCAGTGACCATGGATCTGGTTTGGCAGTGACCATAGTGCTGGTGTCTCAGTGACCATGGTGCTGCTGCCTCAGTGACCATGCTGCTGATGCCTCAGTTCCATGGTGCTGGTGCCTCAGTGACCATGGTGCTGGTGCCTAGTGACCATGGTGCTGGTAACTCACTGACAATGCTGCTGGTTCCTCAGTGACCATGATGCTGCTGCCTGAGTTCCATGGTGCTGGTACCTCAGTGACCATGGTGCTGGAACCTCAGTGACCATGGTGCTTGTGCCTCAGTGACCACGCTGCTGATGCTTCAGTGACCATGGTGCTGGTGCCTCAGTGACCATGGTGCTGGTGCCTCAGTGACCATGATGCTGGTGCCTCAGTGACCATGGTGCTGGTGCCTCAGTTCCATGGTGCTGGTGCCTCAGTGACCATGGTGCTGGAACCTCAGTGACCATAGTGCTTGTGTCTCAGTGACCATGCTGCTGGTACTCACTGACCATGCTGCTGGTACATCATTGACCATGGTACTGGTGCCTCAGTGACCACGCTGCTGGTGCCTCAGTGACCATGGTGCTGATGCCTCAGTGACCATGGTGCTGGTACCACAATGACCATGAGTTTGGTGCCTCACTCACCATGATGCTGGTGCCTCATTGTCCATGCTGCTGGTACTTCACTGACCATGCTGCTGGTATCTCAGTGACCATGCTGCGGGTACCTCACTGACCACGCTGTTGGTACCTCACTGACCATGCTGCTTGTGCCTCACTGACCATGCTGCTAGTTGCCTCAGTGACCATGATGCTGGTGCCTCAGTGACCATGATGCTGGTGCCTCAGTAACCACGCTGCTGGTGCCTCAGTGACCATGGTGTTGGTGCCTCAGTGACCACGGTGCTCGTGCCTCAGTGACCATGGTGCTGGAACCTCAGTGACCATAGTGCTTGTGGCTGAGTGACCATGCTGCTGGTACCTCACTGACCATGCTGCTGGTACATCATTCACCATGGTACTGGTGCCTCAGTGACCATGCTGCTGGTGTCTCAGTGACCATGGTGTTGGTGCCTCAGTGACCATGGTGCTCGTACCTCAGTGACCACGGTACTCGTGCCTCAGTGACCAAGATGCTGGTGCATCAGTGACCAGGGTGCTGGTGCCTCAGTGATCATGGTGCTGGTGCCTTCGTGACCATGCTGCTGGTTCCTCAGTGACCATGCTGCTGATGCCTCAGTGGCCGTGCTGCTGGTGCCTCAGTGACCATGCTGCTGATGCCTCAGTACCATGGTGCTTGTGCCTCAGTGACCATGCTGCTGGTGCCGCAGTGACCATGCTGCTGATGCCTAAGTACCATGATGCTGGTGCCTCAGTGACCATGGTGCTGGTGTCTCAGTGTCCATGATGCTGGTACCTCAGTGACCATGGTGCTGGTGTCTCAGTGACCATGGTGCTGGTGCCTCACTGACCATGCTGCTGGTTCCTTAGTGACCATGATGCAGCTGCCTCAGTTCCATGGTGCTGGTGCCTCAGTGACCATGGTGCTGGAACCTTCGTGACCATGGCGCTGGTGCCTCAGTGACCATGGTGCTTGTGCCTCAGTGACCATGGGTTTGGTGCCTCACTCACCATGATGCTGGTGCCTCAGTGACCATGGTGCCGGTGTCTCAGTGTCCATGGTGCTGGTACCTCACAGACCATGCTGCTGGTTCCTTAGTGAACATGATGCTGCTGCCTCAGTTCCATGGTGCTGGTGCCTCAGTGACCATGGTGCCGGTATCTCAGTGACCATAGTGCTTGTGCCTCAGTGACCATGGTGCTGCTGCCTCATTGACCATGGTGCCGGTATCTCAGTGACCATAGTGCTGGTGTCTCAGTGACCATGGTGCTGGTGCCCCAGTGACCATGATGCTGATGCCTCAGTGACCATGCTGCTGGTGCCTCAGTGACCATGCTGCTGATGCCTCAGTACCATGGTGCTTGTGCCTCAGTGACCATGCTGCTGGTGCCTCACTGACCATGATGCTGCGGCCTCAGTTCCATGGTGCTGGTGCCTCAGTGACCATGGTGCTGGTGCCTCCGTAACCATGGTCCTGGTACCTCAGTGACCATGCGGCTGGTGCCTCAGTGACCATGATGCTCGTGCTTCAGTGACCATAGTGCTGGTGCCTCAGTGACCATGGTGCTGGTTCCTCCGTGACCATGGTGCTGATGCCTCAGTGACCATGGTGCTGGTACCACAATGACCATGAGTTTGGTGCCTCACTCACCATGATGCTGGTGCCTCATTGTCCATGCTGCTGGTACTTCACTGACCATGCTGCTGGTATCTCATTGACCATGCCGCGGGTACCTCACTGACCACGCTGTTGGTACCTCACTGACCATGCTGCTTGTGCCTCACTGACCATGCTGCTAGTTGCCTCAGTGACCATGATGCTGGTGCCTCAGTGACCATGATGCTGGTGCCTCAGTAACCACGCTGCTGGTGCCTCAGTGACCATGGTGTTGGTGCCTCAGTGACTACGGTGCTCGTGCCTCAGTGACCATGGTGCTTGTGTCTCAGTGACCATGCTGCTGGTACCTCACTGACCATGCTGCTGGTACATCATTCACCATGGTACTGGTGCCTCAGTGACCATGATGCTGGTGCCTCAGTAACCACGCTGCTGGTGCCTCAGTGACCATGGTGTTGGAACCTCAGTGACCATAGTGCTTGTGGCTGAGTGACCATGCTGCTGGTACCTCACTGACCATGCTGCTGGTACATCATTCACCATGGTACTGGTGCCTCAGTGACCATGCTGCTGGTGTCTCAGTGACCATGGTGTTGGTGCCTCAGTGACCATGGTGCTCGTACCTCAGTGACCACGGTACTCGTGCCTCAGTGACCAAGATGCTGGTGCATCAGTGACCAGGGTGCTGGTGCCTCAGTGATCATGGTGCTGGTGCCTTCGTGACCATGCTGCTGGTTCCTCAGTGACCATGCTGCTGATGCCTCAGTGGCCGTGCTGCTGGTGCCTCAGTGACCATGCTGCTGATGCCTCAGTACCATGGTGCTTGTGCCTCAGTGACCATGCTGCTGGTGCCGCAGTGACCATGCTGCTGATGCCTCAGTACCATGATGCTGGTGCCTCAGTGACCATGGTGCTGGTGTCTCAGTGTCCATGATGCTGGTACCTCAGTGACCATGGTGCTGGTGTCTCAGTGACCATGGTGCTGGTGCCTCACTGACCATGCTGCTGGTTCCTTAGTGACCATGATGCAGCTGCCTCAGTTCCATGGTGCTGGTGCCTCAGTGACCATGGTGCTGGAACCTTAGTGACCATGGCGCTGGTGCCTCAGTGACCATGGTGCTTGTGCCTCAGTGACCATGGGTTTGGTGCCTCACTCACCATGATGCTGGTGCCTCAGTGACCATGGTGCCGGTGTCTCAGTGTCCATGGTGCTGGTACCTCACAGACCATGCTGCTGGTTCCTTAGTGAACATGATGCTGCTGCCTCAGTTCCATGGTGCTAGTGCCTCAGTGACCATGGTGCCGGTATCTCAGTGACCATAGTGCTTGTGCCTCAGTGACCATGGTGCTGCTGCCTCAGTGACCATGGTGCCGGTATCTCAGTGACCATAGTGCTGGTGTCTCAGTGACCATGGTGCTGGTGCCCCAGTGACCATGATGCTGATGCCTCAGTGACCATGCTGCTGGTGCCTCAGTGACCATGCTGCTGGTGCCTCACTGACCATGATGCTGCGGCCTCAGTTCCATGGTGCTGGTGCCTCAGTGACCATGGTGCCGGTATCTCATTGACCATAGTGCTGGTGTCTCAGTGACCATGGTGCTGGTGCCCCAGTGACCATGATGCTGATGCCTCAGTACCATGGTGCTTGTGCCTCAGTGACCATGCTGCTGGTGCCTCACTGACCATGATGCTGCGGCCTCAGTTCCATGGTGCTGGTGCCTCAGTGACCATGGTGCTGGTACCTCAGTAACCATGGTCCTGGTACCTCAGTGACCATGCTGCTGGTGCCTCAGTGACCATGATGCTCGTGCTTCAGTGACCATAGTGCTGGCGCCTCAGTGACCATGGTGCTGGTTCCTCCGTGACCATGGTGCTGATGCCTCAGTGACCATGGTGCTGGTACCACAATGACCATGAGTTTGGTGCCTCACTCACCATGATGCTGGTGCCTCATTGTCCATGCTGCTGGTACTTCACTGACCATGCTGCTGGTATCTCAGTGACCATGCCGCGGGTACCTCACTGACCACGCTGTTGGTACCTCACTGACCATGCTGCTTGTGCCTCACTGACCATGCTGCTAGTTGCCTCAGTGACCATGATGCTGGTGCCTCAGTGACCATGATGCTGGTGCCTCAGTAACCACGCTGCTGGTGCCTCAGTGACCATGGTGTTGGTGCCTCAGTGACTACGGTGCTCGTGCCTCAGTGACCATGGTGCTTGTGTCTCAGTGACCATGCTGCTGGTACCTCACTGACCATGCTGCTGGTACATCATTCACCATGGTACTGGTGCCTCAGTGACCATGATGCTGGTGCCTCAGTAACCACGCTGCTGGTGCCTCAGTGACCATGGTGTTGGAACCTCAGTGACCATAGTGCTTGTGGCTGAGTGACCATGCTGCTGGTACCTCACTGACCATGCTGCTGGTACATCATTCACCATGGTACTGGTGCCTCAGTGACCATGCTGCTGGTGTCTCAGTGACCATGGTGTTGGTGCCTCAGTGACCATGGTGCTCGTACCTCAGTGACCACGGTACTCGTGCCTCAGTGACCAAGATGCTGGTGCATCAGTGACCAGGGTGCTGGTGCCTCAGTGATCATGGTGCTGGTGCCTTCGTGACCATGCTGCTGGTTCCTCAGTGACCATGCTGCTGATGCCTCAGTGGCCGTGCTGCTGGTGCCTCAGTGACCATGCTGCTGATGCCTCAGTACCATGGTGCTTGTGCCTCAGTGACCATGCTGCTGGTGCCGCAGTGACCATGCTGCTGATGCCTCAGTACCATGATGCTGGTGCCTCAGTGACCATGGTGCTGGTGTCTCAGTGTCCATGATGCTGGTACCTCAGTGACCATGGTGCTGGTGTCTCAGTGACCATGGTGCTGGTGCCTCACTGACCATGCTGCTGGTTCCTTAGTGACCATGATGCAGCTGCCTCAGTTCCATGGTGCTGGTGCCTCAGTGACCATGGTGCTGGAACCTTAGTGACCATGGCGCTGGTGCCTCAGTGACCATGGTGCTTGTGCCTCAGTGACCATGGGTTTGGTGCCTCACTCACCATGATGCTGGTGCCTCAGTGACCATGGTGCCGGTGTCTCAGTGTCCATGGTGCTGGTACCTCACAGACCATGCTGCTGGTTCCTTAGTGAACATGATGCTGCTGCCTCAGTTCCATGGTGCTAGTGCCTCAGTGACCATGGTGCCGGTATCTCAGTGACCATAGTGCTTGTGCCTCAGTGACCATGGTGCTGCTGCCTCAGTGACCATGGTGCCGGTATCTCAGTGACCATAGTGCTGGTGTCTCAGTGACCATGGTGCTGGTGCCCCAGTGACCATGATGCTGATGCCTCAGTGACCATGCTGCTGGTGCCTCAGTGACCATGCTGCTGATGCCTCAGTACCATGGTGCTTGTGCCTCAGTGACCATGCTGCTGGTGCCTCACTGACCATGATGCTGCGGCCTCAGTTCCATGGTGCTGGTGCCTCAGTGACCATGGTGCTGGTACCTCAGTAACCATGGTCCTGGTACCTCAGTGACCATGCTGCTGGTGCCTCAGTGACCATGATGCTCGTGCTTCAGTGACCATAGTGCTGGCGCCTCAGTGACCATGGTGCTGGTTCCTCCGTGACCATGGTGCTGATGCCTCAGTGACCATGGTGCTGGTACCACAATGACCATGAGTTTGGTGCCTCACTCACCATGATGCTGGTGCCTCATTGTCCATTCTGCTGGTACTTCACTGACCATGCTGCTGGTATCTCAGTGACCATGCCGCGGGTACCTCACTGACCACGCTGTTGGTACCTCACTGACCATGCTGCTTGTGCCTCACTGACCATGCTGCTAGTTGCCTCAGTGACCATGATGCTGGTGCCTCAGTGACCATGATGCTGGTGCCTCAGTAACCACGCTGCTGGTGCCTCAGTGACCATGGTGTTGGTGCCTCAGTGACTACGGTGCTCGTGCCTCAGTGACCATGGTGCTTGTGTCTCAGTGACCATGCTGCTGGTACCTCACTGACCATGCTGCTGGTACATCATTCACCATGGTACTGGTGCCTCAGTGACCATGATGCTGGTGCCTCAGTAACCACGCTGCTGGTGCCTCAGTGACCATGGTGTTGGAACCTCAGTGACCATAGTGCTTGTGGCTGAGTGACCATGCTGCTGGTACCTCACTGACCATGCTGCTGGTACATCATTCACCATGGTACTGGTGCCTCAGTGACCATGCTGCTGGTGTCTCAGTGACCATGGTGTTGGTGCCTCAGTGACCATGGTGCTCGTACCTCAGTGACCACGGTACTCGTGCCTCAGTGACCAAGATGCTGGTGCATCAGTGACCAGGGTGCTGGTGCCTCAGTGATCATGGTGCTGGTGCCTTCGTGACCATGCTGCTGGTTCCTCAGTGACCATGCTGCTGATGCCTCAGTGGCCGTGCTGCTGGTGCCTCAGTGACCATGCTGCTGATGCCTCAGTACCATGGTGCTTGTGCCTCAGTGACCATGCTGCTGGTGCCGCAGTGACCATGCTGCTGATGCCTCAGTACCATGATGCTGGTGCCTCAGTGACCATGGTGCTGGTGTCTCAGTGTCCATGATGCTGGTACCTCAGTGACCATGGTGCTGGTGTCTCAGTGACCATGGTGCTGGTGCCTCACTGACCATGCTGCTGGTTCCTTAGTGACCATGATGCAGCTGCCTCAGTTCCATGGTGCTGGTGCCTCAGTGACCATGGTGCTGGAACCTTAGTGACCATGGCGCTGGTGCCTCAGTGACCATGGTGCTTGTGCCTCAGTGACCATGGGTTTGGTGCCTCACTCACCATGATGCTGGTGCCTCAGTGACAATGGTGCTGGTATCGCAGTGACCATAGTGCTGGTGTCTCAGTGACCATGCTGCTGATGCCTCAGTTCCATGGTGCTGGTGCTTCAGTGAACATGGTGCTGGTGCCTAGTGAACATGGTGCTGGTAACTCACTGACAATGCTGCTGATCCCTCAGTGACCATGATGCTGCTGCCTCAGTTCCATAGTGCTGGTGCCTCAGTGTCCATGGTGCTGGAACCTCAGTGACCATGGTGCTTGTGCCTCAGTGACCACGCTGCTGATGCTTCAGTGACAATGTGTTTGGTGCCACAGTGACCATGCTGCTGATGCCTCCGTGACCATGATGCTGCTACCTCAGTTCCGTGGTGCTGATGCCTCAGTGACCATGGTGCTGGAACCCCAGTGACAATGGCTCTTGACCCAAAATGACCATGCTGCCGGTACATCACTGACCATGATGCTGCTGCCTCAGTTCCATGGTGCTGGTGCCTCAATGACCATGGTGCAGGTGCCTCAGTGACCATGGTGCTCGTGCCTCAGTGACCATGGTGCTGGTGCCTCAGTGACCATGGTGCTGGTATCTCAGTGACCATAGTGCAGGTGTCACAGTGACAATGCGTCTCTTGCCACAGTGACCATGCTGCTGATGTCTCCGTGACCATGGTGCTGGGTCCTCAGTGACCATCCTGCTGATGCCTCAGTTCCATGGTGCTGGTGCCTCAGTGACCATGGTGCTGGTGCCTCAGTGACCATGGTGCTGGTACCGCACTGACAATGCTGCTGGTTCCTCACTGACCATGCTGATGACCGTGCCTCACTGACCATGGTGCTGGTGCCTCAGTTCCATGGTGCTGGTACCTCAGTGACCATGGTGCTGGAACCTCAGTGACCATGGTGCTTGATTCTCAGTGACCATGCTGCTGGTACCTCACTGACCATGCTGCTGGTACATCACTGACCATGGTACTGGTGCCTCCATGGCCATGATGCTGGTGCCTCAGTGACCATGCTGCTGGTGTCTCAGTGACCATGGTGTTGGTGCCTCAATGACCATGGTGCACATGCCTCAGTGACCATGATGCTGGTATCTCAGTGACCATGGTGCTCGTACCTCAGTGAGCACGGTACACGTGCCTCAGTGACCAAGATGCTGGTGCCTCAGTGACCAGGGTACTGGTGTCTCAGTGACCATGGTGCTGGTACCTCACTGACAATGCTGTTGGTACCTCACTGACCATGCTGCTCGTGCCTCACTGACCATGCTGCTAGTTGCCTCAGTGACAATGATGCTGGTGCCTCAGTGACCATCATGCTGGTGCCTGTGGCCATGCTGCTGATACCTCAGTGATCATACTGCTGGAACCGCATTGTCCATGCTGCTGGTGCCTCAGTGACCACGCTGCTGATGCCTCAGTGACCATGATACTGCTGCCTCAGTTCCATGGTGCTGGTGCCTCAGTGACCATGGTGCTGGTGTCACAGTGACCATGGTGCTGGTGTCACAGTGACCATGGTGCTGGTGCCTCAGTGACCATGCTGCTGATGCCTCAGTACCATGGTGCTTGTGCCTCAGTGACCATGGTGCTGGTGCCCTAGTGACCATGATGCTGATGCCTCAGTGACCATGATGCTGCGGCTTCAGTTCCATTGTGCTGGTGCCTCAGTGACCATGGTGCTGGTGCCTCAGTAATCATGGTGCTGGTACCTCAGTGACCATGGTGCTGGTACCTCAGTGACCATGATTCTCCTGCCTCAGTGACCATAGTGCTGGTGCCTCATTGACCATGGTGCTGGTACCTCAGTGACCATGCTGCTGGTACCTCACTGACCATGCTGCTGGTACATCATTCACCATGGTACTGGTGCCTCAGTGACCATGATGCTGGTGCCTCAGTAACCACGCTGCTGGTGCCTCAGTGACCATGGTGTTGGAACCTCAGTGACCATAGTGCTTGTGGCTGAGTGACCATGCTGCTGGTACCTCACTGACCATGCTGCTGGTACATCATTCACCATGGTACTGGTGCCTCAGTGACCATGCTGCTGGTGTCTCAGTGACCATGGTGTTGGTGCCTCAGTGACCATGGTGCTCGTACCTCAGTGACCACGGTACTCGTGCCTCAGTGACCAAGATGCTGGTGCATCAGTGACCAGGGTGCTGGTGCCTCAGTGATCATGGTGCTGGTGCCTTCGTGACCATGCTGCTGGTTCCTCAGTGACCATGCTGCTGATGCCTCAGTGGCCGTGCTGCTGGTGCCTCAGTGACCATGGTGCTTGTGCCTCAGTACCATGGTGCTTGTGCCTCAGTGACCATGCTGCTGGTGCCGCAGTGACCATGCTGCTGATGCCTCAGTACCATGATGCTGGTGCCTCAGTGACCATGGTGCTGGTGTCTCAGTGTCCATGATGCTGGTACCTCAGTGACCATGGTGCTGGTGTCTCAGTGACCATGGTGCTGGTGCCTCACTGACCATGCTGCTGGTTCCTTAGTGACCATGATGCAGCTGCCTCAGTTCCATGGTGCTGGTGCCTCAGTGACCATGGTGCTGGAACCTTAGTGACCATGGCGCTGGTGCCTCAGTGACCATGGTGCTTGTGCCTCAGTGACCATGGGTTTGGTGCCTCACTCACCATGATGCTGGTGCCTCAGTGACCATGGTGCCGGTGTCTCAGTGTCCATGGTGCTGGTACCTCACAGACCATGCTGCTGGTTCCTTAGTGAACATGATGCTGCTGCCTCAGTTCCATGGTGCTAGTGCCTCAGTGACCATGGTGCCGGTATCTCAGTGACCATAGTGCTTGTGCCTCAGTGACCATGGTGCTGCTGCCTCAGTGACCATGGTGCCGGTATCTCAGTGACCATAGTGCTGGTGTCTCAGTGACCATGGTGCTGGTGCCCCAGTGACCATGATGCTGATGCCTCAGTGACCATGCTGCTGGTGCCTCAGTGACCATGCTGCTGATGCCTCAGTACCATGGTGCTTGTGCCTCAGTGACCATGCTGCTGGTGCCTCACTGACCATGATGCTGCGGCCTCAGTTCCATGGTGCTGGTGCCTCAGTGACCATGGTGCTGGTACCTCAGTAACCATGGTCCTGGTACCTCAGTGACCATGCTGCTGGTGCCTCAGTGACCATGATGCTCGTGCTTCAGTGACCATAGTGCTGGCGCCTCAGTGACCATGGTGCTGGTTCCTCTGTGACCATGGTGCTGATGCCTCAGTGACCATGGTGCTGGTACCACAATGACCATGAGTTTGGTGCCTCACTCACCATGATGCTGGTGCCTCATTGTCCATGCTGCTGGTACTTCACTGACCATGCTGCTGGTATCTCAGTGACCATGCCGCGGGTACCTCACTGACCACGCTGTTGGTACCTCACTGACCATGCTGCTTGTGCCTCACTGACCATGCTGCTAGTTGCCTCAGTGACCATGATGCTGGTGCCTCAGTGACCATGATGCTGGTGCCTCAGTAACCACGCTGCTGGTGCCTCAGTGACCATGGTGTTGGTGCCTCAGTGACTACGGTGCTCGTGCCTCAGTGACCATGGTGCTTGTGTCTCAGTGACCATGCTGCTGGTACCTCACTGACCATGCTGCTGGTACATCATTCACCATGGTACTGGTGCCTCAGTGACCATGATGCTGGTGCCTCAGTAACCACGCTGCTGGTGCCTCAGTGACCATGGTGTTGGAACCTCAGTGACCATAGTGCTTGTGGCTGAGTGACCATGCTGCTGGTACCTCACTGACCATGCTGCTGGTACATCATTCACCATGGTACTGGTGCCTCAGTGACCATGCTGCTGGTGTCTCAGTGACCATGGTGTTGGTGCCTCAGTGACCATGGTGCTCGTACCTCAGTGACCACGGTACTCGTGCCTCAGTGACCAAGATGCTGGTGCATCAGTGACCAGGGTGCTGGTGCCTCAGTGATCATGGTGCTGGTGCCTTCGTGACCATGCTGCTGGTTCCTCAGTGACCATGCTGCTGATGCCTCAGTGGCCGTGCTGCTGGTGCCTCAGTGACCATGCTGCTGATGCCTCAGTACCATGGTGCTTGTGCCTCAGTGACCATGCTGCTGGTGCCGCAGTGACCATGCTGCTGATGCCTCAGTACCATGATGCTGGTGCCTCAGTGACCATGGTGCTGGTGTCTCAGTGTCCATGATGCTGGTACCTCAGTGACCATGGTGCTGGTGTCTCAGTGACCATGGTGCTGGTGCCTCACTGACCATGCTGCTGGTTCCTTAGTGACCATGATGCAGCTGCCTCAGTTCCATGGTGCTGGTGCCTCAGTGACCATGGTGCTGGAACCTTAGTGACCATGGCGCTGGTGCCTCAGTGACCATGGTGCTTGTGCCTCAGTGACCATGGGTTTGGTGCCTCACTCACCATGATGCTGGTGCCTCAGTGACCATGGTGCCGGTGTCTCAGTGTCCATGGTGCTGGTACCTCACAGACCATGCTGCTGGTTCCTTAGTGAACATGATGCTGCTGCCTCAGTTCCATGGTGCTAGTGCCTCAGTGACCATGGTGCCGGTATCTCAGTGACCATAGTGCTTGTGCCTCAGTGACCATGGTGCTGCTGCCTCAGTGACCATGGTGCCGGTATCTCAGTGACCATAGTGCTGGTGTCTCAGTGACCATGGTGCTGGTGCCCCAGTGACCATGATGCTGATGCCTCAGTGACCATGGTGCTGGTGCCTCAGTGACCATGCTGCTGATGCCTCAGTACCATGGTGCTTGTGCCTCAGTGACCATGCTGCTGGTGCCTCACTGACCATGATGCTGCGGCCTCAGTTCCATGGTGCTGGTGCCTCAGTGACCATGGTGCTGGTACCTCAGTAACCATGGTCCTGGTACCTCAGTGACCATGCTGCTGGTGCCTCAGTGACCATGATGCTCGTGCTTCAGTGACCATAGTGCTGGCGCCTCAGTGACCATGGTGCTGGTTCCTCCGTGACCATGGTGCTGATGCCTCAGTGACCATGGTGCTGGTACCACAATGACCATGAGTTTGGTGCCTCACTCACCATGATGCTGGTGCCTCATTGTCCATGCTGCTGGTACTTCACTGACCATGCTGCTGGTATCTCAGTGACCATGCCGCGGGTACCTCACTGACCACGCTGTTGGTACCTCACTGACCATGCTGCTTGTGCCTCACTGACCATGCTGCTAGTTGCCTCAGTGACCATGATGCTGGTGCCTCAGTGACCATGATGCTGGTGCCTCAGTAACCACGCTGCTGGTGCCTCAGTGACCATGGTGTTGGTGCCTCAGTGACTACGGTGCTCGTGCCTCAGTGACCATGGTGCTTGTGTCTCAGTGACCATGCTGCTGGTACCTCACTGACCATGCTGCTGGTACATCATTCACCATGGTACTGGTGCCTCAGTGACCATGCTGCTGGTGTCTCAGTGACCAAGGTGTTGGTGCCTCAGTGACCATGGTGCTCGTACCTCAGTGACCATGGTACTCGTGCCTCAGTGACCAAGATGCTGGTGCATCAGTGACCAGGGTGCTGGTGCCTCAGTGATCATGGTGCTGGTGCCTTCGTGACCATGCTGCTGGTTCCTCAGTGACCATGCTGCTGATGCCTCAGTGGCCGTGCTGCTGGTGCCTCAGTGACCATGCTGCTGATGCCTCAGTACCATGGTGCTTGTGCCTCAGTGACCATGCTGCTGGTGCCTCAGTGACCATGCTGCTGGTGCCGCAGTGACCATGCTGCTGATGCCTCAGTACCATGATGCTGGTGCCTCAGTGACCATGGTGCTGGTGTCTCAGTGTCCATGATGCTGGTACCTCACTGACCATGCTGCTGGTTCCTTAGTGACCATGATGCTGCTGCCTCAGTTCCATGGTGCTGGTGCCTCAGTGACCATGGTGCTGGAACCTCAGTGACCATGGCGCTGGTGCCTCAGTGACCATGGTGCTTGTGCCTCAGTGACCATGGTGCTGCTGCCTCAGTGACCATGGTGCCGGTATCTCAGTGACCATAGTGCTGGTACCTCAGTGACCATGGTGCTGGAACCTCAGTGACCATGGTGCTGCTGCCTCAGTGACCATGGTGCCGGTATCTCAGTGACCATAGTGCTGGTGTCTCAGCGACCATGGTGCTGGTGCCTCAGTGACCATGGTGCTGCTGCCTCAGTTCCATTGTGATGGTCCTCAGTTCCATGGTGCTGGTGCCTTAGTTCCATCGTGCTGGTGCCCCAGTGACCATGATGCTGATGCCTCAGTGACCATGGTGCTGTTGCCTCAGTGACCATGCTGCTGATGCCTCAGTACCATGGTGCTTGTGCATCAGTGACGATGCTGCTGGTGCCTCACTGACCATGATTCTGCTGCCTCAGTTCCATGCTGCTGGTGCCTCAGTGACTATGGTGCCGGTGCCTCAGTAACCATGGTGCTGGTACCTCAGTGACCATGGTGCTGGTGCCTCAGTGACCATGATGCTCGTGCTTCAGTGACCATAGTGCTGGTGCCTCAGTGACCATGGTGCTGGTGTCTCAGTGACCATGATCCTGATGCCTCAGTACCATGGTGCTGGTGCCTCCGTGACCATGCTGCTGGTGCCTCCGTGACCACGCTGCTGATGCCTCAGTGGCCATGCTGTTGATGCCTCAGTACCATGATGCAGGTGCCTCAGTGACCATGGTGCCGGTGTCTCAGTGTCCATGGTACTGGTACCTCACAGACCATGCTGCTGGTTCCTTAGTGAACATGATGCTGCTGCCTCAGTTACAATGGAGCTTGTGCTTCAGTGACCATGATGCTGCTGCCTCATTGACCATGGTGCCGGTAAATCAGTGACCATAGTGCTGGTGTCTCAGTGACCATGGTGCTGGTGCCTCAGTGACCATGCTGCTGATGCCTCAGTACCATGGTGCTTGTGCCTCAGTGACCATGGTGCTGGTGCCCTAGTGACCATGATGCTGATGCCTCAGTGACCATGATGCTGCGGCTTCAGTTCCATTGTGCTGGTGCCTCAGTGACCATGGTGCTGGTGCCTCAGTAATCATGGTGCTGGTACCTCAGTGACCATGGTGCTGGTACCTCAGTGACCATGATTCTCCTGCCTCAGTGACCATAGTGCTGGTGCCTCATTGACCATGGTGCTGGTACCTCAGTGACCATGCTGCTGATGCTTCAGTGACCATGGTGCTCGTGCATCAGTGATCATGTTGCTGCTGCCTCAGTGACCATGATGCTCATGGCTCAGTTATATGGTGCTGGTGCCTCAGTGACCACGCTGCTGATGCTTCAATGACCATGCGCCTGGTGCCACAGTGACGTTGCTGCTCATGCCTCCATGATCATGGTGCTGGTGCCTCAGTGACCATGCTGCTGATGCCTCAGTTCCATGGTGCTGGTGCGTCAGTGACCATGGTGCTGGTACCTCACTGACAATGCTGCTGGTTCCTCAGTGACCATGATGCTGCTGCCTCAGTTCCATGGTGCTGGTGCCACAGTGACCATGGTGCTGGAACCCCTGTGACCATGGTTCTTGTGCCAAACTGTCCATGCTGATGGTATCTCACTGACCATGCTGCTGGTACCTCACTGACCATGATGCTGGTACATCACTGACCATGATACTGCTGCCTCAGTTCTATGGTGCTGGTGCCTCAGTGACCATGATGCTGGTGCCTCAGTGACCATGGTGCTGGTGTCTCAGTGACCATGGTGCTGGTGCCTCAGTTCCATGGTGCTGGTGCCTCAGTGACCATGGTGCAGGTGCCTCAGTGACCATGGTGCTCGTGCCTCAGTGATCATGGTGCTGGTATCTCAGTCACCATAGTGCTGGTGTCTCAGTGAACATGCGTCTTGTGCCACAATGACCATGCTGCTGATACCTTCATGACCATGGTGCTGGTGCCTCAGTGAACATGCTGCTGGTGCCTCAGTGACTATGGTGCTGGTGCCTCAGTGAACATGGTGCTGGAACCTCAGTGACCATGGTACTTGTGCCTCAGTGACCAGGCTGCTGATGCTTCAGTGACCATGCGTCTGGGGCCACAGTGACCATGCTACTGATGCCTCCGTGACCATAGTGCTGTTGCCTCAGTGACCATGCTGCTGATTCCTCAATGACCATGGTGCTGGTGCCTCTGTGACCATGGTGCTGATGCCTCAGTGACCATGGTGCTGGTACCACAATGACCATGCGTTTGGTGCCTCACTCACCATGATGCTGGTGCCTCATTGTCCATGCTGCTGGTACTTCACTGACCATGCTGCTGGTATCTCATTGACCATGCCGCGGGTACCTCACTGACCACGCTGTTGGGACCTCACTGACCATGCTGCTTGTGCCTCACTGACCATGCTGCTAGTTGCCTCAGTGACAATGATGCTGGTGCCTCAGTGACCATGATGCTGGTGCCTCAGTAACCACGCTGCTGGTGCCTCAGTGACCATGGTGCTGATGCCTCAGTGACCATGGTGCTGGTGCCTCAGTGACCATGATGCTGATGCCACAGTACCATGGTGCTGGTGCCTCCGTGACCATGCTGCTGGTTCCTCAGTGACCATGGTGCAGATGCCTCAGTGGCCATGCTGCTGGTGCCTCAGTGACCATGCTGCTGATGCCTCAGTACCATGATGCTGGTGCCTCAGTGACCATGGTGCTGGTGTCTCAGTGTCCATGGTGCTGGTACCTCACTGACCATGCTGCTGGTTCCTTAGTGACCATGATGCTGCTGCCTCAGTTCCATGGTGCTGGTGCCTCAGTGACCATGGTGCTGGAACCTCAGTGACCATGGCGCTGGTGCCTCAGTGACCATGGTGCTTGTGCCTCAGTGACCATGGTGCTGCTGCCTCAGTGACCATGCTGCCGGTATCTCAGTGACCATAGTGCTGGTGCCTCAGTGACCATGGTGCTGGAACCTCAGTGACCATGGTGCTGCTGCCTCAGTGACCATGGTGCCGGTATCTCAGTGACCATAGTGCTGGTGTCTCAGCGACCATGGTGATGGTGCCTCAGTGACCATGGTGCTGCTGCCTCAGTTTCATTGTGATGGTCCTCAGTTCCATGGTGCTAGTGCCTTAGTTCCCTCGTGCTGGTGCCCCAGTGACCATGATGCTGATGCCTCAGTGACCATGCTGCTGATGCCTCAGTACCATGGTGCTTGTGCCTCAGTGACCATGCTGCTGGTGCCTCACTGACCATGATGCTGCTGCCTCAGTTCCATGGTGCTAGTGCCTCAGTGACCATGGTGCTGGTGCCTCAGTAACCATGGTGCTGGTACCTCAGTGACCATGGTGCTGGTGCCTCAGTGACCATGATCCTGATGCCTCAGTACCATGGTGCTGGTGCCTCCGTGACCATGCTGCTGGTGTCTCAGTGACCATGCTGCTGATGCCTCAGTGGCCATGCTGCTGATGCCTCAGTACCATGATGCATGTGCCTCAGTGACCATGGTGCCGGTGTCTCAGTGTGCTGGTACCTCACAGACCATGCTGCTGGTTCCTTAGTGACCTTGATGCTGCTGCCTCAGTACCATGGTGCTGGTGCCTCAGTGACCATGGTGCTGGAACCTCAGTGACCATGGCGCTGCTGCCTCAGTGACCATGGTGCCAGTATCTCAGTGACCATAGTGCTGGTGTCTCAGTGACCATGGTGCTGGTGCCACAGTGACCATGATGCTGATGCCTCAGTGACCATGCTGCTGGTGCCTCAGTGACCATGGTGCTGATGCCTCAGTACCATGGTGCTTGTGCCTCAGTGACCATGGTGCTGGTGCCCCAGTGACCATGATGCTGATGCCTCAGTGACCATGATGCTGCGGCTTCAGTTCCATTGTGCTGGTGCCTCAGTGTCCATGGTGCTGGTGCCTCAGTGACCATGAAGCTCGTGCCTCAGTGACCATAGTGCTGGTGCCTCAGTGACCATGGTGCTGGTGCCTCAGTGACCATTCTGCTGATGCTTCAGTGACCATGGTGCTCGTGCCTCAGTGACCATGATGCTGATGGCTCAGTTCTATGGTGCTGGGGCCTCAGTGATCACGCTGCTGATGCTTCAATGATCATGCGCCTGGTGCCACAGTGATGTTGCTGCTCATGCCTCCATGACCATGGTGCTGGTGCCTCAGTGACCATGCTGCTGATGCCTCAGTTCCATGGTGCTGGTGCGTCAGTGACCATGGTGCTGGTACCTCACTGACAATGCTGCTGGTTCCTCACTAACCATGATGCTGCTGCCTCAGTTCCATAGTGCTGGTGCCTCAGTGACCTTGGTGCTGGTACCTCAGTGACCATGATGCTGGTGCCTCAGTGACAATGGTGCTGGTATCGCAGTGACCATAGTGCTGGTGTCTCAGTGACCATGGTGCTGGTGCCTCAGTGACCATGGTGCTGGTACCTCCGTGACCATGATGCTGGTGCCTCAGTGACAATGGTGCTGGTATCGCAGTGACCATAGTGCTGGTGTCTCAGTGACCATGGTGCTGCTGCCTCAGTGACCATGCTGCTGATGCCTCAGTTCCATGGTGCTGGTGCTTCAGTGAACATGGTGCTGGTGCCTAGTGAACATGGTGCTGGTAACTCACTGACAATGCTGCTGATCCCTCAGTGACCATGATGCTGCTGCCTCAGTTCCATAGTGCTGGTGCCTCAGTGTCCATGGTGCTGGAACCTCAGTGACCATGGTGCTTGTGCCTCAGTGACCACGCTGCTGATGCTTCAGTGACAATGTGTTTGGTGCCACAGTGACCATGCTGCTGATGCCTCCGTGACCATGATGCTGCTACCTCAGTTCCGTGGTGCTGATGCCTCAGTGACCATGGTGCTGGAACCCCAGTGACAATGGCTCTTGACCCAAAATGACCATGCTGCCGGTACATCACTGACCATGATGCTGCTGCCTCAGTTCCATGGTGCTGGTGCCTCAATGACCATGGTGCAGGTGCCTCAGTGACCATGGTGCTCGTGCCTCAGTGACCATGGTGCTGGTGCCTCAGTGACCATGGTGCTGGTATCTCAGTGACCATAGTGCAGGTGTCACAGTGACAATGCGTCTCTTGCCACAGTGACCATGCTGCTGATGTCTCCGTGACCATGGTGCTGGGTCCTCAGTGACCATCCTGCTGATGCCTCAGTTCCATGGTGCTGGTGCCTCAGTGACCATGGTGCTGGTGCCTCAGTGACCATGGTGCTGGTACCGCACTGACAATGCTGCTGGTTCCTCACTGACCATGCTGATGACCGTGCCTCACTGACCATGGTGCTGGTGCCTCAGTTCCATGGTGCTGGTACCTCAGTGACCATGGTGCTGGAACCTCAGTGACCATGGTGCTTGATTCTCAGTGACCATGCTGCTGGTACCTCACTGACCATGCTGCTGGTACATCACTGACCATGGTACTGGTGCCTCCATGGCCATGATGCTGGTGCCTCAGTGACCATGCTGCTGGTGTCTCAGTGACCATGGTGTTGGTGCCTCAATGACCATGGTGCACATGCCTCAGTGACCATGATGCTGGTATCTCAGTGACCATGGTGCTCGTACCTCAGTGAGCACGGTACACGTGCCTCAGTGACCAAGATGCTGGTGCCTCAGTGACCAGGGTACTGGTGTCTCAGTGACCATGGTGCTGGTACCTCACTGACAATGCTGTTGGTACCTCACTGACCATGCTGCTCGTACCTCACTGACCATGCTGCTAGTTGCCTCAGTGACAATGATGCTGGTGCCTCAGTGACCATCATGCTGGTGCCTGTGGCCATGCTGCTGATACCTCAGTGATCATACTGCTGGAACCGCATTGTCCATGCTGCTGGTGCCTCAGTGACCACGCTGCTGATGCCTCAGTGACCATGATACTGCTGCCTCAGTTCCATGGTGCTGGTGCCTCAGTGACCATGGTGCTGGTGTCACAGTGACCATGGTGCTGGTGTCACAGTGACCATGGTGCTGGTGCCTCAGTGACCATGGTGCTGGTGTCACAGTGACCATGGTGCTGGTGTCACAGTGACCATGGTGCTGGAACCTCAGTGACCATGGTTCTCGTACCTCAGTGACCATGGTGCTCGTGCCTCAGTGACCATGGTGCTGATGCCTCAGTGACAATGCTGCTGGTTCCTCACTGAACATGATGCTGCTGCCTCAGTGACCATGCTGCTGGCACCACAATGACCATGCTACTGGTACCTCACTGACCATGATGCTGGTACCTCAAGTGACCATGGTGCTGGTGCCTCACTGACCGTGGTGCTGGTGCCTCACTGACCGTGCTGCTGGTATCTCACTGACCATGATGCTGGCATCATACTGACCATGCTGCTGGTACCTCACTGACCATGCTGCTCGTACCTCACTGACCATGCTGCTAGTTGCCTCAGTGACCATGCTGTTTACATTAGATTAGATTAGATTACAGTGTGGAAACAGGCCCTTCGGCCCAACAAGGCCGAAGGCCGAAGCGAAACCCACCCATACCCCTACAGTTACCCCTTACCTAACACTACGGGCAATTTTGTATGGCCAATTCACCTGGCCTTGCACATCTTTGGACTGTGGGAGGACACCGGAGCACCCGGAGGAAACCCATGCAGACACGGGGACAACGTGCAAACTCCACACAGTCAGTCGCCTGAGGCGGGAATTGAACCCTGGTCTCTGGCGCTGTGAGGCAGCAGTGCCACTGTGCCGCTCACTGAGGTGTTGTTCACCTCAGTGATCATACTGCTGGAACATCATTGTCCATGCTGCTGATGCCTCAGTGACCATGATGCTGCTGCCTCAGTTCCATGGTGCAGGTGCCTCAGTGACCATGGTGCTGGTGTCACAGTGACCATGGTGCTGGTGTCACAGTGACCATGGTGCTGGTGTCACAGTGACCATGGTGCTGGAACCTCAGTGACCATGGTTCTCGTACCTCAGTGACCATGGTGCTTGTGCCTCAGTGACCATGATGCTGGTGCCTCAGTGACCACGGTGCTCGTGCCTCAGTGACCATGATGCTGGTGCCTCAGTGACCATGGTGTTGGTGCCTCAGTGACCACGGTGCTCGTGCCTCAGTGACCATGGTGCTGGAACCTCAGTGACCATAGTGCTTGTGTCTCAGTGACCATGCTGCTGGTACCTCACTGACCATGCTGCTGGTACATCATTCACCATGGTACTGGTGCCTCAGTGACCATGGTGCTGGTGTCTCAGTGACCATGGTGTTGGTGCCTCAGTAACCACGCTGCTGGTGCCTCAGTGACCATGGTGCTGATGCCTCAGTGACCATGGTGCTGGTGCCTCAGTAACCACGCTGCTGGTGCCTCAGTGACCATGGTGCTGGTGCCTCAGTGACCATGATGCTGATGCCACAGTACCATGGTGCTGGTGCCTCCGTGACCATGCTGCTGGTTCCTCAGTGACCATGGTGCAGATGCCTCAGTGGCCATGCTGCTGGTGCCTCAGTGACCATGCTGCTGATGCCTCAGTTCCATGGTGCTGGTGTCTCAGTGTCCATGGTGCTGGTACCTCACTGACCATGCTGCTGGTTCCTTAGTGACCATGATGCTGCTGCCTCAGTTCCATGGTGCTGGTGCCTCAGTGACCATGGTGCTGGAACCTCAGTGACCATGGCGCTGGTGCCTCAGTGACCATGGTGCTTGTGCCTCAGTGACCATGGTGCTGCTGCCTCAGTGACCATGCTGCCGGTATCTCAGTGACCATAGTGCTGGTGCCTCAGTGACCATGGTGCTGGAACCTCAGTGACCATGGTGCTGCTGCCTCAGTGACCATGGTGCCGGTATCTCAGTGACCATAGTGCTGGTGTCTCAGCGACCATGGTGATGGTGCCTCAGTGACCATGGTGCTGCTGCCTCAGTTTCATTGTGATGGTCCTCAGTTCCATGGTGCTAGTGCCTTAGTTCCATCGTGCTGGTGCCCCAGTGACCATGATGCTGATGCCTCAGTGACCATGCTGCTGATGCCTCAGTACCATGGTGCTTGTGCCTCAGTGACCATGCTGCTGGTGCCTCACTGACCATGATGCTGCTGCCTCAGTTCCATGGTGCTAGTGCCTCAGTGACCATGGTGCTGGTGCCTCAGTAACCATGGTGCTGGTACCTCAGTGACCATGGTGCTGGTGCCTCAGTGACCATGATCCTGATGCTTCAGTACCATGGTGCTGGTGCCTCCGTGACCATGCTGCTGGTGTCTCAGTGACCATGCTGCTGATGCCTCAGTGGCCATGCTGCTGATGCCTCAGTACCATGATGCATGTGCCTCAGTGAGCATGGTGCCGGTGTCTCAGTGTCCATGGTGCTGGTACCTCACAGACCATGCTGCTGGTTCCTTAGTGACCTTGATGCTGCTGCCTCAGTACCATGGTGCTGGTGCCTCAGTGACCATGGTGCTGGAACCTCAGTGACCATGGCGCTGCTGCCTCAGTGACCATGGTGCCAGTATCTCAGTGACCATAGTGCTGGTGTCTCAGTGACCATGGTGCTGGTGCCACAGTGACCATGATGCTGATGCCTCAGTGACCATGCTGCTGGTGCCTCAGTGACCATGGTGCTGATGCCTCAGTACCATGGTGCTTGTGCCTCAGTGACCATGGTGCTGGTGCCCCAGTGACCATGATGCTGATGCCTCAGTGACCATGATGCTGCGGCTTCAGTTCCATTGTGCTGGTGCCTCAGTGACCAAGGTGCTGGTACCTCAGTGACCATGGTGCTGGTGCCTCAGTGACCATGAAGCTCGTGCCTCAGTGACCATAGTGCTGGTGCCTCAGTGACCATGGTGCTGGTGCCTCAGTGACCATTCTGCTGATGCTTCAGTGACCATGGTGCTGGGGCCTCAGTGACCATGGTGCTGGTGCCTCAGTGACCATTCTGCTGATGCCTCAGTGACCATGATGCTGATGGCTCAGTTCTATGGTGCTGGGGCCTCAGTGATCACGCTGCTGATGCTTCAATGATCATGCGCCTGGTGCCACAGTGATGTTGCTGCTCATGCCTCCATGACCATGGTGCTGGTGCCTCAGTGACCATGCTGCTGATGCCTCAGTTCCATGGTGCTGGTGCGTCAGTGACCATGGTGCTGGTACCTCACTGACAATGCTGCTGGTTCCTCACTAACCATGATGCTGCTGCCTCAGTTCCATAGTGCTGGTGCCTCAGTGACCTTGGTGCTGGTACCTCAGTGACCATGATGCTGGTGCCTCAGTGACAATGGTGCTGGTATCGCAGTGACCATAGTGCTGGTGTCTCAGTGACCATGGTGCTGCTGCCTCAGTGACCATGCTGCTGATGCCTCAGTTCCATGGTGCTGGTGCTTCAGTGAACATGGTGCTGGTGCCTAGTGACCATGGTGCTGGTAACTCACTGACAATGCTGCTGGTTCCTCAGTGACCATGATGCTGCTGCCTCAGTTCCATAGTGCTGGTGCCTCAGTGACCATGGTGCTGGAACCTCAGTGACCATGGTGCTTGTGCCTCAGTGACCACGCTGCTGATGCTTCAGTGACAATGTGTTTGGTGCCACAGTGACCATGCTGCTGATGCCTCCGTGACCATGGTGCTGGTGCCTCAGTGACCATGATGCTGCTACCTCAGTTCCGTGGTGCTGGTGCCTCAGTGACCATGGTGCTGGAACCCCAGTGACAATGGCTCTTGTGCCAAAGTGACCATGCTGCCGGTACATCACTGACCATGATGCTGCTGCCTCAGTTCCATGGTGCTGGTGCCTCAATGACCATGGTGCAGGTGCCTCAGTGACCATGGTGCTCGTGCCTCAGTGACCATGGTGCTGGTGCCTCAGTGACCATGGTGCTGGTATCTCAGTGACCATAGTGCAGGTGTCACAGTGACAATGCGTCTCTTGCCACAGTGACCATGCTGCTGATGTCTCCGTGACCATGGTGCTGGGTCCTCAGTGACCATCCTGCTGATGCCTCAGTTCCATGGTGCTGGTGCCTCAGTGACCATGGTGCTGGTGCCTCAGTGACCATGGTGCTGGTACCGCACTGACAATGCTGCTGGTTCCTCACTGACCATGCTGATGACCGTGCCTCACTGACCATGGTGCTGGTGCCCCAGTTCCATGGTGCTGGTACCTCAGTGACCATGGTGCTGGAACCTCAGTGACCATGGTGCTTGATTCTCAGTGACCATGCTGCTGGTACCTCACTGACCATGCTGCTGGTACATCACTGACCATGGTACTGGTGCCTCCATGGCCATGATGCTGGTGCCTCAGTGACCATGCTGCTGGTGTCTCAGTGACCATGGTGTTCGTGCCTCAATGACCATGGTGCACATGCCTCAGTGACCATGACGCTGGTATCTCAGTGACCATGGTGCTCGTACCTCAGTGAGCACGGTACACGTGCCTCAGTGACCAAGATGCTGGTGCCTCAGTGACCAGGGTACTGGTGTCTCAGTGACCATGGTGCTGGTACCTCACTGACCATGCTGCTCGTACCTCACTGACCATGCTGCTAGTTGCCTCAGTGACAATGATGCTGGTGCCTCAGTAACAATGATGCTGGTGCCTGTGACCATGCTGCTGATACCTCAGTGATCATACTGCTGGAACCGCATCGTCCATGCTGCTGGTGCCTCAGTGACCACGCTGCTGATGCCTCAGTGACCATGGTGCTGATGCCTCAGTGACCATGATACTGCTGCCTCAGTTCCATGGTGCTGGTGTCACAGTGACCATGGTGCTGGTGTCACAGTGACCATGGTGCTGGAACCTCAGTGACCATGG
The DNA here is from genome assembly GCF_037043375.1 of Chiloscyllium plagiosum. Taxonomy (NCBI): domain Eukaryota; kingdom Metazoa; phylum Chordata; class Chondrichthyes; order Orectolobiformes; family Hemiscylliidae; genus Chiloscyllium; species Chiloscyllium plagiosum. Next base: position 21,480,895 of record NW_028270139.1, read on the forward strand.
TTCTCGTACCTCAGTGACCATGGTGCTCGTGCCTCAGTGACCATGGTGCTGATGCCTCAGTGACCATGATACTGCTGCCTCAGTTCCATGGTGCTGGTGCCTCAGTGACCATGCTGCTGGCACCACAATGACCATGCTACTGGTACCTCACTGACCATGATGCTGGTACCTCAAGTGACCATGGTGCTGGTGCCTCACTGACCGTGCTGCTGGTATCTCACTGACCATGATGCTGGCATCATACTGACCATGCTGCTGGTACCTCACTGACCATGCTGCTCGTACCTCACTGACCATGCTGCTAGTTGCCTCAGTGACCATGCTGTTCACATTAGATTAGATTAGATTACAGTGTGGAAACAGGCCCTTCGGCCCAACAAGGCCGAAGGCCGAAGCGAAACCCACCCATACCCCTACATTTACCCCTTACCTAACACTACGGGCAATTTTGTATGGCCAATTCACCTGGCCTTGCACATCTTTGGACTGTGGGAGGACACCGGAGCACCCGGAGGAAACCCATGCAGACACGGGGACAACGTGCAAACTCCACACAGTCAGTCGCCTGAGGCGGGAATTGAACCCTGGTCTCTGGCGCTGTGAGGCAGCAGTGCCACTGTGCCGCTCACTGAGGTGTTGTTCACCTCAGTGATCATACTGCTGGAACATCATTGTCCATGCTGCTGATGCCTCAGTGACCATGATGCTGCTGCCTCAGTTCCATGGTGCAGGTGCCTCAGTGACCATGGTGCTGGTGCCTCAGTTCCATGGTGCTTGTGCCTCAGTGACCATGATGCTGGTGCCTCAGTGACCACGGTGCTCGTGCCTCAGTGACCATGATGCTGGTGCCTCAGTGACCATGGTGTTGGTGCCTCAGTGACCACGGTGCTCGTGCCTCAGTGACCATGGTGCTGGAACCTCAGTGACCATAGTGCTTGTGTCTCAGTGACCATGCTGCTGGTACCTCACTGACCATGCTGCTGGTACATCATTCACCATGGTACTGGTGCCTCAGTGACCATGGTGCTTGTGCCTCAGTGACCATGCTGCTGGTGTCTCAGTGACCATGGTGTTGGTGCCTCAGTGACCATGGTGCTCGTACCTCAGTGACCACGGTACTCGTGCCTCAGTGACCAAGATGCTGGTGCATCAGTGACCATGGTGCTGGTACCTCTCTGACAATGCTACTGGTTCCTCACTGACCATGATGCTGCTGCCTCAGTTCCATGGTGCTGGTGCCTCAGTGACCATGGTGCTTGAACCTCAGTGACCATGATGCTTGTGCCTCAGTGACCATGCTGCTGATGCTTCAGTAACAGTGTCTGGTGCCGCAGTGCCTATGCTGCTGTTGCCGTCGTGACCATGGTGCTGGTGGCCTCAGTGACCATGGTGATGGAACCTCAGTGACCATGGTGCTGGTACCTCACTGACAATGCTGCTGGTTCCTCACTGACCATGATGCTGCTGCCTCAGTTCCATGGTGCTGGCGCATCAGTGACCATGGTGCTGGTGACTCATTGACCATGCTGCTGGTGCCTCACTGACCATGCTGCTGGTGCCCATCTGACCATTCTACTGGTGCCTCACTGACCATGCTGCTGGTACTTCACTGACCATGCTGCTGGTACCTCACTGACCATGATGCTGCTGCCGAAGTTCCATGGTGCTGGTGCCTCAGTGACCATGGTGCTTGAACCTCAGTGACCATGATGCTTGTGCCTCAGTGACTACGCTGCTGATGCTTCAGTGACCATGCTGCTGTTGCCTCCGTGACCATGGTGCTGGTGCCTCAGTGACCATGGTGCTGGAACCTCAGTGACCATGGTGCTGGTACCTCACTGACAATGCTGCTGGCTCCACACTGACCATGATGCTGCCGCCTCAGTTCCATGTTGCTGGTGCCTCAGTGACCATGGTGCTGGTGCCTCAGTGACCATGCTGCTGGTGCCCCTCTGACAATTCTACTGGTGCCTCACTGACCATACTGCTGGCATCTCACTGACCATGCTGCTGGCATCTCACTGACCATGCCGCTGGTACCTCACTGACCATGCTGTTGGTACCTCACTGACCATGCTGCTCGTACCTCACCATGCTGCTAGTTGCCTCCGTGACCATGCTGCTGGTGCCTCAGTGACCATGCTGTTTTTCACCTCAGTGATCATACTGCTGGAACCTCATTGTCCATGCTGCTGGTGCCTCAGTGACCATGTTGCTGATGCCTCAGTTCCATTATGCTGGTTACTCACTGACCATGATGCTGCTGCCTCAGTTCCATGGTGCTCGTGCCTCAGTGACCATGGTACTGGTGCCTCAGTGACCATGGTGCTTGTGCCTCAGTGACCATGCTGCTGATGCATTAGTGACATGGTGCTGGTGCCTCAGTGACCATGGTGCTGGTGCCTCAGTGACCATGATGATCGTGCCTCACTGACCATGGTGCTGGTGCCTCAGTTCCATGGTGCTGGTACCTCAGTGACCATGGTGCTGGAACCTCAGTGACCATGGTGCTTGATTCTCAGTGACCATGCTGCTGGTACCTCACTGACCATGCTGCTGGTACATCACTGACCATGGTACTGGTGCCTCCATGACCATGATGCTGGTGCCTCAGTGACCATGCTGCTGGTGTCTCAGTGACCATGGTGTTGGTGCCTCAATGACCATGGTGCACATGCCTCAGTGACCATGACGCTGGTACCTCAGTGACCATGGTGCTCGTACCTCAGTGAGCACGGTACACGTGCCTCAGTGACCAAGATGCTGGTGTCTCAGTGACCATGGTGCTGGTACCTCACTGACAATGCTGTTGATACCTCACTGACCATGCTGCTCGTACCTCACTGACCATGCTGCTAGTTGCCTCAGTGACAATGATGCTGGTGCCTTAGTGACCATCATGCTGGTGCCTGTGACCATGCTGCTGATACCTCAGTGATCATGCTGTTGTTCACCTCAGTGATCATACTGCTGGAACCACATTGTCCATGCTGCTGGTGCCTCAGTGACCACGCTGCTGATGCCTCAGTGACCATGGTGCTGATGCCTCAGTGACCATGATACTGCTGCCTCAGTTCCATGGTGCTGGTGCCTCAGTGACCATGGTGCTGGTGCCTCAGTGACCATGGTGCTGGTGCCTCAGTGACCATGGTGCTGGTGTCACAGTGACCATGGTGCTGGTGTCACAGTGACCATGGTGCTGGTGTCACAGTGACCATGGTGCTGGAACCTCAGTGACCATGGTTCTCGTACCTCAGTGACCATGGTGCTCGTGCCTCAGTGACCATGGTGCTGATGCCTCAGTGACAATGCTGCTGGTTCCTCACTGAACATGATGCTGCTGCCTCAGTGACCATGCTGCTGGCACTACAATGACCATGCTACTGGTACCTCGCTGACCATGATGCTGGTACCTCAAGTGACCATGGTGCTGGTGCCTCACTGACCGTGCTGCTGGCATCTCACTGACCATGATGCTGTCATCGTACTGACCATGCTGCTGGTACCTCACTGACCATGCTGCTCGTACCTCACTGACCATGCTGCTCGTTGCCTCAGTGACCATGCTGTTTACATTAGATTAGATTAGATTACAGTGTGGAAACAGGCCCTTCAGCCCAACAAGGCCGAAGGCCGAAGCGAAACCCACCCATACCCCTACATTTACCCCTTACCTAACACTACGGGCAATTTTGTATGGCCAATTCACCTGGCCCTGCACATCTTTGGACTGTGGGAGGAAACCGGAGCACCCGGAGGAAACCCATGCAGACACGGGGACAACGTGCAAACTCCACACAGTCAGTCGCCTGAGGCGGGAATTGAACCCTGGTCTCTGGCGCTGTGAGGCAGCAGTGCCACTGTGCTGCCCACTGAGGTGTTGTTCACCTCAGTGATCATACTGCTGGAACATCATTGTCCATGCTGCTGATGCCTCAGTGACCATGACGCTGCTGCCTCAGTTCCATGGTGCAGGTGCCTCAGTGACCATGGTGCTGGTGCCTCAGTGACCATGGTGCTGGTGCCTCAGTGACCATGGTTCTCGTACCTCAGTGACCATGGTGCTTGTGCCTCAGTGACCATGATGCTGGTGCCTCAGTGACCACGGTGCTCGTGCCTCAGTGACCATGATGCTGGTGCCTCAGTGACCATGGTGTTGGTGCCTCAGTGACCACGGTGCTCGTGCCTCAGTGACCATGGTCCTGGTGTCTCAGTGACCATGGTGTTGGTGCCTCAGTGACCATGCTGCTGATACCTCAGTGAGCATGGTGCTGCTGCCTCAGTTCCATGGTGCTGGTGTCTCAGTGACCACGCTGCTGACGCTTCAATGACCATGCGCCTTCATGACCATGGTGCTGGTGCCTCAGTGACCATGATGCTGGTGCCTCAATGACATGGTGCTGGTGTCTCAGTGTCCATGGTGCTGGTGTCTCAGTGACCAAGCTACTGGGGCCTCAGTGACCATGGTGCTGGTGCCTCAGTGACCATGGCGCTGGTGCCTCAGTGACCATGGTGCTGGAATCTCAGTGACCGTGGTGCTGGTGCCTCATTGACCGTGGTGCTGGTACCTCACTGACCATGATACTGCTGCCTCAGTTCCATGTGCTGGTGTCTCAGTGACCATGGTACTGGTGCCTCAGTGACCATGTGTCTGGTGCCTCAGTGACCATGCTGCTGATACCTCAGTGACCATAATGTTGGTGCCTCAGTGACCATGGTGCTGGTGCCTCAGTGACCATGGTGCTGGAATCTCAGTGACCGTGGTGCTGGTGCCTCAGTGACCGTGGTGCTGGTACCTCACTGACCATGCTGCTGGTACCTCACTGACCATGATACTGCTGCCTCAGTTCCATGTGCTGGTGTCTCAGTGACTATGGTACTGGTGCCTCAGTGACCATGTGTCTGGTGCCTCAGTGACCATGCTGCTGATACCTCAGTGACCATAATGTTGGTGCCTCAGTGACCATGGTGCTGGTGCCTCAGTGACCATGGTGCTGGTGCCTCAGTGACCATGGTGCTGGAATCTCAGTGACCGTGGTGCTGGTGCCTCATTGACCGTGGTGCTGGTACCTCACTGACCATGATACTGCTGCCTCAGTTCCATGTGCTGGTGTCTCAGTGACCATGGTACTGGTGCCTCAGTGACCATGTATCTGGTGCCTCAGTGACCATGCTGCTGATACCTCAGTGACCATGATGCTGGTGCCTCAGTGACTATGCTGCTGGTGTCTCAGTGACCATGGTGCTGGTGCCTCAGTGACCATGCTGCTGGTGCCCCTCTGACGATTCTATTGGTGCCTCGCTGATCATGCTGCTGGTACTTCACTGACCATGCTGCTGGCACCTCACTGACCATACTACTGGTGCCTCAGTGACCATGCAGATGGTACCACAATGACCATGCTACTGGTACCTCACTGACCATGATGCTGGTACCTCAAGTGACCATGGTGCTGGTGCCTCAGTGACCATGGTGCTGGTACCACAATGACCATGAGGTTGGTGCCTCACTCACCATGATGCTGGTGCCTCATTGTCCATGCTGCTGGTACCTCACTGACCATGATGCTGGCACCTCACTGACCATGCTGCTGGCATCTCACTGACCATGCTGCTGGCATCTCACTGACCAGGCCGCTGGTACCTCACTGACCATGCTGCTCGTATCTCACTGTCCATGCTGCTAGTGCCTCAGTGACCATGATGCTGGTGCCTGTGACCATGATGCTGATACCTCATTGATCATGCTGTTGTTAACCTCAGTGATCATACTGCTGGAACCTCATTGTCCATGTTGCTGGTGCCTCAGTGACCACGCTGCTGATGCCTCAGTGACCATGGTGCTGATGCCTCAGTTCCACTGTGCTGGTACCTCACTGACAATGCTGCTGGTTACTCACTGACCATGATGCTGCTGCCTCAGTTCCATGGTGCTGGTGCCTCAGTGACCATGGTGCTGGAACCTCAGTGACCGTGGTTCCCTTACCTCAGTGACCATAATGCTCGTGCCTCAGTGACCATGATGCTGGTGCCTCAGTGACCACGGTGCTCGTGCCTCAGTGACCATGGTGTTGGTGCCTCAGTGACCATGGTGCTGGTGCCTCAGTGACCATGGTGCTGGTGTCTCAGTGACCATGGTGCTGGTGTCTCAGTGACCATGGTGCTGGTGTCTCAGTGACCATGGTGCTGGTGCCTCAGTAACCATGGTGCTGGAACCTCAGTGACCATGGTTCTCGTACCTCAGTGACCATGGTGCTTGTGCCTCAGTGACCATGATGCTGGTGCCTCAGTGACCACGGTGCTCGTGCCTCAGTGACCATGATGCTGGTGCCTCAGTGACCATGGTGTTGGTGCCTCAGTGACCACGGTGCTCGTGCCTCAGTGACCATGGTCCTGGTGTCTCAGTGACCATGGTGTTGGTGCCTCAGTGACCATGCTGCTGATACCTCAGTGAGCATGGTGCTGCTGCCTCAGTTCCATGGTGCTGGTGTCTCAGTGACCACGCTGCTGACGCTTCAATGACCATGCGCCTGGTGCCACAGTGACCTTGCTGCTGATGCCTTCATGACCATGGTGCTGGTGCCTCAATGACATGGTGCTGGTGTCTCAGTGTCCATGGTGCTGGTGTCTCAGTGACCAAGCTACTGGTGCCTCAGTGACCATGGTGCTGGTGCCTCAGTGACCATGGCGCTGGTGCCTCAGTGACCATGGTGCTGGAATCTCAGTGACCGTGGTGCTGGTGCCTCATTGACCGTGGTGCTGGTACCTCACTGACCATGATACTGCTGCCTCAGTTCCATGTGCTGGTGTCTCAGTGACCATGGTACTGGTGCCTCAGTGACCATGTGTCTGGTGCCTCAGTGACCATGCTGCTGATACCTCAGTGACCATAATGTTGGTGCCTCAGTGACCATGGTGCTGGTGCCTCAGTGACCATGGTGCTGGTGCCTCAGTGACCATGGTGCTGGAATCTCAGTGACCGTGGTGCTGGTGCCTCATTGACCGTGGTGCTGGTACCTCACTGACCATGCTGCTGGTACCTCACTGACCATGATACTGCTGCCTCAGTTCCATGTGCTGGTGTCTCAGTGACCATGGTACTGGTGCCTCAGTGACCATGTGTCTGGTGCCTCAGTGACCATGCTGCTGATACCTCAGTGACCATGATGCTGGTGCCTCAGTGACTATGCTGCTGGTGTCTCAGTGACCATGGTGCTGGTGCCTCAGTGACCATGCTGCTGGTGCCCCTCTGACCATTCTATTGGTGCCTCGCTGATCATGCTGCTGGTACTTCACTGACCATGCTGCTGGCACCTCACTGACCATACTACTGGTGCCTCAGTGACCATGCAGATGGTACCACAATGACCATGCTACTGGTACCTCACTGACCATGATGCTGGTACCTCAAGTGACCATGGTGCTGGTGCCTCAGTGACCATGGTGCTGATACCTCCTTGACCATGGTGCCGGTGCCTCAGTGACCATGGTGCTGGTGCCTCAGTGACCATGATGCTGGTGCCTCAGTGATCATGGTACTGGTGTCTCAGTGACCATGGTGCTGGTGTCTCAGTGACCATGGTGCTGATACCTCCTTGACCATGGTGCCGGTGCCTCAGTGACCATGGTGCTGGTGCCTCAGTGACCATGATGCTGGTGCCTCAGTGATCATGGTACTGGTGTCTCAGTGACCATGGTGCTGGTGTCACAGTGACCATGGTGCTGGAACCTCAGTGACCATGGTTCTCGTACCTCAGTGACCATGGTGCTTGTGCCTCAGTGACCATGATGCTGGTGCCTCAGTGACCACGGTGCTCGTGCCTCAGTGACCATGATGCTGGTGCCTCAGTGACCATGGTGTTGGTGCCTCAGTGACCACGGTGCTCGTGCCTCAGTGACCATGGTCCTGGTGTCTCAGTGACCATGGTGTTGGTGCCTCAGTGACCATGCTGCTGATACCTCAGTGAGCATGGTGCTGCTGCCTCAGTTCCATGGTGCTGGTGTCTCAGTGACCACGCTGCTGACGCTTCAATGACCATGCGCCTGGTGCCACAGTGACCTTGCTGCTGATGCCTTCATGACCATGGTGCTGGTGCCTCAATGACATGGTGCTGGTGTCTCAGTGTCCATGGTGCTGGTGTCTCAGTGACCAAGCTACTGGTGCCTCAGTGACCATGGTGCTGGTGCCTCAGTGACCATGGCGCTGGTGCCTCAGTGACCATGGTGCTGGAATCTCAGTGACCGTGGTGCTGGTGCCTCATTGACCGTGGTGCTGGTACCTCACTGACCATGATACTGCTGCCTCAGTTCCATGTGCTGGTGTCTCAGTGACCATGGTACTGGTGCCTCAGTGACCATGTGTCTGGTGCCTCAGTGACCATGCTGCTGATACCTCAGTGACCATAATGTTGGTGCCTCAGTGACCATGGTGCTGGTGCCTCAGTGACCATGGTGCTGGTGCCTCAGTGACCATGGTGCTGGAATCTCAGTGACCGTGGTGCTGGTGCCTCATTGACCGTGGTGCTGGTACCTCACTGACCATGCTGCTGGTACCTCACTGACCATGATACTGCTGCCTCAGTTCCATGTGCTGGTGTCTCAGTGACCATGGTACTGGTGCCTCAGTGACCATGTGTCTGGTGCCTCAGTGACCATGCTGCTGATACCTCAGTGACCATAATGTTGGTGCCTCACTGACCATGCTGCTGGCACCTCAGTGACCATGGTGCTGGTGCCTCAGTGACCATGCAGATGGTACCACAATGACCATGCTACTGGTACCTCACTGACCATGATGCTGGTACCTCAAGTGACCATGGTGCTGGTGCCTCAGTGACCATGGTGCTGGTACCACAATGACCATGAGGTTGGTGCCTCACTCACCATGATGCTGGTGCCTCATTGTCCATGCTGCTGGTACCTCACTGACCATGATGCTGGCACCTCACTGACCATGCTGCTGGCATCTCACTGACCATGCTGCTGGCATCTCACTGACCAGGCCGCTGGTACCTCACTGACCATGCTGCTCGTATCTCACTGTCCATGCTGCTAGTGCCTCAGTGACCATGATGCTTGTGCCTCAGTGACCATGGTGCTGGTACCTCACTGACCATGCTGCTGGTACCTCACTGACCATGATACTGCTGCCTCAGTTCCATGTGCTGGTGTCTCAGTGACCATGGTACTGGTGCCTCAGTGACCATGTGTCTGGTGCCTCAGTGACCATGCTGCTGATACCTCAGTGACCATGATGCTGGTGCCTCAGTGACTATGCTGCTGGTGTCTCAGTGACCATGGTGCTGGTGCCTCAGTGACCATGCTGCTGGTGCCCCTCTGACCATTCTATTGGTGCCTCGCTGATCATGCTGCTGGTACTTCACTGACCATGCTGCTGGCACCTCACTGACCATACTACTGGTGCCTCAGTGACCATGCAGATGGTACCACAATGACCATGCTACTGGTACCTCACTGACCATGATGCTGGTACCTCAAGTGACCATGGTGCTGGTGCCTCAGTGACCATGGTGCTGGTACCACAATGACCATGAGGTTGGTGCCTCACTCACCATGATGCTGGTGCCTCATTGTCCATGCTGCTGGTACCTCACTGACCATGATGCTGGCACCTCACTGACCATGCTGCTGGCATCTCACTGACCATGCTGCTGGCATCTCACTGACCAGGCCGCTGGTACCTCACTGACCATGCTGCTCGTATCTCACTGTCCATGCTGCTAGTGCCTCAGTGACCATGATGCTTGTGCCTCAGTGACCATGATGCTGGTGCCTCAGTGACCATGATGCTGGTGCCTGTGACCATGCTGCTGATACCTCATTGATCATGCTGTTGTTAACCTCAGTGATCATACTGCTGGAACCTCATTGTCCATGTTGCTGGTGCCTCAGTGACCACGCTGCTGATGCCTCAGTGACCATGGTGCTGATGCCTCAGTTCCACTGTGCTGGTACCTCACTGACAATGCTGCTGGTTACTCACTGACCATGATGCTGCTGCCTCAGTTCCATGGTGCTGGTGCCTCAGTGACCATGGTGCTGGAACCTCAATGACCATGGTTCCCTTACCTCAGTGACCATAATGCTCGTGCCTCAGTGACCATGATGCTGGTGCCTCAGTGACCACGGTGCTCGTGCCTCAGTGACCATGGTGTTGGTGCCTCAGTGACCATGGTGCTGGTGCCTCAGTGACCATGGTGCTGGTGTCTCAGTGACCATGGTGCTGGTGCCTCAGTGACCATGGTGCTGATACCTCCTTGACCATGGTGCCGGTGCCTCAGTGACCATGGTGCTGGTGCCTCAGTGACCATGGTTCTTGTACCTCAGTGACCATGGTGCTAGTACCTCAGTGACCATGATGCTGGTGCCTCAGTGATCATGGTACTGGTGTCTCAGTGACCATGGTGCTGGTGTCTCAGTGACCATGGTGCTGGTGTCTCAGTGACCATGCTGCTGGTACCACAATGACCATGATACTGATACCTCACTGACCATGATGCTGGTACCTCAAGTGACCATGTTGCTGGTGCCTCGGTGACCATGCTGCTGGTACCACAATGACCATGAGGTTGGTGCCTCACTCACCATGATCCTGGTGCCTCATTGTCCATGCTGCTGGTACCTCACTGACCATGATGCTGGCACCTCACTGACCATGCTGCTGGCATCTCACTGACCATGCCGCTGGTACCTCACTGACCATGCTGCTGGCATCTCACTGACCATGCCGCTGGTACCTCACTGACCATGCTGCTGGCATCTCACTGACCATGCCGCTGGTACCTCACTGACCATGCTGTTGGTACCTCACTGACCATGCTGCTGGCATCTCACTGACCATGCCGCTGGTACCTCACTGACCATGCTGTTGGTACCTCACTGACCATGCTGCTCGTACCTCACTGACCATGCTGCTAGTGCCTCAGTGAGCATGATGCTGGTGCCTCAGTGACCATGATGCTGGAACCTCAGTGGCTCAGTGCTTGTGCCTCAGTGACCAGGTTGCTGGTACCTCACTGACCATGCTGCTGGTACCTCACTGACCATGATACTGGTGCCTCAGTTCCATGTGCTGGTGTCTCAGTGGCCATGGTACTGGTGCCTCAGTGACCATGGTGCTGGTGTCTCAGTGACATGGTGCTGGTGCCTCAGGGACCATGGTGCTCGTACCTCAGTGTCCATGGTGCTTGTGCCTCAGTGACCATGGTGCTGGTGTCTCAGTGACCATGGTGCTGGTGTCTCAGTGACATGGTGTTCGTACCTCAGTGACTATTATGCTCGTGCCTCAGTGACCATGGTGCTGGTGTCTCAGTGATATGGTGCTGGTGCCTCAGTGACCATGGTGCTCGTACCTCAGTGACCATGGTGCTTGTGCCTCAGTGACCATGGTGCTGGTACCTCACTGACAATGCTGCTGGCTCTGTTCCATGGTACTGGTGCCTCAGTGACCATGCTGCTGATACCTCAGTGATCATGCTGTTTTTCACCTCAGTGACCATGGTGCTGGTGTCTCAGTGACCATGGTGCTGGTGCGTCAGTGACCATAATGTTGGTGCCTCAGTGTCCATGGTGCTGGTGCCTCAGTGACCATAGTACTGGTGCCTCAGTGACCATGATGCTGGTGCTTCAGTGACTATGCTGCTTGTGTCTCAGTGACCATGATGCTGGTGTCTCAGTGACATGGTGCTGGTGCCTCAGCGACCATGGTGCTCATACCTCAGTATCCATGGTGCTTGTGCCTCAGTGACCACGCTGCTGATGCTTCAGTGACCATGTGTCTGGTGCCTCAGTGACCATGCTGCTGATACCTCAGTGATCATGCTGTTGTTCACCTCAGTGACCATGGTGCTGGCGCCTCAGTGAACATGGTGCTGGTGCCTCAGTGACCATAATGTTGGTGCTTCAGTGACCATGGTGCTGGTGTCTCAGTGACCATGGTACTGGTGCCTCAGTGACCATGACGCGGTGTCTCAGTGACCATGGTGCTGGTACCTCAGTGACCATGGTGCTGGTGTCTCAGTGACCACGGTGCTCGTACCTCAGTGACCATGGTGCTCGTGCCTCAGTGACCACGGTGCTCGTCCCTCAGTGACCAGGATGCTGGTGCCTCAGTGACCATGGTGCTGGTATCTCAGTGACCATGGTGCTGGTGTCTCAGTGACCATGGTGCTGGTGCCTCAGTGACCATGCTGCTGATACCTCAGTGATCAATGTGTTGTTCACCTCAGTGATCATGGTGCTGGTGCCTCACTGACCATGATTCTGGTCCCTCAGTGACTATGCTGCTGGCGTCTCAGTGACCATGGTGCTGGTGCCTCAGTGACCATGGTTCTTGTACCTCAGTGACCATGGTGCGGTGCCTCAGTGACCATGGTGCTGGTGTCTCAGTGACCATGGTACTGGTGCCTCAGTGACCATGCTACTGGTGTTTCAGTGAACATGGTGCTCGTACCTCAGTGATCATGGTGCTCGTGCCTCAGTGACCATGGTACTGGTGTCTCAGTGACATGGTGCTGGTGCCTCAGTGACCATGGTACTGGTGTCTCAGTGACATGGTGCTGGTGCCTTAGCGACCATAGTGCTGGTGCCTCAGTGACCATGGTGCTCGTACCTCAGTGTTCATGGTGCTTGTGCCTCAGTGACCATGGTACTGGTGCTTCAGTGACCACGCTGCTGATGCTTCAGTGACCATGCTGCTGTTGCCTCCGTGACCATGGTGCTGGTGTCTCAGTGACATGGTGCTGGTGCCTCAGCGACCATGGTGCTGGTGTCTCAGTGACATGGTGTTCGTATCTCAGTGACTATGATGCTGGTGCCTCAGTGACCATGGTGCTGGTGTCTCAGTGACCATGATGCTGGTGTCTCAGTGACATAGTGCTGGTGCCTCAGTGACCATGGTGCTCGTACCTCAGTGTCCATGGTGCTGGTGCCTCAGTGACCAATGTACTGGTGCCTCAGTGACCACGCTGCTGATGCTTCAGTGACTATGATGCTGGTGCCGCAGTGACCATGCTGCTGTTGCCTCCGTGACAATGGTGCTGGTACCTCACTGCCCATGCTGCTAGTACCTCACTTACCATGCTGCTGGTACCTCACGGACCATGATACTGCTGCCTCAGTTCCATGTGCTGGTGTCTCAGTGACCATGGTGCTCGTGCCTCAGTGACCATGATGTTGGTGCCTCAGTGACCATGGTACTGGTGTCTCAGTGACCATGGTGCTGGTGTCTCAGTGACATGGTGCTGGTGCCTTAGCGACCATGGTGCTCGTGCCTCAGTGACCATAGTGCTCGTGCCTCAGTGACCATGCTGCTGGTACCTCACGGACCATGATACTGCTGCCTTAGTTCCATGTGCTGGTGCCTCAGTGACCATGGTGCTCGTGCCTCAGTGTCCATGATGTTGGTGCTTCAGTGACCATGGTGCTGGTGCCTCAGTTCCACGGTGCTCGTGCCTCAGTGACCATGATGCTGGTGCCTCAGTGACCATGATGCTGGTGCCTCAGTGACCATGGTACTCGTGACTCAGTGACCATGATGCTGGTTCCTCAGTGACCATGGTGCTGGTATCTCATGGAGCAGTCACTTTGGTAGATAGATTATTTCTATTGCCTAGGTGACGTTGCCGGTGGCATTCTTCAATGCCCAATGCCAGTTGTACTCAATATCCTTAAAGTTTCAGTGACTTCACCTTTGCTTCTTCACCCTCTTTGGATAAGCTTCTGTAACGTTTGAAGAGATGCTGTGTCAACCCAGCCATTCCAAAGCAATTCATATAAAATTTCAGACAGTTCCCTTGTTTGATATCTTGTCTATGTTATCACTGAAGCATCCAACTCACTGGAAGTGATTCAGCCTGGAGCCCAGTTACAAGTGGAGTTCCGCAGGGATCAGTTCTGGGTCCTCTGCTGTTTGTAATTTTTATTAATGACTTAGATGAGGGAGTCGAAGGGTGGGTCAGTAAATTTGCAGATGATACGAAGATAGGTGGAGTTGTGGACAGTGAGGAGGGCTGTTGTCGGCTGCAGAGGGACTTAGATATGATGCAGAGCTGGGCTGAGGAGTGGCAGATGGAGTTCAACCCTGCCAAGTGTGAGGTTGTCCATTTTGGAAGAACAAATAAGAATGCGGAATACAGGGTTAATGGTAGGGTTCTTAGTCAGGTGGAGGAACAGAGGGATCTTGGGGTCTATGTACATAGATCTTTGAAGGTTGCCACTCAGGTGGATAGAGTTTGTAAGAAGGCCTATGGAGTATTATCGTTCATTAGCAGAGGGATTGAATTCAAGAGTCGTGAAGTGATGTTGCAGCTGTACAGGACTTTGGTTAGGCCACAGTTGGAGTACTGTGTGCAGTTCTGGTCGCCTCACTTTAGGAAAGATGTGGAAGCTTTGGAGAGGGTGCAGAGAAGATTTACCAGGATGTTGCCTGGAATGGAGAGGAAGTCGTACGAGGATAGGTTGAGAGTTCTCGGCCTTTTCTCGTTGGAACGGCGAAGGATGAGGGGTGACTTGATAGAGGTTTATAAGATGATCAGAGGAATAGATAGAGTAGACAGTCAGAAACTTTTTCCCTGGGTACAACAGAGTGTTACAAGGGGACATAAATTTAAGGTGAAGGGTGGAAGGTATAGGGGAGATGTCAGGGGTGGGTTCTTTACCCAGAGAGTGGTGGGGGCATGGAATGCGCTGCCCGTGGGAGTGGTAGAGTCGGAATCATTGGCGACCTTTAAGCGGCAATTGGATAGGTACATGGATGGGTACTTAATCTAGGTTAGAAGTTCGGCACAACATCGTGGGCCTAAGGGCCTGTTCTGTGCTGTATTGTTCTATGTTCTATGTTCTATGATTCCTGAAGGCTCCCGCATTCCTGGCCATCTCCTTGGAAATAGCACTGTGATTTAAATCAGGGATCTTACTGTGATCACACTGAGCTCAGTGAAATAGTTAATAGACATAGGTTTGGGTGATGCATGTGTGTTTTGTGCAAAGTGTCAGAGGGCAGAAATGGAGATGTGGTTTTACAACCACTCAGCTCAGTGACCACAGGTTTACTATCCTGCCTCTATTCTGCCCCATTTCAGATGGGAAAATTAAAGGCATGTTCTCCAAATCTGTGTATATTCCTCTGCTAACTGTTAATGATAGTGTCCTCCACTGAGTTTGCAAGATGGCGGTGTAGATTCTGGCCATTCCCCTTTTGTCATGTGCAAGCTTCTTCTCCAAGGGAAATGGGAGTGAGATAGAGTGAGACCAATGACTTTTGTGAGGTGCTTAGCAGGACATAAAATGAACAGTTTGGAAAACAGCGCCACCATATCTACTTCAATTCCTTAGGAGGAGAGAGGGCCACAGTGCATTAACCTGCACAGTTTGTTATTGATACCACCAGTGAACACAACACAGGTCAGGCAAGTCATGACCTATGTCATGTCTATTCGAGGAATCAACATAGTTTGTGTTGCACTGCATTCAGGAAGCATACACATTTACTTTTCTCTCATCACATGTAAATAGCAATTAATGTGTGAAAAATGGGGAAGTGGTTAGCTGAGAGAAAATTGAATTATAACATGTACTTAAATATGTAGACTGAAAGGATTACAAGTTGCCACTTACAGTGCCATTTTAAGTACAGGGTACCTAGGTAGAGATTCTTCAGTGCAAGTTCTTAGGAAAAGAAATTAGAAAAATAAAAAAAAAATCCAGCACTACAGATCATAGGAATAAGTCAGAAAATAGAGAAATAAAAATTTCAGAATAACAGTCCTCCAGTTCACTTTGGTAGTAGCATGGTGCCTCAGTGATTAGCACTGCTGTCTCACAACGCCAGGGACCCGGGATGGATTCCAACCTCGGGCACCTGTCTGTGTGGAGTTTGCACATTCTCCCCGTCTCTGCGTGGGTTTCCTCCCACAATCCAAAGATGTGCAGGTTAGGTGAATTGGCCATGCTAAATTGCCCACAGTGTTCAGGGATGTGTAGGTTAGATGCATTAGTCAGGAAATGTAGAGTAATAGGGGTGGGGATTGGGTCCGGGTGGGTTACTCTTCGGAGGGTCGGTGTGGACTTGTTGGGCCTAAGGGCCTGTTTCCACACTGTAGGGTTTCTATGATTCAAACTCAGTCCATGCTGGCACCTAGCCTCCAGTCTGTGTTGGGCCTTGACTGCAGACTGTTCCAGGTGTCACCTGAGGCTCTTGAGGTTGGGAGACCACTCTGGAATCACCTCGAGGCTGGAAGTCCACGCTGAGGCCATGCTGGACTGAATACCGCCAAAAGCCGAAAAGATACCACCACACTGGGCCACTGAGAGACCACCACACAGGGACACTGAGAGGCCACCACACTGGGATACTGAGAGACCACCACACTGGGTCATTGAGCGACCACCACGCTGGGCCACTGAGAGACCACTACACTGGGCCACTGAGAGACCACCATGTTGGGCCACTGAGAGACCACCACACTGGGCCACTGAGAGATCACCACACTGGGTCATTGAGAGACGACCACACTGGGCCATTGAGAGACCACCACACTGAGCCACTGAGAGACCACCACACTGGGTCATTGAGAGACCACCACGCTGGGCCACTGAGAGACCACCATGTTGGGCCATTGAGAGACCACCACGCTGGGCCACTGAGAGACCACCACACTGAGCAACTGATAGACCACCACATTGGGTCATTGAGACACCACCACGCTGGGCCACTCAGAGACCACCATACTGGGCCAATGAGAGACCATCACGCTGGGCCACTGAGAGACCACCACACTGGGCCACTGAGAGACCACCACACTGGGACACTGAGAGACCACCACATTGGGCCACTGAGAGACCACCACATTGGGTCATTGAGAGACCACCACGCTGGGCCACTGAGAGACCACCACACTGGGTCATTGAGAGACCACCACGCTGGGACACTCAGAGACCACCATATTGGGCCACTGAGAGACCACCATGCTGGGCCACTGAGAGACCACCACACTGGGCCACTGGGAGGCCACAAAACTGGGACACTGAGAGACCATCACGCTGGGACAATGAGAGGCCACCACACTGGGCCACTGAGAGGCCATCACACTGGGACACTGAGAGACCACCACACTGGGACCCTGAGAGACCACTACACTGGGCCACTGAGAGACCACCATGTTGGGCCACTGAGAGACCACCACACTGGGCCACTGAGAGGTCACCACACTGGGTCATTGAGAGATCACCACACTGGGTCATTGACAGACCACCACGCTGGGCCACTGAGAGACCACCACACTGAGCCACTGAGAGACCACCACACTGGGTCATTGAGAGACCACCACACTGGGCCACTGAGAGACCACCATGCTGGGCCACTGAGAGACCACAATGCTGGGCCACTGAGAGACCACCACACTGGGCCACTGAGAGACCACCACACTGGTACACTGAGAGACCATCACGCTGAGACACTGAGAGGCCACCACACTGAGCCACTGAGAGACCACCACGCTGGGGCACTGAGAGGCCACCACACTGAGCCACTGAGAGACCACCAAGCTGAGCCACTGAGAGACCACCACGCTGGGGCACTGAGAGATCACCACACTGGGTCATTGAGCGACCACCACACAGGGCCACTGAGAGACCACCACACTGGGCCATTGAGAGACCACCACGCTGGGCCACTGAGAGACCACCATGCTGGGCCATTGAGAGACCACCACACTGGGCCACTGAGAGACCACCACACTGAGCAACTGATAGACCACCACATTGGGTCATTGAGACACCACCACGCTGGGCCACTCAGAGACCACCATACTGGGCCAATGAGAGACCATCACGCTGAGCCACTGAGAGACCACCACACTGGGCCACTGAGAGACCACCACACTGGGACACTGAGAGACCACCACATTGGGCCACTGAGAGACCACCACATTGGGTCATTGAGAGACCACCACGCTGGGCCACTGAGAGACCACCACACTGGGTCATTGAGAGACCACCACGCTGGGACACTCAGAGACCACCATATTGGGCCACTGAGAGACCACCATGCTGGGCCACTGAGAGACCACCACACTGGGCCACTGAGAGGCCATCACACTGGGACACTGAGAGACCACCACACTGGGACCCTGAGAGACCACTACACTGGGCCACTGAGAGACCACCATGTTGGGCCACTGAGAGACCACCACACTGGGCCACTGAGAGGTCACCACACTGGGTCATTGAGAGATCACCACACTGGGTCATTGACAGACCACCACGCTGGGCCACTGAGAGACCACCACACTGAGCCACTGAGAGACCACCACACTGGGTCATTGAGAGACCACCACACTGGGCCACTGAGAGACCACCATGCTGGGCCACTGAGAGACCACAATGCTGGGCCACTGAGAGACCACCACACTGGGCCACTGAGAGACCACCACACTGGTACACTGAGAGACCATCACGCTGCGACACTGAGAGGCCACCACACTGAGCCACTGAGAGACCACCACGCTGGGGCACTGAGAGGCCACTACACTGAGCCACTGAGAGACCACCAAGCTGAGCCACTGAGAGACCACCACGCTGGGACACTGAGAGATCACCACACTGGGTCATTGAGCGACCACCACACTGGGCCACTGAGAGACCACCACACTGGGTCATTGAGCGACCACCACGCTGGGCCACTGAGAGACCACCACACTGGGTCATTGAGAGACCACCACACTGGGCCACTGAGAGACCACCACACTGGGCCACTGAGAGACCACCACACTGGGTCATTGAGAGACCACCACGCTGGGACACTCAGAGACCACCATACTGGGCCACTGAGAGACCACCATGCTGGGCCACTGAGAGACCACCACACTGGGCCACTGGGAGGCCACAAAACTGGGACACTGAGAGACCATCACACTGGGACAATGAGAGGCCACCACACTGGGCCACTGAGAGGCCATCACACTGGGACACTGAGAGACCACCACACTGGGACCCTGAGAGACCACTACACTGGGCCACTGAGAGACCACCATGTTGGGCCACTGAGAGACCACCACACTGGGCCACTGAGAGGTCACCACACTGGGTCATTGACAGACCACCACGCTGGGCCACTGAGAGACCACCACACTGAGCCACTGAGAGACCACCACACTGGGTCATTGAGAGACCACCACACTGGGCCACTGAGAGACCACCATGCTGGGCCACTGAGAGACCACAATGCTGGGCCACTGAGAGACCACCACACTGGGCCACTGAGAGACCACCACACTGGTACACTGAGAGACCATCACGCTGAGACACTGAGAGGCCACCACACTGAGCCACTGAGAGACCACCACGCTGGGGCACTGAGAGGCCACTACACTGAGCCACTGAGAGACCACCAAGCTGAGCCACTGAGAGACCACCACGCTGGGGCACTGAGAGATCACCACACTGGGTCATTGAGCGACCACCACACTGGGCCACTGAGAGACCACCACACTGGGTCATTGAGCGACCACCACGCTGGGCCACTGAGAGACCACCACACTGGGTCATTGAGAGACCACCACACTGGGCCACTGAGAGACCACCACACTGGGCCACTGAGAGACCACCACACTGGGTCATTGAGAGACCACCACGCTGGGACACTCAGAGACCACCATACTGGGCCACTGAGAGACCACCATGCTGGGCCACTGAGAGACCACCACACTGGGCCACTGGGAGGCCACAAAACTGGGACATTGAGAGACCATCACACTGGGACAATGAGAGGCCACCACACTGGGACACTGAGAGACCACCACACTGGGACCCTGAGAGACCACTACACTGGGCCACTGAGAGACCACCATGTTGGGCCACTGAGAGACCACCACACTGGGCCACTGAGAGGTCACCACACTGGGTCATTGAGAGATCACCACACTGGGTCATTGACAGACCACCACGCTGGGCCATTGAGAGACCACCACACTGAGCCACTGAGAGACCACCACACTGGGTCATTGAGAGACCACCACACTGGTCCACTGAGAGACCACCATGCTGGGCCACTGAGAGACCACAATGCTGGGCCACTGAGAGACCACCACACTGGGCCACTGAGAGACCACCACACTGGTACACTGAGAGACCATCACGCTGAGACACTGAGAGGCCACCACACTGAGCCACTGAGAGACCACCACGCTGGGGCACTGAGAGGCCACCATACTGAGCCACTGAGAGACCACCAAGCTGAGCCACTGAGAGACCACCACGCTGGGGCACTGAGAGATCACCACACTGGGTCATTGAGCGACCACCACACTGGGCCATTGAGAGACCACCACACTGGGTCATTGAGCGACCACCACGCTGGGCCACTGAGAGATCACCACACTGGGTCATTGAGAGACCACCACACTGGGCCACTGAGAGACCACCACACTGAGCCACTGAGAGACCACCACACTGGGTCATTGAGAGACCACTACGCTGGGCCACTGAGAGACCACCATACTGGGCCACTGAGAGACCGCCACGCTGGGCCACTGAGAGGTCACCACACTGGGGTCATTGAGAGATCACCACACTGGGTCATTGACAGACCACCACGCTGGGGCATTGAGAGACCACCACACTGAGCCACTGAGAGACCACCACACTGGGTCATTGAGAGACCACCATGCTGGGCCACTGAGAGACCACCATGCTGGGCCACTGAGAGACCACCACACTGGGCCACTGGGAGGCCACAAAACTGGGACACTGAGAGACCATCACGCTGGGACAATGAGAGGCCACCACACTGGGACACTGAGAGACCACCACACTGGGACCCTGAGAGACCACTACACTGGGCCACTGAGAGACCACCATGTTGGGCCACTGAGAGACCACCACACTGGGCCACTGAGAGGTCACCACACTGGGTCATTGAGAGATCACCACACTGGGTCATTGACAGACCACCACGCTGGGCCATTGAGAGACCACCACACTGAGCCACTGAGAGACCACCACACTGGGTCATTGAGAGACCACCACACTGGTCCACTGAGAGACCACCATGCTGGGCCACTGAGAGACCACAATGCTGGGCCACTCAGAGACCACCACACTGGGCCACTGAGAGACCACCACACTGGTACACTGAGAGACCATCACGCTGAGACACTGAGAGGCCACCACACTGAGCCACTGAGAGACCACCACGCTGGGGCACTGAGAGGCCACCATACTGAGCCACTGAGAGACCACCAAGCTGAGCCACTGAGAGACCACCACGCTGGGGCACTGAGAGATCACCACACTGGGTCATTGAGCGACCACCACACTGGGCCATTGAGAGACCACCACACTGGGTCATTGAGAGACCACCACACTGAGCCACTGAGAGACCACCACACTGGGTCATTGAGAGACCACTACGCTGGGCCACTGAGAGACCACCATACTGGGCCACTGAGAGACCGCCACGCTGGGCCACTGAGAGGTCACCACACTGGGGTCATTGAGAGATCACCACACTGGGTCATTGACAGACCACCACGCTGGGGCATTGAGAGACCACCACACTGAGCCACTGAGAGACCACCACACTGGGTCATTGAGAGACCACCATGCTGGGCCACTGAGAGACCACAAAGCTAGGCCACTGAGAGACCACCACACTGGGCCACTGAGAGACCACCACACTGGTTCATTGAGCGACCACCACACTGGGCCACTGAGAGACCACCACACTGGGTCTTTGAGTGACCACCACGCTGGGCCACTGAGAGACCACCATGCTGGGGCACTGAGAGACCACAATGCTGGGCCACTGAGAGACCACCACACTGGGCCACTGAGAGACCACCACACTGGATCATTGAGAGGGCACCACACTGGGCCACTGAGAGACCACCATGCTGGGCCACTGAGAGACCACAATGCTGGGCCACTGAGAGACCACCACACTGGGCCACTGAGAGACCACCACACTGGTACACTGAGAGATCATCACGCTGGGACACTGAGAGGCCACCACACTGAGCCACTGAGAGACCACCACACTGGTACACTGAGAGATCATCACGCTGTGACACTGAGAGGCCACCACACTGGGACACTGAGAGACGAACATGCTGGGACACTGAGAGGCCACCACACTGGGCCACTGAGAGGCCACCACACTGGGACACTAAGAGACCATCACACTGGGCCACTGAGAGACCACCACACTGGGCCACTGAGAGTCCACAATGCTGGGCCACTGAGAGACTACCACACTGGGACACTGAGAGACGATCATGCTGGGACACTGAGAGGCCACCACACTGGGCCACTGAGAGGCCACCACACTGGGACACTAAGAGACCATCACACTGGGCCACTGAGAGACCACCACACTGGGCCACTGAGAGTCCACCACACTGGGCCACTGAGAGGCCACCACACTGGGACACTAAGAGACCATCACACTGGGCCACTGAGAGACCACCACACTGGGCCACTGAGAGTCCACCACACTGGGCCACTAAGAGACCATCACACTGGGCCACTGAGAGACCACCACACTGGGCCACTGAGAGGTCACCACACTGGGTCATTGAGAGATCACCACACTGGGTCATTGACAGACCACCACGCTGGGCCATTGAGAGACCACCACACTGAGCCACTGAGAGACCACCACACTGGGTCATTGAGAGACCACCACACTGGTCCACTGAGAGACCACCATGCTGGGCCACTGAGAGACCACAATGCTGGGCCACTCAGAGACCACCACACTGGGCCACTGAGAGACCACCACACTGGTACACTGAGAGACCATCACGCTGAGACACTGAGAGGCCACCACACTGAGCCACTGAGAGACCACCACGCTGGGGCACTGAGAGGCCACCATACTGAGCCACTGAGAGACCCCCAAGCTGAGCCACTGAGAGACCACCACGCTGGGGCACTGAGAGATCACCACACTGGGTCATTGAGCGACCACCACACTGGGCCATTGAGAGACCACCACACTGGGTCATTGAGCGACCACCACGCTGGGCCACTGAGAGATCACCACACTGGGTCATTGAGAGACCACCACACTGGGCCACTGAGAGACCACCACACTGAGCCACTGAGAGACCACCACACTGGGTCATTGAGAGACCACTACGCTGGGCCACTGAGAGACTACCATACTGGGCCACTGAGAGACCGCCACGCTGGGCCACTGAGAGGTCACCACACTGGGGTCATTGAGAGATCACCACACTGGGTCATTGACAGACCACCACGCTGGGGCATTGAGAGACCACCACACTGAGCCACTGAGAGTCCACCACACTGGGTCATTGAGAGACCACCATGCTGGGCCACTGAGAGACCACAAAGCTAGGCCACTGAGAGACCACCACACTGGGCCACTGAGAGACCACCACACTGGGTCATTGAGCGACCACCACACTGGGCCACTGAGAGACCACCACACTGGGTCTTTGAGTGACCACCACGCTGGGCCACTGAGAGACCACCATGCTGGGCCACTGAGAGACCACAATGCTGGGCCACTGAGAGACCACCATACTGGGCCACTGAGAGACCACCACACTGGATCATTGAGAGGGCACCACACTGGGCCACTGAGAGACCACCATGCTGGGCCACTGAGAGACCACAATGCTGGGCCACTGAGAGACCACCATACTGGGCCACTGAGAGACCACCACACTGGATCATTGAGAGGGCACCACACTGGGCCACTGAGAGACCACCACACTGGTACACTGAGAGATCATCACGCTGGGACACTGAGAGGCCACCACACTGAGCCACTGAGAAACCACCACACTGGTACACTGAGAGATCATCACGCTGTGACACTGAGAGGCCACCACACTGGGACACTGAGAGACGATCATGCTGGGACACTGAGAGGCCACCACACTGGGCCACTGAGAGGCCACCACACTGGGACACTAAGAGACCATCACACTGGGCCACTGAGAGACCACCACACTGGGCCACTGAGAGTCCACAATGCTGGGCCACTGAGAGACTACCACACTGGGACACTGAGAGACGATCATGCTGGGACACTGAGAGGCCACCACACTGGGCCACTGAGAGGCCACCACACTGGGACACTAAGAGACCATCACACTGGGCCACTGAGAGACCACCACACTGGGCCACTGAGAGTCCACCACACTGGGCCACTGAGAGGCCACCACACTGGGACACTAAGAGACTATCACACTGGGCCACTGAGAGACCACCACACTGGGCCACTGAGAGTCCACCACACTGGGCCACTAAGAGACCATCACACTGGGCCACTGAGAGACCACCACACTGGGCCACTGAGAGTCCACAATGCTGGGCCACTGAGAGACTACCACACTGGGACACTGAGAGACGATCACGCTGGGACACTGAGAGGCCACCACACTGGGCCACTGAGAGACCACCACACTGGGTCATTGAGCGACCACCACGCTGGGCCAATGAGAGATCACCACACTGGGTCATTGAGAGACCACCACACTGGGCCACTGAGAGACCACCACGCTGGGCCACTGAGAGACCACCATGCTGGGCCACTGAGAGACCACAATGCTGGGCCACTGAGAGACCACCACACTGGGCCACTGGGAGGCCACCACACTGGTACACTGAGAGACCATCACGCTGAGACACTGAGAGGCCACCACACTGAGCCACTGAGAGACCACCACGCTGGGGCACTGAGAGGCCACCATACTGAGCCACTGAGAGACCACCAAGCTGAGCCACTGAGAGACCACCACGCTGGGGCACTGAGAGATCACAACACTGGGTCATTGAGCGACCACCACACTGGGCCATTGAGAGACCACCACACTGGGTCATTGAGCGACCACCACGCTGGGCCACTGAGAGATCACCACACTGGGTCATTGAGAGATCACCACACTGGGTCATTGACAGACCACCACGCTGGGGCATTGAGAGACCACCACACTGAGCCACTGAGAGACCACCACACTGGGTCATTGAGAGACCACCATGCTGGGCCACTGAGAGACCACAAAGCTAGGCCACTGAGAGACCACCACACTGGGCCGCTGAGAGACCACCACACTGGGTCATTGAGCGACTACCACACTGGGCCACTGAGAGACCACCACACTGGGTCATTGAGTGACCACCACGCTGGGCCACTGAGAGACCACCATGCTGGGCCACTGAGAGACCACAATGCTGGGCCACTGAGAGACCACCACACTGGGCCACTGAGAGACCACCACACTGGATCATTGAGAGACCACCACACTGGGCCACTGAGAGACCACCATGCTGGGCCACTGAGAGACCACAATGCTGGGCCACTGAGAGACCACCACACTGGGCCACTGAGAGACCACCACACTGGTACACTGAGAGATCATCACGCTGGGACACTGAGATGCCACCACACTGAGACACTGAGAGACCACCACACTGGTACACTGAGAGATCATCACGCTGTGACACTGAGAGTCCACCACACTGGGACACTGAGAGACGATCATGCTGGGACACTGAGAGGCCACCACACTGGGCCACTGAGAGGCCACCACACTGGGCCACTGAGAGTCCACAATGCTGGGCCACTGAGAGACTACCACACTGGGACACTGAGAGACGATCATGCTGGGACACTGAGAGGCCACCACACTGGGCCACTGAGAGGCCACCACACTGGGACACTAAGAGACCATCACACTGGGCCACTGAGAGACCACCACACTGGGCCACTGAGAGTCCACCACACTGGGCCACTGAGAGGCCACCACACTGGGACACTAAGAGACCATCACACTGGGCCACTGAGAGACCACCACACTGGGCCACTGAGAGTCCACCACACTGGGCCACTAAGAGACCATCACACTGGGCCACTGAGAGACCACCACACTGGGCCACTGAGAGTCCACAATGCTGGGCCACTGAGAGACTACCACACTGGGACACTGAGAGACGATCACGCTGGGACACTGAGAGGCCACCACACTGGGCCACTGAGAGACCACCACACTGGGTCATTGAGCGACCACCACGCTGGGCCACTGAGAGATCACCACACTGGGTCATTGAGAGACCACCACACTGGGCCACTGAGAGACCACCACACTGAGCCACTGAGAGACCACCACACTGGGTCATTGAGAGACCACTACGCTGGGCCACTGAGAGACCACCATACTGGGCCACTGAGAGACCGTCACGCTGGGCCACTGAGAGACCACCACGCTTTGCCACTGAGAGACCACCACACTGGGACACTGAGAGACCACCACACTGGGACACTGAGAGACCACCACACTGGGACACTGAGAGACGATCATGCTGGGACACTGAGAGGCCACCACACTGGGCCACTGGGAGACCACCATGCTGGGCCACTGAGAGACCACAATGCTGGGCCACTGAGAGACCACCACACTGGGCCACTGGGAGGCCACCACACTGGGCCACTGAGAGACCAACACACTGGGCCACTGAGAGACCGCCATACTGGGCCACTGAGAGACTACCACACTGGGTCATTGAGAGACCAACACGCTGGGCCACTCAGAGACCACCACACTGGAACACTGAGAGACCACCACACTGGGACACTGAGAGACCACCATGCTGGGCCACTGAGAGACCACCATGTTGGGCCACTGAGAGTACACCACACTGGGCCACTGAGAGATCACCACACTGGGTCATTGAGAGACCACCACGCTGTGCCACTGAGAGACTACCACACTGGGTCATTGAGAGACCAACACGCTGGGCCACTCAGAGACCACCACACTGGAATACTGAGAGACCACCACACTGGGACACTGAGAGACCACCACACTGGGCCACTGAGAGACCACCATGCTGGGCCATTGAGAGACCACCATACTGGGCCACTGAGAGACCACCACACTGGGTCTTTGAGCGACCACCATGCTGGGCCGCTGAGAGGCCACCACACTGGGCCACTGAGAGGCCACCACACTGGGACACTGAGAGACCACCACACTGGGACACTGAGTGACCACCACACTGAGCCACTGAGAGACCACCAAGCTGGGCCACTGAGAGACTACCACACTGGGCCACTGAGAGATCTCCACACTAGGTCATTGAGAGACCACCACGCTGGGCCACTGAGAGACCACCACACTGAGCCACTGTGAGACCACCACACTTGGTCATTGAGAGACCATCAAGCTGGGCCACTGAGAGGCCACCACACTGGGACACTGAGAGACCACCACGCTGGGCCACTGAGAGACCACCACACTCGGCTACTGAGAGACCACCATGTTGGGCCACTGAGAGTCCACTACACTGGGCCACTGAGAGATCACTACACTGGGTCATTGAGAGACCACCACGCTGGGCCACTGAGAGACCACCACACTGAGTCATTGAGAAACCACCACGCTGGGCCACTGAGTGACCACCACGCTGGGCCACTGAGAGACCACCACACTGGGTCATTGAGCGACCACCACGCTGGGCCACTGAGAGATCACCACACTGGGTCATTG
Organism: Chiloscyllium plagiosum; assembly: GCF_037043375.1. Taxonomy (NCBI): domain Eukaryota; kingdom Metazoa; phylum Chordata; class Chondrichthyes; order Orectolobiformes; family Hemiscylliidae; genus Chiloscyllium; species Chiloscyllium plagiosum. The sequence continues at coordinate 21,508,434 of NW_028270139.1, forward strand.
AGAGATCACCACACTGGGTCATTGACAGACCACCACGCTGGGGCATTGAGAGACCACCACACTGAGCCACTGAGAGACCACCACACTGGGTCATTGAGAGACCACCATGCTGGGCCACTGAGAGACCACAAAGCTAGGCCACTGAGAGACCACCACACTGGGCCGCTGAGAGACCACCACACTGGGTCATTGAGCGACTACCACACTGGGCCACTGAGAGACCACCACACTGGGTCATTGAGTGACCACCACGCTGGGCCACTGAGAGACCACCATGCTGGGCCACTGAGAGACCACAATGCTGGGCCACTGAGAGACCACCACACTGGGCCACTGAGAGACCACCACACTGGATCATTGAGAGACCACCACACTGGGCCACTGAGAGACCACCATGCTGGGCCACTGAGAGACCACAATGCTGGGCCACTGAGAGACCACCACACTGGGCCACTGAGAGACCACCACACTGGTACACTGAGAGATCATCACGCTGGGACACTGAGAGGCCACCACACTGAGCCACTGAGAGACCACCACACTGGTACACTGAGAGATCATCACGCTGTGACACTGAGATGCCACCACACTGGGACACTGAGAGACGATCATGCTGGGACACTGAGAGGCCACCACACTGGGCCACTGAGAGGCCACCACACTGGGCCACTGAGAGTCCACAATGCTGGGCCACTGAGAGACTACCACACTGGGACACTGAGAGACGATCATGCTGGGACACTGAGAGGCCACCACACTGGGCCACTGAGAGGCCACCACACTGGGACACTAAGAGACCATCACACTGGGCCACTGAGAGACCACCACACTGGGCCACTGAGAGTCCACCACACTGGGCCACTGAGAGGCCACCACACTGGGACACTAAGAGACCATCACACTGGGCCACTGAGAGACCACCACACTGGGCCACTGAGAGTCCACCACACTGGGCCACTAAGAGACCATCACACTGGGCCACTGAGAGACCACCACACTGGGCCACTGAGAGTCCACAATGCTGGGCCACTGAGAGACTACCACACTGGGACACTGAGAGACGATCACGCTGGGACACTGAGAGGCCACCACACTGGGCCACTGAGAGACCACCACACTGGGTCATTGAGCGACCACCACGCTGGGCCACTGAGAGATCACCACACTGGGTCATTGAGAGACCACCACACTGGGCCACTGAGAGACCACCACACTGAGCCACTGAGAGACCACCACACTGGGTCATTGAGAGACCACTACGCTGGGCCACTGAGAGACCACCATACTGGGCCACTGAGAGACCGTCACGCTGGGCCACTGAGAGACCACCACGCTTTGCCACTGAGAGACCACCACACTGGGACACTGAGAGACCACCACACTGGGACACTGAGAGACCACCACACTGGGACACTGAGAGACGATCATGCTGGGACACTGAGAGGCCACCACACTGGGCCACTGAGAGACCACCATACTGGGCCACTGAGAGACCACAATGCTGGGCCACTGAGAGACCACCACACTGGGCCACTGAGAGTCCACCACACTGGGCCACTAAGAGACTACCACACTGGGACACTGAGAGACGATCACGCTGGGACACTGAGAGGCCACCACACTGGGCCACTGAGAGACCACCACGCTGGGCCACTGAGAGACCACCATGCTGGGCCACTGAGAGACCACAATGCTGGGCCACTGAGAGACCACCACACTGGGCCACTGGGAGGCCACCACACTGGGCCACTGAGAGACCAACACACTGGGCCACTGAGAGACCGCCATACTGGGCCACTGAGAGACTACCACACTGGGTCATTGAGAGACCAACACGCTGGGCCACTCAGAGACCACCACACTGGAACACTGAGAGACCACCACACTGGGACACTGAGAGACCACCATGCTGGGCCACTGAGAGACCACCATGTTGGGCCACTGAGAGTACACCACACTGGGCCACTGAGAGATCACCACACTGGGTCATTGAGAGACCACCACGCTGTGCCACTGAGAGACTACCACACTGGGTCATTGAGAGACCAACACGCTGGGCCACTCAGAGACCACCACACTGGAATACTGAGAGACCACCACACTGGGACACTGAGAGACCACCACACTGGGCCACTGAGAGACCACCATGCTGGGCCATTGAGAGACCACCATACTGGGCCACTGAGAGACCACCACACTGGGTCTTTGAGCGACCACCATGCTGGGCCGCTGAGAGGCCACCACACTGGGCCACTGAGAGGCCACCACACTGGGACACTGAGAGACCACCACACTGGGACACTGAGTGACCACCACACTGAGCCACTGAGAGACCACCAAGCTGGGCCACTGAGAGACTACCACACTGGGCCACTGAGAGATCTCCACACTAGGTCATTGAGAGACCACCACGCTGGGCCACTGAGAGACCACCACACTGAGCCACTGTGAGACCACCACACTTGGTCATTGAGAGACCATCAAGCTGGGCCACTGAGAGGCCACCACACTGGGACACTGAGAGACCACCACGCTGGGCCACTGAGAGACCACCACACTCGGCTACTGAGAGACCACCATGTTGGGCCACTGAGAGTCCACTACACTGGGCCACTGAGAGATCACTACACTGGGTCATTGAGAGACCACCACGCTGGGCCACTGAGAGACCACCACACTGAGTCATTGAGAAACCACCACGCTGGGCCACTGAGTGACCACCACGCTGGGCCACTGAGAGACCACCACACTGGGTCATTGAGAGACCACCAATTCAGAATCCTAGTAGTGTCAATGCAAGTCTGACCCTCCCCAAAGGTTTTTCTTAATATGTCCCACCACTTCTCAAAGTTTGCTCGCACTTTTTGAATTTCTGTATCACATTGTTGAAGACCAAGGCAATTCTTATTTCCAAATATTGGCCCAGAAGCAGATATCTTTCATCTTCCACCCCAATGCGAACACTATTGTCTTTTGCACTAGGCCTCTATATTACTTGTTTCCCCACACCCTTCCTTTGCCTCAACTATAAAACCACTATTTACCAACTCCTTTGGTTCTAAAGAATAATCATACCAAAACACTAACTCTGTTTCTCTGTCCACAAATGCTTCAGTCCTGCTGAGTTTCTCCAGCATTTTCTGCACATGTTTCAGATTTCCAGAAACTGCAGCATTTTGCTTTGAATTCCACTCAATATGACACACTTCTGGAGCTGGTAGGACTTGAACCTAGGTCTCTTAGCTCAGAGTTAGGGACACTACCACTACCCCACAAGAGCAATTTTGTGACAACTGGGATTTTCTCAACCTATCACGCAACAAGCTGCTTTTAAAACATTACGATTACTTTTGGGCAACTCACCAATCAAAATGTAAATGATGCCCAATCACAAAATTGACTGGGGGCTCAACATCTTGGTGTGGGTGATAGCAGCTGGTTTGCTAATGTCCAACCGCCCACTTGGCATATGCCGCAGATGGAAATCAGACCAGAAACATTTCACTTCCAACAGAAAGAACCTTACGCAACATAGGAGCTGATTGGAGTTCAGTTTTTCCCCCCCACTGGCAAAATTGGCAGGATATGGGTGGAATAAAAGCTACGGTTGCCCAGAGAACTTGGCAAAAGAAAATGCTGTTTCTAATTTGCAGGGGTGAGATGGGTGACAAAATGATCCAGCAACAGGCAATTTGTTGTTTAAGAGGAAGAAAGTCAGGCACTGGTTCAGGTTGCTAAGAGATTGTAGGAGTTCAAAGGGTAGATATATTATTTGTGGCGTAAACGCAGAAGCAACAGCATGAGACTGAAGGAAGATACTTGGAAGAAACAAGATTTCCATAGAGGTATCAAAATCGCCAGAGATACTGATTGAGCTTATTCAGAAGAGAAAAGAGGTCTTCCTTTCCTTTGATCGTTGATGCACATTAAGTTAAAATGATGAACAGATTTGCCCAGGGTAACACAATGGTTACATCCTGTAACTCAACGTTAAGCGATCCCCATATCAGAATGTGATCTGGCATGGCTAGCACAAGACATCTGTCCATGCACCAGAGATACCATATTGAGGCAACAGGAATTTCACTTTTAGCACTACGACTGAGCTTTGTGACCAGTATCTTTGACAATGCAAAACTCCCACCATATGATACTGCAATCTCATTCAGCATAGAACAAAAGAAGTGTTACTACTCAGTCAAAGCTGACACACAAACATGCAGAATGGGCAATGGTCAGCAACTAAGCCTCAAAATACTTAAGTACAAGGTAATACATTTTGGTATCAAAAATAACAAAACCACATCTTTCTTGAAGAATATATCTTTAAATAGGAAGTAGCAAAATAGGGATCTGGCGAGAAGATATGGAGATATTTAAAGTAGCAATAAAGATGAATCAGGCCCTAAAAATGGAAACAAAGTTCTTTAATTTCTCGAGCAATAAAATTGAAAAGTATAGAACTTATGTCAAACTAGTATGGAGCCTTGCATAGTTTTGTGAACAGTTCTGGTTTTCCACCTTAGAGAATAGATATTGAGACACTAGAGAAGAGAAAGATCCGATTTATCAGAATTATATTGAAACTAAGGAGTTCAACCCTTCTGGAAAATTGAACAAGCTTTTCTCTCTTCATTAGACTGGAAAAAAGTCTGAAAATTTACCTGCTATAATTTTAGTAGGGTAGATATAGAGAAGATGCTTTCACTCGTGGGTGAGAGCTCAACTAGAAGGCATAAGTTGCAAATAAATCCAATAAGTCATTCAAGAAATGTTGTTTACCCAAAGAGTGATTAGAATGTAAATCTCTATTGAAAAGAGCAAATGAAGTGTATAGCAGAGATCGATTCAAGGAGAAGCTAACTAAACATGAGAGGAGGAAACAAATTGAAGGATACATTGATAATGTTATTGCGAAGCAAGTGGCTGGCAATGAATATAAATACTGTACTGGCATGAACAATCTGGGATTAATGGTCTGTTTCTACGCTATATATACTTTGCTACAAGCACTAATATCCATGCAAGGAATAAAGAATTTGCTGTGAAGTTTATACAATTTCTGACAGAATTTGGAAAATAATTCTGCCTACACTTAGTTTTTGCTTCATTGTATTATGTTTACTTTCATTTCTAGAGTCTATAATAAGAACAGAAAGCCAAAATAACGAGGGCTTATCAAGGTAGGGTGGGGTCAATTGTCATCAACTTGTTTCTACCATATGGGTGGCAGGCAACATGCTGACACATCTCCCAATGAACCCTCTTGGAAGTTGAGAAAGACTGTTAGCAAAATAATCAAGTTAAAATAAAATTATTTCCTAGATAAATTATATTTTTATTCTGACATATGGAAAGACAATGAACAAAAAGCAAGTGCAGATTCAATTCATTCAAATTATTTTAAATCCACAGTCTGAATATTAAGATTGTGCAGTATTTGTGATAGTGATTACTACACTCATTCTTAGTGTATCTGAACTTATTTCAAACATATCTATTACAGCTTGATTTTGAGTACATGAATCATAGAATCCCTACAGTGTGGAAGCAGGCCATTCAGCCCGTTGAGTCCGCACTGACCCTCCAAACACCACCCACTCAGAAGACCACCGCCCCACCCCCAACCCAATTCCTGTAACTGCAATTCCCATGGCTAATCTAGCCTGCGCATCACTGGACATTATGGGGAAAATTAGCATGGCCAATCCACCTAACCTGCACCTCTTTGGACTGTGGGAGGAAACCGGAACACCTGAAGGAAACCCACGCAGACACGGGGAGAATGTTCAAACTCCACACAGACAGTTGCCCAAGTGTGGAATCAAACCAGGATCCCTTGCGCTGTGAGGCAGCAGTGCTAACCATGCAACCCCGAAGGAGGTGTTCAGAAAAAAAAAGTCACTAGATAACCCTGTGATCTGTCAAACATACAGAGACTATGAAGGTTTCTCACAATACTTGTGCATTTTTTGTCACCAATTCATTTCCCTCTCCATGCTGTAGTCTCCCACCTTTCATCCAGTGCTTGAATTTGGCTCAAGCCTTCAGTCATTGTAAATGATTGCTTCACTTTGAATGCCTTTTGTCTGCTCCAGGAACATTCCAGTTGGCATTGGTGAGAGTTACTTTTATTGGCAATCACCATTTGAAAGTGAATAGATCCAACATCCTTGACCCAACCTTTTCAGAAATGGTTGGAGGTCAGCTTGATACTGGCAGACTGGCTTACTACCCAGTGGCCTATTCCTAGGGAGATGGGAGATCATTTTAGAAAGATGAACAAATTGACAGATGATCTTGTTGAAACATGCAAGATGCTCAGCAGATTTGATGGGACGGATACCAGGAGGATGTCCCCCTAGTGAGGGAGACTAGAACCCATAGGGGATACAGTTTAAGTCCAATACGTTTCCCTCTTGAGATGATGTCCACATGTTATTATTATTCTACAGAGGAACCTCGATTATTGGAATATCAATTATCTGAACTTCGGATTATCTGAAGTAGATCTCGAGGTCCCAATAGAAACATTACATCAAAGAGGTGTTTCCAACACTGATCGTGCCTTTTGTTTATAATGATTAAAAACAAACTTGGCTTACTGAAATGCTGCTGAGAACAGTCCCGGACATTGATAGGAGCCCAGGCTTTGTCTCCAAATGACTGACCACCCACCCTCTCTCTCTCTGTCTCTTCCCACACTTTCCCCGGAGTTCTACACAGGGGTGTACCCTAAATCCCCCAACTTTCCCAGATAACCTCTCCAACATTGTCCTGTACAGGGCAAAAGTGGAACTTGCCAAAAAGTTGCAGGAAAAAGTTGTGTGCGCGTGTGTGTGTGCGTGTCTGCGCGTGTGTGCGCCTGTGTGTGTGTGTGCGCGTGTGTGTGTGCGCACGCCTGTGTGTGTGTGTGCCTGTGTCTGTGTGTGTGCGCATACGCCTGTGTGTGCATGTGTCTGTGTGTGTGTGTGTGTCTGTGTGTGTGTGTGTGTGTGTGTGTGAGCACTATTTGGAGATTCACCCCCCAAAGGCAGCAGCAGTCTTAGCGTTGGTGTCCAGTCTGGCTGCCCTGGAGTGGTGGAGGATGACGGGGGGGGTAGGGGTGTGGAAATTGGGAGGGGGGGATGGAATGTGGGTGGGGGTGGACGGGGTCGGGGTGGATGTGGCGAGGTTGGATGGGGGTGGAGGTGGAGTGCACGGGTGGCAGGGGTGGGAGCCGATGAAGGGTGGGAGCTATTGTGCAGTGTGCTGTTGCCTAGTCTCCAGAATGGGAAGCAGACATAGCAAGTGTTCACTGCATCAATCCCATTGAACTGATTGGGGGGGTGGGGAGGGGGGTGGTGTTGGTGGCAGGCTTCAGCAATGCTGCAGGTCCCTTACACAGAAATGTAAGGGAAACAAACTCTGAGACAGAGAGAGGGAGCAAAGCAGGCAGAGCAAGGGAAAAGGAAGCTTAAGAAAACTCCGAGCCCCAGAAGAGAGGCATAAATGAATTAACCGAATAATCAATTATCCGAATGAAATAGTGTCCATCCATCTCGTTCAGATAATCAAGGTTCCTCTGGAATATTGCAAATTGTTAAGTTCCTGAGTAAGGGGAAGTGAGCTGGCCTCCTTTTTTATTCACCTGCTGACTTGGTTAATTACAACAAGATTAGTTTAGAAAAAAAATCCCTGCCTTGTGCATTGTATTTCTCTCAGATTTAATTGAATTTATCCAGGCTTTCTTGAATCAACAAAGGACTGAGTCCATTGGTTACTAACCACGAGGAGAAATAATAATGCAACATTGACTAGAAATGAGAAGTGAGTCCAATAAAAAGATAGAAATTACAAGTTCAGAGTCTGGGTCATTCATGAAAAGAGATAGTGGAATGTTGATGATCAAGCAATTGGTAACAGGCTTCATGGCTTGGCAGCTTAAAGTTTTATCATTTGTTTCTGTTGGACAGTGGAGTACTGTCAGTAGTTTTGGTCTCCTGACCTGAAGAAGGATACACTGACATTGACTGGCAGCACTCAGTGTGAGACTGGCTTCCTTTTGTCCTACCAAAGCAGAAAATGCTTGAGAAACTCAGCATGTTTGGGAGCAGCTGAAGAGAGAAAAACAGAGCCAACATTTTGAGTCCAGTGATCTTTCATCACTGGAATTGAAACATTAACTGTTTTTCTCTCTATACATGCTGCCACTCCTGCTGAGTTTCTCAAACACTTTCTGCTTTTGCTTCAGATTTCCAGGATTTGCAATTCTTCATTTTACTTACTTGTGTCTAATTTATTTTTGACTGGCTCACTGGCTTCTAGTATTTAGAGCGAAACAGCTATTTACCTGCAACACAAGAGTGGCTAGTGGGTGGTTCTTTGTGACATTATCAGCACTCTAGTGCTCAAACCCAATCTAATACCCAAGTGCATCAGCCCATTGCGACTCATGAGCACATCAACTCACACTCTTCCACTCGCACACAGATACTAGGGTTGAGTTGACTTATAACATTTAGTTTTTTTCTTTAAATAATTTATAGTGTGTATTTTCCCTTCTGGGTCCTTCATTTTGAAGCTCCATGACCCCTCATCAGGTCTGAAATTCCAGGTTCTCTCCCTCTCTCTCTTTGTATTTCCCCAGGCAGCTATCGAATGTATGTCCAAAATCACCTTTTGACTATATGTCCTTCTTTCAAAAAAAGCATAAGTAGTAGTTAAAAGTTCAACATATCTGTCAATGTTTTGCGGTTTTTGTCATCATTCTGACACTCTTCTTATGGATTGCTCCAAAAGCAGCACCTTGAGGATATTCTTAGTGATCCTATAATCCCACTGTAAAGTGGGTTGTTGCAGGTGGATGATGGGGTTTGGTCGGAGTTGAGTCTATCAATGATGGGGGGGGGGCATTGGGGAAGGTTGGGGAAGGTTGGGGAAAATGAGAGTTGGCCAGGTCTGTGGAGAGTTGTGGTGGTCGGTTTTATAGTTACCCAGCTGTTAGGAATTAGGTTTTAATTCCCTTAACATTTATGAATTGGAAACTGTCAGAGGTCTTTGACTCTAACTCAGAGTTGAAGTCTTCCTTTAAGAGTTGGGTAATGAGAAGTTTAAATATCCTGGGTAATTTGGTCTACTGGGACTTCAACATGATCCAGGCCTACATCTCCATTTTACCTTGCCACAATGATTATTTTCCTAATGGAAGGTTTAAGTCCTATCTCTGATCAGTACTATGTAAAAATCTTCTCCATTGTCTGTAAGATTTCAGCAATTTACCTATTAGTCCAGAATTTGGAGTGATTAAGGCCAAATGAATAGAAAATTGGATGATAATTATACCAAGTTACTGTTCAATCATTAAGAAATTACCTTCTGTTTCTGCAAATGATAATTCATCCTCAGCAACAGATATCCGATATAATGACTACATTATCAAACAAAATAAGCAGCATAGCAATTGATGTTTGTTATTAAATGTGGCTTTACATGCAAGGAGTCTTGTGGTATGGCATGCAGTGGTGGATCAGAGGCTTCAAGTTTAAGTTCTACACCAGGACTTGTTGGCTTAGGAAGGTGCATTCATAAACTTTTTGAACAGGTCAGTATTAACTTTAATGCTTCCAAACTATACTATTGGTCAGATTGGGAGAGATTCCAGGTCAATTGCGTGATGGAAAGAAACTGAAATCTTTACTATCTACTACAGAGCTGGTCCGGATTACAAGATTCATGCACGCACTATACATTCTCTCCTTGGGAGCTGCATGGCTTGACAGCCAGTGTGGATCAGTTTATTACCAGCAGTGCAGGGTTCAATCCCTGTTCCAACTGGTGTGAATTTGACATCTGCCCCCTTATCCCACTAATGGCGGACATTATGGCACCGTGGGTCAGCCTTACTTTCAGACAGAACAGGAGGAGATGCTGTCATGATGCTGGTGTTATTACTTGACAAGGCAGATCCCAAATTGAAAGCTGGCAAGATACAACACATTTTTGTTCTGGTTTTAATAAAGTGGGCCTCTCACTGAAACGTAAGCATACAAAGTTGCAGATTTTGTTTTAACAATAAAACAGCATTTTAGTAACCAAGATAAATGAAGCTACAATAGAATAAACTATACTACTTACTTATAGCACAAATTCAAAGATTCTTAAACCTACAATGAAATAATCCCATTAATCAAAGAAAACTTATTTACAAATTCCAAAACAAAATACAGTAGAACCCCCATATCTGTGGATTCGGTTTCTGCAGTTTCAGTTATCTATGGTTTACCATGGCCTGAAAATATTACAAGGAACATTTCAGAATTAATTCCAGGGGGCTGCCGGAGAGATAAGCTTCTCATTTAAATGATTGAGTTCGCAAATATCCGCAGTTTCAGGCATCTGCGGTAGGAATGTAACCCCTGCAAATACAGGGCGGGGGGGGTGGGGTGGGGGGGGGGGGGGGGGGGGGGGGGGGGTTGGTGGAGAAGGGGGCACCTGTATCCCTTGTACCAAAAAGCAAATCTTACACAATACTCACACCAGAGAGAAACAAACCTTTTCCTAACACCTGAAACCTGATCAGGTGTACCTGAGAACTCTGTGGGAAGCTAGGGAAGTCATTGCTGGTCCTCTTGCTGTGATATTTGTATCATCGATAGTCACAGGTGAGGTATCGGAAGACTGGGGGTTGGCTAACGTGGTGTCACTGTTTAAGAAAGGTGGTAAGGACAAGCCAGGGAACTATAGACCAGTGAGCCTGACTTTGGTGGTGGGCATATTGTTGGAAAGAATCCTGAGGGACAGGATGTACATGCATTTGAAATGGCAAGGACTGATTAGGGATAGTTAACATAGCCTTGTGCATGGGAAATCATGTCTCACAAACTTGATTGAGATTTTGAAGGATTGATGAGGGCAGAGCAGTAGACATGATCTATAAGGACTTCAGTAGTGTGTTCGACAAAGTTTCCTACGGAAGACTGGTTAGCAAGGTTAGAACTCATGGAATACAGGGAGAACTAGCCATTTGGATACAGAACTGGTTCAAAGGTAGAACACAGAGGGTGGTCGTGGTGGAGGGTTGTTTTTCAGACTGGAGGCCTGTGACCAGTGGAGTGCCACAAGGATTGGTGCTGCGCCCTCTACTTTTTGTCATTTACATAAATGATTTAGATGCGAGCATAAGAGGTACAGTTAGTAAGTTTGCAGATGACACCAAAATTGGAGGTGTAGTGGACAGCGAAGAGGGTTACCTCAGATTACAACAGGATCTGGACCAGATGGGCCAATGGGCTGAGAAGTGGCAAATGGAGTTTAATTCAGATAAATGCGATGTGCTGCATTTTGGGAAACAAATCTTAACAGGACTTCTACACTTAATGGTCAGGTCCTAGGGAGTGTTGTTGAACAAACAAACCTTGGAGTGCAGGTTCATGGCTCCTTGAAAGTGGAATCACAGGTAGATAGGATGATGGAGGCATTTGGTACGCTTTCCTTTATTGGTCAGAGTATGAGTATTGGAGTTGGGATGTCATGTTGCGGCTGTACAGGACATTAGTTAGGCCACTTTTGGAATATTGTGTGGAATTCTGGTCTCCTTCCTATTGGAAGGATGTTGTGAAACTTGAAAGGGTTCAGAAAAGACTTACAAGGATGTTGCCAGGATTGGAGGATTTGAGCTATAGGGAGAGGTTGAATAGGCTAGAGCTTTTTTCTCTCGAGCATTGAAGGCTGAGAGGTGACCTTATAGAGGTTTATAAAATCAGGAGGGGCATGAAGTTAAAAATCACACAACACCAGGTTGTAGTCCAACAGGTTTAATTGGGAGCACTAGCATTCAGAACGCTGCTCCCTCATCAGGTGGGAGGTGTCCATGTATGTGGCAGGTACTCATGCGACTCAGCCAACGTTGTCTATCTCATATGCTGCAGGCAAGCATGTCCTGAGGCATGGTACATTGGTGAAACAGAGCAGAGGCTACAGCAACAGATGAATGGGCACCACACAACAATCAATAGACATGAGTGTTCCCTCCCAGTTGGGGAACACTTCTGCGGTCTGGGACATTTGACCTCGGACCTTCGGGTGACCATCCTCCAAGGCGGACTTCAGGACAGGCAGCAGTGAAAGGTAGCTGAGCAGAGGCTAATAGCCAAGTTCGGTACCTGTAGGGAGGGCCTCAACCGAGACATTGTTTTCATGTCACACTACAGATGCACACACACAGGTGCACACACACACACAAATCTTAGCAGGACTTATACATTTATACAGAGACTCCTGTGCGCGTGCATGCGCACACACACTCCCACATTCACACATGTACCCTCTCACAGACTTCTATCCCTTTATACTCACACTCACACATGCACACACTTTCTCACAGACACCCACAACCACCCCCCCCCCACCGACGCGCACACACACACATAAGTTTTTGTGGGGTGAATTTGTACTTGCAGAGTTACATTGTACTTTGCTCAAAAGCTGCACGAATCCATGTAAGATTCTGTTAATTTATTTTTTTAATTAGAATCAGTCTAAACATTGTGCTACAGACACTAGCACCACAGGGATGCCCACACTTTCAACACATTATCTGGGCTGACGCCAATTGTTAAAGTTCACTTGAGAATGTAACTTTAAAAAAGTTTTACGATTTACATATGAAAGAAGTGAAACTAACATGGTCATTCTAACAGATGAGAGATTTAACAAACAATCCAGGTCTTTTTCAATGTATAATTTCAGTTACATCACACAGTAAACTTTTGCTATAAATTCTGTGCCTTACCTTCGTATACTCCACAACCTGATGAAGGAGCAGCGCTCCGAAAGCTAGTGCTTCCAATTAAACTTGTTGGACTATAACCTGGTGTTGTGTGATTTTTAACTTTATACACTCCCCAGTCCAACACCAACATCTCCAAATCATGAAAGGCATGGATAGAGTAAATAGACAAGGTCTTTTCCCTGTGGTGGGGGAGTCCAGAACTAGAGGGCATAGGTTTAGGGTGAGAGGGGAAAGATATAAAAGAGACCTAAGGGGCAACTTTTTCACACAGAGGGTGGTGCGTGTATGGAATGAGCTGCTAGAGGAAGTGGTGGAGGCTGGGACAATTGCAACATTTAAAAGGCATCTGGATGGGTATATGAGTAGGAAGGGTTTGGAGGGATATGGGCCGGGTGCTGGCAGGTGGGACGAGATTGGGTTGGGAATCTGGTCAGCATGGTGAGTTGGACCGAAGGGTCTGTTTCCGTGCTTTACATTTCTATGACTCTATGACTCTATGAGCTCAGTAGGCTTAGGGTAACTGTGCCTATAATTCCGAGACTGAAATATGAATAGCTTCTTCCAGGAGCTATTCATTTACCCTAATCTTAAATGCATTCAGCTTAAGGTCGCTTCAAACCTAAAGGTTTAAGCTTTTATCCCAATACATCTTTACTGTAAGGTTATCTCGATACACCATATTTCTCTCCATAAAATTATCTTGATCTAAGAACTTCACAGAACAGCTCAAAACAAAATAAAACTAAAAATGACCTCTTACTCTAAGGTGAGTTTCCTTAAACTAAACAAAAACCCAAGTATAGAATGTTCTAGCAGATCTTAAATCACTGTGCTTAACTTGCGAAGTTGCAAAACAGTTTAAGGTAAACAGAAGCTCATTAATGCTGCCAGGGTAGCTCTCACAAGCTGTTTTAAAAAAGACACGATGGCTACATAGATATATCCTACCTAGTTATTAAATTCAGATGCATAGAAAACCCATATGTCACTAACCCAAACTTAAAACAAATTATATGGGGATCCAAGGTGGCGGCGACCCAGCAAGACTGAGTCTATAGTGCTCCTCCCAAGACTTGGGTACAGTGGGTCACCCACCCCCTACCACGCTCACCAAATCATTTATAATAGTTGTGTAATTTAATTAGTTGTGTAATATTACATTTAAACAATTTAATCCTAAGTAAAAATGACTAAAAGGAAGGGAGCCCGCAGCTCTCAGCAAGCAGGAACCCCTCCCCCACCCTCTCCAGCTGCAGCAGAGGCGTCCACAGCCGCCCCGGGGGACTTACCAACAGTAACAAGCCTTGCAGAAATGATTTCCAAGCTGGACTCGAAGATCGATGCCTTTATTGCAGAATCCAGAAATCGTTGGGACTCGCTCTCGGCCGTGCTGCAGAAGCACGACTGAGAAATCCAGGAAATTGAACGCCGAGTCGGAGGGGCGGAGTTAAAGGCTGCGACCTCCGAAAATACCGCTCAATCGGCCGTGGATCAGGTCCGGACTCTGGAGCAGCGAGTCCGGACCTTGGAAAATCATATTGACGACCTCGATAATCGAGGTCGTCGAAAAAATATTCATTTGCTGGGCCTTCCTGAACGGGAAGAGGAAGGCCAGCTTACAGCATTCCTGGAGCAGTGGCTGCCACAGCTTTTAAATCTGCAAGCTGGATCAGGCCAGGTAAGGGTGGAATGGGCCTACCGGGTCGCAATACGCGGGCCCGGCTCGAACCAGCGCCCACACCCGGTCCTGTTCCGGCTGCAGAGCTACAAGGAGAGGGAGATACTCCTAGAAGCCTCTAGAAATCTCGGAAAAGACCCCCAAGCTATGATCTATAAAGGATCCAAGATCATGCTATTTCAGGACTTTTCCCCAGCTCTGGTCCGAAAGAGGAAGGCATTCGACGAGGCGAAGAAGCGTTTAAGGGACTTAAATATTCAGTACTCCTTACGCTACCCAGCGACGTTACGCTTTAACCATGAAGGATCCGTATATAATTTTGGATCACCAGAAAAGGCTAAGGAATTCTTGGACTCTCTTAGATAAACTGTAAGAGATAATGGATGTTGGTCTGCCTTTCCCCCCGCTTTGGTTTATATCCCCCCGTTTTTTTTTCTCTTACCTTACTGTTTAATATTATCATGGGGGGTGGGGAGAGGAATTTGATTTTCTCCCCCCCCCTTGGGGTTGTTTTTCTGTTATTATTTTATGTATATATGAGGGATGTATGTATATGTGTGTGTATATATATATAAAAGCTGGGGGGTTTGGTTAATGTTGGTGGGGGGAGGTGGTTACCTTATTCAATTTTACCTCTGTCTCGAGGAGCGGGGTTGTTTTCCCCTTGTTATTTTGTATTATTACATTTAATTATTATTTGTTGAGGCGGTAATTTTATAGTTATATGTTTATATATGGTATTAACATTACCAAATATACCCAGGTGTTGGTATGGGTGGGGGTAGGGTGCTCACTGTTAACTCTAGCTTTGTATTATATTTGAATTCGCCTCATTTTATTGAGGAGTGCCTGGGTCAAGGGTGGGGCATTGGTTGGGAGAGGATAGGATGGACTTTTGGAGAGGAAGTGACACCCCCTGGGAATAAGAGGGAAAATCTCCACTTAGATACGTTTTATATTTTTTTTATTTAGAAATAGTTTTTTATTGTATTGTTGTGGGTGTATTAAAGAGGTTTTATTTTTGTAAATTTTATATGTTCTACGCTCGGGATGTTCTGGATAGGGTTCCCCCTCCCGAGGGGTCTCGGATTGGCCCAGAGGATTATGGTTGATCAGTCGGTTAAGTGGTGCACCTGGAATGTCAAGGGGAGTAATTCGCCAGTCAAGAGGAAGAAAATATTATCAAATCTTAAGAAGGAAAGAGTTGATATAGCTCTCCTACAGGAGACACACCTGTCAGATAAAGAACACTTGAAATTACGACAGGGCTGATTTGATCAGGCCTTTTTTTCTTCTTTTAGCTCAAAAAGCAGGGGAGTTGTTATTCTTGTTCGGAAGAATTTCCCTTTCAAAATCCTAAAGCAGATAAAAGACGAATCTGGACGATATATCTTGATTAAAGCCCTCATAAATGGAGAGGAATATGGGATTTTAAATTTGTACTGCCCCCCGGCACACCCCTTTAAATTTATAACGGAAGCCTTTTCAAAATTGATGGCTTTTGATGCCCGTCATATAATTATAGGGGGAGATTTTAATTGAATTATGGATCTGGAAATAGATAGGATTCCCAAGGGTACTGCAGGAGTATCTCCCAGATCTAGACAATTGATGGATCTGAACAAAGAATTAGGATTAGTAGATGTATGGAGATGTCTTCATCCACAGGGCAGAGATTTTTCTTTCTACTCTAATCCACATAAATGTCATACCAGAATTGATATGTTTTTTGCACCCTCGATTTTTTTAAATTCCATATCATCCTGTAAAATAGGTAGTATAGCAATTTCCGACCACGCTGCTGTATATATGGAAACTAAGGCGAGGAACAATGGGACATCCCCTCGACATTGGCGTATGGACCCCTTCCTAATGAAAGATAGTAAATTTGTAAAGTACTTCTCTCAAGAATTTTAAACTTTTCTAGAAATTAATTCAGGTACAGCTAGCAACCCGTCAATGATGTGGGAGACCATCAAAGCTTACACGCGAGGCTTGATCATCTCCTACTCAGCGACCCAGAAGAAATTAAAGGGAGAACAACAGCATCTGTTTGAAGCCCGCTTAAAAGCGGCTGAAACAGCATACACTGATAGGCCTACTATTATTAAATTGTCAAGAATTACAGCTCTTAGGACAGCTCTAAACACTACGCTTACTCAAACGGCTAAGAGGGAAATATTATTTGCAAAGCAAAGGTTATATGAATATGGCGACAAACCGGGTAGATACTTAGCATTTCTTGCAAAGAAAAAAAAGGCCCCTCAGACTATTACATCTATCAAGGAAAGTACGGGTATTTTGACTCATGATCACAAAAAGATTAATGCGATTTAGAGAATTTTATTCTGAGTTATATAAATCACAGGATTGTGAAGATAGGACGAAGAGGATGCAGTCATTTTTTAAAAATTTGACTTTTCCAGGCCTAACTCCAAAACAAGTATCGGTCCTAAATGCTCCTCTTACACTCCAAGAAATACTTGATGCAATTAGGCAACTTCAGAATGGTAAGGCGGCGGGTCCAGATGGTTTTCAAGCTGAATTCTATAAAGAATTTACAGAAATACTGGCTGGTCCACTTATGGACATGTATAACTATGCATATAGTCAGGGCTGTCTCCCGCCTTCGCTGAAAGAGGCAAATATCTCTCTTATCCTTAAAAAAGGAAAGGACCCAGAATATTGTACATCATACAGACCAATATCTTTCTAAATGTAGATTTTAAAATCCTCTCTAAAACGTTAGCACTGAGACTAGAAAGGATACTGCCACATATTATAAAGGAGGATCAGATGGGGTTTATTAAGGGCCGTAGATCATCCAATAATATTAGAAGGGCTCTGAATATGATTCAAGCTTGTCATCAGGGAAAGACACCAGGAGTAGTGGTTTCATTAGACGCGGAAAAAGCATTTGATAGGGTCGAATGGTCATATTTGTTTTACACATTGGAGAGGTTTGACGTTGGACAGGTGTTTACCAAATGGGTCTCAACATTGTATAGTGATCCCAAAGCAGTTGTGGTTACCAATGGATTAGGTTCGGTGTAGGTAGGGGCTTTAGTGTAGGTAGGGGCTGCCATCAGGGATGTCCCCTCTCGCCATTGTTATTTACGCTAATAATTGAACCACTAGAAGAAGCTATACGAGCTGATCCTAATATAGTGGCCCCAAGGATTGGTACAGGTAAACATAAAATTACCCTTTATGCAGATGATGTTCTTCTATTCGTCAGTAACCCTCTGATGTCCATACCTCGCCTAATCCAAGTTATTAATAAATTTAGCGCATTCTCAGGCTATAAAATTAATTTTTCAAAATCGAAGGCTATGCCAATGGGTGGCCTTGCTATGATACCCCGCTTAGCGGACGGATCCCTTTTTCCCTTTCGCTGGTCCCTGGAGGGCTTCTTACATTTAGGCATTTTTATTACTCCAGTATTTGGTCAGTTGTATAAGGCTAATTTTGTGCATTTACTGGAAAGGATAAGGCAGGACCTCCAGCGATGGGGAGACCTACCAATTTCCTGGTTGGGTAGAATAGCACTAATCAAAATGAATGTCCTGCCCCGTCTCCTATATCCTATGAGAATGCTTCCGGTGATGCTGCCGAGGACGGCTTTATGTAAATTATATGGCTGGCTGGGTTCCTTTATCTGGAATCATAGGCGGCCCCTCATTAAGCTGAAGAAGCTACAGCTTCCACAGGCAAGGGGTGGATTGGACTTCCCAGACTTTAGGAAATATCAGTTAAGTTTCCTATTAAGTTACATAGCTGATTGGGTCTTGTCTGATCCACAATCAATCTGGTTGGACATCGAGGCCTCTCAAGTAAAATACCCACTTATTAACCTTTTATTCTCAGACAAGAGGAAAATCATTACAGATCGGCACGGTGGCACAGTGGTTAGCACTGCTGCCTCACAGTGCCTGAGGCCTGGGTTCAATTCCTGCCTCAGGCGACTGACTGTGTGGAGTTTGCATGTTCTCCCCGTGTCTGCGTGGGTTTCCTCCGGGTGCTCCGGTTTCCTCCCACAGTCCAAAGATGTGCAGGGTCAGGTGAATTGGCCATATTAAATTGCCCATAGTGTTAGGTAAGGGGTAAATGTAGGGGTATGGGTGGGTTTCGCTTCGGCGGGTCGGTGTGGACTTGTTGGGCCGAAGGGCCTGTTTCCACACTGTAATGTAATCTAATCTAATCACTGTAAAAACCCTATAATACTAAATACAATCAAGGCTTGGAATATAATGCGGCAAAATGAGGGCAATTCACATAAAACATCCCCCTATGCACCGATAGTGGGAGCATGGGGATTTCAACCGGGGTTAACAGATGCCACTTTTAAACTCTGGAGATCCAGGGGTATCTCATGTTTAGGGGATCTATTTAAAGACGGGGTCCTGATGTCTTTCGAACAGCTGCGTCAGAAATTCGGATTACCCAATGGAGACCTCTTTCAATACTTCCAAATTCGAGATTATATATTGAAGAAGACTACGTTATTAGATAGTCTTTATAAATCTGATAGAGAATGTAGTGTACTACGACCAGTGGGGGTATCTCCCGTCAGTACTATTTATCATTTACTACATGATGAAGTATCGGGAGATATGGATAATCTGCTTAAAACATGGGATCAGGATTTGGGACTAGAAATCTCTATAGAAACGTGGAATGATATTTGGGAAAATGCTAGAAGAATTACTATCTGTAACAGAACCCAGGCTATCCAGCTGAAGATACTTCATAGGGCCCATCTCGCACCGGTTCGATTGGCAAAATTTAAGGCAGGAGCATCTCCAATGTGTCCTAAATGCAAAATAGAGGTGGGCATTCTTGTACATTGCTTATGGACCTGTCATAAGATCTGTAGATATTGGACTAAAGTAGCAAGTACCCTGACAGAAATTTTAGGAACAGAAATTAAAGTGTACCCTGTATCTCTCCTCTTGGGCTTTTCGAACTTTCCCTCCCTGGACACGTACGGGAAGAGACTATTTTCTATTCTTTCTTTCTGTGCAAGGAAAAATATTTTGGTGAACTGGGTGGCTGAGGGCCCCCCTGGACTTTCAAATTGGCACAGATTAATTATGGGATTAATTATGACTTCCTTACAAATATGGTGCACCGAAAGACCAAATTATTTTATAAAATATGGCAGCCCTTCTTGAATTACATAAATACAGATATTTCGGCTATCCTAACAAGGGCTTTTATTTAATTGAGATTACAAACCTGGCTGGTCCGGGGCCCCTCGGGGGAGGAATCCCGCACGAATACGGGTTTTATTACGTCTGATGTTAACACATTCCAAGCATGTAAGAGACTTAAATATACACTCTGGTTAGTTGTAGGTTAGATTAGTAGATAGTTGAGTTTTGTTTGTTTTTTTTCTTTTTTCATTTTTTTTATTTGTTTTTGTTTTTTTTTTGTTAAATTTGTAGGAAAACATTGATCATAGATTATCTCCAAATTTTGTAACATGCTGGCAAATCTGGC
This sequence comes from Chiloscyllium plagiosum, assembly GCF_037043375.1. NCBI lineage: Eukaryota > Metazoa > Chordata > Chondrichthyes > Orectolobiformes > Hemiscylliidae > Chiloscyllium > Chiloscyllium plagiosum. The sequence goes on from NW_028270139.1 coordinate 21,528,386, forward strand.
ACAACAGAGATTCTGAGTTAGAGAAATCAAAACCTAACTAAATAATTAAGAAGTAGCGTAAACTGGATAATCAGGTATAGGGATTGGTATATACAGCTTCCAGCCTGCACAATTTATTAACCAGGTTGCCCAGAGTTCAGAAATAAGAACAGATGTACTTATTCTACATGGGGCTAAGAATGTGTCTGATCTCCTGTTGACATCTACCATTTCTGCCAGCTGTGGGGTTCGGAGGAGGACTGGGATAGATTGAAGTCTGCATAGAGCCAGCTGCACATTGAAAAGTGTAGCAGCCTGCAAACAAATCCAAAACATGACTTATAATCTTTAGTCACCTGACATCAGGTTATAGTCTAGCAGCTTTATTTGAAATCGCAAGCTTTCGGAGCGCTTTCCTTCATCAGGTGAATTGGAGGGTAATGTGGAGATATCATTGCATGGCAGATACTCATGTGACCGGTCAATGTTGTCTATCTCAAACGCTGCAGGCAAGGATGTCCTGAGGCATGGTATATAGATGAGACCATACAGATGCTATGGCAATGGATAAATAGACACCACACTACAATTGCCAGACAGGAATGTTCCCTCCCAATTGGGGCACACTTCAGCGGTCAAGGACATTCAGCCTCCAATCCTCGGGTAAGCATCCTCCAAGGCGGCCTTCAGGATATACAACAGTGCAGAATCGCCCAGCAGAAACTGATACCAAGTTCCCTACCCATGAAGACAGCCTCAACTGTGATCTTTGGTTAATGTCACACTACATGTGACACCATCATACTGTTCTGTGATAGCAAAATCTTTCTTACTGTTTAGTACCTTATTCACACATTACAGTTATGGATTACATGTTACTTTGGTTAGATCCTCGACATGTGACTCTTATACCTATTATGTTATTGCAGCCATTTGGTTTGTCTCCAGCACTAACTTGTTAAAATTTTTTTTTGTAATTACCTCTCTGCCTTAATTAATTGAATCAAACGTCATCACTTCACTTACTATTCAGCTGTTGACACTTTACTCACATCATTTGACACTTTTGAGCACCTGCAAAGACTTGTTATTCAGCCTGTCGACACTACACTCACACCATTTGTACTATCTTTTCATACTCTTAATTACTTGGAATTATCTTGCAATGATGTCTCTGTCTTTAATTTATGTGGCAGTGCACTTTCCTCCACTTCACCTGATGAAGGAGCAGTGCTCCGAAAGCTTGTGATTTCAAATCCTGTTGGATTATAACCTTACGAGTTCTGACTTTGTCTTCTCCAGTCCAACACCGGCACCTCCACTTCATATGTTATAGTTATAATCCGAAGTTATATGGCAATTTTGCGTATCCTTATGGGTAGATCCACGGACCCCTAATGGAATAGGAAGAAGCCCTTTGGTATTGGCAAGGGTAGATATAGATGTATGTAAAAGTTGGATAAGCTCTTTGTAGCTGACAATTTTTGACAGTAATTAAATCACTTGCCCTTTAAAATTACAACAGTCTACAATTAATAAAACAATTCAGCACTTGTAATTTCACTTTGCATTCACAGTTGATTGACAGGTCCAGTAGTTAAGAAGTCTTAGATATGGGTCTATAAATATAAACATTTGTTTTTAGACTGGAGGATGTTGAAAATTTTACGGAGATGGAGTTATTTAGTCTTTGTAAAGATCACGATAAATCCAATAAATAATTCATCAGGCCATAATGGTTCCTTTCCATTACATCACAGTAATTTCCTTCTGTAGTGCACACTCACTGAAGCCTTTCATTCTGACAAGCTATCATACTCTTTAAATATATTGCACTAACATTTTCTAAATACCAAATTTACTGCAGTCATTAATTCTTTCTAAGTTATCTCCATAGCCATCCTTAATTTCAGTCTAAAAAGCACTGCTGAGAATTTGATCACCACTTTATCATATTTCTTTCATGTAAAATTGTAACCAAATCAAAAGACTGAGCTTTTACAATGTCAAGTATTTCCTTTCTCCTTTGTATAGAGATTTTGCAGTTACATAAAGCAAGTGCCTTGCCAGACAAAAAAAATCCAAGAACGTATAATGAGACTGAATCAGCAGATAACTTACCAGAATGCAATGGGTTGACTTCCTCTCATTTATCCCAGTGATAGCTCCAGCTTAATACAACGTGTTAGATTTTTCTTCCATGACGCTTCCACATTGTGAAAGGTCTCCTTTCAGTCTGTGAGACCTGGTAGGGGGATACCTGCAGTGCAATTCTTTTTTAGATTATTCAATGCACTTGCACTTTATTAGTAAATTGCTGAGGTTGAATACCATGCAATTAAAATACTGATGCTACATATATTCCAGATTCAACTGAAGGGACTTTAAGAATTCCAAATCCAGATATTCTTTTTTTAAAAAAGAGTGTAAAATATCTATACTGGGACCAATTTGATTTAGCTACCTGTGGTAATTTTGCCTTATGGTATTTACCACCTTGATCAGTATGCGGTACTGTGTAAGGGTTGTCTGAGGTGATTCACTGCAACTAATCTTATAATAACTAAGTAACTCCAACTCTGTGAAATAGTAATCACCTTCCATCACAAAAACACATTTTTATATTAACAAACTAAATTCAAAGGCTCTATAACCACTAATACTGTTAATACAATTGGCAGTCTCTTGGGCCTACCTAGTGATTAACGATAGAGAATACACCACTGTAAAGTATCTACAGTACATGGATAAGAAGAGGATTTATTGTACGATACAGCTCCCTCTGAAGCTAGAGTTGATTTCCTTAACTCCAGCCACAGACTGTGATATCAGCCAAATGGTTGAAGTCAATGTAAACTGAACATGAACCCTTTCAGAACCATTTCCTTAGATAACATCTTCCATTACTCACCGCCACCTCCAACTTTTCCATTAGGTGATTGATCACAATAGCAATTACAATAAAAATGAAATATTAACTACCAAATTTTGTCACTTTCCCAGAATGGGGTGATCCAAAAATGGATCTCCAGAACATTATAGGACTGAAAGTCTGTCATCCTGGAGGGGAGAGTTGATTGGACATTGGTGGCCTCTGCTTTTGATGCCACTGAAGTCTCTGGGAAGAATTGGAGTCAGCTAATTAAAAGAAAACCCGTCAGGAATCATTGTTTGGTGTATACAATGTAGTACATTCTGTTGCTTGATGAAAATTCTCCACACCTTTCACCTTATTTCCCTTAACCTGGTCCCGCTGGGTCATTAAGACTATGGCAGATGTTACAAAACATGGTGAGGGCACATCAGGTGTTCAGTGGGAACAAAAACAGAAATTGCTGGAAAAGCTCAGCAGGTCTGGCAGCATCTGTGAAGATAAAATCATAGTTAACATTTCAGGTCCAGTGACCCATTCTGAGCTTTTCCAGCAATTTCTGTTTTTGTTCCCACTGAACACCTGATGTGCCCTCACCATGTTTTGTTCTTTCTCTCTCTCTCTCTTTCTCTCACTAACTGTAGATGCAGGCCTGACACTTGTAGCTGTGTGGAGGCAGTGTGCTGTGTGGTGCACCCTGTGGCATCGAAGACTTGGACCTAGTGGTCTTTGTCTGAGAGGGCCACAAGCTGCTGAGAGTGTGCTACCCAGATACAGGCTCACTATCCTCAGCTTGAGCTGCTGGACACATTGGGGTGACCGACAGAGAGGAGATAAAGGGTCAGGCCACCTCTGGAGTGTCCTGGGAAGAAGCTCCTGGGGAGGGAGGCTGTTTGTCACCCCTCCCTTCACCATCTTGTCTCCTTGAGAGGAAGCCAGAAGCAGAGCATATCCCAGGCTCCATTTTCATGCATAACTTCAATTTATAATTTGATCCGATGAATGTGGTCTGTGGTTGCTGACTCAGACAAAGGAGACAGCATTAGAGGTAGCTACAGAGAAATATACAACCAGGATTTATACACTTAGGGAATTTTGGAAATGACCGATGATTGGGAGCTCAGGAGATTATAGCACTCATGTTCTTTGGGCACAAATATGACTGTGGCCACACGACAGGGTAGGTAGCTGTAGAGGGCTCCGATCGAAAACCCCAAAAGCAATGCGGCTTTCTTAGGCAAGCTGAGGGTGAGGTTGCGAAAGTAATCACCAGCCGACTACAACAGGGAGTCTTACACCCTGTAGCTTCAACAAACAATTCACCGACTTGGCATGTTATTCTATTGTGACAGGTCTTCACTAGATGGGGGGTTCCTGTGTAGCATAGAATCAGATCAGGGGAGCCACTTTATCACTAATGTCATGCAAAATATCATAACTCTACTTGGAATAAACCAAAACTTCCACATTGCATACCCTCCTCAGTCAAATAGGATAGCTGAGAGAATGAACCATACCCTAAAAGGTATAATTAAAAAGAGCATCCAGCAAAAACAATTCCACTTGAAATATCTTGTCGGAATATCCTTTTTCCTGATATTATTACAGAATATGTAGGACCTTCCACCAGATTCACTCCCCATACTCTAATGACTGGACACCCAATGAAAGGGCTCAAACCGCTGTTCGGACTAGATCTATCTCAGCCATGAGCTGGCAGTAAAATTACTGCTGGAGCACATACAGGTCCTGCAGATAGCAGCCATCATTAAATCAGGATGAAAAAATTAAACTGAGAAGGCTTACTTCGACGGCAAAGCAAATCGGATAGAGTATGAGGTACGACAAAAGTTAATGCTCCAGGTTTTCTAACTGTTCCTATCCAGATATTCTGGATACCACTCCATAGTGGATAAGGTAAGCCCATTGGTTTATAGGAGCTTAGTGGAATTAGGGAAGACTGGGTGGCACCACATAAACCAGATGAAAGCCTATGGCTCTCAATGTATTCATCAGTTTCAAATACCAGCTCTACGTCACGATCCCTTACTCCCAGTCCAAATCCAAAGGTACTGGGAGGCTATGTCCTGGCCACCATAACAACTGCCACAAACCCAAACTAGGAAACTGTGCTCCATTTACAGAGCATTGAGGAGTGGTCATGGCTCTGAGGTTCATGGAATGGCTTGATCAGACTCTCTGATGAATGTGAAATTCTCCACAGCCTGAGTCCTCCTATTCTAAGCCATATTTCCCTTTGTCTTAAATAGTACCGCTTCCATGTGGTGAGGCAGCAGCTTCCAGCCCCTTTTCCCATCCCCATTCGCACAAAATGGAAGAAGGACCAGGAAGGGTAGTCCTGACCCTAGCTGTATATGCTTCTATCTGAAGTGGCACCACAGACCAAATACAGGTGGCATGGCTACAAATGTGCTCCCAACTCTAAAGTTTGGGATCAACTCTCAAAACCCTCAGGTCAGTATTTATTCTGACTACAACTGAAGCGCCAAAAAGGGAAATTTGCAAACTAAAATCTGTTAAATATATACGGAGGAAAATTTGGAAAGACAAAGGGCAGGGCAGTCCTAAAATATGGCTAACAGAGATGTCCAACAATGGAGTGTCAGAGGAGTATATTTAAAACCATACAGGTATTATCTAGAGTTTAGTTTTTTAAAAAAGTTTTAGAAGTACTGTGAAAAGTATCTAAAGTTGCCACACAGGGCACCAACCTAGGTACAAAGGTGCCAGGTATAAAACATGTGGTACAAAGGAGTCAACAAAACAAAGTTAACAAGTTAAGCATTACAGATCTTCATAGAATAAGTAAAAAACAAAGAACTAAGGTAATAGCTATCATTAAAGTCCTTCTTAATCTCAACTAGAAAAATAAATGGAGAGGCAATGGCCTAATGTGTTATTGCTGGACTGTTATCCTGAGACCCAGATACTGTTCTCGGGACCCGGATCGAATCTTGTCACAGCCGGTGGTGGAATTTGAATTCAATAAAAGAAAAATATGGACATCTAATGATGACAATGAATCCTGTGTTGATTGGCAGGAAAACCCCATCTGATTCACTCACGTCCTTTAGGGAATGAAACTGCCATCCTTACCTGGTCTGGCTTACATGTGACTCCAGACCAACAACAATGTGGTTGACTCTTAACTGCCCTCTAGGATGTGTAATAAATGCTGACCTAGCCAGCGATGCCCACATCTCACAAATGAATAGGGAAAAAAAACATGGTAATAGTTCAACAGTGTGGGATATAGGTAAAGTAGTGTTACTTCTGCAATCATAATTACTTATGCAAGGTAAATGCACACACACCAGTGTATAATTGTTTCAACCAAGAGCTGAGTCAACAAGAATGAAAACTATGTGGAGGAAATATATAATTATTTTTGTATTAGCTAAAATGTGCATACAAGAATGAAACGTGCCTGGAAACAATGGTAGATTTTACAGACAAATAGATAAGGTGCTGTGAGGATGTAGGTTAAGCCAGATGTGCTTGTACAAGCAGTATTTATAAGCATCTGTTTCCCACTTCTGCAAAAACACAAAAACAAACCCCAATTAAAAGATCATAAGGATCAATATGGTTGGGGAAAGGGAGGAAATGTCACAGGTGGGGGAAGTAGATAGTAGTGAAGGAGGATATACCTTGGACTACAGCAGGATGTGGTGAAATGGCCGAGTAAAACTTGAACTTTGTTATGCACAAGGCCGGATAAGGCAAGAGATAAACAATAGTAATGGGCACCGGGTTTGGAGTAGTGAATCCGATATAAGATATGTACTTGCTAAACTCTGCGTGCCCTATTCCAGGCACCACGCTTGCAAGCGTATAATAAACATACTGATTGCTTCAGATCTTGTCTCGGACTGAAATTATTGAAGTGAGTGAGCTTCGTTTCTCACAAACAGTCTTTGATGAGTGCATGCTGGGGCCTGAATTTCCTCCGTTTAACTTGGAATCTGGGAGACCTCAGCTCTCTGCTCTCACTGCCGTTGCAGATATTGGGACACCTTTCTCACTGCTTGCTCTTCCCACTTTGAGCTGCAATACCACTGCCACTGCTGCTGCTGAAGCTGCTGCCTTCGATCTCCTCTAGAACATGCCCGGGCAGGGTCCACTCGCAACCTCCGAATGTCAGGTATGTGCCGCACCCTGCTCTCTCCACTGACTTCCACAGACGCTGGGCCGAGAGACTGCTGCAGACTGTTGAAAGATCCTCCCCACTCCAAACTGAACAAGGAGATTCGCCACACTGGGCCAAGAGGACACCTTGGCGAAAGTGACTACTGCAGATGCTGGAGCTTAGAGGACACCTCACAGTGTTTACACTGAGGCCGGGAAAGGAAAGAAGAAAATGACCACAAAGAGAGAAAAAGAAAAAGAAAACAAAAAGAGAACGAATCGGACCAAGTGGACGAATTCTGGTTGAAGAAGTCTATTCTGCCGCTATCTTGAGGTGACAAGGACAAGAACAGGTGCCATTTTGATTTCCTCTCAAGATAACTATCAACTGAGAAGACATTCTGGAGACCTACCTCATTGGATTCATCATCGGGGTTCGTTCACTGAAGACACTAAACAAGAATTGATTTACCCGGGGTAAGTGTGGCAAGTTAAATTTCATCTGGTACATGAAAGAACTACTACAGAGACAAAGAATGGAAATGATGATCAATCAGCAATGTCAACGAGTATAGTAAAGTCATTTTTGTACATATCTCTAATATTCATTTTATATTTGGATTCATGAAAAGGGTGTTACAAACCAGTTTATATTATTGATTTTGTAAGTTTGCAATTTATAAGTTTGCCTTTGAGAAAATGTTTATGATTAGGGCATCTTTGTCTTGACTTTTGCAATGTTTAAGTTTTCTGTGTACACCGTTTAAAGTTAATGTTTTTACAGTACTTAATTAAGCACCAAAACAATGAGATCAGAACTTCAACTTTCGCTCTAATAAAGGTAGGAAATCAAAATAATAACAAACTCATAGAACATTGACCTGTGACTAATCTTCATCAGAAACAATCCACAAAGGGTAGTGAGATGATTCATCAGTTAGTCTGATTAATATTGTGTTCAGTTGAGAAAGGGAGCACCAGAAAAACTCACCACTCTTCCTTTAATAGCATGGGGTGCCTTTAATGTCAAGTTAGATTACTGAAGCAAATAGGCCAGCTCATGGTTTCTTGGCTCATTTGATAGGTCTGACTTGACTGTCTGTGTGGAACAGGGTGCACAGTAATACAAATCAAAATGTAAATGGGAACTGGCTAACTCTTTGTATTAAACTGGGTCTCATAAATCTGCAAACATTTGCATGTTGCATGTAAATGAGACTGTAGTCATTGTTGATTTGTTTGATCACTAACATTAATTAAAAAATTAATGATCATAGCATTAAATAGTTCTAGTGTATAATTAATGTAATTAAAAAAAGGTGACTATTAATTCTGTACATGTATGATTTATATTTCAAGAGATGTGGTGCTCTACTTTAATGGTCTAATTTATTCCGGGCCCTGGAGATTGACATGAATTGTCTGATGAATGGAGGATATAGTTGAATTCACCAAGGAGCTTGATGAATTATTACAACTACTGCATTATTCTTGTCTAATTTCTGGGCTTCTTCTGTTAAAAATTCAAAGAGGTTGGCCAAGCATGACCTTTTCTTTGAAACCTGACATGAATACCTTTCACTCTATTCTCTGTCTATGGGTAATTTTCCATTACACCTTTATGTAAAGATTTCAATAGCTTTCCTGCTACTGAGTATAAGTTGACTGGTCTGTCATTCATGGATTTACCCTATTTCCTGTTTTAGATATGCAATATCTGCTGAATTAAATATTGAGCCAGCAAAACAAAAAAATAGGACTACCTATTATCAGATTAGATTAGATTACTTTACAGTGTGGAAACAGGCCCTTCGGCCCAACAAGTCCATACCGACCCGCCGAAGCCACCCATACCCCTACATTTACCCCTTACCTAACACTACGGACAATTTAGCATGGCCAATTCACCTGACCTGCACATCTTTGGCTGTGGGAGGAAACCGGAACACCCGGAGGAAACCCACGCAGACACTGGGAGAACATGCAAACTCCACACAGTCAGTCGCCTGAGGCCGGAATTGAACCCGGGTCTCTGGCGCTGTGAGGCAGCAACGCTAACCACTGTGCCACCATGCCGCCCACTTTTTACAATACAAATCACTGTGAAAGTGTATTTTATTCTGTATTCATTAGTAAAGCTAAATAATTTTAGCAAACGATTCAGTAAGTTTTGAATGGTCAGGAAGGAGAGATCAGACCTGGAGTGAGATACAGCCAAGTAAGTATACAGTTCAGGGACATTTGAGGCAGTGTGGGAATTCGGTGCTGTGGGAAAGAGGTGCTCTGTGCTTGCTTTTTTGGCTCATAGTTTGTAAGGTGCTTTTAACAGAATAAATTGAAGCACAGGGTAGGGGCCCAGTACAAAACAAAGAGTGACATCACAGGAAAACTGTAAATTCATTGGTTGGTAATATCTTCCAATTTGAATATCTATTATAGATTACTTTCAGATTGAAAGTAAATGGGATAAATATTTTCAGATTACAAACTAAAAGACCAGCAGGAAATTACAAAAAAAATGAAGATCAAAGGAAACATGTACATGCATGATAGAATTTGAATATTCAGTTCAAAAATGAGAAACTTGGTCAGGGACAACTGTGTTTAACGTAAATAAAGGGAATTGAAATGGGAAGAGGATAGAATTAGCTAAAGTGAACTGGACAGATAGATTAACAGGAATGATAGTAAATAAGCAGCGGTAGACATTTAAAGTGATAATTCATGACTCAGCAAAAATATAACCTAGTAAGAAAGAATGCTTCTAAGAGAGAGATAAAACAACCATGGCTAACCAAGGAGGTTAAGGAGAACATTAAGTTGAAAGAAAAAGCATATAAGGAGGCCAAAGTTAGTGATAGTCCTGAAGACTGGGATAAATTGAGAATCCAGCATAGGAAGGTTAGAAAGATAATAAAGACAGACAAAATAAACTATGAGGGCAACTAGTGACGAAAAACTGATGATAAGAGCTTCTTTAAATGCAGTTGGTTCTGCTATAATGGGGTAGTTCCATTCTCATGCAATCCCATGTTATAAGAAAATTTCATAACAGCAGCACCATTGAAACAAATGGGACTGGAATCACATTACATGCTTTAAAAATTTGCGCTTTAGAAACAGTGTCCCCAATTCGTCAATTATGTTATAGTGAATGCACTTTGACAATATGTACATTGTTGCAGAATGACCTGTGTGTAAAAAGGAAGAGAAAGGTTAAAGAGAACATAGACCTTTTAAAAATTGAATCGAGAGAGATGGCTTTGGGGAAACAAGGAAATGCCAGAGGAGGTGTTGAGGGTGGAAAATTCTTTAAACATTTCCACTAATACTAAACAATATGGGGTAGGAATTAAGTATCATACCATTACTAAAGAAATAGTATTACACAAACTAATGAAGCTAAAGGTAGATAAGACACCTGGCTCTGATGTAAACCAGTAGATATGTTGTATTAGGACTGCCAGAAGGTACCCGTCAAGGTACTTCACAAAAGGTTAAGTCACCAGATTATTGGTGGTAGTATATTGGTATAGATAGAGAGCTGGCTAATGGGCAGGAAATAGCGAATGGGAATAAGGGATTCTTCATTCGGGTGGTGACCTGTAACCAGTGAAGTTCCATAGGGATCAGTGCTGGAACAATAACTGTTTACAATATATATTAATAACTTGAAGGAAGGAAGTGAATGTGCTGTAGCCAAATTTGCAATGACACCAGAATGTGTGGAAATTCAGTTGTGAGATGGATACAAACAGTTTACAAGTGAGATATTTATTGGTTGATTAAGTGGGCAAAATGTTCACAAATGGAGTATAGTGGAAATTTAGGGTGTAGGTTTGCTCGCAGAGCTGTAGGTTTGATATCCAGACTTTGCATTACCTGGCTAGGTAACATCATCAGTGGCGACCTCCAAGTGAAGCGAAGCTGTTGTCTCCTGCTTTCTATTTATATCTTTGTCCTGGATGGGGTTCCTGGGGTTTGTGGTGATGTCATTTCCTGTTCGTTTTCTGAGGGGTTGATAGATGGTATCTAGATCTATGTGTTTGTTTATGGCGTTGTGGTTGGAGTGCCAGGCCTCTAGGAATTCTCTGGCATGTCTTTGCTTAGCCTGTCCCAGAATAGATGTGTTGTCCCAGTCGAAATGGTGTTTTTTTTCATCTGTGTAGGGCTACGAAGGAGAGAGGGTCGTGTCTTTTTGTGGCTAGCTGGTGTTTGTGTATCCTGGTGGCTAACTTTCTTCCTGTTTGTCCTACGTAGTGTTTGTGGCAGTCCTTGCTTAGAATTTTGTAGATGACGTTGGTTATATGCATGGGTTGTACTGGATCTTTTAAGTTTGTTAGTTTTTGTTTGAGAGTGTTGGTGGGTTTGTGTGCTACTAGGATTCCGAGGAGCTTAGTAGTCTGGCTGCCATTTCTGAGACTTTGATGTATGATAAGGTGGTTAGGGTTTCTGGCTGTGTTTGGTCTGCTTGTCGTGGTTTGTTCCTGAGGAATCTGCACACTGTATTTTTTGAGTGTATGTTCTTTTTGAATACGTTATATAAGTGGTTCTCCTCTGTTTTCTGAAGTTCGTCTGTGCTGCAGTGTGTGGGGTCCGGGGATCGGCATGACCCTATTGAACGGTGGAGCAGATTTGGAGGGCCGAATGGCCCGGTACAACCCATGGCCAAAACCAACGTCATCTACAAAATTCCATGCAAGGACTGCCACAAACAATACGTAGGACAAACAAGAAGAAAGTTAGCCACCAGGATACATGAACACCAGCTAGCTACAAAAAAAAAATGATCCTCTCTCACTCGTAGTCCTTCACACGGATGAAAAAAACCACCATTTCGACTGGGACAACACATCTATTCTGGGACAGGCTAAGCAAAGACATGCCAGAGAATTCCTAGAGGCCTGGCACTCCAACCACAATGCCATAAACAAACACATAGATCTAGATACCATCTATCAACCCCTCAGAAAACAAACAGGAAATGACATCACCACAAACCCCAGGAACCCCATCCAGGACAAAGATATAAATAGAAAGCAGGAGATAACAGCTTCGCTTCACTTGGAGGTCGCCACTGATGATGTTATCTAGCCAGGTAATGAAACGTCTGGATATCAAATCTACAGCTCAGTGAGCAAACCTACACCCTAAACTTCAACCTGAGCTACAAACCTTCACAAACCTTGCATAGTGGAAATTGCTAAGCTGTTAACTTTGGATGGGAGAACAAAAGAACAGAACATAATTTAAAATGAGAGAAACTGCAGAAAGTTGCAAAACAAAGGAACTTAGGGTTATGTATGCACAAAGTACAGAAAGTTAGCACACAGCACGAGGCTGGTAATCAGGAAGGCTAATGGAATGTTGCCTCTTATTCAAGGGGGTTGGAGTATAAGAATAGGGAATTCTTGCTGCAACTATACAAGATGCTGCTGAGACCACATCTGGAGTACTGTGAGCAGTTTTGATCCCCTTATGTAAGGAAAGATATCATTTCATTGGAGGCAGTTCAGAGAAGGTTTACTAGGATGATCCTTTACATGGAGGAATTGTCTTATGAGCAAAGACTAAGCAGTTTAGGACTTTAGTCATTGAACTTTAGAGGAATTAGAGGTGATCTCATTGAAACATATAGGATTCTTAAGGGGCTTTACAGATTAAATGCTGAGACCGTCTTTCCCCTTACAGGGGAAACTAGGACCAGAGGGCATAGTCTCAGAATAAAGGGGAATTAATTTAAGAGTGAGATGAGGAGCAATTTCTTCTCTCAAGAGGTTCTAAGTCATTGGAACTCCTTGCCACGGAGAGCTGTGGGGGCTGAGGCCTTGTGTACATTTCAAGCTGAGACAGATTCTTGATCGTAGGGGAATCCAGGGGTCCGGGGATCGGCATGACCCTATTGAACGGTGGAGCAGATTTGGAGGGCCGAATGGCCCAGTCTGGTTTCTATTTATTACGGTCTTACGACTTTGTTATTCTAATCCTTTTCATATGAAGTAACCCGTTTAATTGATCTTAAATACTGAGCGAGATGCTCGCCAAATTATAATTTTTAACTGTAAATGATCAAACAAGGCTGAATTTAACTTCCATGGAGATCATTTCCTTGTATTACTCATTGCTCACTTCTCTTCAATTTTCCACCTCATCTTTTGCCCACTGCTGCATTTTCAAACTCTCTACTGCTTACTCCCTTTATCATCAGTGTTAAACAGCTATTGAAATGCTCAATACTCCCTCAATTTCAGTTCTCTTTTCAACAGTAAAATTTCTACTTTGTACCACTTTGAGAGCTCTTATCTTCACTCTCTTGAGTCCAAGGGACATAGTTTTGAAGATATCATCGAGTTATAGAGTCATAGAGTGTACAGTGTGGAACAGGCCTTTCAGATCAACTTGCCCATGGCGCCCAGTTTTCACAATTTAAACTAATCCCATTTGTTTGTGTTTGGTCCCATTTCCCTCCATTCTTATCCCACCCATCTACCTGTTTAAATGTTTCTTAAATGACAAAATTGTACCTGCCTCCACTATTACCTTTGGCAGCACATTCCAGACACTCACCACCCTCTCTATTGAACGCAAAACATAATTGGATCTGGATGGACCATATCAAAATTTGCCAAACTATTCATTATTTTATCGCCATCCGAGGAAATAAAGGTTAATTAAGATGTCTTACTTGTGCTTCAAACCACAAAATCTACATCAAAATTCTCTTCTCATAGAGTTACTGAGTCCTATAGCATAGAGACAGGCCCTTTGGTCGAGTCTGGTCCATGCTGTTCAAAATGTCCATCCACGCTAACCCCATTTCCATACATTTGGCCGATATCCTTCTAAACCTTTCCTTTCCAAATATTTGTCCAAATGCCTTTTGAATGTTGTTAATGTACCCACCTCAACCACTTCCATTGGCAGCTCATTTCATATGTGTACCACTCTCTGTGTAAACAGGTTGCCCCTCAAGTTTCCTTTTATTTTTTTCTCCTCTAATCTGAAATTGATGCCCTCTGTCATCAATTCCCCAACCTAGGAAAAAGACTGAGTGCATTCACCCTATCCATGCCTCTCATGATCTTATACACCTCTATAAGGTCCCACCCTCAGTCTCTTACATTCTAAAGAAAATACTCATAGAACATAGAACATAGAACATAGAAGAATACAGCGCAGTACAGGCTCTTTGGCCCTCGATGTTGCGCCGATCCAAGCCCACCTAACCTATACTAACCCACTATCCTCCATATACCTATCCAATGCCCGCTTAAATGCCCATAAAGAGGGAGAGTCCACCACTGCTACTGGCAGGGCATTCCATGAACTTACGACTCGCTGAGTGAAGAACCTACCCCTAACTTCAGTCCTATATCTACCCCCCCTTAATTTAAAGCTATGCCCCCTTGTAATACCCGACTCCATACGCGGGAAAAGGTTCACACTGTCAACCCTATCTAACCCCCTAATCATCTTGTACACCTCAATCAAGTCACCTCTAAACCTTCTTTTCTCTAGTGAAAACAGCCCCAAGTGTCTCAGTCTTTCCTCATACGATCTTCCTTCCATACCAGGCAACATCCTGGTAAACCTCCTCTGCACCCGTTCCAGTGCCTCCACATCCTTCCTATAGTATGGCGACCAAAACTGCACACAATATTCCAGATGCGGCCGCACCAGAGTCTTATACAACTGCATCATGACCTCAGGACTCCGGAACTCAATTCCTCTACCAATAAAAGCCAGTACGCCATATGCCTTCCTCACCGCACTATTTACCTGGGTGGCAACTTTCAGAGATCTGTGTACATGGACACCAAGATCCCTCTGCTCATCCACACTACCAAGTATCCGACCATTAGCCCAGTACCCCATCTTTTTGTTATTCTTCCCAAAGTGAATCACCTCACACTTAGCTACATTGAATTCCATTTGCCACCTTTCTGCCCAGCTCTGCAGCTTCTCTATATCCTGCTGTAACCTGCCACATCCTTCCTCACTGTCAACAACTCCTCCGACTTTCGTATCATCCGCAAACTTGCTCACCCAACCTTCTAACCCCTCTTCCAGGTCATTTATAAAAATGACAAACAGCAATGGTCCCAAAACAGATCCTTGCGGAACACCGCTAGTGACGGCACTCCATGAAGAAACTTTGCCATCAACTACTACCCTCTGTCTTCTTCCATCCAGCCAATTCCTAATCCAAACCTCCAACTCACCCTCAATGCCATATCTCCGTATTTTCTGCAGTAGCCTACCATGGGGAACCTTATCAAACGCCTTACTAAAATCCATATATACCACATCTACCGCTTTCCCCTCATCAACCTCCTTCGTCACCTTTTCAAAGAATTCAATAAGGTTTGTGAGGCACGACCTGCCCTTCACAAAACCATGCTGACTATCCTTGATCACATTATTCCTATCCAGATGTGCATAAATCCTATCCCTTACAATTCTCTCTAAGACTTTGCCCACAACAGAAGTGAGACTCACCGGCCTATAGTTACTAGGGTTATCCCTACTCCCCTTTTTGAACAAGGGAACCACATTTGCTATCCTCCAGTCTTCTGGCACTACTCCTGTAGACAAAGAGGACATAAAAATCAAGGCCAATGGCTCTGCAATCTCCTCCCTTGCTTCCCAGAGAATCCTAGGATAAATGCCATCAGGCCCAGGGGACTTATCTATTTTCACCTTTTCCAGGATTTCCAACACCTCTTCTCTACATACCTCAAAGCCATCCATTCTACTTATTTGTGTCTCAGTATTCACATCGACGACAATGCCCTGTTCCTGAGTAAATACTGAAGAAAAGTATTCATTCAGTGTCTCCCCAATCTCTTCCGCCTCCACACGCAACTTCCCACTACTATCCTTGACTCGACCTATTCCTACCCTAGTCATTCTTTTATTCCTAACATACCTATAGAAAGCTTTAGGTTTTCCCTAATCCTACCGACTAGGGACCTTTCATGTCCCCTCCTTGCTGCTCTTAGCTCTCTCTTCAGGTCCTTCCTGGCTACCTTATAACTCTCAATCGCCCCAATTGAACCTTCACGTCTCATCTTGAGATAGGCCGCCCTCTTCCATTTAACAAGGGATTCCAATTCCTTATTAAACCACGGCTCCCTCGCATGACCCTTTCCTCCCTGCCTGACAGGTACATAATTATCAAGGACACTCAATAGTTGCTCCTTGAACAAGCTCCACATATCATTTACACTCTTGCCTTGGAGTCTACTTTTCCAAGCCACACATCCTAAGTCATGCCTCACCGCATCATAATTTCCCTGACCCCAGCTATAACTCTTGCCCTGTAGTACACACTTATCCCTCTCCATCACGAGAGTAAAAATCACCGAATTATGGTCACTATCCCCAAAGTGCTCACCTACCTCTAATTCTAACACCTGGCCTGGTTCGTTACCCAGAACCAAATCCAGTATGGCCTCACCTCTTGTTGGCCTGTCTACATATTGTGTCAGGAAACTCTCCTGCACACATTGAACAAACACTGACCCATCTAACGAACTTGAGCTATAGCTTTCCCAATCAATATCAGGAAAGTTAAAGTCCCCCATAACAACCACCCTATTACTGTCACTCATCTCCTGAATCACCTTCCCTATCCTTTCTTCAATGATTCTAGGACTATTAGGAGGCCTGTAAAAGACTCCTAACAGGGTGACCTCACCTCCTAGCTTGTCCAACCTCTCCCTATCACTCAGTTGAGTACTGGCAACATCTTTGTAAATTTCTTCTGCACTTTTTCCAGTTTAATAATATCCTTCCTAAAAGAAGGTGATCAAAACTGAACACAATACTCCAAATGTAGCCTCACCAATATCCTGTATAATTGCAACAAACCTTCCAACTTCTACACTCAATGCACTGACCAATGAAGATCAATGTGTCAAAAGGCTTCTTCACTGCCCTGTCTATCTGTGACTCCACTTTCAGAGAACTGTGAACCTGAACTCCAAGATCCCTCTGTTCCATTCCACTCCTTAAGGCCCTACCATTCATCATGAAACTCCTACCTTGATTTGATTTTCCAAAATGCAAGGCCTCATACTTATCTATATTAAACTCTCGGCTCACTTCCCCAGCTGATCAAAGTTCCACTGCAATTTCTGATAATCCTCCCCATTTATTCGCGATACCGCCTACTTTAGTCTCATCTGCAAACTTACTAATCATTATTGAACATTCTCATCCAAATCATTGATATAAATAACAAACAGCAATGTACCCAGCACCAATGCCTGTGGCACTCCACTAGTCACAGGCCTCCAGTCCAACAAACATCCTTCCACTATTACCCTCTGCTTCCTATCATCCAGCCAATTATGTAAACAATTTGCCAGCTCCCTGGATTTCATGCAATCTAACCTTCCAGAGCAGCCTATGATTTGGAAACGTATCAAAAGCCTCACTGAAATCCACATAGACTACATGTACTGCTCTGCCGTCATCAACCTTCCTGGTCATTTCATCTTCTCTGTTATTTACATGGCCATCTGAGCACCTGCATGAAGTTCACAGATCACTTTGTCATGAAAATCGAGACCATCCTTTCTGATGTTTCAGGCACGATTTTCCTAAACCTTCCAGTCTGCCCAATGCCTTAGCCTGGAGCCAGTGTCTGTTTCATTCTGCTCAGATTCTCTCTGCGTTCATCTTAATTATAAACCCCTTTTTTTGATCCTTCTGTTTCATTCTCAGCACTTTGCTGACTGCTGAAATTCCCTTCCTTATTCACCTGCTAGACAGCATTGTTCAAGGCTCCCTTTCATGAACAACAAAATGACCATTTTCTCACTCACTCAACTTTGATCCTTTTGCATGAAAAAATCAGCACCTGTTCCCATCTGGCCTGTACTTACCTAAACACTTGGCAGAATGTAAAGTGGGGAGCAGGGTGGGTGGAGGCATTGAATCGAGAGGGAGTTACCATGCCAGATCTTCAGGATCAGAGTTTGGAGTGATCCTGATGTTGGGGAGGAAGAGAGACAGCAAAACCAAATCAGTACAATGGGAAGGTAATTTTATTGAATAGCGTATCATTATCACTCTTCAGCAAAGAAGTTTTCTGCAATTAATTTATACCTTTGCAATTAAGCTGAGGCACACAAGGATGATGGGCCTTTTAAAGCTGACTGTAAGCAGGAAGGTCAGTCTACAAAAAGGAGCTGAGCCATTTGAAGTGCCTGCCACATCTCTGCAGCCTTCTTCAGAGAGGAAGTTTGGAGACGGTTCCAGGGAGATCGCGGGTCATTAGATCAAAGTCAAGGTGCACCTCAAGAAGTTAGAAGGTGACAGGAGATCATGGAGGAAGGGCAAGAGTCATTGGAGCAACATCTACATTCCCAATAAGGATGTTAAGCATCATTGGGGGGAGGGTCAAGGGATATGGAGGAAACTTGATATATAATGTGGAGCGATTGACAGTCACTGGGGAAGTCATCTTAGGGAAGGGCAGGGACACCTCAAAGAAGAACACAGACAGCTTTCACTGGCTCCAAGAGTTCAGAAACTAGAAGTGCTTCATTGGCACGTGCCAGGGGTGTTTCATTCCAGACCAGGGATCTGTTGGAGGACATAACTTTGCCAATTTCTTGGCACTCAAGCTCCTATTGGTGTCACTCTAGATCTTGCCCACACAGTAGAGGGAGGGAAGAACTGGATCCAGAGGCCCAAATGACAGGTGGAGAGCACCTGCAAGGGGCTGATCCAATGGCAGAACAAAACACCAAGCATGGTTAAGAGGGTGGGCAACCAGGAGCCAGTCAAGCAAAGACCCATGTCAGAGTACCTTGAGCTCACCTGAACATGTTTCTATCACATGTCATAGCAGCAATGCTAGTGAAGGTTGATGATGTTACCAAAGGTCATCTATCTGCAATGTTGTAGGATAAAAAGCAGTTCTGGACTTGGAGGAAATCCCTATGGCTGCGGAAGTCCAAGTTTTGCCACATTGACAGATCAGAAACACAAAGCTCTTTTGGACAAATTGAATCTTTTATTATGCCACGTGTTTCTCTAAAAGACAGCATAGAATCAAAAGATGACTGTGGATCTAAATACAGTGGCTGTCCAGAGAGAAAACCTGTAATGTCAATCTAAACATGCCAAGGGAACTTCAAACAGTTACAGGGAGAGGAGAAAGTCAAAGCAAACAGTTTTGTGTTTTCCTGTGAGTGCAGATACAATGAGTATCTTTTATCCCTATTCCCCTCAGCAGAAAGCCATCTGCTATTGGTTATAATTGTCCCTCACATCCATATCACTGGTATAGATTATAATCACCACTGGTCACAGCCTACCAACCTGACAATGACCTATTATACAAAAACAGAAATTGCTGGAAAAGCTCAGCCAGTCTGGTAGAATATGTGAAGAAAAAAAGAGGTACCACTTTGGGTCCCATGACTCTTCCTCAATTCTAGGCACCTGATCAGATGTACCCTAGAGCTAAGTGGGAAGCAAGGGAAGTGATTGCTGGGCCCTTTGCTGAGATATTTATATCATAGATAGCCACAGGTAAAGATCCGGAAAACTATAAGTTGGCTGACGATGTGCCACAATTTAAGAAAGGTGAGAAGGAAAGCCAGCGAACTATAGACCAATGAGCCTGACAAGTTACAGTGATTATGGGGGATTTCAATATGCAGGTGGACTGGGAAAATCAAGGTGATAGTGGTTCGCAAGAAAAGGAATTTGTGGAATGTCTATGAGATGGCTTTTTGGAGCAGCATGTGTTGGAGCCCACTTGGGAACAGGCAATACTGGATTTAGTGTTGTGCAATGAGGCAGTCTTGATAAGGGAGTTTAAGGTGAAGGAATCCTTTGGAGGCAGTGATCATAATACGATTGATTTTACTCTGCAATTTGAGAAGGAGAAGATAGAATCAGAGGTAATGGTATTACCGCTGAATAAAGGGAACTCCAGAGGCATGAGGGAGGAACTGGATAGAATTGACTGGGAGAGGAGCCTAGCAGGAATGACAGTGGACCAGCGATGGCAGGAGTTTCTGGGAGTAATTCTGGGAGTAAGACAGAGCAGAGATTCATCCTGAGGAAAAAGAAGCATGGTACAGGGAGGATACCTGGCTGACTAGGGACGTCAGAGATAACATAAAAGCAAAAAAGAAAGCATATAATGTGGCGAAGAGCTGTGGGAAACCAGAGGATTGCAAAGTTTACAAAGACCAACAGAGGGCAACAAAAACAAATAAGGAGGGAGAAGATTAAATATGAGGGTAAGCTAGCCAGTAATATAAAGGAAGACTGTAAGAGTTTCTTTAGATATATAAAGGGCAAAAGAGAGGCAAAAGTGGACATTGGGCTGCTGAGGAACTGAATAGTTATTTCACATCAATCTTCATGGAAGACTCGAGTAACATCCCAAAATTCAAGAGAATAAGGGGTCAGAGCTGAGTATGGTGGCCATCACCAAGGAGAAGGTACGAGAAAAATTGAATGGCCTGAAAGTGGATAAATCAGATGGACCAGATGGACTACAACCCAGAGTTCTAAGGGAATCCTTAGTGATCTTTTAGGAATCGCTAGAATCAGAGACAGTCCCAGAGGACTGGAAACTCGTGAATGTGGCACCCCTGTTGAACAAAGGAGTAAGGTAAAAGATGGAAAATTACAGACTGATTAGCCTAACCTCGGTCATGGGTAATATCCTGGAATCCATTGTGAAGGATAAGATTTCTGAATACTTGTTACTGTTTGGTAAAGTAGGGCAAAGTCAGCATGGTTTCATCAAGGGCAGGTCATGCCTGACAAATCTGCTAGAATTCCTTGAGGAGTAACGAGCAGATTAGACCAAGGAAAGCCAATGGACGTTATCCACCTGGACTTCAAAAGGCTTTGACAAGGTGACGCACAGGAGGCTACTGAGTAAGATAAGGGGCCATGGTGTTAGATGCAATGTGCTAGCATGGATAGAAGCTTGGCTGTCTGGCAGAAAGAAGAGAGTGGAGATAAAAGAGCCCTTCTCAGAATGGCAGCCAGTGCCAAGAGGTGTTCCACAAGGCTCAGTGTTAGGGACTACAACTTTTCACTTTATACATTAATGATCTAAATGAAGGAACTGAGGGCATTCTGGCTAAGTCTGTAAATGATACAAAGATAGAGGGACAGGTAGCATTGAGGAGGTATGGAGTCTGCAGAAGGATTTGGACAGGTTAGGGGAGTGGGCAAAGAAGTGGCAGATGGAACACAATGTGGGAAATTGTGAAGTCATGCACTTTGGTAGGAAGCTTAGAGGCATGGACAATTTTCTACATGGGAAAAAAATTCGAAAATCTGGGAGTTCTCGTCCAGGATTCTCTAAATGTAAATTTGTAGGTTGAGTAAGTAGTTAGTAAGGCAAATGCAATGATGACGTTTATTTTGAGAGGACTTGAATGTAAAAGCAGGGATATACTTCTGAGGCTAAATAAGGTTCTGGTCAGATCACATTGTGTATAGGTTTGGGCCCCATATCTCAGGAAGGATATACTGGGCCTGGAGTGTGTTCAAAGGAAGTTCATGTGAATGGTCCCAGGAATGAAAAGCTTAACGTATGAGGAACATTTGAGGACTCTATGTCTATACTCGAGTTTAGAAGGATGATGGGGTATCTAATTGCCACTTACAGAATACCGAATGGCCTGGTCAGAGTACATGTTGTGAAGATGTTCCATTGGTAGGAGAGACTAGAACTTGAGGGTGTAAGAAAACCCTTAAGAACAGAGATAAAGAGAAACTTCTTCAGTCAGAGAGAGTGATGAATCTGTGGAATTCATTGCCACAGAAGGCTGTGGAGGCCAGGTCATTGATTATATTTAAGACTGAGATAGATAGGCTCCTGAATATCAAGGGGATCAAGGGTTATTGGGAGAAAGCAGGAGAATGGGTTTGCGAACCTTCTCAACCATGATTAAATGGAGGCAGACTCAATGGACTGAAATGGCCTAATTTCTGCGCCTATGTCTATGGTCTTATGGTCATACTGGCTGACATCAGTGGTGGGCAAGTTGTTGGAGAGAATCCTGATGGTCGGGATTTACATGTATTTGTGAAGGCATGCTTGCCTTTTTCAGTCAGTGTATTACGTATAGGAGTTGGGAGGTCATGTTGCAACTGTACAGGACATTGGTTAGGCCACTTTTAGAATACTGCATTCAAGTCTGGTCTCCCTGCTATAGGAAAGGTGTTGTAAAACTTGAAAGGGATCTGAAATAATTTATCAGTGTGGAAACAGGCCTTTCGGGCCAACATCTACCCTCTGAAGAGTATCCCATCCAAACCCATTCCTCTACATTTACCCCTGACAACTGCACCTAACTTACACATCCCTGAACGATAGACAAGTTAGCATGGCCAATTTACACAACCTGCACATCTTTGGATTGTGGGAAGAAACTGAAGCAACCAGAAAAAACCCATGCAGACACAGGGAGAATGTACAAACTCTGCATAGTAACCTGAAGCTGGAATTGAACCCAGGTCCCTGGCACTAAAAGGCAGCAGTGCTAACCACCATGCCACCCCTGTTGCCAGGGTTAGAGGGTTTGAGCTATAGGGTGAGGCTGACTAGTTTGGGGTTATTTTCTCTGGAGTATTGGAGGCTGAGTGTTGACCTTATAGAGGTTTATAAAATTATGAGGGGCACACGTATGGTGAATAGCCACAGTGCTTGCCCCAGGTTGGGTGAGTCAAAAAGTAGAGGGCAGAGGTTTAGAGAGAGGGGAAAAATTTAAAAAGGACCTGAGCAGCAACTTTTCACACAGAGGGTGGTATGTGTATAGAATGAGCTGCCAGAGGAAGTGGTGGAGGCTGGTACAACTGCGACATTTAAAAGACATCTGAATGGGTATATGAGTAGGAAGGGTTTAGAGGGATATGGCCAAATGCTGGAAAATGAGACTAGATTAAAGTTTTGGATTCCTGCTTGGCATGGATGGGTTGGACCAAAGGGTCAGTTTTGAAGCTATGTAGCTCTATAACTCTATAATCCATTGTGACATTTCTTGCAATTTTGCATTTATATTCTATTCTCTTTCTTTATCAAATTCATGGTCCTTCTTTGCTGAATTTTCCAATTCTTCTAAACCTTAGACTTCAACTTTTTTTTTTGCAACTTCTTGAGCTTCCTCATTTAATCTAATGCTATTCTTAACTTCCCTTGTTTGCTATTAGCTATGACCCTTTTTCTTTTCCTACTGAGTAGTTTTGCTTTAAAAGAATGAAATTTTGTGAAACCTAACATCAATTCTTTAAATGCTAGCCATTGTCTATATACCACCAAACATTTAGAGTATTTTTTTAAATCACCACAAACAATTTCCTCTTCAAACCTTCATTTAATTTGATTTAAGATCTTCATTTCAGATTCAACTAAATTTCATTCAAGCTTAATAAAAATCAACCATATTATCATTGCTGCTTCCTAAAGTTTCTTATGCTACAAGGTTATTAATTAGCCCTTTCTCATTAGACAATTGCCCGTGCCCTGATTTATCCTGTGAGATGAACAGAAATATAAATGTCATAAGCTGAGTGCTCCTTAGCACATGTAACAAATTGTACATGAGTGTGAAACAATGACTTCAAATTTCAGCCCTAAATGAAGATTGGAAAAGACAAATAAGTGGGCAAAAAGATACATAAACAAAAAGAAGAGAACAAGCAAAAATAAACAAAGGGCTACTCCAAGTAAACAGTAAAGTTGCCATGATCTTCACCAATCCATTTGGTTGCTTTCTCATTTGAGAGGAAGAGGTAGACGACTGTTGGTGGTTTAGCCTGAGTGTCACACCCACAGAGAGGTTGAGAAGGTATGTTTTCCATTCTAACCTCAGCCAGTCTCAGCAATTCAACCCATGTTACTAGTATCACATTGTGTCACAAGCCAGCTGTCCAGCCAACTGAGCTAACTGACCCTCAATAACAAATGCCAAAAAACAAGTAAATGAGTAGAGAGAAATCTGATATGCTTATATTGAATTGATCTATTTAAAAATCACAGCCCTGTTCATTTCTAATATTTATCTGAAGACCATAAGACTATGACATATAGGAGCAAAATTAGACCATTTGGCCCATTGAGTCTTCTCTGCTAATTGATCATGTCTGATATGTTTCTCAATTACAATCTCCTGCCTTCTCCCCATAACTCTTGATGCCCTCCCTAATCAAGAACCTCTCTATCTCTGTCTTAAATAAACTCAATGACTTGGTTTCCACAGTCTTCTGAGGCAATGAATTCCACAGATTAACCACCCACTGGCTGAAGAAATTCCTCCTTATTTCAGTTGTAAAAGGTTGTCCTTTCACTCTGGGATTGAGTCACTGTGACCTAATCTCTCCTACTAGTGGAAACATCTTCTCCATGGCCACGCAATCCAGGCCTATCGGTATTCTGTAAGTTTCAATGAGATTCCCCTTCATCCATTTAAACTCTATTGAGTTCACAGCTAGAGTTCTCAACTGCTCCTTATATGACAAGCACTTCATTCACAGGATCATTCTTGCAAACCCCCTATGGAACTCCTCCAAGACCTGAGCATTTTTCCTTAGATACAGGGCCCTAACTGCTCACAGGTGTATGAATCATATTATACAGAGCATATTTTATATTCTGACCTTTGTAATCATACAAGGGTGATGAATAATTAAAATGCTGTACATTCTTAGTATAGAAACTTAAAAATCAAGAAAATAAATTATGTTGCTGATTATGCATCAACCATTATAAAGAAGATTCGCCTTTATAGAAAGGTGTATAATATATTATTCTTTGATGATAGCTTTGGAAAGTTGCAATCTCAAAATTGATGTGACCTACATTACACCTTGGCCATGAATTCAGTCTGTAACAGATACAGCTGTATCCCACAGGGCTGATGACATTTAGCTCTGCTTGTTCTACTTGTCCCTTTAATTTTTGCAGTAACATTTGCAACTGGGGTCAATGCGATGAATCAGTGATTGAACATCCAATTATAGATTCTTCTTGCAGATTCATCTTTACAGGATATTCACTGGAGGATAATGAGCTTCACATCAATCGCTGAGGGTAGACAACCTCATATTCTACATGTGATGATGTTTTCCAGGTCACTGCACTCCTTTGTGCAAACTATGCTGGAGCATATTATGTATGGAACTGGTGAACATACATACAGACTTGAACAACAGTCGAAACTTGTGTAAATATCAAACATGAAAATTTGGCTAAAAAAAATTCATTTTTCGCATACCTCATTTATAGTTTGACTCCCAAACTTTAGGCAAAAAGTATCTGTTTATACTTAACATCTGCCTGTTGCTGAAGTCAAACCCATCCTGTTCCTAACTTACTTGATAGAATCATTGAATAGCTCACAATTCAATGTGGCTGTTCAGCTCCTTGAGTCTGTGCATATGAAGTCAAAGCTAACACCTCATTGATATTTTTGTATTCATGGCAGTGCCACTCTCTGATATGGCAATGTATTAAAATGGCAGATACAGAGCCCAGTATAAATTGAGAGTGGCATAGCAGATGAATAGTTGTGCAACAGCTAAAGAATTAAATATATCAGAGAAGAACATTAGGAACTAAGGAAGCTCTCGGCATAGCTTAAGTAAATCCCTCGTAATAACTGGAGAAAAAGGAAAGCTTAGAATTAATGAACTGTTCATTAAAGATAATGTAAGCACAATAAGAGAGGGATGAGCTAACTTCAGGAAACCAGGAAACCAGGTAGAGATGAGGAATGACAAAGGCCATGTCATTTGTGGGAGTCGTATACAACCCCCACTAACCACAAGAAAGGACAGGGTTTCAAGGAAGAAGGAATGGGAGCTTTCAGAAGGAATTTTAAACAATACATAGACTGGAAAAATCTAATGGAAAAACAGTCTAGATGAGGAATTCATTAAATGCTTTTGGGATAATTCCTCAGTATGTTATAGCACAACCAGAGAGCAGGCTATACTAGACCTGGTTCTGACCAATGAGATAGGATGAAACATTCACCTTTTGTGAAAACACCCCTGAGTAGCAGTGGCCAAAGTATGATTGAATTTTACATATTGTTTAGGTGAACCTTCTTTATAATGGTGGATGTATAATAAACAGCATCGAGTCATGGAGTCATTAAAGATGTACAGCACGGAAACAGATCCTTTAGTCAAACTCATCCATGCTGACCAGATATCCTAACCTAATCTAGTCCCATTTGCCAGCACTTGGTCCATATTCCTCTAAACCCTTCATATTCATATACCCATCCTGATGCCATTTAAATGCTACAATTGTACCAGGCTCCACCACTTCCTCTGGCAGCTCATTCCATACATGCACCACCCTCTGCGTGAAAATGTTGCCCCTTAGGTCCCTTTTAAATCTTTCCCCTCTCACTCTAAACCTATGCCCTCTAGTACTGCACTCCCCCACTCCTGGATAAAGACTCTGTATATTTATCCTATCCATACCCCTCATAATTTTATAAACCTCGATAAGGTCACCCCTCAGCCTCCGATGCTCCAGAGAAAACAGACCCAGCCTGTTCAGCCTCTCCCCATAGCTCAGTCCTCCAACCATGGCAACATCCTTGTAAATCTTTTCAGAACCCTTTTAAGTTTCACAACATCCTTCTGATAGGAATGAGACCAGAATTGCACGCAATTTTTCAACAGTGGCCCAACCAATGTTCTGTACAGCCGCAACATGACCTCCCAATTCCCGTACTCAATACTCTGACCAATAAAGGAAAGCATACCAATGCCTTCTTCATTATCCTATCTACCTGAGACTCCACTTTCAAGGAGCTATGAACCTGCACTCCAAGGTCTCTTTGTTCAGCAACATTCCGCAGAATCTTATCATTAAGCATACTTTGCTACCTTGAGTCTGAATGTTGTATAAGTATGAATGTTCAGCATTTTAATTATTCATCACTCATGCATGTTCAGGGGAGAGAAATGTGGCTCTAAGACTACCATTTTGAATTTAAAAGATATTATAACAGAGCTGGTGAAGGTGAACTGATGATTTAGGCGAAGGGCTAAGTCAATAGGGATGCAGTCGTAAGCATTCAAGGGGATATTCCAAAAAGGGGAAAATAGCAAATAGGATAAAGCCTAAAGGATGAACTCACCATATGTGGTTAATGAAAGATGTCAAAGATAGCATCAGGTTAAATAAAAAACATTAATTTGTGCAAGGATAGATGGTAGGTCAGAAGATTGGACAGAACATAAAAACAGCAGAGTAACAAAAAAGAGACTAATACAGAATGAAAGGTTAGAGGATGAAGCTTAGCCAGAAATATAAAAAGGTAGAAAAAATTTCTTTTTAAAGAATGGTTAACAAAGGAAGTGCTGGTGCTATAAAAGTTAAATCTGTGGGATTGGTAATCGAGGATAAAGGGACGGCAAAGGAATTGAACACATAGTTTGCATTGGTCTTTGTTAGAAAGGATATAAGTATTAGGAAGCAGAGAGTAGGAAATGGGTTATTTTCAGGTTGGCAGGATTTCACAAGTGCTGTGCCACTGGGGTTAGTTTTAGGGCCTCAACTCTTTACAAATTCAACAAATAATTTGGATGAAGGAACCTAAGCATGGTAGCTGAATTTGCCGATAACACAAGGATAGGTGGGATAGTGAATTATGAAGTGAATATGAGGGGTTTTCAAAAGAATATTGAAGGTTAATGAGTGGGCAAATAGAGTATAATGTGGGAAAGTGGGAAATTGTCTGTTTTGGCCGAAAGAATGAAAAAGAAGCATATTCTGTAAATGGTGAGAGGTTGCAGAGAGGTCTGGCTGTCCTAGTGTACAAATCACAATGTTATTATTCAGGCACAGCAAGTAATCAGGAAAGCTAATAAAATGTTCTGGTTTATTGTAAAGTGAATTGAATACAAGAATAGGGAAGTTGTGCTTCAGTAATGCAGGGCATTAATGAGAACATATTTGGAAGTCTAAAATGTACAGCTCTAGTCACCTTACATTTTTAATACATAGGAAGCAGCTCAGTGGAGATTTGCTACATTAAAACCCAGAATGAGTGGATTGCCTTAGGAGGTAAGGCTAGACTTGTATCCTCTAGAGTTTAGAAGACTCAGAGATGACTTACTTGAAACATATAAGATCCAGAGGGGACTTGACCAGGTGGCTGTAGGAGAGATGTTTCCTTTTGTGCGGGAATCTAGAACTAGGAGTCTTGGTTAAAAGTAAGAGGTTGTCCATTTAAGACAGACATGAGAAAACATTTTTATTCTCTGAGAGGGTTGTGAGTATTTAGAATTCCCTTCCTCAAAAGGCAGGAGATGCAGGAACTTAAAAGTATTTTTAAATCAAGGGTGAAAGATTCTTGATGACAAAGGAGGTGTTAGGTTATTGGGGATATGTAGGAAAGTAGAGTTGATGTTAAAACCAGAGCAGCCATGATCTTATTGAATAGTGGAGTGGGTTTGAAGGACTAACAAATGGACACAGATTGGCTTGGGTTGGGAGGTGGCTGAAGCTGTCATGAATCTTTACATGCCAACTCGTCAAATAGTGAACAAAGTTGGATAGAACACAGAGACAGCTAATGATAGAGAGCATTGATTCACATGTGTGCTGCTGTGTGTACCTGCTGGAGCCAAGCTTAAGCCAATGGCAATATTCAAGAGAAAACACCCTCCTGCCCAGAAAAACAACAGCTGCCAAAATGAGTACTTATCCACATTCATGAATAAAGGATAGATGGATGAAGGTGGCTAAATTTATGACTGAGGAAAGTTTGGAGTTTCCAATGAGGAGGATTGCGTTTAAAAAATGAATGATTTATTGTCATGTATATCTTGAAGATATAGTGAAAAGTGCTTTTGTAACCACAATCAGGCACCATTTTGAGTTACAATTAAAAGAAAGAAGAGTTCAACTACTGTTCAAATTGCGGTCTCAAGCTCAGCTTCAGGGCTTCTGAAAGGTCTCTGCAAGGTCAGCCCCAAGTAGGTCTACTCTGGGAACAGCAATGATGACGTGAATACCTCATGAGGCCCCAGCTCTGCTATGGCCACCTCCTTACTGTTACTGTCTAGAGTCCAGGCTCCTGGCCTACTGCCGCTGGAAGTCCCAATCCATGCTGCCAATGTTGCAGCCCCTGCCTTACTAATGTCACTCAGACCTTAAAGATGAAGGAGAAAAGAAGAAGATAAAGAAAAAAGACAAAAGGCATGTGGACTGCAGTGTATACGCTCCTTGGAACCTGAACATTACCAACCATAGCGGTGCCATCTTGAATGTCTTCTCATCTAGGACAATGTTCAGACTACCCTTTATCAGTAATGTTGTTGCTGAAGTTAGAATAGAATCATAGAATCCTGACAGAGAAGAGCAATTCATAGATTCCCTAAAGTGTGGAAACAGGCCCTGCAGACCAACAAGACCACACTGACCCTCTGAAGAGTAACCCACCCAGACGTATTCCCCTATCCTGTTTCTCTACATTTACCCCTGACTAATGCACCTAACCTACACATCCCTGGACACAATGGGCAATTTACCATAGCCAATTCACCTAACCTGCATACCTTTGGATTGTGGGAGGAAACCAGAGCACCTGGAGGAAACCCACGCAGACATGGGGAGAATGTGTAATCCCCACACGCACAGTCATCCGAGGCTGGAATCGAACCTGGGTCCTTGTTGCTATGAGGCAGCAGTGCGAACCTCTGAGCGACTGTGCTGTCCCCTGAGCCACCATTAGATCACAAGACAGTGATATTGAAGTGGTCTAACCAGCCTTTTTCAACCATTGGGTGTCTCTCTAACCAGGCTTTTAAGAATAGCGTTAGAACAAAGTGGAATGACTGGATGATCAGAGGAGAGACTAGTTGCCAAGGGAGGCAGCATACGGATTCGAATGTTAAAAATTCCATCATTAAGGCGTTAGATAAAATGTTGTGCATTATAAGGAGATGCTGTATAAGCTAAGACTTTTTGTCCTGGAGTGTAGGAGACTGAGGGTTGACCTTAGAGAGGTATATGAAATCATGAGAGGCATGGGTAAGGAGAATACCCAAGGTTTTTTTCCAAGGGTAAGGGAGTCCAAAACTAGAGGACATAGGTTTAAGGTGAGAGGGGAAAGATTTAGAAGGGACCTGAAAGGCAGCTTTTTCTTGCAGAAGGTGGTACCCATTTGGAAGAATCTGCCAGAAAAAGTGGTAGCAGCAAGTATAATTAAAATATTTAAAAGTCATTTGGACAGGTACATGGATAAGAAAGGTTTAGAATATATGGACCAAAGGCAGGCAAATGGACTAGTTCGATTTAGAATACCTGGTCAGCATGGACGTGTTGGATCCAAAGATCTGTTTCCGTGCTATATGATGTATGCTCCATGATGCTATCATTCCAAAAGTGTGGAATATCTCCCCTTGATACCACAGATGATGATCCTTGGAAATATTGTGGTTGATGACAACACAAATGCTGTTTTAGATGAAATTAATGACTTATAATCATTCAAGAAGCAGATCAAAACACGTTTTTGATTCTGAACATGAGGAGGAGGACTTCAATAGAATTTAATACATGTTCAGTTTCTGTTCTGTTGCTAAGTAATATGCTTTCTGCATCCATTCATCCTTTATTTTTGAATGTGGATAACTACTCATTTTGGCAACTGTTATTTTTCTGGGCAGGAGAGTGTGTTCTCTTCATTATCATCATTGGCTTATGCTTGGCTCCAGCAGTACACATATGGATCAATGCTCTCCATCATTAGTTGTCTTTGTTTTCCATCCAACTTTGATCACTGTTTGACTGGTGGGCATGTTGAAATTAAAGCTGATTGAAATTATATGGATTTGTTTGTGAGTTTTGAGAAGCTCAGGTTGATGTTCTGGATGTAAGTTTGCTCGCTGAGCTGGAAGGTTCATTTTTAGATGTTTCGTGACCACACTAGGTAACATCTTCTGTGAGCCTCCAGATGAAGCACTGCTGGTGCTTCTCGCTTTCTATTTATATGTTTGGGTTTCCTTGGGTTGGCGATGTCATGCCCTATGGTGATGTCATTTCCTGTGGTGATGTCATTTCCTGCTCTTTTTCTATGGGGATGGTATATGTGATCTAAGTCAATGTGTTTGTTGATATATATATATAAATAGAAAGCAGGAAACTCCAGCAGTGCTTCTTCCGGAGACTCACTGAAGACGTTACCTAGTATGGTGATGAAACATTTAAAAATGAACCTTCCAGCTCAGCAAGCAAACCTACATCCCATGCATGGATTTGTATTTATGGATTTTACTTTGATAAATTTAATAAACGTAACTTTTTTTTTATTCATTCTAGGGATGTGGGCAGTATTGCCAATATTTCCCATTCCAAATTGCTTTTGAGAAGGTGGTGGTGCTGAGCTGCCTTCTTGAACCATCGTAGTCCTCAGGGTGCAGGGAAATAATGCCATTAGGAAAGGAGTTCCAGGATTTTGACCTGGCATCAGTGAAATAACAACAATATATTTCCAAGTCAGGATGGTGTGTGACTTGGAGAACAGTTTGAGACTGATGGTGTTTTCATGATTCTGCTGCATGTATCTTTGTCCTTCGAGGTGGTAGAGGTCACAGGTTTGGAAGGTGCTGTTGAAGGAGCCTTAGTGAGTTGCAGTAGTATCTTGGAGATAGTACACACTGCTGTCCATACGCCTTGAGAAAACTAATGCTTAAAATGGTGGATGTGACTCCAATCAAACAGACAACTTCACCTCGGATACTGTCAAGTCCCTTGAATGTTGTTGGTACCATACTCATAGAAGAAGAAGTGCAAAAAGAGACTATTTGGCCCCTCACGTCCGTCCTGATCCTCTGAAGGGCAGTCCACCCTATCCCCGTAACCATGAATTTCCCATGGCTAACTCACCTAACCTACACAACCCTGGGTACAATGGGCCAACATTTAGCATGGCCAATTCACCAATCCTACACACCTTTGGACTGTGGGAGGAAACTGGAACACCTGGAGGAAACCCACGCTTACATGGGGAGAATGTGCAAACTTAGTACAAATTCTGGCCAGAGGCTGGCATCAAACTCAGGTCCCTGGCGCTCTGCGTCAGCAGTGCTAACCGCTGAACCATGGTGCCACCCACTATTCTAGACAAGTGGAGAATATTCCATTACACTCTTGACATGTGCCTTATAGATGATGAACAGACTTTGTGAGTTAGGAGATGAGTTACTCGCTGCAGGATTTATATGACAGAACCAACATTGTTTATGGTCAATGGCAACCTCTAGGATGCACCTGGGCAATTTCTACATCTCACAGTAAGTGTCAGTGTTATAAATGTGTTGTTTTACCAGGTGTGTGTGGCTAGTTCTGGAGATCAAGTTTTCAATACCATTGCTGGAATATTGTCATACCCATAGTAGTATCCAGTGCCTTCAGCCATCTCTTGATATCATGGTGGACATTTTCAGTTGGCATATGTGACACTGGGGACGTCCAGGGAGGCCAAATGGACTGTTCACTCAGCAATTGTGGCAGAAGATGACTGCAAATATTTCAGCCTTGTTTTTTGCACTGATATGCTTGGTCCCACTATCAGTGAGGATGAGGATATTTGAAGATCCTCTTCCTCTTTTAAGTTATTTAATTAACCACTACTATACATGGTTGTATGTGGCTGCTCTACAGAGAATAGATCTGAGCCATTGATTGTGAGATTGCTTAGCCCTGTCTATTGTATATTGCTTCCTTTGTTTGGCATGTAAATCCCCCTGTGTTGTCTCTTCACTGGGTTAATACTTCAGTTTTAATTCCGCCTGGTGCTGCTCCAAGCATCCCTACCTGAAAACTCCATTGAGCCAAAATTGATTCCCAACCCGATGGTATTTAAAGAGAATAGGATATGTTGGGCCAAGAAGTTTCAGATTGTGATGCCCAGTTTGTGATGATCTCAATAAGCCCAGATAACTAAATGAAACTACAGAGTGCATTAGGACATAAGCTTCAGGTAAGATTAGGTAGATAAATATGGAAGCATTTTCAGCTTAAGTTTCTCACTTCATCCAAAATTATCAATAAGCGTAGGAAATAAGAATAAAGTTTGACACACTTATCCCATCCTGACAGGCGCAATTGACTGATTTCATCAGGACCATTATTTCCCCACTCTTCCACATCCAACACAACCTTGTTTTTTCAAGGGACAAAATAAACTGCTTGGTCAACTTAGGAAAACAAATCTTCTAAGTTCCCCTGTGATCTCACAGGCAGTCAAGGAAAATCTTCAGTAACTGATATCATTTGTCCATATTAATAAAAAACCCTCCACATTTTCCAACCATTCCTTGAGACCTTGACACGCTTTCCAATTGCATGGATCTGTCGAATTCTTTGTCTGCTTGCAGTGAATAAAACAATGTAATTCATTAAATCCAACCTAATTTTAGTTTTTCAGAGTGAGTCTACAGTGATTTTCCCCAAACCTTCTCCATCTATCTAAAGAAAATAGGCTATGTATGTGGTTTGAATGCCATCATTATTGTCACGATTTTAATCCAGTCCTTCAAAGCCTATGTTTTTCTTAACTAAGAAATCTTAATTTTCTGAGTTTGTCCAACCATAACGGCCCTTAAACTGGATAATAATTAAGCAGTTCTCCAATTCCTGTTCAAAGACCTAGCTATTTCTATTATGAGACCAGAAGGAGATGATTTAGTTTCGAATGCAAGATTAATTAAAATGTTTGCATTGCTGTTGTAAATGACACTTAGTCAGAAATCAAAGTGGCTGAAACAATTCTGAACAATTAAATGTAGTGATGAATACTTTTTTTCACATCAATAATGCAATAAAAAGATGATTAATGAGATGGCTGGTTTTGTGTGAGTGCCTCACTCAGTTATTTGGACCCAACTATATAGGAACAAATTAACACGCTAAGCAGGACAAACAATGATTATTTTTAAAAAATGTTGGAAATGGTTAGCGGGTCTGGTGAAAGACAGAGATATAATTATAGAGTGGATCTCTGGACTGGGAGGCATTGAGCCTGAACGTGGACAGGGAATTTATTCAGCTCCAGGGCAGGATGGTGAATTTCAATCCACTGGACAGCCCAGTCAGTCTGGACAAGCAGTTAATGATGGGGGAATGGCGTACTTTGATGTTTTTTTGCATGACTAAGGGACCTAGGATGGGGGGGTTGAGAGGAGAAAGTGAGGACTGCAGATGGTGGAGATCAGAGCTGAAAATGTGTTGCTGGAAAAGCGCAGCAGGTCAGGCAGCATCCAAGGAACAGGAGAATCGACGTTTCGGGCACAAGCCCTTCTTCAGGAAGGGGGGGTTGAGAACCAACCCTTATGTTCAAACATGTCTGTACCTGCCCCCCCACCCCCAGTTGGGTCAGGGTTAGGGCAAGATTCCTGACCGACCTTTGAAGATGAGGTTCGATGGAGCCCTATAAAATGCACTGATGTGGCTTTGCCTCCAGAGATGTGTTTTACCTGATGTGACAGTCAACATCCCCTCAACTTTTCTCACTGACTGTGTAGGCCTCTGCAACCTGGGTGCAGCAGCAATGTCAATACCAATCCCGATGTATAGAACACTGGAGTGTAACTTGGAGGAAACGATGGTGATAATGTCCATGTTATCCCTGTAACATAACAAAGTGGGCGTGGATTTCATGGTATTGAAGAATCCAACAGATGTTTGTAACTGCCAACTATTAGAGTCATAGAGATATACACCAGCTGGGTGAGCAACAGAGGAAATAGAACAGGCTCCTTACTATTGTGGGCAATTTGTATTCAAATCACTTGCTAATGGCAACTGAACTTTTTTTTATTTCAAAAATATACTTTATTCATGGTCCTCTCCACAGTGGGATATGGAGCACTCCGACATGGACGGACATGGACTGACTTGACACAGACGTTTGCCTTTGCTCCTCATTCTGATGAATGTCGCCAACCACATCACAAAGAGACAGTAGGAGAGTGTATGTGCCACATGAGCACTAAACCCTACATATTCTGTGCCCCTCTGCAGATGATGCAGCCATTATCTCTGTGTTTTGTGTCTGTAGTTGCCTCTTTCATGGTCGTCTGGTCACAGATGTCTATCTTCACTCTGTAAGAACCAATAATATGGTTAACATTGCCTGTGACATCCCCTCCTCCTAACTCAGTTGGAGCCTGTGCATATTTCACATGCTCTGTGAGCTGATTGCAATCGATGTGAAGCTACAATCTACAATAACAGGATTGACGCAGGTTCCCCTTGAAGAGCCTCCCATCAACTGGAAGTGGACTGTGTTTTCAGTCAACAAACAGACCCTACCCACTGTCACAGCCACTTTCTATTCCTGGGTCACATTTAGGAACCGAGAGATCAGAGAAGGTCATACAGGACATGTTGGATATTGCAATTCCCAGGCTTGGTCTGGGTTATCTGGTTCCCTTCACCGACCCTCCCCCAAACCCCCATGCCTCTATCTCAATGGCACTTCCTGGGCAGCCTTGTCTACTGAATCCCCACATGGTCAGCACCACCACCTTGAACTATAACTCCAACTCCCATCCTTAACTCAGAGCCCTGTCACTACAGTTTAGTCATTCCCACCATTGTGATTACCTATATATCCCCTCTCTGGTCCTTTAATCTCTATTGTCAAGGAATTGTTGGAAGATGTTAATGCTTCTTCAGTGAAATAATAATTTCCATCTTTGGATCTTGAAAAGCATAATCTGGCTGCATTAATTTAACTTTAGTCTGTTTTGTCCTTTATGTGCACTTACCCATAGCTGTTATGTAAATTTAAAATTGTAAGCCAGTTAAATGTCATTATGAGGTCTGTAGTTGCTACAGTGTGGGTGGTTTCTGAGATGAATCACTCTATTCATCCTTACAATTGGGTATTGCATGATTCTCGAGTTTTTGTCTCCAGTACTTTAGCCAGGATCCGATTCCATATGTTCAATAACTTTTGTGTGTAAAAGAAAATCAATGAGTACAACAAAATATTTGCATTTATGTAGCAGCTGTCATGATACCACGCATCTCAAAATAGCTTCCACAGTCAGCACAATGGCTCAGTGGTTAGCACTGCCACCTCACAGCAGCAGCAGGGACCCAGGTTCGATCCCTCCCTTGGATGACTGTGTGGAGTTTGCACATTCTCCCTGTGTCTGCGTGGATTTCCTTCCAGTGCTCCGGTTTCCTCCCACAATCCAAAGATGTGCAGGTCAGATGAATTGGCCATGCTAAATTGCTCATAATGTTAGGTGCATTAGTCAGAGGGAAATGGGTCTGGGTGGGTTACTCTTCGGAGGGTCAGTGTGGACTTGATGGGATGAAGAGCCTGTTTCCATACTGTAGGCAATCCAATCTAATCAGTTGTGTTGAAGCACAGCAAACTCCTACAAACAGAATTGTCAGAATACTGGGGCAACACGCTTGCTCTTCCTCAAATAACGCCATTGGTCTTTGACATGCCCCTGAGCAAATAGATAAGGATCTGCTTTAATGTTTCGTCTGAACGATGGCACATCTTACAATATGATGGTCCCTCAACAGGCAGCTCCTTAAACAGGGGAGCACCACTTCAGCTCTGAATTCTATATTCGTGCCTCAGAGTGGGATGTGAATCCAAAAACCTGTGACTCAAATATAGAATGCTGTTTAACCAAGCCACAGCTAATACACACGCATTGCTATCTTTGGTTCTTATTCGTTTAACACTGTAGCCCTTGCCCCACCAGCTAAATTTAATGATATTTTCTAACTGCCATTCATGCAGCACTGCGGGAGACCATTTATTGCTTTGCACTTGTGTCAGCTATTGAAACAGGCATTGAATTTGCCCTGCACAATTTCCCATGTGTCAGTTGTCCTCCAACACTGGTATCACACAAACTGAAGTGGTTGAGGTGGGAACAGGTCAGAATGGAACATGACCCATCTTAACTATTTAGTCCAACATTCCTGCGCCATTGACATGAAGAGGTCTTTCCATTGACCTTGATTGCTCACAGATCTTCCCACATAATGCTCTTGCAGGTTATTTTTTTGTTAATGTTGTACATAATTTGCTTACACATTCCTAAGATTTACCTTGCTGTGTGCTCAACATCTGGCTTGTCATGTAGATTTTTATTAACTGCTTTTAGGCAAACAAACTCCACATATTGTAAGGCATGTGACAGTTCACTCGGCAACAACACTTCTTCAATAGCATCAAGGAGGTCAAGAATTTCCCCTTTTGAATCTATGCTTAATGATCTTTACTAAGGTATTACATCACAGTCCCAGAGGGCAGTTCTCTCATTAAAGGGGCAACTTTTTCATGCAGAGGGTAGTACATGTATGGAATGAGCTGCTAGAGGAAGTGGTGGAGGCTGGTACAGTTGCAACATTTAAAAGGCATTTGTATGGGTATATGAATAGGAAGAGTTTGGAGGGATATTGGCATGGATGGGTTGGACCGAAGGGTCTGTTTCCATGCTGTACATCTCTATGATTCTATGATAATATATTGCAGGCTGTGAAGAGCATGGCATAGTCGTTCGGCTCCCGAAGGGTACCATGTCTGTTGTAGCCTGTGTCTGTCTCCTGAGGAGGTCATTACAGTTTCTCGTTGTGGCAGTCGATGAGTTGAGCATCATACCCTGTTCTTATGAGGGCATTCTTGAGCACTTTCAAGTGTCTGTCATGTTCCTGTGTATACTGTTGTGAAGATGTGAATGTACTTTAAGAGAGTTAAAAGCAGCAGAACTACCAGACACAGCACCAAGTGTACTCAAAAAGGTAACAATGTAACACTAGGTCGAACAACTCAATTTGTTCATTGCTTGGATTCGGCCAATCAGATTAAATTAAACCTGAAACATATCAAACTCCATTTGAATTGAGTATATTGACAATCTTGAGGGCCAATGACACAATCCGATGCTCTGGAGTATAAGACCAGAGAAAATTGAACAGTTGAGAGGAGGACTACTACAACCTAGCATGTAAACCGACAGCCTGAAAAATAGCTCTCCTAAAAAGGCACCTTTTTGAGCAATAACCCGTAAAGCAGAAACTCCTAATCAGAAGAAAAGAAGACAGGAAGATCTGAAGACAAGAACTGAAAGCTGTCTGGTTTTGAGATGAGAAGTGTTGTTTTGTAAATCTTAATTGGGAGTTTTAACATACTAGTATTATAGAATGGAAGGTAAAAGATAGGTTAGAGAAAGAAATTGTAAATGGTGGTTAGTTAGTTAACTCTGTTATACTTTAAAAAATAAAGTTGTTAATTTTTACTTTAAATAGTTCTTAGCCACTCAGTTTTTACAAATTAATGCATGGGATAAATCTTTTCTGTGTTGGTAGTTTTAAATTAAGCAGGAGAGTTTACCCCGTGTCGTAACAATGCGGAGGGCTTGTCGGTTGGGGATGGCTGTTTTAATATGTTTTGGGTGGAAGCTAGAGAAGTGTAGCATTGTGAGGTTATCCGTGGATTTGCGGTAGAGTGAGGTGCCCATCCTTGATGGAGGTGCATGTGCCCAAGAATGAGACAGATACTAAAGAGTATAAATCTTGTATAATTGTATAAGTCTTGCCTTTGTTTGTTTTACCAAAATGAAATACCTTGCATTTACCAAAATTAAACTCCATCTGCTACTCCTCACCTCATTGTCCCAAATGACTCTTACAACTTTGTGTTTACTACTGACCTATATCAGCAACTGCAATATTAATATCAGAAGACATGATTAAAACCAGATAAGCATGAAAAGTAATTTGATTAGATTAGATTAGATTACATTACATTACAGTGTGGAAACAGGACCTTCAGCCCAACAAGTCCACACCGACCCGCCGAAGCGCAACCCACTCATACCCCTACATTTACCCCTTACCTAATTTAGAGATGAAAAATGTGTGCAGAAATCTCCAGCACGCTTCCATCGAATACCTGCCAGATTTGTTGATATGTACTCTAAGGAGCATACCCTTGGTTATATGAAGATACATTGTTGTGAGATTATTTCTTTCTTGTTGCTTTATATTGCCTGAAAAGATCTTGACAAATACTCTGACATTTATTGCTCTTCCTTTTGTTGCTAACCATTACCTCTGATTCTCAATCTTTTACAAGGATTTTTGAGAAGGGGGCAGTTCCATATGATTGGATGTCTTGTAGGTTACCAGAAAATAAGGGGCTCAAGCTTCTGATCAGCATCAGAAGCCCTGCTGATAAGTCAGAAAACTGTGCACTTATCCCTTTCAGTTTAAAAGGACCCAAGTTCAATTACAGTATCAGGAGGTGATAGCCTAGTGGTATTATCACTGGACTGTTATTCTACAGACCTAGCTAATGTCCTAGGGACATGAGTTTGAATCCTGCCATGGCAGATAGTAGAATTTGGATTCAATGCAAGTCTGGAATTAAGAATGTAATGAAGACCACAAATCAATTGTTAGATTGAACTTGTCTGGTTCAATCCCCTTTAGGGAAGAAAATTATTTAACCTTATCTGGTCTACATGTGACTCCAGACCCACAGCAATGTGGTTGACTCTTAACTTCCCTCTGGGCAATAAATGTTAGCGTAGTCAGTGATGCCCTTATCTCATGAATGAATAAAAAACAACCCTGAAGGATCCCTTTGCCAAGAAATCCACACAAAGATTAGAGTAAGAGAATCCACGCAGAAGACATGTCCCTTTTTACAGCAGGAATTACCATGCAGTAAGTTTCAAAGTTCAGTGGGAATAGTAGCGGTGAGGGGGTTGTCAGGCTAGGGTAGGGGAGCATCATTGTAATGTTGAGGATTACCATTCAGGAGGGGTAGTTGAGTTAGACTGGGGGAGGGGTGTCTAGTTGGAGAGTCAGGTTGGGGGCTTATGAGATGGTAAGGAGGGGTAGTTAGATCAAGCCGGGATCTGTTTGGAGGGTCAGATGGGGCACGTGTATCATGTTTGCAGGCTAGTGAAGAGGATCAGGAAGGCTGGTTATGTCAGAGGCAGGATGAGTCAAGGGTTGACAAGAGAGTCAAAGAAACCCGAGAACTGTGGATGCTGAACATTCTGAAGAACTGAAATGTTAACTCTGCTTTTTCTCCACAAGTGCTGCCAGACCAGTTGAGTCTTTCCAGAGATTTCTGTTTTTGTTTCTGATTTCCAGCATTCACATTTCTTTCAGTTTTTGTCTAAGACCGAGTCTTTTTTTCTGTCTAAACTTTTCTGACTATCTCTGAAGATCAGCAGTTGGGACTCTACAAGGTGCAGAATGATGTCTTGGGTCATATATTTGCTCTTTGATGATTTGTAGACCAGAAGATCTGGCGAATCAGGCAGCAGTGGTCAGGATGGTGCTTAAAGGCTTAAAAGTTGTGGGAGGAAGGAAAGATTAAATTAAATGTGCAATATTAATCCTACCTCTCACCTCAATACCACTTGGGATATCTCTTCTGCTTGCTGGAATCTCTGCAAAGTCTACAACTCTGAGTTAGAGTCAGAGACTGCCAACAGTCCCATGGGACTCACCTGATAGTTATTCAGGGGAAGGTATAGACCAGAAATCCCTATCCTATCACCTGGGTGACTCCAGAGCTGATCTCTTTATCAGTCACACTGAACCCAAAAACCTTTATATCATTGACCAATTCCAACCTTCTTTCTGACTATCTTTGAACCTAAATAAGAGTGTTTGCAAAAATTCTGAACTTCCGACTCTATAATCTGATTCATCACAAATATTCCCAATGCCCACCATTATCATGTTAACCCTCTCCAACCCTGTCTCAGCCGGTTTGCTGCAGAAACCCTTAGGCATTTTTTTTATTA
The DNA here is from genome assembly GCF_037043375.1 of Chiloscyllium plagiosum. Taxonomy (NCBI): domain Eukaryota; kingdom Metazoa; phylum Chordata; class Chondrichthyes; order Orectolobiformes; family Hemiscylliidae; genus Chiloscyllium; species Chiloscyllium plagiosum. Next base: position 21,569,214 of record NW_028270139.1, read on the forward strand.
CCTCCAGATTCAACTTTTTCAATTAAATATAAATGTGGATGTTAGAAATTTGAAACAGGAACAGAAATTGCTGGAGAAACTCAGCAGATCAGGGCAGCGTCTGTGGAGAGAACACAGAGTTGCTCGGAACCCAAAACTCTGATTTCTCTACATGGATGCTGCCAGACCTGTTGGGTTTCACCAGCAATTGCTGTTTCTATTTCAGATTTTTCAATACTCCCCTGGCCGGCCTCTCATCTTCAGCTCTCCATAAACCTGAGCTGATCCTAAGCCATTCCTGTTGAAGGGCTTTTGCCCAAAACATTGACACTCCTGCTCCTCGGATGCTGCCTGGCCTGCTGTGCTTTTCCAGCACCACACTCTCAACTCTAATCTCCAGCATCTGCAGTCCTCATCTTCACCTAGTTGATTTTAACCTCCCTGCGAAGCCTCTTCCAAGGATGCCTAACTTGAAGAAGTCATGATTTGGAGATGCCGGTGTTGGACTGGGGTGTACAAAGTTAAAAATCACACAACACCAGGTTATAGTCCAACAGGTTTAATTGGAAGCACACTAGCTTTCGGAGCGACGCTCCTTCATCAGGTGATATCACACTATCACCTGATGAAGGAGCGTCGCTCCGAAAGCTAGTGTGCTTCCAATTAAACCTGTTGTATTATAACCTGGTGTTGTGTGATTTTTAACTTGAAGAAGTTATCCTCCTCTCTCTACATTCCTGATGAAGGGCTTTTGCCTGAAACGTTGATTTTCCTGCTCCTTGAATGCTGCCTGACGTGTTGTGCTTTTCCAGCACCATAATCTCAACTCTAATCTCCAGCATCTGCAGTCCTCACTTGATCCTAAGTTCAGCCAACTATCAGTATTCTAATTTGACATTGTCCTGTTAAACTATCAATTACAGTCTGACAGTGCCCTGATTTGTTTTTAGATTCCCTCCTGCCCAACAAGCCCACACCAACCCTTCAAAGAGTAACCCACCCTTAGAGATGGCAGTGGGGGAGCATAGAGATAGTAACCACAACACAATATGTTTTAAGTTTGTCATGTAAAGGAAGAAAGATGGTCTGCAAAAAAGAGTTTTGGATTGAGGCCAAAGCAAATTTTATTAAAACAAGGCAGAATTTGGCCAAAATAGACTGTGTACAGCTACAGTCATAGAGTCATAGAGATATACAGCATGGAAGCAGACCCTTCGGTCCAACCCGTCCATGCTGACCAGATATCCCAACCCAATCTAGTCCCACCTGGCAGCACGCGGCCCATATCCCTCCAAACCCTTGCTATTCATATACCCATCCAAATGCCTCTTAATTGTTGTAATTGTACCAGCCTTCACCACTTCCTCTGGCAGTTCATTCCATACACGTACTACCCTCTGTGTGAAAATGTTGCCCCTTAGGTCTCTTTTATATCTTTCCTCTCTCACCCTAAACCTATGCCCTCTAGTTCTGGACTCCCCCATCCCAGGGAAAATACTTTGTCTGTTTATCCTACCCATGCCCCTCATAATTTTGTAAACCTCTATAAGGTCACCCCCTCAGCCTCTGACGCTCCAGGGAAAACAGCCCTAGCCTGTTCAGCCTCTCCCTCTAGCTCAAATCCTCCAACCCTGGCAACATCCTTGTAAATCTTTTCTGAATCCTTTCAAGTTTCACAACATCTTTCCTAAATGAAGGAGACCATTATCGATGAGGATGAGCACCTTGTCAATACCTTCCCTGTGCCTCCACTTTTCACCTTTAAACAACCGCCAGATCTTAAACAGATCATAATTTGTAACAAACTGCCCAACCTTCAGGACAACACTGTACAACCCTGTCAGCTGCTGCAAGACGTGTCAGAATATCAACACAGATACCATCATTACATGTGGGGACACCACCCACCAAGTACACGGTGAGTACTCAATGTGACTCAGCCAACATTGTGTATGTCATAAACTGCAGGCAAGGATGCCCTGAGGCATGATATATTGGCGAGATCAGGCAGATTCTACAATAATGAATGAATGGACACTGCACAACAATCACCAGGCAGGAGTGTTCCCTTCCAGTCGGAAAACACTTCAGTGGTCCGGGACATTCGGCCTCGGACCTTTGGGTGACCATCCTCCTAGGTGGACTTCGGGACAAGCGACAACATAGAGAGGCTGAGCAGAATTTTGGTACCCTTGGGAATGGCCTCAACTGAGACCTTGGGATCATGTCACACTACAGGTGACCCTACTGCATCACACACACACACACACTCCTGCATACTCAGACACCTACGTAGACCCTTCCTCATACACCACCTCTCTCTCATATGCACACAAATACATCCCCCAGATTCACACCAATACATGCACCCTCTCACACATACCCCATCACACTCACACACACTAAACCAAGTTTACACACACACACAGTCACATGCACACTCAATCTGTCGCTCCTACATATGTGCACACATATAAGTTTATGGGGTAAATTTGTTTTTGCAGAATTACATTTTATTTTGCTCAAAACTGCATGAATCCATATAAAACAGAAGGTTTGTCAGTCTGACATAGTACTGGGACACAGACATCACTATTGTTTAAAAAGCTGAGCTATCTTGAGAATGTAAAAGAAGTTCTGTGATTTACATATCAAGGAACAAATACCAGCATATCCCATTATAAAAGATGAAAGTTTTAATCTAAGATTGTTTACTGTATCACATCTCCATGATGCTGGACTCCTTTGGCTATAAATTCTGTGAGCATGATCTTAACCTCCACAACCACCTGATGAAGGAGCAGCGCTCCGAAAGCTAGTGTTTCCAAATAAACCTGTTGGACTATAATCTGGTGTTGTGTGATTTTCAACTTTATGCAATTAAAAGTAGGGGCTTGGGCCGTGTTGTAGAACAGAGAGACCTTGGAGTTCAGGTACATAATTCTATGAAGTTGTATCACATATAGGTAAGGAGGTTAAGAAGTCGTTTAGCATGCCTGTCTTCATTGCCTAGACCTTTGAGTATAGGAATTGGGATGTTATGTTGAGGTTGTACAGGATGTTGGTGAGGCCTCTTCTGGAGTACTGTGTCCAGTTCTGGTCTGCCTATTATAGGAAGGATATTATTAAACTGGAGAAGGTTCAGAAGAGAGTTCCCAGGATGTTGCCGGTGTGAGATATTGTATCATAGGTCTCTTTACTAACCCGCTCACAAGCGCTTTACATTTACTCATTCATAATTCTTTACTAACCCAAGCACAAATGCCAATATTTAATAACACCGCGTTCCCATTTCATTCATCCATGACTCCTCAGTATAACATGGTTTCATTAAGTCATTCATAAAACCGCAGTTTTGTCACATATTTTACTAATACAGTAGAGATTAAAATACAAACATCCCTTTCAATTGATTGCTGCTTCTTCACATCTTTAACCCTCATCAGGCCTATTTCTACATCAAAAGCCACCGCTGAATAAATGTCAATATCGTAAACAATACCACTCCTATCAATTCTTCACATTATTCAACAGCCCTTACCACTGTCTCTCGGACCTGAATAGATTACAGAACACTAAACAGTTTATGTATTTATTATGTACCTTTTAACAGGGCCACTATCCTCTTAATTGACAAATAGCGCTAATGTGAAATTGCATAAATGAATGAAACTCACACCGGCAAATAGTAAACGGGCGGCACGGTGGCACAGTGATTAGCACTGCTGCCTCACAGCGCCAGAGACCCGGGTTCAATTCCCGCCTCAGGCGACTGACTGTGTGGAGTTTGCACATTCTCCCCGTGTCTGCATGGGTTTCCTCCGGGTGCTCCGGTTTCCTCCCACATCACAAAAGATGTGCAGGGTCAGGTGAATTGGCCATACTAAATTGCCCGTAGTGTTAGGTAAGGGGTAAATGTAGGGGTATGGGTGGGTTTCGCTTCGGCGGGTCGGTGTGGACTTGTTGGGCCGAAGGGCCTGTTTCCACACTGTAATCTAATCTAATCTAATCTAATCTAAACAAATCTCACAACCCAGCTGTGGTAATCAGTTTAATATCCTTTGTTCTTTTATTAAGTACAGATATAATTTCTAACTTATTTAGAGCATATAGACCTAGTATTTTTACTAACATTTACTAACTTAAAGACAAAAGGACTAACACTGCTTAATTGTGCAAGCAGACTGGACAGACACTCTTAATCCATCAGAAGTAACAGCCACAGATGTTTAATGCATTTCCAGTCTCAAATCTTTGTGTACTATAGGTACAACAATGCAACACCATGGTGATGGAATTTTAATATACGTATAGAGAGACTACTGTAAGAACTGTATTCTGGGATTCTACTGCCGCCTCAAACTTGTGCTACTGCAGTTGCTAAATAAACAGGTTATTTTCGCCAGTCACTGATTTTGGTCATTATTCAAACACAATCCCACATTGGGAAAGCTGGATTTGATTTATAAGGATAGGCTGGATAGGCTGGGACTTTTTTCATTGGAATGAGAAAGGTTCGAGAGGTGACCTTATAGAGATTTATAAAATCATGTGGGGTAAAGATAAGGCGAATAGCAGATGTTTTTCCCTATAGTGGGGGATTTCAATACTAGGGGCAAATTTTTAAAGTGCAATGAAAAACATTTAAAAATGTCATGGGGATAATTTTTTACACATAGAATGGTTCATTTGTGGAATGAACATTGGGAAGAAGTGATGGATGCAGTACAGTTACAATGTTTAAAATTGAATAAGTTCATGCCACTGGCCTGTATTTTTAATAGCACTTTACACTTTGGGACTGTTCTTGCAGCCTGACAGAGGCACGTGCATGATAACCAACATAATTCCAAGAAAGGTCACATTTGATTATTTGTTTTGAGAAATCACCAAGTTGGTGAATGAGGATGCTCAATAAGAATAGCTAACTAGACTTCCAAAAGATTTTTCACAACTTACTGTACAAAATACTTCTCTACACAGTCAAAACCAGGAAATTAGTTGCAATATAATGAGCTGGATCAAGGACTTGCTAAAAGAACATAAACAGACAGTTGGATTTGAATTATTTTGACCGTGATCAAGGGATCTTGTTGGAACTGGCATTGGGGTTGTTGATCTTATTACTTCATTCATCTAGCAGTAGATATTGGGCTTAGAACGCTTAGAAATGATACTAAAATATGTGTAATTCTTACAACTGTAAACCATGTCATACTGCATCAGTTGGATGTGTTAGGGCATTGGGTTTCAGATTGACAAATGATGTTCAATTGGGAAAAGTGCAATTCTATACATGTGAACAGAACAAATCCTTGTTTAAAGGGCACTTGAATAAGTACATACATAGGAAAGGTTTGGAGGGATATGGGTCAGGAGCAGACAGGTGGGACGAGTTTAGCTTGGTATTATGTTTGGCATGGACTGGATGGACCAAAGGCTCTGTTTCCGTGCTGCATGGCTGTATAACTCAACATAGTTGCATCATTTTGGAAGAATGTGTGAAAGGAGGTGGAGAAAGAAAGAGTTCTGGGTATTCCATTACATAGATACCTAAAAGCTTATAACTAATGTGATTAAGGAATAGCTAGAATGGGATGTTTACTCTCAAGTAAAGCACACCGTCTAATCCCCATACCTGACCCTTTTAGGCAGGACTCCATTGAAATATTGTGTCCAATATTTTTTGTGTCTTTCCATAGTGAGCAGGATATTGAAGGGTGCATTTATAGACTTATTCTCAGTTTGAAGCACCTTAGCTATCAAGATAGGTTACAAGAGCTGAGATTTTATTCCACAGGTTGAAGTTAATAAAATGGTGAAAGGAATAAACCATGCTTGAGTAGACAGCTTAATTCAATTATAATAGGTTTGAGAGATCCATGGATAACAACCTTGAGCTCGAGAATGCTAGTTCCAAGTATGGTGTCAGAAAGTGGTTCTTTTCTTGAAGAATAGTAGATTTTTAAGTCATGTTATTGTCACTTGCAGTAGACACCAATTCATTAAATTCCTTTAAGCAAGAGCTGGACCTGTTTCTGGTGGAGATGGGAATCATCTCACCAAAGGGTAATGCTAGAAGGAGCTATCATGGCCAGTGTAATTTCTTGCTGAAAATGTGTTGTTGGAAAAGCGCAGCAGGTCAGGAAGGGCTTCTTCAGGAAGGGCTCATGCCTGAAACGTCGATTCTCCTGCTCCTTGGATGCTGCCTGACCTGCTGTGCTTTTCCAGCAACACATTTTCAGCTCTGATCTCCAGCATCTGCAGTCCTCACTTTCTCCCAGTGTAATTTCTTGGACTAGTTTTGATCACACACGAGAAGAGTTAGGTGGAGGGTTATTTGGAATTTCCTAGATATTTGCCTCAAAACTGAGTTTTTCTTTGGATTGTTATTCCTCTCTAGGGTGTGATGAAGAATGTATTCAGTATGTCAATAAACATAAGTTTCACAGTTGAGTGGGACAGTTCCTTTCCTGTCTAACTTTGTTCATCTATCCCTGTACTATCCTGTTCTGCATGCACCGCTCCAAGTGTAAATGCAAATACTACAAGCTAGAACATTGCTTGGTTTTGTTTATTGCACAAAAGATTCCTGAAGAAGGGCTTATGCCCAAAACGTCGATTCTCCTGTTCCCTGGATGCTGCCTGACCTGCTGCGCTTTTCCAGCAACACATTTTCAGCTTGTTTATTGCACAGTTAATTTGGCAGCTGATTCAGAGGTTGCACTGCCAATATTGCACACATGAATTTATGAATTATTTTTCAGAGCAGTGCAAAGTTATCATTAAAAATGCATTCTAATGTTTGCTTTAGCAAATTCCTTCAGATTCATATCCCAAATACTTAGAGAAACAGAGTCATTGAGCTGTACAGCATGGAACCAGATCCTTTGGTCCAACTCATCCATGCTAAACAAATATTCTAAATTAATCTAGTCCCATTTTCCAGCATTTGGTCCATATCCCTCTAAACCCTTGCTATTTATATACCCATCCAGATGCTTTTGAATGTTGTAATTGTACTAGCCTCCACCACTTCATCTGGCAGCTCATTTTATACACACTCCACCCTCTGTGTAAAAAAATATTGCCCCTTAGGTCCCTTTTAAATATTTCCTGTCTCAGCTTAAACTTATGCCTTCTAGCTTTGGACTCTCCCACCCTTGGCTACTCACCCTATCCATACCCCTCATGATTTTATGAACTTCTATGAGGTCATGCGTTAGCCTTCGACGCTCCAGGGAAAACAGCCCCAGCCTATTTAGCCTCCCCTTGGCAACATCCTTGTAAGTCTGTTCTGAACCCTTTCAGGTTTCACAACATCCCTCCTACAGCAGAGAGACCAGAATTAAATGCAGTATTCCAAAAGTGGCCTAACCAATGTCCTGTACAGCCGTGACATGACCCCCCAACTCCTATTCTCAATGTTTTGACCAATAAAAGAAAGCATACCTTCTTCACTATCCTATCCACTTGCAACTCCACTTTCAAGGAACCATGACCTGAACTCTAAGGTCTCTTTGTTCAGCAACATTCCCTAGGACCTTACCATTAAGTGTATTAGTCCTGGTCCTGATTTGAAAATGCATTTATCTAAATTAAACTCCATCTGATCAAGGTCCCCTGGTACTCTGAGGTAACCATCTTAGCAGCCCACTATACCACCAATTTTGGTGTCATCTGCAAACTTACTAACCATATTTCCTGTGTTCACATCCAAATCATTCATCATAAATGTCAAAAAGCAATCAATCAAGCACCAGCCCTTGTAGATGATCCCAATGAATGTTCTGTGCAGCAAATATTTCTTTAACAATAAGAGGCAGAGCATTTTCAAATTAAATAGCAGCCCTGAAATTTTACATGACGTGGCATGGTGTCTCCTGATTTCCTTTCATTACCCCACTGGGAGCTGAATGAATATGCTGGATCAATGGTATTCCTGGGTTAAACAGTTCTTTAGCGTTTTGTGTAATTCTTCCAATCTCCCATTACAGTGATGTCCAGATATTGGTATGGCCTGCCTGAACTTTCAATGTTCTTGCAAGCAATTTATTGGAAAAGGACAACGATTTGATCCACAAGATGTTTTGATTTGATCTCTATTTGATCCTCTCATTTCCTCACTGCATTTGTCTTTATATCTCCTGTTCTCAATTTTCTTTCCTGTTTCCATTTAAGTTAGTTGCTGTTCTGAATTGTTTGCCGCAGTGAGAATCAATCAACTGTAAATGATAAGTGAATGGAATAGTTTGCTCTTCACCATTCTGGCACTTAATTTATAAAAGTTCTAAAAATGAAACATAACAAAATATGAAGTCCATGGGGACTGGAGAAATTGCCCCACATTTTTCCAGTCCTGTGGGCAGTGAATAATAGCTGTGGATTAAGTATTGTCGAACTCTGCATGTCTCGCTGCACTGGATTTGTATCAATGACTTCCAAATTGTGCTTTAAAACAGGAATTGAGTTCCTCACTTGTCCTACTCAGAGTCTTACGAAGCTTTCAGGGTTTTAAAAAATTGTTTGGGGGATATGACCCTCACAGGCTACATGCCTGTGCTCATTGTCCAGCCCAATTGCCTTTGAGAATTTGGTGATGAGTTGCTTTCTTGAGGTGCATGATTGAATGGACCATGGGTAACTCCAGATTTTTTGAATCTCTGAAGCTGTGAACAGTCAGCAATTGTTGAACCTTCCTGAAGATTCCCATGCTCGCAACATGCATTAAAGACACCTTTGCTACCATTGTGTCCACTCTATCAATAAAAGCTCATTGTTCAGCTCGACAAGCACTGTCAGTTCAGAGCTGCCTTGTATGGTTCTGTACAATTTCTCCAGACATGGCAGGGCAAAGCCTGGTCTGAGATGGTGAGAGCTGTCTTTGGTTTCTTCAGGAATACTGAAACCTCACAGGGAGATGGCCAATGGCATTCTCCACTTCGCAAGTATAAGTGCCACCATCTTCTCTCTGATACCTCACTCGGTCCCTACTACTGCAAAGTCTCCGATCAAAGCTTATGCTCCACCACTCTCAATATTGCTGACAGCATCTTCTGTCACTCGCTGTCACTCATCTTAGCCCATGGTACCTTCTGCACTGTCCATCATTGTCAGGACATCGCTTACCTGAAGTAGAAACTGTGCCATCCACTTCCATCTCCCTAAAGAACTGTCTTGCCTTCACTCCAGGAGGACAACAGCACACAAAAGGGCATAAAGATTCAAGATGGGTAGTGGGTTTTACAATATTCAGCTCTTCACCCCTAATGTGGAGATAGCCCTATCTCTAACTGCCCAAGGAGCTAATAGACTACTTTCAAGACCTTGGCCTGGTATCAGAAGCTTCCTTTGACTTATTCTGTCAGGAAGCACTGAGTGGAGGCTTCTTCCCTTGACTTGACTGAGACCTAGTGACAACCTCACAAATGTTCTTCATCTGGGTACACGCTAAATGGCAATGCGAGACTGATGTAAAATGAGCCTATGTTTCCGAGGGGCAAAGTGGGAAAAAAGCAATGCAAGGCAGGGAAACTGTGAGGAGAAAGTGAGGACTGCAGATGCTGGAGATCAGAGCTGAAAATGTGTTGCTGGAAAAGCCCCCTGAAGAAGGGCTTATGCCCAAAACATCGATTCTCCTGTTCCTTGGATGCTGCCTGACCTGCTGCGCTTTTCCAGGGAAACTGTGACCATTCAGGTACACTTAGAGTGAGTGTATGCTATGATAATGAGGCAATCTGAGCTGGGTGAGGTTCCCTGAGGGTACACGTCCTTGCTGCAGAATTCTAATGATACAGCCTGAGCATTGAAGTGCAACACATGCATTGGTAATATGCCAGGAGAGTTGTTAGAGACTGACATATATTGGAAGTCAATGTGCGTGAAAATGGGTTGCCCATGGAGTGTGTCCTGAGATAATGGCACCTGGTATCCAACATGGAGGTCATTTGGAATTGGTGCAAGCTTAAACCACAAAGCATCTGCTCTGGTCTCCATGCTGAGTTTTCCCAATGTCTAGTTTGTTTGGCCTCTGCTGATTCTGCCAGCCATCTCACCACAGCCAACATTCTTATGAAATTCCACTGTTTGCGTTGAATACTTGCAACTGAAGAAATTGTCAGTACTTGTAATGTAGAGTTAGCTCAGCAATCAAGGCTACAGTTATAAGCAATTTGATAAGATTTGACTTGAAACTCCATATGGAACTGATTTCTTCTAAGAAACATAATGAAAGGATGGTCATAATCCTCTGGAGGCATGTATTTCAAAATTTGTTCGTTTTGAGTCAATTAAAGCAATATGTTTGCATCACAAATACCTTTATTACAACAAAAAGAGGAACAGCGACTGTATCCATTTTTCTCTTACTCAAGACTTAAAGTGAGGTAAGAGTTTGTGTTTTGTAGTGAAATTACAAAGGTTTTCTTTATAAGTGCTGAGATGATGTAGCTGCAAAAAGCAGGCAGAACAAATCTGTTCTCACCGCATTGTCTCAACTGGTACAACTTATCCATTAAAACAGTTAACTTTTGGTGAACCAGCAAGAGAATGAGGGCGAATAATTCTAAGCTCTGTAATAAGTAATACAACATTTAATGACAGTAACAGAGAAACAATTGCTCATTATTTGTTATTAAATACATTCATCATTGTCAGAGTCCTTGTTTGATTTGTTCTTCACCACATCATCTAAAGGAATCATCACTTCATTCTCCATTGATGGAGTCCACTCAATTTCTTGGTCCGATATCTTGTTCATTTTTACAAATGATTGATATATTTGTGCAAAAGTTTTATTTTTAGTTTCAGGTAAGACGATGCAGAGATATATTGACCCTAGTAAACAAACTGCAGCAAATAGTAGGAAACAGAATGATCCTAAGTTACCCTGTAAAAAAAAGAAACAAATAGGCAATTAAGATTATTACAGTTTTAAATTAAGTACTGTACTGCAAATAAGGTTTGCTTCAAATTTCGATGCCAATTTGCGTTAAATGTAATTACAATTTTAGAAATAAATTAATTTCAAGTGAAATTTAATAAAAACAGCTTTTAAATTGATACAGTAACTGGGCGAGCCTTACAATGCATTTAGTTGAGAGCCCAGACGTCCAATAAATTGTTGTAATATCTAGTTCAAAGTAAAACTTTGCTGAGTTGACAGCTCTTGATCTGTGATCTATGCTGTTAATTGGATAATGTTTTTTAACACAAGATGAAGATGTTTAACGTGCTGGACCTGGTTGATGGACACTTTGATTAATCTATTGGAAAAAAAGGTTTAAGAAGGTAAAACGTTGTCACAGTTTTACCAGGTCATAGGGCCACTCTCTCATTACAGAGAGAGACAATTGGTGGTGGTCTAACCTGAAGGTCAGGCAAGGACTGAGGCTGCGAAGGAGTGTCCTTCATGGTAACTTCAGCCAATGCAGGAATTGAACCCACACTGTTGGCATCCCTTTACCTCTTCTGCACCTGAGAATTTGTTCACTCATAAATCTGCCAATACTTCCTCATTTCTTATGTCAATCTGCTCAAGAGCTTCACAGTTCATCGTCTTGAATTCTGTATAACATCTTCTTTCTCCTGAGTAAAGACAGATGTGAAGCATTATTTAACACCAATGTATTCTAGCTTCACACATAGATTGCCCTCTTGATCCCAAAAAAGTCCCTATTCATTCCCTGGTTATTTTCTTTCCTTTGATATACTTGTAGAATATCTTGGGATTCTCCCTAATCATGGCCAACAGTGTTTTTGTTTAATGTTTCCTTTGCTCTCCTAATTGTTTTCCCAATGCACTTTCTAGACATCACTAGGGCCTCCCTTGTTTTGCTCCCTATGGTACATCTCCCTTTTCCTTGTTATCCCATCCTGAATATACTTAGGCATCCATAGTTCAATGGGTTTGTTGCTCCTACATTTCACACTAAAGGGAACATGATGGGCCTGTACTCTCCCCAATACCTTTTACAAATGCCTCCCATGATTCCACTGTAGATTTACCCTCAAGTAGTTGTTCCCGATGAAGAGCTTATGCTCGAAACATTGACTCTCCTGCCCCTCGGTTGCTGCCTGACCTGCGGTGCTTTTCCAGCACTACACTTTTTGACTCTGATCTCCAGCATCTACAGTCCTCACGGAATGCTGGATGACTAAAGAAATTGAGGGGTTGGTTAAGAAAAAGAAGGAAACATATGTAAGGTATAAACAGGATAGATCGAGTGGATCTTTAGAAGAGTATAAGGGAAGTAGGAGTATACTAAAGAGGGAAATCCGGAGGGCAAAAAGGGGATATGAGATAGCTTTGGCAAATAGAATGAAGGAGAATCCAAAGGGTTTTTACAAATACATTAAGGACAAAAGGGTAACTAGGGAGAGAATACGGCCCCTCAAAGATCAGCAAGGCGGCCTTTGTGTGGAGCCACAGAAAATGGGGGAGATACTCAATGAGTATTTTGCATCAGTATTTACTGTGGAAAAGGATATGGAAAATATAGACTGGAAGTAAATAGATGGTGACATCTTGCAAAATGTCCAGATTACAGAGGAGAAAGTGCTGGATGACTTGAAATGGGTAAAGGTGGATAAGTCCCCAGGATCCGATCAGGTGGACGCAAGAACTCTGTGGGAAGCTAGAGAAGTGATTGCTGGGCCTCTTGTGGAGATATTTGCATCATTGATAGTCACAAGTGAGGTGACGGAAGACTGGAGGTCGGCAAACCTGGTGCCACTGTTTAAGAAGGGGGGAAAGGACAAGCCAGGGAACTATAGACCAGTGAGCCTGACCTCGGTGGTGGGCAAGTTGTTGGAGGGAATCCTGAGGGACAGGATGTACATGTATTTGGAAAGGCAAGGACTGATTCGGGTTAGTCAATATGGCTTTGTGCGTGGGAAATCATGTCTCACAAACTTGATTGAGTTTTTTGAAGAAGTAACAAAGAGGATTGATGAGGGCAGAGCAGTAGATGTGATCTATGTGGACTTCAGTAAGGCGTTCGACAAGGTTCCCCATGGGAGACTGGTTAGCAAGGTTAGATCTCACGGAAATACAGGGAGAACTAGCCATTTGGATACAGAATTGGCTCAAAAGTGGTGATTGTTTTTCAGACTGGAAGCCTGTGACCAATGGAGTGCCACAAGGATTGGTGCTGGGTCCTCTACTTTTTGTCATTTACATAAATGATTTGGATGCGAGCATAAGAGGTACAGTTAGTAAATTTGCAGATGACAGCAAAATTGAAGGTGTTGTGGACAGCGAAGAGGGTTTCCTCAGATTACAACAGGATCTTGACCAGATGGGCCAATGGGCTGAGAAGTGGATGATGGAGTTTAATTCAGATAAATTCGAGGTGCTGCATTTTGGAAAAGCAAATCTTAGCAGGATTTATACACTTAATGGTAAGATCCTAGGGAGTGCTGCTGAACAAAGAGACCTTGGAGTACAGGTTCATAGCTCCTTGAAAGTGGAGTCACAGGTAGATAGGATAGTGAAGAAGGCATTTGGTATAGAACATAGAACATAGAAAAAATACAGCGCAGTACAGGTCCTTTGGCCCTCGATGTTGCGCCGATCCAAGCCCACCTAACCTACACTAGCCCACTATCCTCCATATGCCTAACCAATGCCCGTTTAAATGCCCATAAACAGGGAGAGTCCACCACTGCTCCTGGCAGGGCATTCCATGAACTCACGACTCACTGAGTAAAGAATCTACCCCTAACAGCTGTCCTATACCTACCACCCCTTAATTTAAAGCTATGCCCCCTCGTAATAGCTGACTCCATATGTGGATAAAGGTTCTCATGGTCAACCCTATCTAAACCCTTAATCATCTTGTACACCTCTATCAAGTCACCCCTAAACCTTCTTTTCTCCAATGAAAACAGCCCCAAGTGCCTCAGCCTTTCCTCATACGATCTTCCTACCATACCAAGCAACATCCTGGTAAACCTCCTCTGCACCCGTTCCAGTGCCTCCACATCCTTCCTATAGTATGGCGACCAAAACTGCACACAATACTCCAGATGCGGCCGCACCATAGTCTTATACAACTGCAACATGACCTCAGGACTCCGGAACTCAATTCCTCTACCAATAAAAGCCAGTACGCCATATGCCTTCTTCACCGCACTATTTACCTGGGTGGCAACTTTCGGAGATCTGTGTACATGGACACCAAGATCCCTCTGCTCATCCACACTACCAAGTATCCGACCATTAACCCAGTACCCCATCTTTTTGTTACTCTTACCAAAGTGGACACCTCACACTTAGCTACATTGAACCCCATTTGCCACCTTCCTGCCCAGCTCTGCAGCTTATCTATATCCCGCTGTAACCTGACACATCCTTCCTCACTGTCAATAACTCCACCGACTTTCGTATCATCCGCAAACTTGCTCACCCAACCTTCTAGCCCCTCCTCCAGGACAATGACAAACAGCAATGGTCCCAAAATAGATCCTTGCGGAACACCGGTAGTAACTGCACTTCAAGATGAACCTTTACCATCAACTACTACCCTCTGTCTTCTTCCAGCCAGCCAATTCCTAATCCAAACCTCCAACTCACCCTCAATGCCATACCTCCGTATTTTTTTGCAGTAGCCTACCATGGGGAACCTTATCAAATGCCTTACTAAAATCCATATACACCACATCTACCGCTTTACCCTCATCCACCTCCTTAGTCACCTTCTCAAAGAATTCAATAAGGTTTGTGAGGCACGACCTGCCCTTCACAAAACCATGCTGACTATCCTTGATCACATTATTCCTATGCAGATGTTCATAAATCCTATCCCTTACAATTCTCTCTAAGACTTTGCCCACAACAGAAGTGAGACTCACCAGCCTATAGTTACTAGGGTTATCCCTACTCCCCTTCTTGAACAAGGGAACCACATTTGCTATCCTCCAGTCTTCTGGCACTATTCCTGTAGACAACGAGGACATAAAATTCAAGGCCAATGGCTCTGTAATCTCCTCCCTTGCTTCCCAGACAATCCTAGGATAAATGCCATCAGGCCCAGGGGACTTATCTATTTTCACCCTTTCCAGAATTTCCAACACCTCTTCTCTACATACCTCAAAGCCATTCATTCTACTTAATTGTGACTCAGTATTCACATCGGCAACAATGTCTGTTCCTGAGTGAATACTGACAAAAAGTATTCATTCACTGTCTCCCCAATCTCTTCAGCCTCCACACGCAACTTCCCACTACTATCCTTGACTGGACCTATTCCTACCCTAGTCATTCTTTTATTCCTGACGTACCTATAGAAAGCCTTTGGGTTTTCCCTAATCCTACCAACTAAGGACTTTTCATGTCCCCTCCTTGCTGCTCTTAGCTCTCTCTTCAGATCCTTCCTGGCTACCTTATAACTCTCAATCGCCTCAATTGAACCTTCACGCCTCATCTTTACATAGGCCGCCCTCTTCCCTTTAACCACGGCTCCCTCACACGACCCTTTCCTCCCTGCCTGACAGGTACATACTTATCAAGGACACTCAATAGTTGCTCCTTGAACAAGCTCCACATATCAATTGCGCCCTTCCCTTGAAGCCTACTTTTCCAAGCCACGCGTCCTAAGTTGTGCCTCACCGCATCATAATTTCCCTGCCCCCAGCTATAAATCTTTCACCGCAGTGCACACTTATCCCTCTCCATCACTAGAGTAAAAGTCACCGAATTGTGGTCACTGTCCCCAAAGTGCTCACCTACCTCCAATTCTAACACCTGGCCTGGTTCATTACCCAGAATCAAATCCAGTATGGCCTCACCTCTTGTTGGTTTCCTTTATTGATCAGAGTATTGAGTACAGGAGTTGGGAGGTCATGTTGCGGCTGTACAGGAGATTGGTTAGGCCAGTGTTGGAATATTGCATGCAATTCTGGTCTCCATCCTATCGGAACGATGTTGTGAAACTTGAAAGGGTTCAGAAAAGATTTACAAGGATGTTGCCAGGATTGGAGGATTTGAGCTATAGGGAGAGGCTGAACAGGCTGGGGCTGTTTTCCCTGGAGTGTCGGAGACTTGAGGGGTGACCTTATAGAGGTTTATAAAATTATGGGGGGCATGGATAGTGTGAATAGGCAAAGTCTTTTTCCTGGGGTCGGGGAGTCCAGAAGTAGAGGGCATAGGTTTAGGGTGAGAGGGGAAAGATATAAAAGAGACTTAAGGGGCAACGTTTTCACACAGAGCGTGGTACGTGTATGGAATGAGCTGCCAGAGGAAGTGGTGGAGGCTGGTACAATTACAACATTTAAAAGGCAGTTGAATGGGTATATGAATAGGAAGGGTTTGGGGGGGATAAGGACCGGGTGCTGGCAGGTGGGACTAGATTGGGTTTGGGATATCTGGTCGGCATGGACGGGTTGGACCGAAGGGTCTGTTTCCGTGCTGTACATCTCTATGACTCTATGACTCTAGCTGTACACAGTGTATTTTAGCCAAATTCTGCCTTGTTTTAATAAAATTTGCTTTGCCCCCAATCCAAAACTCTTCTTTGCAGACCATCTTTCTTCCTTTACATGACAAACTTAAAACATATGGATGGTGTTGTGGTTGCTATCTCTAAGCTCCCCCATTGCCATCTCTAATACCTGCGTGGCTTTGTTCTACAGAATTGGCTCCAGCATTACACTGTCCCGTATAGGATCATCTTTGTGTTGATATTAAAAAAAAAACTTTCCTGAATACATTTCAAGAAGTCTGCCCTCTCTAAACCTTTTGTATACAATGATTATCTCAGTTAATATTGGGGTAGTTGAAATCTGGTCATATAATTTCCCTATTATTGTTTTTACACCCACTCAGTGCATTGACTGCATGTCTGGTCGTCAATTGCCCACTGACTATTTAGGGGCCTAACAGTTGGTCTAGCCCCTTTTTATCCCTAGGTTCTCCCTACAAAGCCTCATTTAACCCTTCCAGATATCGTCCCTCCTTACTGCAGTATCTGATTCCCTAACTAATGATGTGACACACCCTCCACTTTTGCACTCTCCACCTGTCCTGCCTGCAGACTGTAGATCTTGGAATGTTAAGTTGTCAGTGTTGTTCCTCAACAAATAGGGACTATGTGTTCTCTCATGGAATCATAGAACCTACAGTGCGGAAATAGGCCATTCAAGTCCACACCGACTCGCCGAACAACAACCCACCCAAATCTATCCGCCACCCCATTCCTGTAACCCTGCATTTCCCATGGCTAAACTACCTATCCTGCACATCTTGGACTGTGGGAGGAAATGAATCACCTAGAGGAAACCCAGGCAGGCATGGGGAGAATCGACAAGCTCCACACAGTCACCCAAAGGTGGAAGCAAATCCAACTTCCTGACGCTGAGAGGCATCAGTGCTAGCCACTAAGCCACCCACAGATGGTCACTTGAAGAAAAAAGTGGGAGCCATCCTGGTGATCTGATCAAAATATTCCCTCAGGAGCTTAATTGATCATTTACTTTTTATTGCTTGTGGGACCTTGCAGAATGCTACATGGCTACTGTCTTTCCCTATAATACAACACAGACAATTCTTAACATCAAGTATGTCATTGATTCAAAAGTTTTTTTGGAACATCTTAATATTGTTAAAGATGCAATAGAACTGAGAGTATTTCTTTCTTTCTAATTGCATGCTGCGCTGTTTACAAGTTAAAAGCCAATAGCTGTAGGCATAACTGAGTTACTTCCTAATGGAAAAGGAGGGAATCGTGGTTTTTCTCCAGATCCAGCAAGTTGTGCAGCATTTCCTGCCATGCTGGCGCAGGCAAGGTGGGCGAACATGCCACCTTTTTAGCTGGTGACAATTGCAATTTGATCAAAGATGAAGCACTATAGTGCAGGTATAGGAACTGTGGCCAAACATGATTATTTGTTGAGCCTATTAAGCTCAGTACAGGTCAAGCACATTAAAAAAATATGAGTATTGGATGAAAGGGGTTATTCATCTGAATATTCATTCAAGTCCATCATAATCAATTAGCTCTAAAAGAAGGAAAAAAAATCATAAGTAAAATCTTTCAGCAAATAAATCACTGACTGTCTCCCTGACCCCCTAAAGTAATTTGATAAAGCTTAGGCTATTCACCTTGGTAAGCAGCCTAAATTATTCAGCCCTAACGAGTTCCATTCCAAGGGTGATGTATTCTTGGCCCTGATAGACTATAATCACTGTCTTCACTTTATACTTTATACAGTCATACTTTTACCTAAATATTCATTGAATTCTTTCCAAAGGAGAATGTCAGTCGGCACAACTTTAACAGTTCTCCAAGTCAAATCCACATTTCTGGAATGCAGAAGCAAAATCCTTCTAATCTATACTGTTGCTCAAACTTAGTCATTATGTATAAATGTCCTTCAGTTCTGAAATCAAAACAACATGTGTTTACATTGTACTTTTGATGTAATGGCCCAAATTTTGCAGTAGCAATGATGGTGAAACTGAGCATGTACTATACTTAATCCTTTGAAACTGATGGAAATAAGAACTGTAAATGAACAGTTAAACAAATAAATCCAAAGGTTTCTGTCAGTGAGTCTATATATCTTAGAGTACAATGTTGAATTCCATGACTCCTCTATACAGACTTCAATTAGTTAGAAATAATAGCCACTTGCCCTCTTACACTATTCTTCTCGCTGTCAAAAATAAAAATGCACCTTTGTTGAATTAGGTGCAACTAGCTTGTTAGAAATGTACTAAATTCATAATTACTGCTGAAAGATATTTGACCCCGGAAAATCAAATTTCTGATTGTGAAGTTTGTTTGTGATACTGCGTTAGTCCCTTACCACAATTATTAATTTTATTCGCTGTCAAATGTAACTAAAACTGAAAGATAACCAGCACATTTTACTGTCTGTGAGAATACTGCAGTGTGATTGTATCCATGCTTAGTGATAACACGATTTGGAGATGTCAGTGTTGGACTGGGGTATACAAAGTTAAAAAACACACAACACCAGGTTATAGTCCAACAGGTTTAATTGAAAGCACTGGCTTTCGGAGCACCGCTGACGACCACCTGATGAAGGAGCGGCGTTCCAAAAGCTAGTGCTTCCAATTAAACCTGTTGGACTATAACCTGGTGTTGTGTGATTTTTAACTAGTGATAACACAGTTGCTAATGCCTGGAGATCCCCCTGACTTGGTACCAGATTCACATTAATATCAGGAAAGCAAATTTGAAGGGGAAGAGGAATAGGATATGGACAATATATGGGACATGATCAACAGCCCAGTCAAACAGAACACCAAGGTTGTATGTCATCTGAATGATTTTAAATCAACAACAGGACAATGCATAGGACAAGAATGAAGAAAGAACATAAGAAGGTGGTTTGGATTTTCTCTAAGTTAATCCACAACTTTTCAGTTTGTCAATTTAATAAAAGTTGTGATATCATGGGTTGGGGTTGGGGGGTGGGAAGAAGGTGGAGAGGTGCAATTTAATCTCATCAATGAAAGCAAGACAAGCCATCCTAGGGAGCTCTATTCACTGCATTAAATACAGTACAGGCATACGTTGACTGTTATGGTGTGCTGTGATTCCTTTCCTAAACTTGATTAAGAAGTTGATCATGGAGGTCAGGTACAGTTCCAACTGCTGCCCCACTGCAATCTAACACTGCTGTAAAATAAGACTTTCTCCCCTGTTTTAGGCTCAAGTCTCAACAGAGCTAATTTGGAGATGCCGGTGTTGGACTGGGGTGTACAAAGTTAAAAATCACACAACACCAGGTTATAGTCCAACAGGTTTAATTGGAAGCACACTAGCTTTCGGAGCGACGCTCCTTCATCAGGTGATTGTGGAGGGCTCGATTGTAACACAGAGCTGGATGACTTACAGAGCCAACTGCACCAGATAGGCACATTGGCCATAGATACAGGAGTTAGGGTTGAGATGGGGTAAGTTGGGAACTGAGTTGATTTGATTTATTGAATTGATTTGATTTATTGTAGTCACATGTACCTAAGTACAGTGAAGAGTTTTCTTTTGCAAGCAGTACAGGCAGTTCATAGCGAACAAGGACAAACAGGTCATAGAGTGCTTAGGTAGAATGATGCATACAGGTTACATTGCACAGGAGGTGCACAAACCAAGATCAGCATTATTTGAAATTAGAAAGGGAAATTCAACAGTTTAATAACAACAGGGAAGAAGCTGTTCTTGAACCTGTTGGTGTATGTGTTCATGCTTCTGTATTTTCTGCCTGATGGAAGAGGTTGGAAGAGATCACTATTGGGGTGGGATGGATCTTTGATGATGTTGGCAGCATCGAGAAGTATAAATAGAGTCCATGGATGGGTGCTTGGCTTCTGTGATGGTCTAGGCCATGCACATAACTTTCTATAGTTTTCTACATTCCTGGGCAGAGCCATTGCTGTACCAGGTGGAGACTATATGATAAGACAAGACATATTGCACTGGCTTAAAATTAAGGTATCTACTATGAAATTGTTAGCAAATAATGTCATTTCTGACCTTCTATCAACTGAAGATAACTGGGTTGGGGATACTTCTTTAAGGAATACTAAAAGTAATCTCCAGAAGTGATATCCTGCGACTGTTATGACTAGTGTCAATAGACATAGATATCTTTCTTCCCATCAGGTATAAGTCCAGCACTGGATGGTTTTCCTCCTGATCCCCATTGATGTCAGGTTTATTGTGCAATTTGATATGATGTTCAAATGTTTTCTTGCCTTTGAGAGATCTTCTCCTCTTGTATTCATTTCTTGCATCTCTGACATTACCAAGGGCACTGATGAGGTTTCAAGCTAAGTGGCACTAGCAAAACTAAACTGAGCATTGGTGAGCAGATTATCGTGAGTGCAAATTTTCTCAACAGAGGCAATTGAAGGTACATCCACCATTGTCTCCTTCAATAAATTAATAGTAAGGCTGAGAAGCCAGAGAAGAGCAATTGATTGTGAAGTTATTTTTTTCTGCTCACACAGTTTCTCAGCCAATAAAAATGATTGGCTTGTCAATGTAAATTTATTCTGCTGGACCAGTATGTAGTGACTAGGGAATAAAGTTAAGGGTTTGATGACTTCATATTGAACAGCTGATGCTAAATCATATCATCTTATCTCTTCACAGTTTCTACAAAACAGGAGATGTGACATAATATCAATAGCTGTTGCATTGTTTTTTGGAAATCCATGAAGTAAAAAGTAAATTATAACATGATTAATTGCCTGCTATAACAGGGTTTTTAATCGGTTCTTGTAAAAAGTACTTTATAATTTCTCTCAGCTGTGCTTGCACTAATTGTATCTAGTGACATGTCTGTAAAAATAAGACTTAAATAATTGTTAGATCCTGCCTCCCAACTGCACCTTCTTGTGGGTAGTAAGGTTCAGATTTAAAACAAGGGCAAGAATCTGTCTACTGTTAAATCAGGAACCGTGGACCTGTGACTTCCCATCTTGTGCTCCTAATGAACTTTTTTTTCAGTAAATGCCTGATAGCAGAATCATCTGTAATATACTTTGGTGCTGTTTTGGCACACATCATATGTTAGGAGAAAGTGAGGTCTGTAGATGCTGGAGATCAGAGCTGAAAATGTGTTGCTGGAACAGCGCAGCAGGTCAGGCAGCATCCAGGGAACAGGAGAATCGACGTTTCGGGCATAAGCCTGAAGAAGGGCTTATGCCCGAAACGTCGATTCTCCTGTTCCCTGGATGCTGCCTGATCTGCTGCGCTGTTCCAGCAACACATTTTCAGCACACATCATATGTTATACAGGAATAACAGAAAAAGTCAGAAGAATAGGATTTTAGAAGTAACTTGTGAAAATAAGTGCAAATATGGCAAGAATTATGGATGGAGTGGATTATTCTTTTAATATTCTACTTAGGAGAAGTAGGAAAGAACTTTTATCCCCCTCCTGGATAATAGGGTATATCCGATATACTCAACAGCTTTTGTTGCTTGGTGATTGGTCAAGGAAAGAAGGCAAAAATATGTAATTTTTAAAAAGGGTGTGGCTCTAGAGTTTATGAGGCCTGAAAGATGAAAAATAACAATTTCACAGGAATTTGGGATTACTTTAGGTTTTGGCTAATCTATGTTGCTCCTTACAGCTTGGTAAAGTAGATGCAGTGACTGAATGCCTGGGAAATACTGTTTGAGAGATACTTGCGGATGTCCCCAAACAGTCAGAGAATCTCCAGTTTTAAAGATAATTCATTTTTTAGGTTGGCAACCAGTCTCAAAACATTTTCAAGCAATTTCCAATTCTTGTAGCCTATTTTGAAATATGAATCATGTATCCCTGCAGTGTGGACGTAGGCTATCCGGCCCATCAAATCCACACCAACCTTCCGAAAAGCATCCCACCCAGACCCATCCCATCCCTGTAACCCTGCATTTTCCATGGCTAATCAATGTAGCCTGCACATCTTTGGACTGTGGGAGGAAATTCGAGTACCCGGAGGAAACCCATGCAAACAAGGGGAGAATGTACAAACTCCACATGGACAGTCACCTGAGGGTGGAATTGAACCCTGGTCCCTGACACTGAGGCAGCATTGCTAACCACTTAGCCACTGTTCCACCTGATTCAAATCCACCAGATTACTAGCTCTGAATCTTAACAATATTTTGATGTTTCAATTTCATTGTCTTTCTCTGCATGAGGCCTAGTGAGTTTCTTGCACTATCATCTCAATCATGCTTCATGAACCATGATAGCCCTCACATCCGACGTGAGCCCAATTCGTCCACTCAATGTGTCCAGAAGAATCCGCCATTGCCGTCATATCCCTAAACACACTGGTATCCCTGTCAACTCATCATCGTTAATAGACTATTGTACAATCTGACAACCACTGTCAGTCAGAGCTGCACTGCATGGTTTGTGAAATTTGTCCCAGATACAGCAGAGATGGGGAAATTGGTGCCCTTCTTCAGAAACAAGCAAGTGAAGGGGGTGGGGCAGAGGACAGTCATTGCCTTCCTCCAGGACTGGCAGAGTTGGTCACTCCAGCAGTTCTGAGGTGCTACCCAGGGTAGCATGATCTCACCATCCGGAGCAGTGGCTAATGTTTTAGGAAGAAGGTCAATGTTCTTCTGCACGCCACCAGGGTAAGTGCCACCATCATTTCTCTGATACCTCACACTCACTCTATCTCTGCTGTTATACCCATTTTGCACCACGGCTCACATTTTCATGTTCTAACTTGCCTGCAATATCTTCCCTCACTTGCTGGCAACCACCCCAATACCTGACATGACTAACCCTGCTTGCCTTCCATACTGCTTTCTCACTCACTTGAGACACCTCCCCACCCTCACCAACAGTCATTGTTGGGCCGTTCACTTTCATCTCCCTTAATACCTGCTTGTTTGTCACTGCAGGAGGAAAACAGCCTACAAAGTCATTTGAGTCATGAAGGGTAGTGTGCTGCCTGACATTTTTCCTACATTACAGAGCTTTCTTCCAAATGGCTGAGATAGTTTTACTCCAGGTGGCCACTTATTAGCAGCCTGGCATGGTCTGGTGATGTGGCTCCCTGTTATTTTGTTAAAACTGCAGGTCGGTAGCAATGTCCATAATGTAATAATTCAGTCATCTCAAATATTTTGAACATCAATATATACATTCATAAGCATCCACTCCCTCTACCATTGGTGATCACTCGCTGCAGTGTGTTCTATGTACAAAATGCACTGCAGAAATTCTCCAAAGATCCTCAGACAGCACCTTCCAAACTCTCAAATATTTACATCTAAAAGGACAAAGGCAGAAGATACATGGGAACGCCACTATCTGCAAGCTCCCCTCCCAGCTACTCATCATCCTGACTTGGAAATATATTGCTGTCGCTGGGTCAAAATCCTGGAATTCTCTCCCTAAGGGCATTTTGGGTCAATCCACAGCAGTTGGACTGCAGCAGTTCAAGAAGGCAGCTCACCACCACCTTCACAAAGGCAACTAGGAATGGGCAATGAAAATGCTAGCCAACCAGCGATGCCCACATCCCCATCCCACAAATGTTAAAAAGTCAAAGAAATATCAGCTCTTCTAACCCTGGGTGGATTTGCTGGGAGATATGAGGAGCAATATACAACTATAAGTTTGATTTATATTTTGTGTTGTTCTGGTAATGAAGAGATGGGAATGTTGGCTTGGTGCATTAGTGAAAAGAAACAACTGTGCTACAGAAACAACATGGATCCAGAGTCATACAAAGAAACAGAAAAATCCAGAAGTCAGTTAGTTATTTTTGAAAAACAAATCTTGTAATATTACTGAAAACTGAGCTTAGGGAACTCTTGTGCTTGCTCTGAAGTTAAAGTGATGGTAGGTTTAGTTTGTAATTTGTTTTAGGTTCCTTGGAGGATGATGACAGCTGAAGAAACGTATCTAGTGAACTCACATATGTTCGTCAGAATTACAACTAGAATTAAAATTAGGTTTTATTGTCATGTGAAGTAAACTGGTTGAAGCTGTGCCAGCCTGAGCAAGAAACCTTAGTGTAAAAACAATGTGTATCTACACTGAGGTTTGGTGTTTTAAGGACATTCTTGGGACAAAAGTAATAGTGAGTTTGAATCCTTCATATTGAAATATTTCCAAACATTTCATTTAATGTAATATAATTCTTGTTTAGTAAACATTTTCATGCTTTCTGTTAAAAGTACACTTGCAGATTCTTTATCAATGTGCTCAATGACTGATATCAATAGAAAAAAAGAGAGAAACAAAGTTAGGGGTTATCAAGCCAGGTTTCACTCTTGGCTTTGCCTTGTCCAGTATTAATATCAACTCAGCTTATAACATTCCCATTATTGTGTGCAACCATGTCAGCAGCGTTTCCAGGCCTTCTAATTCCTTTACTTACACTGGGATCAATTTCAATGTCAATGCTTTACTCTCAAAAGCTCTCTAGTCCAATTACCTTTCTAGAAGCTGTTGAATCATTGTTAAGGGTAATGGTCAAATGCTGAAAATTATCAAGGTTAGCACTCATAAACAAGATAAATGCATGTTTCTAGAAGGCAAGAATGTCATCAAATATGATCATAATCCATTGACATAGCAGTCATGGAACACAGGCAATGCAATTCACTTTGGCCACATCTCCTTATGTTGAAAGCAGAACCAGAGTGGGGAATAGGTCATACAAAAATTATAACAGAAAATAAGAAGATAATCCATTAAGAGGTATTTTTCTAACAAACTATACAAATAATGTTGCACACATGATGATGCCTTAGAATAAGCCAGTTAAAGGAAATAAATGTTCAGTAGAGTCAGAATCATACAGCATGGAAACAGAACCTTTAATCCAACTCATCCATGCTGACCAGTTTTCCCAAACTAAACTAGCCCCATTTTCCTGCATTTGGCCCACATCCCTCTAAACCTTTCCTATTCATGCATTTGTAAGAAGCTACAGATAAAATTGATTCATTGCAAATTAACTTTCAAAAATCCTCCCAACACAACAACAAAATAATTGGCCTACTTCTAGTCAAAAGAGGTATATTTACTGATTGCAAGTTTTTCCATTAGCACCATTCCTACCCTCTGTGTTGTTAAACTTACAAGCCGAGCAGCATCAGGCCTGTTTATTTAATTTCAGTAGTGGGAAAGTTTGTATAAACCATAATTGAGGACAAAATTCAGAATGACACTTCACTAACATGATTAAATTTTTGATGTGCTCATAGAAAGGGTTGATGAGAATTCCATAGTTCATATGATAAACATTGATTTACAAAAGGTGTGTGATAAAGTGCCACCTCAAAGGCTTGCCAACAGAACAAAAGATTAACACAGATACAAAGATGATTAATTGGAACAGGACAGGATTTTACAGGTGATATAATCCCTCCATGCTAGCTCAAAGTTTGACACTCTCCCTGGTCCTGACATTATCCCTGACAAATCCCACAATTTCATACTGGGAAAAGCATTTCTTGCTTTAAGGCAAAACTTTGCACTTCTCTTGGAAGGAAATCCTATCTTCGAATGCTGTTAGCCAATTATGTGAGCACCCACCCTCTCACAGTCTTCAAATCCACTGGCCAGTGGCAGAGGAGAAGGAACATTCAATCTAGCTCAAAGAGTATGGATGAACCATTAGCTTTCAGATTACAGCTGGATCTATAGGGATTTCTCCAAGGAGCAGCACTAGATTTCTATATGTATTGGGCATTATGTCAAAATTTTCAGGTACCTCAAAACTTGAAAGTATTGTGAACTATGAGCAGGATGAAGATAGACTTCAAAAGGATGTTGACAGTTTAGTAGAATGGTCAAAAATGTAGCAAATGCATGTTTTTATGTCTGAAGTAATACCTTTTAAATAAATAATAAGGAGAAACAATATAAACTAAAGGATAACTTATTGCAGAGATGCAGAAGATGAATAAACCCATGAAGCTATGTGCCATCAACTCAATCAGAATTATCCCATGCTAGGTGGAGGGAGATGGTACAGAATGCCATTTTCTTTATCCTTAGAACTATTTCAGAAGTATTCTATCTCCTAAACAAGGCAGTTCGGAGAACACACCATCTCTCCATTTTATTCCTGATTGCCTGAGCACCAACACAACATACATTCTCTTAATGCTACATTTTCACAAACCATTTCCAACATTCCCTGGTTAAACATGCCACCAACTTTTATTTTGAATTACGACTAAAAGCCTCACTAACAGACAATATCCACCTTGCACAAACGCAACCTCTTTCCCATCTGAACATCCTTAAACCCCGACTTCCATTAATTTTCTTTCTCATACCATTTTCTATACACTAATCATAATTGCTAACTGTAATTGTTAACTACAGCTCCTTTAGGCTTTTGACAAGAACATAATCATTACAATAATGGAGATAGTAAGGACTGCTGATACTGTAAGTCAGAGTTGATAAAATGTGGAGCTGGAAAAACACAGCAGGTCAGACAACGTCGGAGGAGCAGGAAAGTCGACGTTTTGGGTCAGGACCTGATAAAGAGTCCTAATCCGAATGTTGACTTTCCTGCCCCTCTGATGCTGTCTGATCTGTTGTGTTTTTCCAGCTCCACATTTTATCGATGATGACAGTAATGTTTGATTCAAAAGACGGGATGACATCTTATTAACATCAATAATCACTGTTACTGAATTTACAATCAAAAAGTAATGATTTTTAACAGGCCAGACTTAACACATCGTGTTCTCATTTTTGTTGTTCTGAACAGCCTCAGCATCGCCACCACCAAGACCCTCATTATCACCCTCTTCATTCTTACATGTCCACTCTGTTAACCCTACAGACTTTACACTTCCCCAGATCATCACTCAACTATTTGCCTACACAGGCCTACCTGTCCCACTCCCCTTTTCTGCCAACCCATTTATCTCTTCACTGTCTGCAAATGGATGTGGTAGAATAACCATGATGCAACTCCCTGAATGACTTCAACTGGCAAGTGCTGGTCCTTAAATGCCCAGACCCCTGTTTGGAGGACACAAATGTCCCCAATGACACTATACTCATCCCTCTTATTGGCCCCGCAGTAGGTCACGAGGCACAGATGATAGAGTATTGGGCACATTGACAGAAGAAAAGACAAATGCACCTTTGAGTGAGGACTGCTGCACAGCACAGCTACCTACCTGTTTGCGTGACTGCATCAATTACCAATGCAAGGTACAACTGGGCAAGGCATGCATGAATGCTTGCTGTGATAGCAAGCCTGACCCATGCTGTATAATGGGTTCCTATCTCTGTGTGGTTCCTATAACCAATGCAAATGTACACTACTGGTTGCCAGTGTGCTTTCTTAGAGCTGTCTTTCATTGTACTGTGTGGTGTCAATACACTGGAGAAAGCCAGGATTGTGGTGATATCGCCTGAAAGTGGAGTGCCAATGTTCATGGTGGAAAGGTGCGTCCAAGGTATCTGCATGAACAAGGCAAGCAACAATGCATTTGCTTGAAGGACTATGAAATGAACAGCACAGAGTCTGGAGTAGGATGTGTAAGTTTGAATAGTGATACATGGTCATTGAGGCTGACTGCTGTAGGATTATTAAGTTACTAACCAGAAGATTAATTGTTTGAACCTAACTTTATTCAGAAAGTTGCCAAGGTAGATGGGATCATGGGAAATTTATGTTGAGTTATAAATGTACTCAGTCACAGCAAAGAGTTAGGTCTTATAGGAATTGCTTGTGTATGTAAAAACAGCACTATGAAGATGTTCTATCAGATATTAATTCATTTTGATATTGGCTCATGTATTGAAGCATTAATACATAATATCATCATGTGTGTCTTGAGCTTTTTGATATTGCAAATTTGAATGAATTAAGGAATTCCAGCATGGTTTTATTAAGGGAAAAATATCTTGAATTGGCTTTCTTGGGTCATTCTTTGAGGGAACAGAGACGATTATATGTGGTTGTAGTGATGCTTATGGATCTCCAAAATACATTTGATAATGTGCTGTATTACAGACTTCTCAGCAAAGCTAAAACCAATGAAGGGGAAAGACAGTAGCAGCATGAGTACAAAGTTGGTTTAGCGACAGAAAACAAATGGCAATGTGGGTGTTATTCAGATTGGGAAAGAAAAGAATTTTCCCCCTGATAGTTTCTGATTCCAGATGCTATATACTCAGCATGACAACATGCGACACAAGAACTGAAAGTAGCCAAATGGTACTGACAGTGATATCAATCAACATGTGCAGAGGTGTTACAACACACCCCTTGAGCTTCCTGGTTCATATGTAAGGACACTAGCACTACACCACAAGAACCTCCTAAATAGTACAGATGTGAGTGTAGCCCAGACAATCAATTCCCAAATACAAGGCAGTTATTGAACCTGATACTTAAAAGTGGATGTTATTTTACGTGATAGTATCAGGTAAATTACAAATTGTTATCCTGTAACGCAGTAGTTGTGTTCATGTGCGATACTGTGTCATAAGAAATGTGCAATATAAATAATGGGCCTATGGGTAAAACAGGGTTGCGCCAAACTACCAAAAATATCAGTAAAATTTGAAACAAAAGCAGTAGTTAGCCAAACGCAAACACAAGCACAGTCTACGTAAATGTTAAAACCATATATTTTAATGAAACATTTTGGGAAATTTAACACTTTAAGTGACTACAACACTGTATCTTTCACAAAGCTTTTCACCACAAACCACTGAACATGTGATGACCACACGGAATTCCAGTCCTCTTTAAGATTCTTCTCCAGTTTGAAAAAACTTCCTTCTAAATGCAGATTACAATTCCCAGTTTCAAGCTAAGTTTCAAGGCTTGCAGAGCTGATTGCATTCTTGTTTTAGTTGAACACATTGAATTTGCATTTTGCAGACAGAGGATCCTGAGGTTGGGTTTTGCTGTTTAGATAGTGCCAGGGATGGAATCACGTAACAGTGAACTGGACTTTGCTTTATGAAAAAAAAGGTCCACAATTCACAAATTGCGATCCAACCAAGTAGCCTTAATAAATATGTGTTATAGGAGAACTACCTGTATATAAATGTTGAGCTAGAGATAAAATATCTGGTATTTGTACAATTTAATTTTCAGATTTCTGGACTTGGGATAGTACCAACATTCAATATCAGCTCATAAATTAATATCAAAAATTTAGTTTCTATCTAGCAGACACATTCCATTAGTACAAGGCGGCAGTTTTCACTTATAAATACTTGAGAACCGTTGGAGGTAGGTCAGAGGACCGGTATTAGATTTGTAAACCCACCCCTGTGGCACAATTTATTTGCAATAAGGGTTAAGGAAGGAATAGTGGATTATGTTACTATAGTGATTGTAATGAGGTCAGCCAGGTGGGCATAGACAATATTAGTTCCGTGATTTGGACTGTTAATCTGGACCAATCGGGGAATCTTGGCTGACAGTTATAAACAGGAATGTCAGAGATTCTGTTTACTCTGAGTGCTTGCTCTGAGAGAGCTGGATCTGTGTTGAGGACATTCTATCTGTAAATAAAGGATGACTTGGTGATGGGATACTGACCTCTGTGGATTTATTTTACTGATGATGAGAGAAGTGCATGCTTCTAAAGAAATATGTTTGCAACAGTTGTCTTTGAGTTGGGTCAGCATTTCTGACATCATCCAGTTATTTGGAAAGCTTGACTCGTTAAATGCTGCCGTCAAAGAATGGATGCAGTACGCAGAAAAAAAACTGTTGTTTTTCCAGACAGGTTACACTGGGGCAGATGAAAAGCAGCAAGTAATTTTTCTGACAGTTTGCAGAATTGCATTTTTTCGGTTATTAGGAGCCTAACTTTCCCTGAGATACTGAAGAGTTAATGAATCTAGTTAATAAATACCAGGACCTCTAGCCTCCTACAATTCTGAGACAGTATCGGCTTTACTCAGCAATTCAAGAACCATGGGAATCCGTATTAGGATTTTTGACGAGGTTAGGATGACTGGCAGAGGGATGTGATTTTGGTTTAACTCTTAATGAGATGCTGAGAGAATGTTTGGTGGATGTAACTAATGATGTAACCATGCAAAAGCACCCACTAGCTGAAACCCAAGGAGACTTCAAACAGGCACTATAAGTCATTGGCACATATGGCAAATAAAGCATATGAGTTACAGTGCATGCTGATGGAAGTGCTTGGGGAACACCTTTTGACTGAAGGCAATTGCATAGCCTCATTCAGGACATATCCTGAAGAGAGGGACTCTCGGTCAGCAAACCACCTCAACAAAGTCATGTCTTGGCCAAACAGTTAACATTTTCTTCAGGATTCAGGCCAGCTAGCCATTGCATTTGCTGCAGGCATGCAGACTCGTGAGAGCAAAAGAGTCCCACCAGACTTAAATTGAGTAAGAGAACTCTTAGGCCCCTATACAGGAGAGTACATGCCCTGGAAAGTCCACCTACATCTGGCTTAGAACAGTTATTTTGTTTACTAACATCCAAATCAGAACTAATCAAAATAAACTTTTGGTTAAATGGTCAACCAATTCAAATGGAAGTAAATTTCAGTGTGGCTGTTTCAGTGATTGCAGAAGCAAACTTTAACAAAATTTGCTCTGAACTCCAACCCTTATGTTTGCACAAGAATTTAGCTGGGCTGAAAGCCTACACTGAGGAACCTTTACAGATTAAGGGTACAACTTTGGTTCCGGTCTCTTATGAGAAGCAGCCAGTTCAGTAACCATTGATCGTAGTAAAAGGCTTGGACCCAAACTTGATGGGCAAAATTGATTGAGAAAGATTCACCAAGATTGGCTCAACATTTTTCAATTAGAAAATGGCTGCCTGAGTGAACTCCTAATTAAAGGAGAAAGTGAGGTCTGCAGATGCTGGAGATCAGAGCTGAAAATGTGTTGCTGGAACAGCGCAGTTATAAACTATAAACCACGTTCTAAAAGGCTATCTCTACAAAGTAGCTGCTATGGAGCAATAACTGAATAATGTTTCTTAAAAGTAACTGAAATAACTCTACAGGGGCCAGTATCCCATCACCAGGTCACCTTTTATATGTATATGGAGAGCCCTTGACACTGATCTAGCTTCCTCAGAGACAGGTCTCAGAGTGAACAGAACCTCTGACACTTAGGTTCAGTCAGGGCTCCCTGATTGGACCAGATTAACAGCCTCAATCAGGGAGCTCATATTCCATGATGTCCACCTGGCTGACCTCATTACAATCACAACCAATCATCCATCCCCCTCTGAGTCTGAAGATTTACAACTTGAGGTGCTTAGAACACAATTTTCCCTTCGAAGTTGGGTTCCCACCTGGAAGAAACATCTAAGGACCATGTTTAAGTTCTCTAAGTGCTCCTTATTGGTCTTTCCTGTTAAAGCACGTCATCTAGAAAAATAATGACCTGGAATAGACTGTATAAAATGTTCTCCATCATCAATTGCAAAGGCTGATGCTACCCCAAACAGCAGTCTCGTATATTGGTGCATGCCCTTATTAATTGTAGCATACTTCTGGGAATCCTCATCTAACCGTAACTGCAAGCATTCATGTCCAGCTTCATGAAGGACAGCCCCCTGTCAGCTTTGCGTTTAAATCCTGTATACAAGGGATTTGGTATTTGTTCACCTGCAAAACTCGGTTTATCATTTGTTTAACATCCCTACAAAAGCAAACCAACCTACCGGGGATCACAATCAGTAGGGCTGGTACTGCCATTTTCTACAAGCTGTTGTGGTTTGGTGATTTCCATAATCAAATATCACTGGACAGGTCTTACAAAATAATGTAATAGCTTTCTGGTCAACATGCAAGTGGCCTTGGCTCCTTTGATGGTTCCTCGACCTTTCTGAAAAACCTCCAAGTATTTAATTAGGAGTTCACTGCTGAAAATGTGTTGCTGGAACAGCGCAGCAGGTCAGGCAGCATCCAGGGAACAGGAGAATCGACGTTTCGGGCATAAGCCCTTCTTCAGGAATGAGGAAAGTGTGACTGACTGACTGAACTGGTGCTCACTCTGAACAACTTCTCTTTCCAATCCTCCCACATCCTCCAAACGAAAGGAGTAGCCATGGGCACCCGCATGGGCCCCAGCTATGCCTGCCTCTTCGTAGGATATGTGGAACAGTCCATCTTCCGCAACTACACTGGCCCCACCCCCCACCTTTTCCTCCGCTACATCGATGACTGTATTGGCGCCGCTTTGTGCTCCCACGAGGAGGTTGAACAGTTCATCCACTTCACCAACACCTTCCACCCCGACCTCAAATTCACCTGGACAGTCTCAGATTCCTCCCTCCCCTTCCTCGACCTTTCTATTTCTATCTCAGGCGACCGAATCAACACAGACATCTACTACAAACCGACCGACTCCCACGGCTACTTGGACTACACCTCCTCCCACCCTGCCCCCTGTAAAAACGCCATCCCATTCTCCCAATTCCTTCGTTTCCGCCGCATTTGCTCCCAGGAGGACCAGTTCCAAAAACGTACAACCCAGAAGGCCTCCTTCTTCATGGACCGCAATTTCCCCCCCGATGTGGTCGACGATGCCCTCCACCGCATCTCTTCCACTGCCCGCTCCTCCACCCTTGAGCCCCGCCGCTCCAACCGCCACCAGGACAGAACCCCACTGATCCTCACCTACCACCCCACCAATCTCCATGTACAGCGTATCATCCGCCGTCATTTCCCCCACCTCCAAACGGACCCCACCACCAAGGATATATTTCTCTCCCCTCCCTGATCAGCGTTCCGTAAAGACCACTCCCTCCGTGACTCCGTCGTCAGATCCACACACCCCACCAACCCAACCTCCACTCCCGGCACCTTCCCCTGCAACCGCAGGAGGTGCAAGACTTGCGCCCACACCTCCCCCCTCACCTCCCTCCAAGGCCCCAAAGGAAACTTCCATATCCGCCTCAAATTCACCTGCACCTCCACACACATCATCTATTGCATCCGCTGCACCCGATGTGGCCTCCTCTATATTGGGGAAACAGGCTGCCTACTTGCGGACCGTTTCAGGGAACACCTCTGGGACACCCGGACCAACCAACCCAACCACCCTGTGGCTCAACACTTCAACTCCCCCTCCCACTCCACCAAGGATATGCAGGTCTTTGGACTCCTCCATCGCCAGACCACAGCAACACGATGGTTGGAGGAGGAGCGCCTCATCTTCCACCTAGGAACCCTCCAACCGCAGGGGATGAACTCGGATTTCACCAGTTTCCTCATTTCCCCTCCCCTCATCTTGTCTCAGTCAAATCCCTCGAACTCAGCACCGTCTTCCTAACCAGGAATCTTCTTCCTGACCTCTCCGACCCCACCCCAGTCTGACCTATCACCCTCACCTTGACCTCTTTCCACCTATCGCACTTCCAACGCCCCTCCCCCAAGTCCCTCTTCCCTACCTTTTATCTTAGCCTGCTGGACACACTTTCCTCATTCCTGAAGAAGGGCTTATGCCCGAAACGTCGATTCTCCTGTTCCCTGGATGCTGCCTGACCTGCTGCGCTGTTCCAGCAACACATTTTCAGCAGTGAACTCCTAATTAAATACTTGGAGGTTTTTCAGAAAGGTCGAGGAACCATCAAAGGAGCCAAGGCCACTTGCATGTTGACCAGAAAGCTATTACATTATTTTGTAAGACCTGTCCAGTGATATTTGATTATGGAAATCACCAAACCACAACAGCTTGTAGAAAATGGCAGTACCAGCCCTACTGATTGTGATCCCCGGTAGGTTGGTTTGCTTTTGTAGGGATGTTAAACAAATGATAAACCGAGTTTTGCAGGTGAACAAATACCAAATCCCTTGTATACAGGATTTAAACGCAAAGCTGACAGGGGGCTGTCCTTCATGAAGCTGGACATGAATGCTTGCAGTTACGGTTAGATGAGGATTCCCAGAAGTATACTACAATTAATAAGGGCATGCACCAATATACGAGACTGCTGTTTGGGGTAGCATCAGCCTTTGCAATTGATGATGGAGAACATTTTATACAGTCTATTCCAGGTCATTATTTTTCTAGATGACGTGCTTTAACAGGAAAGATCAATAAGGAGCACTTAGAGAACTTAAACATGGTCCTTAGATGTTTCTTCCAGGTGGGAACCCAACTTCGAAGGGAAAATTGTGTTCTAAGCACCTCAAGTTGTAAATCTTCAGACTCAGAGGGGGATGGATGATTGGTTGTGATTGTAATGAGGTCAGCCAGGTGGACATCATGGAATATGAGCTCCCTGATTGAGCTGTTAATCTGGTCCAATCAGGGAGCCCTGACTGAACCTAAGTGTCAGAGGTTCTGTTCACTCTGAGACCTGTCTCTGAGGAAGCTAGATCAGTGTCAAGGGCTCTCCATATATATATAAAAGGTGACCTGGTGATGGGATACTGGCCTCTGTAGAGTTATTTCAGTTACTTTTAAGAAACATTATTCAGTTATTGCTCCATAGCAGCTACTTTGTAGAGATAGCCTTTTAGAACGTGGTTTATAGTTTATAACACAGATTATAGTTTAGAACACAGATTTCCCCCACATAGGATGGTGATTCAGAAAAGTTCTGTCGTGTTATCAGTTGTTAATGCTCCTTGAACCATAATAGAATGTTGTCATTGTGGGCGCAGCAGTGCTGTAAGGTGATGGATAGAATGCTGACTTGATATGTATCAAAATCATAATGGAATTTTAATGACACTGCTTAGGAAATCACATCAATAATATACTTTTGGGTATCATACTTGATTCATGTAATCCAAGTGAGCAGATAAATCTAAGAAAACATTTTGTCATAAAACAATAAAATACAGCCCAATATAATTTGGAGTTAACAGACCTATAATTGCATGGCAGAAGGTATCATTCACCCCTTTATGTATTTTCTGCGTGCAAATAAATAGATTTTATCTGGATACTACGAATAATATATACGTCCGCTCAAATTGTGGCTCACTGCCTTCAGGCATGATAAATTCCAAAATCTACTTTATTACCACACCAACGCTTTACTGCCTGTAACCTTGTCATTATGTTAGCATGTCATATTTTCACATGTACAGTATCTGTCAAGTAATCATTCTTAAAAGGACACTAAGCTTCACAAATGCACAACGCACTGGTGTGGCTTACAGATGTTATTTTCTAACCAGTGCTAACTTCCTGCAGAGATTGCTACAGCAGTCAGTTAAATCTGTTTATCTTGGTTTGCTCTTTTTAGAGAAGTCACTGTTAGGTAGATCACCCAACATTTCACAATGAAGCAGTCAGCCAGCAGTCCAGCCCATTTAGTGATGCTGGTTAGAAACTGGTCTTAATCTACATTAGCTTCTTAACTGTTTAGATTATATCTGGATGTTCACTTCCACATCTGCTGAAATTGCACTATTTATTAATGAGCTAAGGTGCATAAAATGTACCCTGCTGCAGTAACTGCTTGGCGTTATCCTGATGAAATCTTGGACAGAAAGACAAGTACTATATTTTGTGATGCACTTTTCTTGTGGGCTTCATGGAAGTGGTAGATGCAGGTACAGTTACATCATTTAAAAGACATTCGGACAGATACATGATTAGGAAAGCTTTTGAGGGATATAGGCCATATACAGGTAAAAGGGACCAGCTTACTTTGGAAAAGCTTGTCGGCATGGACGAGATGGACTGAAGGGTCTGTTTCTGTTCTTTAGGACTCTATAAGGATACATTGAATGTTGTCTTGTTGGAGACAGGAGTTGAATATGAATGAATAGCATTGCACTTCCAGGATCATGAGTCAAAAAACAATTGAAATAGGGGACTAGCTCCTAAAGCTGCAAACAGGCCACCTCAAATGCATACTTAAAATATGATATGATAATGATGTATTAGCGATCTGAACTCTTTACTCCAGTCTCAGGTATGGTCGAAGATGAGCAGGCATACATTGGAAGCTCACTTGATATTTTCAAATGACTCACTAACAAGCAATGGAGCTTATTAGAGAGCTGATTTTTGTGCAATTTTGAGTAGCATATCGCATATTTCAGGCATTGGATGGGACAAAGTAAAGCTTTGTGGAAGCTATGACGAGGCAGCAAAAGATAGAAGCAAAGTCCTGTATCTGGGATCTGCATGGAAGGAGACAATGTCAGAATATTTTATTTTATTTTGTTTATTTATGGTTTTGGGTCTATCATAATTAGAAAAGAGAAGCTGAGAAGTCACTTAAATTTGTAACTCTGACTAAATCTTTGTTATCATCCCTCTGCTTCAAGTGTTCCAGCCTGGACTCCCAATTAGACGTGGAGATATCCTCTCTTCTACTACCATCCTCCTTCCCCCAGTCTCCTCCCTTTCTCATACTGCCACCTTTGTGATATTAATGCCCAAATTCACTACCTGATGCTGATTCACCATGTTGAGTTTCTATTCTACTTCTGTCACCCACTTAAAAATGCAAGATCCAGCCCATGGATGGTGGATAACCACCAATGTCCCTCCAAGACATGAGTTCAGACTGTGATGAAAATATTCCCTACCTGCCTAGGTGAGTGCAGCTCCAACAACACTCAAGCCATTTTATACCAGCTCAAATGAAGAAGCCCATTTGACTGGCACCAATTCCACAAGCATTCATTAATCGAAAATGGACACATACTAGCAGAAGCGTATACCATCTATAAGATGTACTCCAGCATCCACTCCTATTCTCATTTGGAACTGTATCACTGCTCCTTCACTGTCACTGGTCTAAAATCCTGGAACTCTCATTCTAAAAGTGCTGGGTGTACCTATGCAACAACAATTGGGGTGATTCAAGAAGATGGTTCATCACCACCTCCCCTAGGTTAATTAGAGACTGGCAATAAATGTTGAACTGGCCTGTGATAACCTCATCCTGTGAATGATTTGAAAAAAAAACACAAAATTCAAGGAAACAGCCATTCTATAGTGAATGCAGCTTTTCAATGGTAAAAGGAGAGATAGTGTGAAGACAGCAAAATAAAGTGGAATTACAGTGTGCAAGCAGAGAAAACGGAGTTTAGTAATAGATAGAAAATTGAGTTTCCTTTACATTTACATTTCTCTCCTGTGGGTGAAAGTTTTTTTGGTTATGAAAGCAGAAATCTCTCAACACAATTTTTCAAAGCCATCAGGAAACAATGAAGTAGGTTTCGCTTTACTCTCATTCTCACTAAATTGTTGAGAAAAACAAACACACCTCCTTGGCATCCTCCATCAGACGAAATTATAAATCTAAAAACACAGGATCAAGCTTTTTGATCCACTGTGCCAGCATTTCGAAACCACCATCCAATTAGTTCCACCCATAGACTTGCAGTCTTTTCTTTTATAAGCATATATTCAGATCCATTTTGCATCTGCTTCCACCACCCTTTCAAGCAGTGTGCTCCAAATTATAACAACTCGTTAAGTAAAAATAATTTTCCTACTTCTACCTCTAAAGCTTCTTTGGTTGATAATCTTAAATCAGTATCCTCAGAGTCCTCCTTTAATCTCTATCCCGACTGTTAACCTCCTACACAATTTTGAATGCCTCTATTAACTCCCTATGCTCTACAGAGCACAAACCCAGCTTCTAGATTTCCACTCTGAAAGCAATTACCCTCCCAGGATCACATGGGAAAACAGGTGAATATTCTACAAGTTGCTTTCTGGGGAAATTATATTTGCTCAATTACTTAAATTAAATTGAATGTCTGTGTGCATCGCAGAATGCAGGATAAGTAACTCACTGAAATGTCTACATTTGACTCTTTCAGTTTGACTATAGATTTCATCTAGTAAAACCAGGATAAAAACAGTGGGTAAGAGCAACACAGTGGTCGATATATATTTATCTTTTTAAAAATTTGTTTGTTTCTCAGTTTCTCAGGAGGCAGGTCCAGAACTTACACAATTTAATTTCTCTAAAGCCCATATAATTGTCAATGAATCCAAAGGGTTCAGATTTGGGTTATTTTGAAATTTACCATGAGAACTTAGTTGAGCTGAGCCAGCCTCAGATACAATACATGGAGTTGTGTTTATTTCTCAGCTACCCTTGTCAGTATAATGCATCTTGTTGAAAAATTAAGAAGTTCAAGGTGCCTTTTTTTACTCATGATTAATACTGACTCAAAATATTATCTCATTCATTTCAGCTTGAATGAAGAATGGAGTTCAACACAGGGAACCAAACGTGATGAAAATGAAATAATGATTATGACATGGATTAACCTATGTCAATGTCTTCTGATGAAAGCAATACATATTATACTGCCTGTTAATGTACATGCGATAGCAGGTGATGCAATTTGGAGAAAAGCTTGAATTAGTTTCAGCTTGCCTGTGCTACTTAACATCAGTCTCAGTCTTTTAAAGGGGAGATGCATTTTGACTTAAGTTCATCCTTTTCAGTGTGAAAGTGATGGCCCAATCAGTTACTAATGCTACCCTGTCAAGATGCAGCATCTAATGGCTGAATTTGTTACCTTTCGTTGTAGCACAAATAGAACTTTGTGTGGGAAACATGGACAGAGGTCATCTATTCTCAGCTTGTGGCTGTCAAATTTCAGATTGCCCCCATTGTTCAGAGAGACTTGTGGAGTCACATAGCAGCCTAATAGTCTGCCCTTCTAGTGTTGCTGAGGTGCTGCACTTGATCACCAGTATTGGTTGCAAGGAACTCATGTCTACTGTCTTCTCTCAAAATAATAGCATTCATGTTCACACCACTGTTACTCCATCAATGTGATGGATGTTGTCCATCAGCCAGACTGCTGCCACCCGTGACAAAGTGGTGAAATCTAAAGTCAGGCCTTCTAAACTCAAGGCTACAGATGGGCATCCTGCAACAACATTGTGTCATCCTTCCCAGTGAGAGTCAACAAGCCAGGCTGCACCATTAGGTTGGCACTTTATATGATCACCAGGGCAAGCAAAGCCAATTTTGAAATTGGCACAATGTAGATCCACAAAGGAAATAGATGCATTTGTAGGAAATGTTGAATGGCTTGATTGGTTTGGAATGTGCATTTTCTGGGCATCTTTTATTTCAGCATCATGGCCAAAAGAACACTGAGAGAGAGAAGATGTGAGGCTATTGCTAATTGAAGATTTCAGTCAAAGGGTAAAAGGTCCCAGTAACTTATCAACTTGAATGCATCCAATAATTCCTCCTTATCTATTTTAAACTGGGGACAGAACTTCTGTCATCATGATAGATAAGTCAATCACAGACCTTTGGCAAGCTAAGTAGAAAGTTAGCAAGCAGGATCTCAGTTGTAATAATCTCCGGTTTGCTCCCAATGAGATGTGCAATTGACTACAGAAGTAGGACAATAAGACAGATGAATGTGTGGCTGGAAAGATGGTGCATTATGGAAGGCTTTAGATTCCTGAGACACTGGGACTAGCACCGAGGGGAGTTAGCAACTGTACAAGTCAGGTAGGTTGTACCTGAATAAAGTTGGGACTGATTTCCTTGAGGGGTATTTTGCTATTACTTCTGGGAGGAATTAACTTGGCAAGTGTGGGAACCAGAACTATGTTAGAAAATAAAACCAGAGTGCACAAAACACTGGGAGAGACATACAGCATTAGAATAGAGAATAGGATTTATTAGTTGGAGTCACAGAAAGGAAGAAAGAGATGGAGTCTAAATCAGGGCTACTATGTATGGATGTGAATGCATGGAGTCTAGTCTATACATTGGGAGTTGCAGGTGAAGATTGTCATGAGGAATTACAACGTTGCAGCAAGAGCAGAGACTTAGATCAAGGAAAGGCAGTACTATGAATTTAAAATTCCTGACTACAAGGTGTTCGTAAGAGATAGAAAAGGGGAATAAAAATTGAGGAGGGATAGCAGTATTGGTTACAGAGTGCATTGTCGTGCTGAAAAAAAGAGGCTGTTCCATAAAGTTCGAGGATGCAGTTGATATGGATAGAACTAAGAAACAAAACATGCACAATTACATTACTCACTGCAGTCTATAGACTCCTACCTACTGGTAAGGATGTAGGGCAACAAATCTGCATGTAAGCTGTAGAGAGGTGCAGACACTACAGAATAGCTATAATAAGGAATTTCAATTATCCAAATGTAGACTGGAATAATTGCCATGAAAAAAGCTGTGAAAACCAACAATTCCTAGATTGTGTCTGGACAAATTTTCAATAGCAATGTATCCAGTCCAACCCAAACAAGAGATAATGCTAAAACTAGGGTGGCAAGGTGGCTCAGTGGTTAGCACAGCTGCCTCACAGTACCAGGGACCCGGGTTCAATTCACACCTTGGGGAACTGTCTGTGTAGAGTTTGCACATTCTCCCCGTGGCTGCGTGGGTTTCCTCCGGGTGCTCCAGTTTCCTCCCACAGTCACAAAGATGTGCAGGTTAGGTGAATTGGCCATGCTAAATTGCCCGTAGTGTAGGTGCATTAGTCAGGGGTAAATATAGGGGGTGGGTTTCTCTTCGGAGAGTCGGTGTGGACTTTTTGGGCCGAAGGGCCTGTTTCCACACTGTAGGTAATCTAGATTCTTGGGAATAAAGTGGGCCAAGCAAAGTGAGTGTCAGTGGGGGTGCATTTTGGAGACAGTGATCATGATATTGTAAGGTTTAGGATGACAGCTGAATGGCTAAAAGTGACTCATAATAAAAATAGTTAACTGTGGGACAGCTGACCTCCTTGGGGTAAGAACAGGCTGGGATTGACTGGAATTGAATGTAGAGGAAAATACTGTAGCTTAATAATGGCTATCTTCAAATAAGATAAAAGCATATTACTGCGAATTCTGGAGATCTGAAATAAAAACAGGAAGTGCTGGAGAAACCCAGCTATACCCTATGACAATCCTCCTCACTATCCGCAATGCCACTTATCTTTAGGTTGTTCGCAAACTTACTAATTAGACCAGCCACATTTTCCTCTAAATCATTTATATTGATCATGAATGGCAGAGGTCCCAGTACTGATTCCTATAGAACATGTCTAGTCACAACCCTCCATTCTGAAAAACAACCTTCCACCTCTATCCTCTGTGTCCTATGGCTAAGCCAGTTCTGTATCCATCTTACCAGCTCACCCCGATCCCATGCGACTTCACCTTTTGTACCAGTCTGCCATGAGGGACCTTGGCAAAGGCTTTACTAAAATCCATAGATTTTGCCCTCATCAATTATCTTTGTCATCTCATCAAAAAAACTCAATCAAGTTAGTGAGGCACGACTTCTCCCACACAAAACCATGCTGTTGATCACTGATAAGTCGATTTCCTTCTAAATGCATATAGATCTGAGAATCTTTCCAATAATTTCCATACCACTGACGTTAAGCTCATAGGCCTGTAATTTCTTGGATTATCCCTGCTACCCTTAAACAATGGGACAACATTGGCTATTCTTCAGTCCTCACCTGTGGCCAAAAGGATACAAAAATGTCTGTCAATGCTCCAGTAATTTGTTCTCTTGCCTCCTTCTATTCTTGGATAGATTCTCATCAGGACCTGGAGATCTGCCTTAATCTTTTTTAAGACGCACAATACCTCTTCCTTTTTAATTGCAACTTGGCTTGGAAATTTGACACTCCCTTCCCTGAGATTATCTTCCTCTAACTTCTTCTCTTTGGTGAATCCCATTGCAAAATATTCATTGTGGACCTCACCTATCTCTTCTGACTCCACAAATTGATTTCCTCCTTTGTCCTTCAGTGGGCCAACCTGGTTACCTTCTTGCTTTTTATATATGTATAAAAAATCTTAGGATTGTCCTTAATCCTGTTTGCTAATGACTCTTCATGACCCATTTTAGCCCTTCTAATTTCTTGTTTAAGTTTTTACCTCCTTTCCTTATATACTTTAAGGGCTTCGTCAGTTCCCATCCTCTTAGATCTTACATATGTTTCCTTTTTCTTTTTGAC
Source organism: Chiloscyllium plagiosum (assembly GCF_037043375.1). Classification (NCBI taxonomy): domain Eukaryota; kingdom Metazoa; phylum Chordata; class Chondrichthyes; order Orectolobiformes; family Hemiscylliidae; genus Chiloscyllium; species Chiloscyllium plagiosum. The sequence goes on from NW_028270139.1 coordinate 21,611,564, forward strand.
AAAGGTCATAACAATATTGTTGGTCATCCAAGGTTCACGTAACGTGCTATACCTATCCTTCAATCTTGCAGAGAAGTGCTGCTCTTGAACTCTTATCAAATGTCCAATGTGAATTTACCCTCAAACATCCGCCTCCAATACAAATTCTCCAGTTCCTGCCTAATATTATTATAGTTCGCCTTCCCCCAGTGTAACATTTTCATCCAAGGCCTGCTGTATTCCCTATTCATGCATATCTTAAAACTCATGGTATTATGGTCACTACACCTGAAATGCTCCCCAACTGGTCCTTCATTCACCTGGCCGCGCTTATTTCCCAAAACCAGATCCAGTATAACCCCTTCCCTGGTTGGACTGTTTACATACTGTGTCAAAATACCTTCCTGAATGGTCCTTGCAAATTCTGCCCTGTCCAAGCCCTTAGCATGAAATGAGTCCCAGTCAATGTAGGGGAAGTTAAAATCACCCACCACAACAACCCTGCTGTTTTTACATGTTTCCAAAGTCTATCTACATAATCTCTCTTCTATCTCCTGCTGGCTGATGGGAGGCCTGAAGAATACCTCCAGCATTGTGATTTTACCTTCCCTATTCCTGAGTTCTACGCATATTACCTCACTGCATGAGTCCTTTGATGTATCCTTTCTCAATACAACTGTGAGATACTCCCTTACCGGTAATGCAACTCCCCCATCCCTTTTACATTCTATCACACCTGGAACATCTTAATCCTGGGTCATTCAATTGGAGATAGAGATTAAGATAAAGAAGGAGATGTATGCTATGACAAATGTCAGGTTGAAAATACAAAACTGAATACTGAAGATTTAGAAAGATATTGCGAAACATATTGGAGTTGGAAAGAGAAAATATGAGAAAAGATTAGTCACTAATATAAAGGGGAATCCCAAAGTCTTCTGCAGGCACATAAACAGCAAAAACAGAAATAGGGCCAAATCAGCACCAAAAAAGGGATTTACAAGTGGAGGCTGGTGACATGGTGTAGGTGTTAAATGAATACTTTGCATCTGATCTTATTTAGAAAGTAAATGTTACCTGACGAGTTCATGGTGACAGAAATCTTGCTCCCAGAAGAGTTCAAAATAGATAAGGAGGGGTTATTGAATAGATTGTCAGCATCTAAAATTGATAAGGTACTGAGACCCGATGAGATGCATCCAGGAGTACAGAAAGAAGTGGAAGTGTAAAGTGCAGTGTCACTGGCAATAATCTTTCATTCTTTGCTAAGCTCCAGGGTGGTGCCAGTGGACTGGATTATTCCAAATGATCTTTGATCACGGCATGGATAGGGTAAATAGACAAGGTCTTTTCCCTGGGTTGGGGGAGTACAGAACTAGAGGGCATAGGTTTAGACTGAGGCAGGGAAGATTTAAAAAGGATATAAAGGGCAACCTTTTCAACCAGAGGGTGGTGTGTGTATGGAATGAGTTGCCAGAGGAAGTGGTACAATTACAACATTTAAAAGGCATCTGGATGGATATATGAATAGGAAGGGTTTAGAGAGATATGGGCCAAATGATGGCAAATGGGACTAGATTTAGGATATGGATGAGTTGGACAAAAGGGTCTGTCTCTGAGCTGTATATCTCTAAGACTCTAAGGTTGTAGGATAATCCTAGCAATTATAGACTAGGCAGTTTAATTTTAAATATCAGGGAATAGTTATTCTGTATAGAATTAATAATTACATGGAAAAATGTGGGTTAATTAATTGGAATGTGGATATGAAGGACATGGACTTCAACAACGCACTCAATAGTGTTACTAGGTTATAGCTGATGGAATAAATGGGACAGTAATAAAATGTTTGAGTCTAACATGGCTTTGCACATGGGTAATCATGTCTCACAAACATGATTGAGTTTTTTGAAGAAGTAACAAAGAGGATTGATGAGGGCAGAGCGGTAGATGTGATCTATATGGACTCCAGTAAGGCATTCAACAAGGTTCTCCATGTGAGACTGATTAGCAAGGTTAGATCTCACGGAATACAGGGAGAACTAGCCATTTGGATACAGAACTGACTCAAAGATAGAAGACAGAGGGTGGTGGTGGAGGGTTGTTTTTCAGACTGGAGGCCTGTGACCAGTGGAGTGCCACAAGGATCGGTGCTGGGTCCTCTACTTTTTGTTACTTATATAAATGATTTGGATGCGAGCATAACAAATATAGTTGAAAATGTGTTGCTGGAAAAGTGCAGCAGGTCAGGCAGCATCCAAGGAGCAGGAGAATCGACGTTTCGGGCATGAGCCCTTCTTCAAGAATGAGGAAAGTGTGCCAAGCAGGTTAAGATAAAAGGTAAGGAGGAGGGACTTGGGGGAGGGGCGTTGGAAATGCGATAGGTGGAAGGAGGTTAAGGTGAGGGTGATAGGCTGGAGTGGGGGTGGGGGTGGAGAGGTCAGGAAGAAGATTGCAGGTTAGGAAGGTGGTGCTGAGTTCGAGGGTTGGGACTGAGACAAGGTGGGGGGAGGGGAAATGAGGAAACTGGAGAAATCTGAGTTCATCCCTTGTGGGTGGAGGGTTCCAAGGCGGAAGATGAGGCGCTCTTCCTCCAGCCATCGTGTTACTATGGTCTGGCGATGGAGGAGTCCAAGGACCTGCATTTCCTTGGTGGAGTGGGAGGGGGAGTTGAAGTGTTGAGCCACGGGGTGGTTGGGTTGGTTGGTCTGGGTGTCCGCAAGTAGGTGGCCTGTCTCCCCAATATAGAGGAGGCCACATCGGGTGCAGCGGATGCAGTAAATGATGTGTGTGAAGGTGCAGGTGAATTTGTGGTGGATATGGAAGGATCCCTTGGGGCCTTGGAGGGAAGTAAGGGGGGAGGTAAGGGCGCAAGTTTTGCATTTCTTGCAGTTGCAGGGGTAGGTGCCGGGAGTGGAGGTTGGGTTGGTGGGGGGTGTGGACCTGACGAGGGAGTCACGGAGGGAGTGGTCTTTTCGGAATGCTGATAGGGGAGGGGAGGGAAATATATCTCTGGTGGTGGGGTCCGTTTGGAGGTGGCGGAAATGATGATTGGTGGGGTGGTAGGTGAGGACCAGTGGGGTTCTGATTGGAGGGGCGGAGCTCAAGGGCGGAGGAGCGGGAAATGGACGAGATGCGGTGGAGAGCATCGTCAATCACGTCTGGGGAGAAATTGCAGTCTTTGAACATAGAACATAGAAGAATACAGCGCAGTACAGGCCCTTTGGCCCTCGATGTTGCGCCGATCCAAGTCCACCTAACCTATACTAACCCACTATCCTCCATATACCTATCCAATGCCCGCTTAAATGCCCATAAAGAAGGAGGCCATCTGGGTTATACGGTATTGGAACTGGTCCTCCTGGGAGCAGAACAAATATAGTTAGTAAGTTTGCAGATGACACCAAAATTGGAGGTGTAATGACAGTGAAGGAGGTTACCTCACATTACAATGAGATCTTGACCAGACAGGCCAATGAGCTGAGAAGTGGCAGATGGAGTTTAATTCAGATAAATGCAAGGTGCTGCATTTTGGGAAAGCACTTAATGGTAAGGTCCTAGGGAGTGATGCTGAACAAAGAGACCCTGGAGTGCAAGTTCATAGCTCCTTGAAAGTGGAGTCACAGGTAGATAGGATAGTAAAGAAGGTGTTTGGTATGCTTTCCTTTATTGGTCAGAGTATTGAGTACAGGAGTTGGAAGGTCATGTTGCGGCTGTACAGGACATTGGTTAGGCCACTTTTTGAATATTGTGTGCAATTCTGGTCTCCTTCCTATCGGAAAGATATTGTGAAACTTGAAAGGGTTCAGAAAAGATTTACAAGAATGCTGCCAGTGTTGGAGGATTTGAGTTATAGGTTGAGGCTGAACAGGCTGGGGCTGTTTTCCCTGGAGCATCGGAGGCTGAGGGGTGACCTTATAGAGGTTTACAAAATTATGAGGGGCATGGATAGGATAAATAAACAAAGCCTTTTCCCTGGGGTCAGGGAGTCCAGAACTAGAGGGCATAGATTTAGGGTGAGAGGGGAAAGATATAAAAGAGACCTAAGGGGCAACGTTTTCACACAGAGGATGGTATGTGTATAGAATGAGCTGCCAGAGGAAGTGGTGGAGGCTGGTACAATTGCAACATTTAAAAGGCATTTGGATTGGTATATGAATAGGAAGGGTTTGGAGGGATATCGGGCAGGTGCTGCCAAGTGGGACTAGATTGGGTTGGGATATCTGATCGGCATGGACGGGTTGGACTGAAGGGACTGTTCCCATGCTTTACATCTCTATGACTCTAGAGGCAAAGTACACAAGTGACCGTGGGGGCTTTCACATCTCATTCCTAACATTCATAAGGGCCCATGTTCCTGAAACATTCGCAGAATGAAAGCAAGAGCTGAAAGGCTGTCTGTTTTATCTCTTCAATACTTTAAGAGTACTGAAGCCAATCATTATGCCCTGGCTGCTCACATGCATATGATTTGCAAAATCGGTGCAGATCAGGAATCATTCCTGTCACTCAACTTAGGTTGACACTAGACTGTTCATTTGAATGAATTTCCATGAGTGTTGAGGCTTTAACAGATGGCTGCACTTCAGTAATTTCTGGCGTACTATCAAGAGACTTTGGATAATTGACAAAAGAAGCAGAGAATTTCTTCGATCAACAAATTGATAGGATGTAGAATGTGCTGCCTGAAATAGTGGTGAAAGTATATTTAATAATAACTTCCAAACAGGGAAATGTTTTAAAAGAAAAAAAAACACATAGAGCTATTGGGAATGAGCTGGACTAATTGAATAGCTTTTCCAAAGAGGCAGTGCAGATATGATATACTGAGTAAACACCTTGTGTTCTGCATGATTCACTTAAAAGTGCAGGTAGTGCTGTACAGTGGAATGACAAATCTGTTCGTTCAAATTCAATGGCTCCAAGAGTAAGACAGGTTCAGTCTGTCTAACCATCAAATTCTTTAAATAGCTCAATACTGTTTTCAAGGTTTGTAATATAAGTCTGAACTTACTTATTGACATTTATATAGCTGTAGAGTTTGCAGGAGCTTTTAATTAAACTGTACCTGGATAACAGGAAAAAGAAGTCCGACAAAAAAGTTGGAAATCCAGAGCACTGTGCCACCAACCATGAATGCAGCAGATCGACTGAACTGATCAAACATCTCGCCAGTAAGGACAAAAGGAATCCCTCCTGAAATAAAGACCGTGCACCAGTCAGGAATTAAAACATCATGGTTGATGCTAATGCACCAAACCAAGAGAACCTGAGAAAAGACCCAAGTTTGGGTTCAAGAAAAATCAAACTTTAAGTAATCGAATTGCACAATGTTCCTCTGCCTCTCTTATCAAACATCTCCGTACATGGTTTATTGTAAACTATTCTGTAGATTTGAAAGTAAGTTTAATAGTTTGCTCTGTACAGAACTGCCATTAAATTTCCAAATGCTGAATGAAAGAAATCACGTATTTCTTGAAATTGCATGCACAGTAATCTTAACAGTTGTGTTAGAATCGCACCTTCACCGAGCTTTCTACCGTCAGACTGATGTTTGCTTGGATAAAGGTAAAGTTGCCTCAGTCCCACAGACCATACAACGGTTCCCTCATTAGACAGAGGTGACTGGTGGTGGTTTAACCTGAGGGTCAATACGCCTCAGGCAAGGAGAGAGGATGAGAGTCCTTCATGATGAGGGAATTACAGAGTATCGGATAGTACAGGGGTTGAACCCACATTTTTGGCATCACTCTGCATTGCAAACCAACCATCCAGCCAACTGGCAGCTAAATGACTGGTCCCTTATGGGGCTGTGCGGTATCCAGATTAATATCACTGTCTTTTTATGGCGTGCCTTCATGGTCTCCTGGTAATGGTGAATATGGAACATAGCTTTGAACTTTGAGATCTCTCCAGAGTTTCCTTAGTAATCTTGGCAGGTTAAAGCCACAAAGGAATCCCTCCTGAAATAAAGACCGTGCACCAGTCAGGAATTAAAACATCATGGTTGATGCTAATGCACCAACCCAAGAGAACCTGAGAAAAGACCCAAGTTTGGGTTCAAGAAAAATCAAACTTTAAGTTCTGTACAGAGCAAACTATTAAACTTACTTTCAAATCTACAGAATAGTTTACAATAAACCATGTACGGAGATGTTTGATAAGAGAGGCAGAGGAACATTGTGGGACCAGTGGGCAGAAAAGATCCTAGTGCAATCTATTTGGCACCTATTTGGCTATGTGTCAGGAGATTAGGTTGTTTACCAATGTGTGAGAAACATTCCCCCTCTCCAATTTGCCTCTGAGTGAGGAAACTAATCCTGCGAGACATTTACTTAATGCAGTCTTCTGGGATTTGAACCCCCTACTCTTAATGAGGATCACACACACCCTGGCAATAGTTATAATGCTTTGATTTAATGCGACTGCTGGCAATAAATGTGTGAGGCCACTCTAAAGCTTGACAGTGAGTGGTCCTGGCTGAGGAAATTCACATTATTCCTGCCTCAGGTCTTTTGCTTTCCCCGCATGGGACAGAAGTAGAATTGACAGAATCATGGGAAGGACCCCTTTGTGGCTTTAACCTGCCAAGATTACTAAGGAAACTCTGGAGAGATCTCAAAGTTCAAAGCTATGTTCCATATTCACCATTACCAGGAGACCATGAAGGCACGCCATAAAAAGACAGTGATATTAATCTGGATACCACACAGACTATTACAAGGATAGCATTAAGTTATTCTAACTCTATTATGTGTTTCTACAATTGTTCAACTATCACTCCTTATTCACTTGAAATATTGGGTGAAATCTGACAGCTCTTGAAAACATCCTTCCTTCCAGATAAATGTGTCCATGAGTTTAGATTCCTTACAGTTTGGAAACAGGCCCTTCGGCCCTACAAGTCCACACCGACCCTCCGAAGAGTAACCCGAATGGGTCTCCGAAGAGACCCATTTCCCTCTGACTAATGCACCTTAACACTATGGGCAATTTAGCACGGCCAATTCACCTAACCTGCACATCTTTGGACTGTGGGAGGAAACCAGAGCACCCGGAGGAAACCCTTGCAGACACTGGGAGAATGTGCAAACTCCACTCCCAAGGCTGGAATTGAACCTGGGACCCTGGTGCTATGAGGCAGCAGTGCTAACCACTGAACCACCCCTCAGGATCTACTTTCAGGATCATCTTGGAGATTGCCAGTTAAGAAGCTACTTCTGAAGCAAAGAGAAAGACTCTCGGAGGAATCACGATTGCTGCCTTTCCCAACCATGGACCCATCACTAGGATATGGCTCCATTGGCTCACTGGTCTGCTGCTGGACTCAGCACTCAGTGGGAGGCTGTTCTGCTGCTGACCAGACCATGGTGAGGTCCATCCTGTTGCACACAAAATCCCCTCATGAGTGTCACAACCTTGCTTCCATTGCACATCTGTCTCATTGGTTCAGAGGCGGGAATAAATCTGGCTGCCCACTCAATTTGGACATTTCCTATTTCTTCTGTGATCCTGACTCTAAACTCAGCAGCTTTAGTCATAACTGATTCCACAAAATAACCCCATTTCTCTCTATACAGATAGTGCCTGACCTGCTGCATATTTCACTTTATATTTCTGATTTCCAGTATTTTGTCTGTAACCTGTCCCATTTTTCTTTCATATACATAGTACAGTTCTCATGCTCCACTGCATCACCAAAATAAAATTTATTTTAATTTCTGGGTTCATTAATAAAAAAAGTGAAATATTGGCAGACACAGAACTGTTATAAATTTATCACATCCACATAATGCACTAACTTATTTTTAACTAGGTTGCATTTTAGGAAGAAGAATATCCACTGCAGTCATCAAGTTATTTAATTGTATGCACTGCAATTAAATAAAAAATATAACATGCATTATACTCTAGTTGTAAAGCATGTTTGATCATTTCATTATAAAATAATTGAATATTAATTTTGCGAAATATCTGTATACATATTTAACATATAAATGTAAAATGTTTAGTCATATTATAATACTTAATAATTTTAGGGCATTGTTCAGGTGAAAGAAGATTGCCTGCTCCATCAAGATTTGCAGATGTCGGTGTTGGACTGGGGTGTACAAAGTTAAAAATCACACAATACCAGGTTATCGTCCAAATGATTTATTTGGAAGCACTATCTTTTGAAGTGCTGCTCCTTCATCAAGTGGTTGTACAGCAGGATTATATGACACAGAACTTATAGTAAAAGATCACAGTGTCATGCAATTGAAACAATATATTGAACAAACCTAGATTGTTGTTAATTCTTTCATTTTTTACAATGGATTGCAGGTTTCGGTTCATTGATATGTAAATCCCAGAACTTCGTTTACCTCACATTCTCAAGATAAGTTAAAGTTTTGTACAAAAAAAAGTGACATCTCAGCTCAGACAATGTATTAAAGAAGTGAGTTTAGTATCTGTTATTCCAATCTTGAGTCAGACTGGTTCTATTTCTAAAGTAGGAATTTATAAAATGTTTTATGGATTGACTGCCTGCAGATTGTGTGTTTTTTTATCAAAATAGAATATATCTGCAAATACAATTCTGCAAATGCAAATTCACCCCATAGACGTGTGTGCGCGCATATGTACATGCATGTGTGCATGCGTGCGTGTGGGAGAGAGATGGAGAGTGTGAGAGTGTGTGTTGAGTGAGCGTGACAGAGTATAAGCCTGTGACAGGGTATGCACGTGTGTGAGAGTGTGGGGGATGTATGTGTGTGTGTCTGAGAGCACGTGTATATGAGAGAGGGTCTGCGTGTAAGATTGCGTGTGTATTTGTGCTTGTATGTGACTGTGCGTGTGAAAGTGTATAGTGTGGTGGGGTCATATGTAGTGTGACATGAACCCAAGGTCCTGGTTGAAGCATGGGTACTGAACTTGGCTATCAGCTTCTGCTCGACCACTCTACGTTATTGCATATCCCAAAGTCTGCCTTGGAGGATGATCACCTGAAGATCCAAGGCTGAATGCCCTAACCGCTGAAGTGTTCCCTGACTGGGAGGGCACATCTCTGTCTGGCAATTGTTGTGCGGTGTCCATTCATCTTGATAGTCAAGTTCTGTACCAATGAAGATGGCCTAAACAGGGACCTTGGGTTCATGTCACAATACAGGTGACCCCCACTACATTATACACTCTCACACACACACTCACATATAAGCACACATTCACACACACTCCTACATACTCACCCACTCATGCAGACCCTCTCTCATACACACACACTCTCACAAATTTATACTCCATCACACTCACGCACATACTCGGCCAAGCACGCACACACACAAACACACACTCACATGGGCACACTCAGATGCACACGCTCACACTGTCTCTCTCTCTCACACACACATCTCTATGGGGTGAATTTGCATTTGCAGACGAGTTCTATTTTTGCTCATAAAGCTCACAACCTGCAGGCAGTCAATCCATGTGACATTTTATAAATTCCTACTTTGGAAATAGAACCAGTCTGATTCAAGATTGGGATACAGACAGACTCTATCCTCACACCTTTAATATATTGGCTGAGTTGAGATGTTCCTTTTTTTCATAAAACCTTAAGTTTTCTTAAGAATGTGAATTAAAAGAAGTTCTGGGATTTACATATTAATGAACCAAAACCTGCAACCCATTCTAAAAGATAAAAGATTTAACAGCAATCTAGGTTTGTTCAATATATCATTTCAATTGCATGATACTATGATCTTTTGCTAGAAATTCTGTCTTATGATTCTGCTCCACTGCTACCTGATGAAGGAGCAGTGCTCTGAAAGCTAGTACTTCTAAATAAACCTGTTGGACTATAACCTGGTGTTCTGTGATTTTTAACTTTGTCCACCCCAGTCCAACACTGGTGCCTCCACATCATGATTTAACAGGGACGAGTGCACCAATAACCATGCCCCACAGTTCCATAAACTATCACAACATGTAAAAATGTATAAAAACCCAATGAGACCAGCAAAATGACCAATTGGCCTGACTGACTAATACTCCGGAAAAGAAATTCACACCAGGTTATCATCAATTCAGAAAAAAAACTCTTTTTATACCCACACAAATTCAGGAACAGCAATGTATTGAAAGCATTTCTAAACTAAAGCTGTACAACTTAAAACCACTTTCCTTCAAAATTCCTAAATACAATCACACTTTTTTTTTGGAAAGAATGTAATGCATGCCATTGCAATAAACATTTTATCAAGTTTAGAATTTAATGTTAAAAATGTTTTATGTAATAAAACTCAGCATCACAAATTATGTACCATGAATTACTTGAAACACAGTGACTGCTTTAGACATACAATCATTCAGTGATGACATGATCAATCCATGGCAAGTGTATTTAGATTGATGGCTTTCTGCATTCAGAGGTGTATCAGTTTTTTAAAAAGTGCTATTTTATGCCTGTAGTCTTGGGCCAATTTAAATGTAATGGTATATGGGAAATTATTGCTTTCCTTGTGTGTTGTGGCTTTAAGAATAGTCGAGCGGTGATGATAAGTGAGATATTGACAGATTGTTCTAATTCTGCTTCTGTTCAGATTTAAATCCCCTATATAACACAAATATAGAAGGCATTGATACTTAGTGACTGCATCATATGAGCATGTGGACATACATTTGGCCCCTCAAGTTTGTTCCACCATTCAATAAAATCATGGCTGATCTAATAACTCTACATTTCCATTGACCTATAATAACTTTTCAGCACTTGGTTCACAAGAATCTAGCTACCTCTGCCTTAAAAATGTTCAAAGACTCTACTTCCACTATCTTTTAAGGAAGAACTTTACCAAAATGCCACACCTCACACTTTCTAAATTAAACTCCATCTGCCACTCCTCGGCACACGGCCCATCTGATCAAGGTCCTGTTGTACTCTGAGATAGTCTTCTTCACTGTCCACTACACCACCTATTTTAGTGTCCTCTGCAAAGCTACTAACCATGCCTCGTCTATGCACATCTAAATCATTTATATAAATGATGCAAAGCAGTAAATCCATCGTTGAACCTTGTAGCACACCACTGGTCACAGATCTCCAGTCCGAAATGCAACCCTCTACCACCACCCTGTGTCCTATCTTCAATCCAATTTTGCATCTAATTGCATCCCATGTTATCTAACCTTACTAACTAGTCTACCATGCAGAACCTTGTCTGAACACTTTGCTGATGTCCATATAAACAACATTTACCACTTCAATCTTCTTTGTCACCTGTTCAATTAAGATGGTGAGACATGGTTTCCCCTCCATACACAAAGCCATGCTGACTGTTCCTAATCAGTCATCGCCTTTTCAAATGCATGTAAACCCTGTCCCTCAGAATCCCCTCCAACAACTTAACCACTACTGATGAAAGGCTCACCTGTCTATAGTTCCCTGGTTTTCCCTTATAGTCTTTCTTAAGTAATGACATCACGTTAGCCAACCTCCAATCTTCTGCAGCTCACCAGTGGCTATTGATGGTATAAATATCTCAACAAAGGCCCCAGCAATCACATCCCTAGCTACCCACAGCATTCCAGTGTACACCTGATCAGGTCCCAGTGATTTATCCATCTTTATGTGTTTTAAGGCATCCAGGACTTCTCTTCTGCAATATGAAATCCCTCTGCCCTTCTTCAACTAAACAGAAAACGATAAGCATCAATTCTATAAGTGAGTTCATTGTCTGCCATTCAGGATAGGGCTCAGCTGGAAGCGTTCTGGTTGTTGTGTTTGGGTAGCTACCAATTTTGTTGCAGGACTCTCTGGTTTGCAGCAGTAGCTCACTCTGCTCCCTCGCTGACGCTACTTCTCAGATGCTGCCTGAACTGCTGTGCTGTTCCAGCACCACTAATCCAAAATCTGCTCCCTCACTTCCAGCCACTAGGTGCCGCTAATGGGATAGGTGCCAAGATACTGTGGAGAAAGTGAGGTTTGCAGATGCTGGAGACCAGAGTCGAGAGTGTGGTGTTGGAAAAGCACAGCAGGTCAGGCAGCATCCTAGCAGTAGTAGAGTCGTGTTTAGGGCAAGAGTCCTTCAGCAGGCATGAAGCTTGTGAGCCGAGGGGGGTAGAGAGATAAATGAAAGGGGGTGGGGTGGGGGGGAAGGTAACTGAGAGCATGAGAGATAGATAGAGGTGGGGGTAATGGTGATAAATCAGAGAGGAGGGTAGAGCAGACAGGTGAGAAGGAAGATGGACAGGCAGGACAGGTCATGAAGGTGGGATAAGGTGGGGTGAGGAGCAATAGGGAACTTTTGAAGTCCACATTGATGCCATGTAGTCACGGTGGCTCAGTGGTTCGCACTGCTGCCTCACAGCAACAAGGACCTTGGTTCGATCCCTCCCTTGGGCGGCTGTCTGTGTGGAGTTTGCACATTCTCCCAGGGTCTGCGTGGGTTTCCTCTGGGTACTCTGGTTTCCTCCTACAATCCAAAGATGTGCAGGTCAGGTGAATGAATTGGCCACGTTAAATTGCCCATATTGTTCAGGGATGTGTAGGTTAGGGGTAAATGTAGAGTAATGGGGAATCGATTTGGGTGGGATTCTCTTCGGAGGGTCGGTGCTGACTTGTAGGGTTGAAGGGCCTGTTTCCATACTGTAGGGATTGTATTCTATGGTTGGAGGGTCCCAAGGTGGAACATGAAGCGTTCATCCTCCCGGGGTTAGCATTCATCTGCTTCACCCTCCTCTCTAACCTATCACTATTATCCACACCTCCATCTACCTATCGCACTCTCAGCTACCTTTCCTGCTGGCCTCACCCCCCTCCCATTTATCTCTCTACCCCCTTGGCTCACAAGCCTCATTCCTGATGAAGGACTCTTGCCCGAAATGTCGATTCTCCTGCTCCTCAGATGCTGCCTGACCTGCTGTGCTTTTCCAGCACCACATCCTCAGCCAAGATACTGTACCAGGCTATGGAAATACCCCTTACCCACAGAATTTACCAATGCCTAGACAGGCATAGGGCATTTTGAGCTTTGAGTATCTATCCAATGCTCAATCAGAAGGGAGTCAGGGACTTCATCCCCACTAATGTCAGATCCAGAATGATTTCTGTTGTTTTTATCTGAATTCTTTCTGCTAGATATACATGGATATAATATGGAGATTCAATCCAATTTGGTGTCAACTTCATTGGATTCAGCGAAATGATTTGTATTTCAACATTTCTTTTGTTATGTATATAGTTGGAGGTGCAGCCCCTTTCAGAGAGCTGGTCAGGTGACCCTGAGAGACAGAGCTTGGGTCCAGCCTAGAACCGGTTGTGGAGGTGTGAGCATTGTCAAGAAAGTGTTCCTGTTCAGATTTACAATTTGTCTACCTATACATTTGTATATAATTCCTTGTTCCAAAGAAGGTATCAATATATCATTTTTCACTTTCACAGTTGCTAGCACATAATTTGATAACAATTGCAATATTTAGCCAACTAATTTGACTAAATTCTTTTCCTAAGGCATTACAGAGCATATGGTTAAATAAAATGTGACAAATACTTTCTAATTTGACACCAGTGTCACTTTGCATTTCTCAGCATTACGTACCATCTGGCTGCTTTAATCTTAAATCTATAAGATTTTATGCTGTATTCATCTCTTAGGAACATTCTCATGGCTGCAAACTCTGCAGCCCCCCCCCAAATAGTCCATGTCCTGAATTGGCCTGGAATTTCCTATGGCCTATTTTCATGTTGACACCTTTAACTGTATAAAAGTAGGCACTGGGGTGGAAGGGGTGGGGTCACTTCACCATGGGAAGTCCTGCATTCTTGCCCTGAAAGGGAGAAAATATAAGGCCTACATGAGGAGAGATTATCACTACCTAGAAATGGAAGTGAGCTCAACTGGGGTAGTGGAGGACAGGGGTGCTGATGGTATTGTGGCTATAGATCACACCCTCAATCAATGATAGTAAATTAGAATTCCCTCACATTCACAATGAATTGGGAAATCTGGTTCAACTTAGTAGCATCGCAGTGAAGGAACTTCAGTATTCACAAAAGCAAAGACGTAATTCTCCAATTAACTGCATTAGTTTTACAAAAGTATGTTTGTTCGTATCTACATTTGCTGAAATAGCCCAGTTGGTTATCACCAATAACACATCACTAGGTCATTAAAACTCAGGTTGCTTTGTGATATCCCCTGGAATCACAATGATTATTATGATAGCATATTTGCTCTAAGCCTGTGGTTTTTAGAAAGTCACTACAACGTAGTTCCACTGAATAATTCTAGATGAGAGTTTAGTTCATAAATGTCAGTGCGTACCAAATTACCTCATTCATGCCACTTCATTACAATGCATCACTTTGGCAAATAGAAAATGCATAAATCAACATGACCTTCCATGAGGCATGGACATAATGTGCATTAGAATCATGGGAAAAAGATGGAGGAGGAGGAGGTGGGTGTAGTGGTAAAAATTGTTAATTATTATCACTATTTTCCGATGCACCTGAATACAAAGGTGTGAAGTGAGCAAGGTGATGACAGGCTTTTGAAGGCATGATGGTGATAATTATATTTTCTCCTCTGGCCTTTGTCAGGGTATTCACAACAACACCTTTGTGTTTTAAAAGCATCTTTAAGATAATACACTATCCCAAAGCATTTTACAGAAACTTTGGCAAGGTTTGGGCCGGCACCTACTTGAACATCCTGCTCCAAATGATTTTCTGGGCCTGAAAGCTTTCTCTAATTAAGTGTTATTTTTCCTTGGCAAATCGAAATTCCCATAATGCAACAATGTTGCAAGCCAGACTGAACCAGTCTTCCAAAGTTTTAAATATTTATTTCATAAGCAAAGCGTTTTTCAGTTCTCTGCTCAGCATACAGGATTCATCCTTCATCACATATGTCCATTGCTTCTGTTTTGACCATTATCCTTCAGACTTTGTTTTATTGATTATTGATATTTTTCTTCTCACTTCACAACTGCCTTTAAATGTTTCCTCTTCAGTTTAGAGAACTTAGAGTGATAGAGATGTACAGCACGGAAATAGACCATTCGGAACAACACGTCCATGCTGACCAGTTATCCCAATCAAATCTAGTCCCACCTGCCAGCACCCAGCCCATATCCCTCCAAACCCTTCCTATTCATATACCCATCCAGATGCCTTTTAAATGTTGCAATTGTACCAGCCTCCACCACTTCCTCTGGTAGCTCATTCCATACACGTACCACCCTCTGTGTGAAAACGTTGCTCCTTAGGTCTCTTTTATATCTTTCCCCTCTCACTCTAAACCTATGCCCTCTAGTTCTGGACTCCCCGACCCCAGGAAAAGACTTTATCTATTTACCCTATCCATGCCCCTCATAATTTTGTAAACCTCTATAAGGTCACCCCCTCAGCCTCCGACGCTCCAGGGAAAACAGCCCCAGCCTGTTCAGCCTCTCCCCATAGCTCAAATCCTCCAACACTGGCAACATCCTTGTAAATCTTTTCTGAACTCTTTCATGTTTCACAACATCTTTCCGATAGGAAGGAGACCAGAATTGCATGCAATATTCCAATAGTGGCCTAACTAATGTCCTGTACAGCTGCAACATGACCTCCCAACTCCTGTACTCAATACTCTGACCAATAAAGGAAAGCATACCAAACGCCTTCTTCACTATCCTATCTACCTGTGACTCCACTTTCAAGGAGCTATGAACTTGCACTCCAGCGTCTCTTTGTTCAGCATCACTCCCTCGGACCTTACCATTAAGTGCTTTCCCAAAATGCAGCACCTTGCATTTATCTGAATTAAACTCCATCTGCCATTTCTCAGCCCATTAGTTGATCTGGTCAAGATCCTGTTGTAATCTGAGGTAACCCTCTTCGCTGTCCACTACACCTCTAATTTTGGTGTCATCTGCAAACTTACTAACTGTACCTCTTATGCTCGCATCCACACCATTTATGTAAATGACGAAAAGTAGAGGACCCAGCACCGATCTTTGTGGTACTCCACTGGTCACAGGCCTCCAGTCTGAAAAACAACTCTCCACCACCACCCTCTGTCTTCTATCTTTGAGCCAGTTCTATATCCAAATGGCTAGTTCTCCCTGTATTCCATGAGATCTAAGCTTGCTAATCAGTCTCCCATGGGGAACCTTGTCGAACTCCTTACTGAAGTCCATATAGATCACATCTACTGTTCTGCCCTCATCAATCTTCTTTGTTACTTCTTCAAAAAACTCAATCAAGTTTGTGAGACACGATTTCCCACGCACAAAGCCATGTTGACTATCCCTAATCAGTCCTTACCTTTCCAAATACATGTACATCCTGTCCCTTAGGATTCCCTCCAACAACTTGCCCAGCACCAACATCAGGCTCACTGGTCTATAGTTCCCTGGCTTGTCCTTACCACCCTTCTTAAACAGTGACACCATGTTAGCCAACCTCCAGTCTTCCAGTACCTCACCTGTGACTATTGATGATACAATATCTCAGCAAGAGGCCATTCTATATTGGGGTCAGTTTCCATCTTAAAGGAAATTTTAATAATAGCTTTTTGTTTTGCAAACATTCCTGCCACGAAGTTAAAGGGTGATTTGTGACAATTCCCCTGCATGACCTGCTCAGGATTCCTTGGCTGACTTCTGTGCTGTAAGATTTTATTGTTGCAAATGTTGCTTGTGTTGCACCCATTTCTTTTGACCTGGTGGGTTTCATTACAGTTCAAAAATAGCACTGCACCACATGTGTACATTCTGTACAGACTGTGTTGTGCAGACACAATTTTGGGTAAGTTATTAACACAGATGGAATAAGCATGCACAAAATATGCAAAGTCAGCGGATCATGATGTCAATCAGAATCTATTACTAATTTGATACCACAGGTAGTATTTTCAAACTCAATATTTCAGCTAACCAAGACTCCTTGGCCTACATGACAGGGAGAGTGAGCAGTGGTGACTCAAACCTCTCGAAGTAGAGGGAGAAGTATGCAAGGTGAGGGGAGAAGGGTTCTAAGCAGAAAGTCATATCTACCTGGGGTCTTAAGGGAGTATTACTCTTACCTCAAGATTAGTAAAGAGACGTATGCACACATTTCCATTCCACTAATGCCGGAATTCCTGAAATGTGCCATTTGTTGCATATGTAACTGTAGTTTCAAAGCACAACAAGATCATATTAACAGTGGCAGTGAAGGTAACCATGGGCATGGAGTGTTTTTTCTGCCAGTTCCCACAAATTTTGCTGGCCTATTGCATCAAAGCCTGCATTGGAAAACCCTAGGGCACGTTAGAGCTCTGACGTCCTTTTAAATTATTTGTCAGATGTTCTTTCTGCTTGGACACTCTTCCCTAGACATATACTCCTCCTGCTTCAACCAGAACACACATCCATTTATTACTCATCAAGTCTCTTTTGTGAATTTGAAAACATAAAATATTATTTTTTGTAATGTTCAAGAGATGGATATACAGTCATTCTGCTTTCATATTTGGTTATTGATTGTCCATTTCAGGCTGTTTCAGCTTGCTATGAGTACTTCTTCCATTGGTTGTCACAGTCTGAATGGTGTACTATTCATGGTTCTAAGTTATTGTTATCTTCTTATTAGGGTCCCCACATTTGGTGCTTAACGTTGTATAGTTTGAACTGCAAGTTAATGCTTAGTTCTGTAATTTATTTAAAAAAGAACATTTTATTTTATCTTTGCCTTCTGGCTGTTTGCATTTTTGAACTTAGGTTCAATTCATATGCCTTCTATGTTTTCGAAGCAAATAGTTTTTTAAAAAGCCAGCAGTTTGCCAGCTCTCTGTAAGAAGTACTGACGTAGTCTCACTCCCTTCACTTTCCCTTGTACTCTTGCAATATGAAGACACGTCACATAGAAAAATATGTAAACTAATCCTGCAGGGTAATCTCAGCCAACACTAATTTGACTGCACTTCTGGTGTCATTGCAGTAACTGCCTACTGCTCATGAAGATACCAAAGCCACAACATGAATCAGGCTTACAGCAAAGGTCAGAAAGGATTGAAGATACTGATCCAAATGAACAGTGGGTTCTAGTTCCAACCAGTGACCTCATCTTTCAATGTGCAAAGATTTAAATCATAGAGCAGATAATAAAAGAAAAACTTGAATTTCTATAGTCCTTTTCATGAGCATCAAAGTGTTTTCCAGCCAATGAAAAAAAATTAACGTTGCAATGTAGGATGTCCAACAATTAATTTGGGATAAACAAGTGTCGACAAAGAGCAATCTCTTTGTAGATGATGCTTTAGAGATAAATATTATTGAAAATGCGCAGACTCTTTTTTTGGATAGTGCCATGGAATTGCCTGAAAGTAGATGGAACCTCAGTTTACCATCTGGCAGGACTCAAAGGAATGGTTTCCGGAAATGAGATTAATGAGTCAGAGGGTGTTTTGAGAAGGCATTGTACTCAGAGGAAGGGTGCAAAGCTCAGGGCACTAAAAGGCACAGATGTCTCTTCCTATTCTTATTCCTCCTAGAGAAGAAGAAAAGCAAACGTAATTAAATTAATTTGTCATTCTGGGTCATATGATCCCCAACACATTTGTAACCAGGTTACACTGCAGGCAATTACTGAATCACAGAAGATCTATTGTGCACAAAGAGGCCATTCGATCTATTGTGTCTATGCCAGCTCTCTGTAAGAACTACTCACCACTCCCACTCCCTTGACTTTCCCCTGTACCCTTGCAAATCTTTCCTTTTCGGGGAATGGTCCAATCATGAATGACTTGATTGAACCTGCATTCTTTTGATCAGCAAGTGAAAAGTATGGTAAATCATAAAATCCAGCCCTGAGATTTTTTTATGACTGATTAGTTCGATATTTTTAACTTAAGGGTTAGGGCAGAGTTATCAATAGCTCAGATTGAACTAAGAGCCAATGGCATTTATGTTGCTTCTGCACAACCATTTGGAGGTTCTGTAATGTCAGCTCATATTGGAATAAAATTACAACACAGAGAGATGGTTTTCAGATTATAATTGTTAATGTACAGTAGATATATATTGAGTTTTATTATTAGACCCCCTCCTATTATCACA
This sequence comes from Chiloscyllium plagiosum, assembly GCF_037043375.1. NCBI lineage: Eukaryota > Metazoa > Chordata > Chondrichthyes > Orectolobiformes > Hemiscylliidae > Chiloscyllium > Chiloscyllium plagiosum. The sequence goes on from NW_028270139.1 coordinate 21,630,614, forward strand.
GATGCAAATATCCAGTCAGACAATTAACCTAGGACGACAATTCTGCAATCTGTGGAACACTATACAACAAACCAACAAGCCACAAATAGCTTTCCATCTGTTGTAGTTTAAATTGTATTACCAATGCTAAAATAATCACTCAGAATATTGTCACAAACGACAGCACTGGAATGATCGTTGTTATCGTGATCATAAATATGAACTTTCTCCTACAAACCTCACTTATTTGTCTAGATTTCAAATCATGCTTGCATCTTCAGAATAATGATTTTCAATGTGAGTTGATGCAGATAGACATGACAGAATTACATCAGTTTTGTATTCCCATAACAGACCGATAAGCAGGCACTATTGTGGCTACATGAGAAAACATCAGTTCAGCGTAATGTCTGTGGATTAAAGAAGGAATACGTTTGGGCACTGAAGATAGGTGAGGATTTAACTGCACTTTCTAGTCGAGTGACAGTCAAGAAAAACCCAAACACTCGATAGAAGCTTTCCCTGTGATCATGTACATAAGCCTAAAGCTAAAATGCATCACAATTTTGACAACTATGCATTCCGTACCTAATATAGGAACTAAGATAATCTGTAAGAAGTATTTATTAGCAACAGTGATGAAAAATATGTAATATCATAATTTTGGGTTAAAGAGGCTCAGTGCATATTTTAGTTTTATCTTAATTTTTAGTTAAAATTATTGTATAGTCTTGCCTTCAAATAGAATTTATTGCATGGTGATAAAAAGTTCGTTTTCAATTGGAGCCCTAATATGGAATAGAATTTACTGTTCTGGCTTTATTGGTATGCTGTATTTGAACAAAAGGTTCTTACCTTATAAAGATTTTAGATTTCAAACCATATCCTTGTTCAATTTCATTGGCACAGTGCATTGCTTTTGGAACAGATTGGTCAGTTTTTCATTCCTCTATTTCCATAGGTATCAAGGCAACAACACTAAGAATGCCCAGTGGTACTAGTTATTGGCACTATCATGGATCGTAGAATCCCTACAGTGTGAAAACAGGCCCTTCAACCCAACAAGTTCACACTGACCCTCTGAAAAGTATCCCGCCCAGACCCATTACCCTATCCTATTATTCTACATTTACCCTGACTAGTGCACCTAACCTATACATCCCTGAACAGTATTGGCAATTTAGCATGGCCAAATTTAGCTAAGCTGCACATCTTTGGACTGTGGAAGGAACCCGGAGCACTTGGAGGAAACCTAAGCAGACACGGGAAGAATGTGCAAACCTCACACAGACAGTCGCCTGAGGGTGGAATTGAACCCGGGTCACTGGCGCTGTGAGGCAGCAGTGCTAACCACTATAAATATTGAGAGGTGTTTTTGGCTCTCTCTTTCATCGACTTGTGACAGGTGATAGGCATTTAGGCAGTGGATAATGGATCTTTTTTTAATTTTACAGGGACATTTTAAACTAAAGTCAAATTCAGCAAAGCAGTGCACAAAAATATACAGTTGAAACTTTATTGCTGGAACAGCACAGCAGGTCAGGCAGCATCCAGGGAACAGGAGATTCGACGTTTCGGGCACAGGCCCTTCTTCAGGAATGAGCAGAGAGTGTTCAGCAGGAGAAGATAAAAGGTAGGGAGGAGGGACTTGGAGGAGGGGCGTTGGAAATGTGATAGGTGGAAAGAGGTCAAGGTGAGGGTGATAGGTCGGAGTAGGATGGAGGCGGAGAGGTCAAGAAGAAGACTGCAGGTCAGGAAGGCGGTGCCGGGCTGGAGGGATTCGGCTGAGACAAGGTGGGGGGAGGGGGGATGAAGAAACTGATGAAGTCCAAGTTCATCCCCTGTGGTTGGAGGGTTCCCAGTCGGAAGATAAGACGCTCCTCCTCCGACCGTCGCGTTGTTGTGGTTTGGCGGTGGATGAGTCCAATGACCTGCATATCCTCGGTGGAGTGGGAGGGGGAGTTGAAATGCTGTGCTACAGGGTGGTTGGGTTGGTTCGTCCGGGTGGCCCAGAGGTGCTCTCTGAATCGCTCCGCGACGGTCGGAGGAGGAGCGTCTTATCTTCCGACTGGGAACCCTCCAACCACAGGGGATGAACTTGGACTTCACCAGTTTCTTCATCTCCCCTCCCCCCACCTTGTCTCAGCCGAATCCCTCCAGCCCGGCACCGCCTTCCTGACCTGCAGTCTTCTTCTTGACCTCTCCGCCTCCATCCTACTCCGACTTATCACCCTCACCTTGACCTCTTTCCACCTATCACATTTCCAACGCCCCTCCTCCAAGTCCCTCCTCCCTACCTTTTATCTTCTCCTGCTGAACACTCTCTGCTCATTCCTGAAGAAGGGCCTGTGCCCGAAACGTCGAATCTCCTGTTCCCTGGATGCTGCCTGACCTGCTGTGCTGTTCCAGCAATAAAGTTTCAACTTTGATCTCCAGCATCTGCAGACCTCACTTTCTCCACAAAAATATACAGACTCAACTCTCACCAACATTGCTAGGAATCGGAATGCATATGCAAAGCTATCACAGTCTGCCAAGAGAACTGTCACTTGCTTCCACAATCAACTTCATCCTGAATTTCTCAAAAGCACTGATCACAGCCAAGTTTCTGCAAGATACTGCTTTATCAGATTACCAGTTGAGTTACCTGTCAGCCAGGATGTATTTCAGCATGAAACATGGAATCATTTGTGACAGCGATTATTGAAGGTCAGTTATTTCAGCCCCAGCACTTTACTGTAGGAGTTCCTCAGGGTACTGTCCTCAGCCTAACCATTTTCATCAATGGCTTTCCCTCTATCACAAAGAAAAGATGGGAATATTCACTGGTGATTACACAATGTTCACCATCATCCATGAGATCTCAATGTTGATGAATGTGTGTTTGTTATGAAGGTGTAGGTGTGTACTGTACCTTTAAGAGAGAGTGGAATCTGGCACGGACTTAGAGAGGCACAGAGTGTACTGAAAGATTTTAAAATATAACATTTGGTTGACACAAAAGCTGATGATGTGTTGCCATGGTACAAAAAACAAATTCAAATTTGGCCAATCAGCTTAAATTATGCCCCAGCTCCCAAAATCCAATTGAATTTGAATTCTAGTGTTTTGAATGACATCAAACTAATGAAATGATCTGATATTTTGGGGCATAAAATCGGACATTTTGAACAGTTGGGGGAGTACAGCAAAGGGCAGCCAAGCAAGAAATAGACTGCTAGCAGAATAGCTCTCTGTAAGGTACCTGTCCAAGAGAATGTTGTGCAGCAGAAGACCAAAGAAAAGACAACACAGAAAAATCTACAAAGTGAAATCAACAAAGGAGAATCGACAAAGCTGGCTGGTTTTGAAATGTGATTTTTTTTCTGTAAATCTTAATCAATTTTTTTATTGGACAAGTGTTGCTGGGGGGCAGGTAAAAGATAGGTTTAATGTACACTGCTGGACTTAAAGAATAAAATTGTTAATTTTTACTTTAAATACTGATAGATCTTTGCCTCTTGAAATTTAACAGATTACTGCACAAGGTGAGCTTTTCTGTGTGTCGGGTTTAAATTAGCAGAGGGGTTTGACCCATGTCGTAACAGTTTTCAACAGTTGTTCTTTTAGTGCAAATATTGTCGAAAGATGAGCAATTGATCCATTCCAGATATAGGAGATAAATCTGACTTAAGTAAGGTGTAATCACTTAGAAGCTAACAATATATGTGACTCAATTCATTGTATTTGATCAGCAAATCAAATTCAGTCTACGTTTTGATTCTGTTGGAATGAGTGAACAATGTTCATAAATGCATCTATGTCTCCTAATACATGGAACATAAGAAATTGGGCCAGGAATTGGTCCTTTTCCCCCTTGAGGGCATTCTGCCATGCAATGTGATCATGGCTGACTTCATGCTTCAATTTCAATTCCTTATCCACTTACCACATCCCTTGATTACCTGAGACTCGAAGCTGTATTTTGAATCTGAGATTGGTAGGCATATAATTTGTCTGCCATATCCTGCCCCATAATCCCTATAATGGATTCTAGAAAGTGGAAGCATTAAAAACATAAGCATATACTTATTGGCACATTTAACATAGTAAGATGTCCCATGGTGCTTAAAGAGGTATCAATTGAAAGAGATTGATGTAGGGTTGGATCAAAGGCTGACTGGCAAGCGGCAGATATTTGAGGCAAATTAGCATTAATTAAGGGCTCTACTAAGGGATCCATAGTAAATGTTGGAGTCACTGGCTATCCTCTGGAGAGCTTTCCCTCCAGGATCATGGATATTTGCAATAGTAGGTATTCACTGGTATTTCTCCCTTAATGTCACATCAGCAACTTGAAGATCAGCCACTGTGCTGCCAATCTCTGATCGCTCAAGGGCCTTTGAATAGCCTACCAGTGTTCAAAGCCCACTCACCAACTGAACAACGAGCCCAATCCCTGGCCTTTAATTGGCTGGAGCATTGCAACTGTGGCGGTTATAATATAAAGGACACCATGTGGGGTTAGGGCCCAACCCTATGTCCAGTTTCCAAACTCTGACTTAAGATGAACGTAAAGGTCACTGGACCCAAAACGTTAACTCTGATTTCTCTCCACAGATGCTGCCAGACCTGCTGAGATTTTCCAGCAATTTCTGTTTTTGTTTCCGATTTATAGCATCCTCTTTCAGTTTCTTTCTCTCTCTGACTTAAGGTTCTGCCACAACTCAGTCTTAAAGGATCAAACTCTTATCCAGAACATGTGCCCCCATGTTTTAGCATGTTTTAGCATCTCCAGCTAGAGAAAACAATCTCTCAATGTCTACCCTGTCAAGGCCCATCAGAAGCTTGTTTGCTTTAGTTAAATCACATCTCATTACTCAAAGTTCCAATATGAACCCAATTTACTTAAGACTTTCATCACAGCACAATGCTCTTAGCCCAGAAACCAATCTATGTGGACCTTGGCTGTGCAACCTCCAAAGCAATTACATCCTTCCTTAGTCATGAATACTGAAACTATGCCTCGTATTTCCTAATGTGGACTCACCAAAAGACGATTAATAGTTCTGTAGCAACTTCAGGAAGCTCTATCGTTAAAATTCTAAACACTGACTTAATAAAGAAAACTACTATAAGCAAGATGAAAGTTTTTCACCTAGAAAGTAGGAAAAGGAATTGTGCTAATGCAGTTTTGTTCACAATGTCAGGTCATTGTGAAACACTTTACACCCAACGGACTTTTTTCCAAGTAGTTGAGCAGTTGAAATGTACACAATGTGCCAGCTACTTTGAGGATGGCAAGATCCCATAAAAAGCTAGGGAATAATCCTCAAATAAACTGTTTCAGTAATGTTGGTTGTTGGATGATAATTGGTCAGAAGACCGTAAAGAACACCATCTCTGTTTTTCATATAGTGTACAGAATTAATCTTAGAGGGCTCTCATCCACCATCTCAGTCAAAAGTGATACCTCTGGCAGAGTAGCAGTACTTCTGGACTGTATTAAAATGTCAGCCTAGACCTTGTATTCAAGTCACCTTTCTTACTGACAGTAGGCTAAATTTTATTATTTACACAGTACATTTTCTGCACAGTCATCCAGAAAATTGATTCAGAATCAGGCCCTTAGACCCAACCGGGTCATACCGAACTTCCAAAGAGTAACCCACCCAGATCCATTCCCCTACATTTAATGCTGACTCATGCACCTAACCTATACATCCCTGAACACTATGGGCAATTTAGCATGGCCAATTCATCTAACCTACACATCTTTGGATTGTGGGAGGAAACCGGAACACCCGGCAGAAACTTGCGCAGACTTGGGGAGAATGTGCAAACTCCACACAGACAGTCACCTGAGGCTGAAATCAAACCCAGGTTCCTGGTGTTGTGAGGTAGCAGTGCTAACACTGTTCCACTGTACTGTCTCCTCCACTATATCACCTTCATTTCTCTGTTTAAATTTGATGGGTTTCTTTTGTGTAAATAGCTTGCCCCTTGCAGGTAGATGTGTTCCAGGTTGCTCTTGTTGTCTGAGGCTGTGGGTTTGGAAGGTTATGCCAAAGAAGGGTTTGTGAGTTTCTGAAGTGCCTCTTGTAGGTGGCACTGTGCTGCCACTTGTGTAGATGGCAAGATGGCAGAGGGAGTGAACATTTAAGGTGGTGAATGAGATGCCAGTCAAGTGGGTGTCTGTTGTTAGAGCCTTCTCACTCAAGCAAGTTAAGAGTGTTCCATCCTGACTTGTGCATTGTAGATGGTAGACAAGCACTAGAGAGTCAAGAGGTGGGTTATTAGTTGTAGAATTCGTAACATCTGACTTTCTCTTGTAGTGACAGTATTCATACAGCTGGTCCAGTTTTGTTTCTGGTCAACAGCAACCTCCAAGGTGTTGATAGTGGGGATTCACTGATAGCAATTGCGTTGAATTGTTTAGGGAAGTTGGTTAATTTCTGTTTTGGAGATAGTCATTACTGGCCTTTGTCGAGGGTGAATGTTATTTGAGCCTGAGTCAGAATGTAATCTTGTTCTTGTTGCATGTGGGTAACAACTGCTTCATAATGTGAGGAATGTAAGTAACACTTGTGGAAAGAGTTTTCTTGATCTCCATTGACTTCAATTTTACTCAGATTGCAGATGCCATAATCTCATTTTATAACTGGAGTTTAACTCTTCTGTGTATGTTTTAACTCAGTCTGTAAGGAGATCAGAGTGTTCCTGGTGGAAGCCAAACTAGGCATTGGTCAGCAGGTTATTGCCGAGTACGTACCACCTGGTGTTCTGTCAAGGACACCAGCAATCACCATCAGAAATAGACCCACTGAAAATTCTTTTCCCCTCCATTTCTCATCTCCTCCTCACATACAGTCACCCTCCTTGGATGTATTGCTTCTCTGGAGTGAATTCCATTTACCATATTTTACCCACAATGTCCACAGCCTTCTTCCTTATTATCAACTTCACTTGGATTTTTTGTAGCTGTGAAAATCTTATTTATTGCCCTGCAATTGGGCAGAACTAATAAAAGAACAATATCACAACACTTTCGACTAATGTATCACTGTGAAAAAGGGATATCGACCAGAGAGAAATAATAGTACTGGATGCTGAAAGTTGGCCTACAGCTGATGCACCTGAAAGAAGCCTTCCCCACAGATGTAACAGGCTAGTGATGGGCTAATCGAGGAGAGCAGTCGAAATACGAGCCTTGGAAGCTGTAGGTCAATCTGATCAATCAGGAGATCCAGCAAAATCAGGACAGGACCTAATTTTAGTTCATTGTATCATAGAATCCCTACCGTGGGGAAGCAGGCCATTCAGCCTATCGAGTCCATACTGGCCCTCTGAAGAACATCCCATCCAGACGAATCCCCCTGTAAGCCTGCATTTCCCATGGATAATTCGCCTAGATCGAATTCCATTTACCATTTTTTTGCCAACCATACCAGTCCATCCCTAACTTCATTCTGTCCACAGTTTTCTTCATTTTCAACCGTACTTGATGTTTTTTGCACAGAATATATTAGTTTGCAGCTGAGAAATCTACTTATTGCACTGTTAGTGGCTTGAGCTGATCAAAGACCAATACCACAATCCTTTCTACTGATTTATTACCATGAAAAAGGGAGAAGTAGTTTATATACAGATTAGTTTATGAGTGCCACTAACAACACTGCATCTTTATAAATCATTTATTATGTCACAGGGAACTACGATCATTCTTTCACTGCTACCTCAATCTCTATATATCATCATGCATTTATTGTTCAGTTAAATATTGCAGAGAAAGCAATGACAAAGGGAATAGTATAGAGTCATAGAGTCATAGAGATGTACAACATGGAAACAGACCCTTCAGTCCAACCCGTCCATGCCGACCAGTTATCCCAACCCAATCTATTCCCATCTGCCAGCGCCTGGCCCATATCCCTCCAAACCCTTCCTATTCATATACCCATCCAAATGCCTCTTAAATATTGCAATTGTACCAGTCTCCACCACATCCTCTGATTGCTCATTCCATACACGTACCACCCTCTGCATGAAAAGGTTGCCCCTTAGGTCTCTTTTATATCTTTCCCCTCTAATTCTGGACTCCCCAACCCCAGGGAAAAAACTTTGTCCATTTATCCTATCCACGCCCCTCATAATTTTGTAATCTTCTATAAGGTCACCCTTCAGCCTCCGACACTCCAGGGAAAACAACCCCAGCCTGTTCAGCCTCTCCCTGTAGCTCAGATCCTCCAATCCTGGCAACATCCTTGTAAATCTTTTCTGAACCCTTTCAAGTTTCACAACATCTTTCTGATAGGAAGAGGACCAGAATTGCATGCAATATTCCAACAGTGGCCTAACCAATGTCCTGTACAGCCGCAACATGACCTCCCAACTCCTGTACTCGGTACTCTGACCAATAAAGGAAAGCATATCAACCGCCTTCTTCACTATCCTATCTACCTGCGACTCCACTTTCGAGGAGCTATGAACCTGCACTCCAAGGTCTCTTTGTTCAGCAACACTCCCTAGGACCTTACCATTAAGTGTATAAGTCCTGCTAAGATTTGCTTTCCCAAAATGCAGCACCTCGCATTTATCTGAATTAAACTCCATCTGCCACTTCTCAGCCCATTGGCCCACCTGGTCCAGATCGTGTTGTAACCTGAGGTAACCCTCTTCGCTGTCCACTACACCTCCAATTTTGGTGTCATCTGCAAACTTACTAACTATACCTCTTATGCTCGCATCCAAATCATTTATGTAAATGACAAAAAGTAGAGGGCCCGGCACTCCACTGGTCACAGGCCTCCAGTATGAAAAACAACCCTCCACCACCACCCTCTGTCTTCTATCTTTGAGCCAGTTCTGTATCCAAATGGCTAGTTCTCCCTGTATTCCATGAGATCTAACCTTGCTAAACAGTCTCCCATGGGTAACCTTGTCGAATGCCTTACTGAAGTCCACATAGATCACATCTACTGCTCTGCCCTCATCAATCTTCTTTGTTACCTCTTCAAAAAACTCAATCAAGTTTGTGAGACATGATTTCCCATGCACAAAGCCATGTTGACTATCCCGAATCAGTCCTTGCCTTTCCAAATACATGTACATCCTGTCCCTCAGGATTCCCTCCAACAACTTGCCCACCACCGAGGTCAGGCTCACCAGTCTATAGTTCCCTGGCTTGTCCTTACCACCCTTCTTAAACAGTGGCACCATGTTTGCCAACCTCCAGTCTTACGGCACTTCACCTGTGACTATCGATGATACAAATATCTCAGCAAGAGTCCCTGCAATCACTTCTCTAGCTTCCCAAAGAATTCTCGGGTACACCTGATCAGGTCCTGGGGATTTATCCACCTTTAACTATTTCAAGACATCCAGCACTTCCTACTCTGTAATCTGGACATTTTGCAAGATGTCACCATCTATTTCCCTACAGTCTATATCTTCCATATCCTTTTCCACAGTAAATACTGAGCATAATTGATAGTCAGGACCTTTTATTTTGGGAGAGTGCAAACATTTCTCAATGATACCAGGAAAACTATCAAATAACAAACCTAATGAAAATGGTGGTAGATACAGAGTCATCTCATTTTACAATAACTCAGAAAGGCTGTCCCAATAAAAAAACTTTTTTTAAACACAGCTAATTCTTCAATTTGAACACCAGGTGAAGTGTCCAAGCAATGTAAAAGGGTAAATTTGGGAGCCTCACCCTCAACTGATTGAATGGAAAATGTGGGTGCGCGCTGTTCTTAATTTCCTGATCAGTATGATGTGGCTGGCTCTGAAAGGGTGAATAATGATCAAGTGCCATAAGCACCACTTTTGTGATGACATCATGTGGAGCAAGTAACTAAGGAAGGTGCCAGATCGAAGACCATGTCCTCCTCACAGTCTTGGTAATAATGTATAGCATATCATTGTAACGTTTAAATAGCTGCTGGGTGGGGGGACTTAACTATACTTTGTCAACAGAAATGAACTCTTCTAGTTAGACCACAAAGTGACTATCCTCCACCACACTCAACTGGCGAAATGTGAAGCTAAAATGTATTGGTGACAATATACACAATATGGTGTTTAGCCTCATTACACAACACCATGTGTGCCTGAATTTTGATTTATACTGCCATCTGTTAGCAGTATGGATCACAAAATTGCCTGCTATATTTAAACTGGCTGTTGACTGCTAGAGTGTCAAATAGCAACGAGAGCAACAAATTTGCCATCTAAAAATTTAGAATGGTCACCCTCTTCCTCAGTGCATTTTTTGTGTGCTTTTTCAACATATCCAAGCACATTTATCAGCATCCATTCCGTGGTATGACCCTCATCTTAAATTAAGTTGAGCCAGTCAGAGTAAATTTGTTTTTAATTATTCACTTTTATTTCAGCAAATAGTCATTGAAAATTTTACTTGTTTGTTTGCAGAAATTATTGGTATTTGTATTAAATTTTAATTGTATAGAAACAATCCCAGGCTGCGGAGATTAGATTAGATTAGATTAGATTAGATTACTTACAGTGTGGAAACAGGTTTCGGCCCAACAAGTCCACACCGACCCGCCGAAGCACAACCCACCCATACCCCTACATTTACCCCTTAACTTACACTACGGGAAATTTAGCATGGCCAATTCACCTGACCTGCACATCTTTGGACTGTGGGAGGACACCGGAGCACCCGGAGGAAACCCACGCAGACATGGGGAGAACGTGCAAACTCCACACAGTCAGTTGCCTGAGGCAGGAATTGAACCTGGGTCTCTGGCGCTGTGAGGCAGCAGTGCTAACCACTGTGCCACTTGATGGGATTGCACTTTAGATTAGTAACAGTGCGTGATGCATATTAAATATTTCATACACAATAAAGAAAACAACAGGTTATTTAATTGACAAGGCTTCTGTTAAAGCTAGTTATGTGCAATTACTACAAGTTTCTGAGTTTCAGTTGAATAAGAGGATCTTCATGGTTGGATGCACAGATGACACAGAGATGGATGATACATTCTATTCCAGGAATAAATATATATACATAGTATATACAAGACACATCAGTAGGCTATTAGAAGAAACAAGATGAGGGTAGAGACAATGCTTTGCCTCTGGAATAAGCTAAAAATGATTTTGGCTGTTTACATGTACAAAAGGGAAACCTGGATTCATCTTGACTGCCTTTAGCTCCTTTAAGAAAACTGCTCAAAGTACGCATGCCTTACTTAGTTCAGATACAAACTGTTTTTAGCTAATATGTGGCTCAGTCAGACAGTGCAACATCCAGCAATAACCTCCACATGCTGTTCGCTGGATAGCAGGCTTTCAAATAGCTTACTCCAAATGGATTGTGAACATTTTGCTTGCAGTCAGCCTGCTCATAAGAAACACATCTTTCCAGATAAGAAATACCTTCATGTTTCAAGAGGCAACTGATGTGTGGCATGAAGTGTGATATGACGATAATGGAAAAAGGGTTGCTGTTGAATTTGATAAAGGGGTAAAGTACAATAACAGGCTTTTATTCCCTTTGATTTAAAAGACTTATTTCTAAATCCTGTTGATGCTGTCACTGTTCATTGACCCGATCCTTCCATTAGCTTTTAGGTCCTTCCCTCTTTTGCTACCCCTGTGAGGGGATCTAATTATAAGGGAATCTTGTGGGCACACCAGAGAGGCCATGGGAATATATGTAGAACATCCTTGGCCTAAAACCGTATTTTCAAAATGTCAGTATGTTTCTCTATAGTTACTCCATGATAAAACAGATCAGCTTGCATCTTGGGAAAGTGTACAGTTGTCATCAGTAATAGCTGGACAAAGTAGTCTTGATCACTGAGGATTCATCCACTTGCCTTTCTGGTTGAGAGAGAAGCTACATGCTGAAACTGGAGTAAACAGAAGAAACTATGGTGGGGTTCAGCAAGGCCATGGGTAAACATAAACAAGACCATGGATAGTGCAGCAGGAACATGAACCACAACAGGATCCTGGCTGGGCAGTAAGAATGTGGGCAGAGCTAGCAGAATTCCTGAAGCATTTGGCTTAATTTTATAGGGAAAAAATGTTTGAGCATACATAGTTCTGAAAATAAATTTTATTTTATTCATTGTCACATTGTATTTTGATTTGAACATTATTCTAGATATTTATTGTGGTGCTATTTTGATAGGACACTCACACCATCAATATCATTGTTAATTCTCAGGCTGCATCCATAAATTTACTTTCTGATTTCCTATTCTGACAAATATCATATGTGAGAAACTAGATTACGAACATAACTGAAGACTCTTTTGATGAATCGTTGAATCTCGACAGTGTGGAAACCGCTATTCAACCCATCGAGACCACACTGATCCTCCAAAGAGTATCCTATCCAGATCCAACCTACATAACCATGCATTTCCCATGGCTAACTCACTCAGCCTGCATATCCTTGGTCAGAGAGTCATAGAGATGTACAGCATGAAAACAGATCCTTCGGTCCAACCCGACCAGATATCCCAACCCAATCTAGTCCAGCACCCGGCCCATATCCCTCCAAACCCTTCCTATTCATATACCCATCCAGATCCTTTTAAATGTTGCAATTGTACCAGCCTCCACCAGTCTCTCAGGCAGCTCATTCCATTCACGTACCACCCTCTGTGTGAAAATGTTGCCCCTTAGGTCTCTTTTATATCTTTCCCCTCTCACCCTAAACCTATGCCCTCTACTTCTGGACTCCTCGACCCCAGGGAAAAGACTTTGCCTATTTACCCTATCCAGGCCCCTCATAATTTTGTAAACTTCTATAAGGTCACCCCTCAGCCTCTGACCCTCCAGGGAAAACAGCCCTAGCCTGTTCAGCCTCTCCCTATAGCTCAAATCCTCCAACCCTGGCAACATCCATGTAAATCTTTTCTGAACCCCTTCAAGTTTCACAACATCTTTCCGATAGGAAGGAGACCAGAATTGCACGCAATATTCTAACAGTGGCCTAACCAATGTCCTGTATAGCCGCAACATGACCTCCCAACTCCTGTACTCAATACTCTGACCAATGAAAGAGTACCAAATGCCTTCTTCACTATCCTATCTACCTGCGACTCCACTTTCAAGGAGCTATGAACCTGCACGCCAAGGTCTCTTTGTGCAGCAGCACTCCCTAGGACCTTACCATTTGATTTTGCTGCTCGTCGGATGCTGCCTGAATTGCTGTGCTCTTCCAGCACCACTGATCCAGAATCTGGTTTCCAGCATCTGCAGTCATTGTTTTTACCTCGTTGATTTTAACCCTGCTGCGAATCCTCTTGCAAGGATGCCTGCCTTGAAGAAGTTTTCCTCCTCTCTCTACAAGAATCTCAGGGAGTCCCTCTCCCACTGCAACTCCCAGGTCATTTCCTCTGCCCTGAAGCTCTTCAACCATGTCGTGAAATAAACTCGCAACAGCTTCCTCATTTCCCCTTCCCCCACCTCATCCTAGTTTCAAACTTCCAGCCCGCACTGTCCCCTTGACCTGTCCGGACTTGTCCGACCTGCCTAGCTCCTTTTCCACCTATCCACTCCACCCTCTCCTCCCTGACTTATCACCTTCATTTCCTCCCCCACTCACTTATTGTACTCTATGCTACTTTCTCCCCACCCCCACCCTCCTCTAGCTTATCTCTCCACGCTTCAAGCTCTCTGCCTTTATTCCTGATAAAGGGCTTTTGCCCGAAACGTCGATTTTGCTTCTCGTCGGATGCTGCCTGAATTGCTGTGCTCTTCCAGCACCACTGATCCAGAATCCCTTACCATTAAGTATATAAGTCCTACCAAGATTTGCTTTCCCAAAATGCAGCACCTTGCATATATCTGAATTGGTCACTGGGCAATTTCCCATTGCCAATCCACCTAAGCTACACATCTTTGGACCGTGGGAGGAAACCGAAGCATCGAGAGGAAACCCACATAGACGTGGGGAGAATGTGCAAACTGCACATAGACATTTGATCGAGGGTGGAATCAAATGCAGGTTCCTGGCACTGAGAGGCAGCAGGGCTAATCACTGAGCCACCTTTGTGAGAAACATGAGATTTGAGTATAGCAGGAAGGGAAATTCAGGATAAATCAGAACTACCTACATTTTGTACATGGAATGAATGACCATGTGGGTTGCATTGAGCTGAGGAATTCCTGTTTGTCCCTTCTCCCTTCCCATCATCACATATACCCTTTCCTTTTCAGTGAGATTCTGATTCACAGCTCCTGCTGCCCTTCCTCACTGTCACTATCTGCTGGGCCCATTACAAATTTCTGTTGCCATTTTAAATGTGAAGTTGTCTCATGTCTCATGCAGAAATGTTAGCTCTTTGGACTCTAAAAAATGAATTTCAGTACGATAAAAATACAGAAAAAAAATCAAGAAATGTTTCATCCTTAAGATGAATCAGTCAGTCCAAATGTCTGCAGAGGCTGGGAGGAGGGTGGTGTGAGGAGTTTTAACCTGGTGTACAGCATGAATTAGGATGTGAGTGGGGGCTTTAATTCCAGCAAAAATATGATGATATCAGGAAGCTGGCTCATATCCATTTATCTGCCCATTTCATATCAGCACCTTACGCTGCTTTCATCGGGAACTCGATAGTCTTTAAATGAATAGATTAGATTACTTACAGTGTGGAAACAGGCCCTTCGGCCCAACAAGTCCACACCGACCCGCCGAAGCGCAACCCACCCTTACCCCTACATTTACCCCTTTAACCTAACACTACGGGCAATTTAGCATGGCCAATTCACCTGACCTGCACATCTTTGGACTGTGGGAGGAAACCGGAGCACCCGGAGGAAACCCACGCAGACACGGGGAGAATGTGCAAACTCCACACAGTCAGTCGCCTGAGTCGGGAATTGAACCCGGGTCTCTGGCGCTGTGAGGCAGCAGTGCTAACCACTGTGCCACCGTGCCGCCCACTAACTACTTGTGAAAGAGTTTATGCATATTACTTGTGCTGAGAACTTACTTCAAATGCAATGAGGGCTTCCATCCATTCTTTGGAGGTCTGATTCTGCAGATCAGAATGAACTTCTGTGCTGGATAAGATTGGCCTTCTAACGAGGACAATTATGAACTGCAGTCCCAACAACCAGCCTGGAGGGGCAGCACCATCTTCTGTTCACAAACCTGCAACTCCACAGGAGAAAGATCGGCTCGAGATTTTCCTAGCCAACACACAGGCTCAACAAACTGAGGATGAACTTTCTCGACAGGTCAGAATCCCAGTGTCTCAGGAAGCTCAGGGAGTCATGCCAGGTACTGAGAAATATTTGCACTCTGCAGGAATTAGGCTTGTTGCCAAGTGGAACATGTGAATACATTTTACCAATGATATCAAAGTCAAACTAATCTTTATTTCTTTGTCTCTGCATTATTCATGGTCACTGTAGAGGGATCTTTTGCAGGATTTCACAATTATCTACCCAAGACTGATCACTGAGAGCATGTTCGCCAGACTAGATACTGTTATCAACTTTGCCCATGATGATGTCAATTACAACGAGTGCATACTTAGGTTTACAGCTCTTATTGGCATCCAAAAAACTCAGGGGTATCATTCACTACGCATGTGCAATTCACAGCCCCAGATCACCCAGAAGCAGTAACTATTACAAGAAACTAACCACTACCCAACATGCAGTTAGCAGACAAGAGTTGCCATGATATTTTGTCGAGTAGTCTATCCACCTTGAACTCTTTATACAATGAAACAGAGTTACTAGCTGACTGCTCAGAGATAACATGCAATCAATATTGTGGGCGGCACGGTGGCACAGTGGTTAGCACTGTTGCCTCACAGCGCCAGAGACCCGGGTTCAATTCCCGCCTCAGGCGACTGACTGTGTGGAGTTTGCACATTCTCCCTGTGTCTGCGTGGGTTTCCTTCGGGTGCTCCGGTTTCCTCCCACACTCCAAAAATGTGCAGATTAGGTGAATTGGCCACGCTAAATTGCCTGTAGTGTTAGGTGCAGGAGTAAATGTAGGGGAATGGGTCTGGGTGGGTGTGCTTCGGCGGGTCGGTGTGGACTTGTTGGGCCGAAGGGCCTGTTTCCACACTGTAAAGTAATCTAATCTAATCAGTACCATTACCATCGCAGAATGCCTGCTAACAACATCCTAGTGTTTACCATTAACCAGAAACTCAACTGGACTTGCCACACAAACATAGTAGCTACAAGAGTTGGTTAGAGGATAGGAATACTATAGCGAGTAGCTCATCTCCGGACTCCCCAAAGCTTGTCCACCATCTGAAAGGCACAAGTTAGAAGTGTGATGAAATACTCCCCAGTTGTCTGGATGGGTGCGGTTCCAAACACACTCAAGAAGCCTGATGCCATCCAGGTCAAAGCACCCAACTCTATTGGCACAAGATCCACAGACACCATAAATGCTCAGTAGCAATAGTGGGTACCATTTCCAAGTTGCACTGCAGAAATTCATCAACTTTCCTTAGACAGCACCATCCAAACTCACAACCACTTCCACCTAGAAAGACAAAGGCAGCAGATAAATGGAAGCATATTGCATATTCCCTCTCTAAGCCACTCACCATCCTGACTTGGAAATATATCGCCATTCCTTCAGTGTCACTAGGACAAAATCCTGGAATTTCTTCCCTCTGAGCTCTTTACATATATCTACACCAGATAGATTGCAGTGTTTCAAGAAGGCAGTTCATCATCACCTTCTCAAGGGCATCCAGGGATTGGCAATAAATACTGGCTCACCAGCAGTACCCACATTCCATGAATGAATAAATGGAAAAATTAAAACGTGGATGTTGATACTGCCAGATGTCTAGAATGGCGATAGTCAGCAGCATTTAACACAATATTTCACAGCTAAGAGATTTGGACCTGAGACGGAAAATAAAGCAATGAGCACAAAGCCTCAACCATTGCTGGTTCCATTGCTGCCATTTAATAATAGGTTTTCGGTAATCTCCAGATTACTAACTGACCTACAAGCAAATTGGCAAGGGTCAACAAGATCAAAGGTAGACATGTGGCTTAAAGATTGAGAGAAATCGGGTTGAATTCATGGGACATTGGCACCAACACGGGGGACGGAGGCAGTTGTTCTGATGGAACAGGCTCCACCTGAATCACGCTGGAACCAGAGGCCTGGTGAATTATATGACTAGGGCTATGAATCGGGCTTTAAACTAAATAGATGTAAATAGGACAGAGAGTATTAAAACTTCAGATGAGGGGACAGTTATGAGAAGGGGGCAGTCAACGCAGGACTGAGGGTGATGAACTTAAATGCAAGAAATATACAAAACAAGGTAAATGAGTTTGTAGAGCAGATTGAAACTGGCAGACACAACATTAAAGGTATCACAGTGATGTGGTTGCAAGATTTCAGGGCTGGAAATGAAATATCCAAGGATTCAAGTCCCATTGAAAGAAGTTGCAGATGGACAAAGGAGGCGGGTTTGCCTTATCGGTAAGAAATGAAATTAAATCAATAGCAACAAATGATATAGAGTCAGAAGGCGTAGAATCTGTGTGGGTAGAGTTGATGGACCACAGGGAGAAAAGAACCTGATGGGAGGTGTGTACAGGCCTCTTCGCAATAGCCAGGACATAGGAAGAAAATAAATCAGGAAATAGAAAAAGCACGTAAGAAAAGCACTATTACAATAATCAAGGGGGACTTCAACATGCAAGTGAACCAGGAAGATCAGGTTGGTAGTGGATCTCAAGAAAATGAATTTGTGAAATGTCCATAAGCTGGTTTTCTGGAGCAGCTTGTGTTAATAATATGAAATGAGATAGACTTAAGTTGAAGGGACCTCTAGGGGACATTGAGCATGAACTGACAGAATTCATGCTGCAGTTTGAGAGGGAGAAGCAAGAATCAGATTTAAGGGTATTACAATTGAATAAAAGGTAATTATAAAATCACGAGGGAGGAGCTGGCCAGAGTTGATTGGAAAGGGAGCCCAGCAGGGAAGACATGGAGCTGCAATTGCAGGAATTTCTGGGGGAAATTCAGGAGGTAGAGCAAAAATTCATTCTAAGGAAGAAGAAACATACCAGTGGGAGGACAAGGCAACCATAGCTGACCAGGGAACTCAGGGACAGTGTAAAAACAAAAAAAAACATATGATGTTGTGACAATTAGTGGGAAACCAGAGGATTAGGAAGCCTTTAAAAATCAGTAGCAGAGGACAACTAAAAAGCAATAAGAAGGGAGAAAATTAAATATAACAGTAGGCTAGCTGGAGATTGTGAGAGTATTTTTAGATATCTAATAGCTAAGACAGAGAGAGGAAGATTGGATGTTAGACCGGTGGAAAATGAGGCTGGCAAAGCAATAATGGGGAACAAAGAAATGGTGGAACTAAGTAGGTATTTTGTATCAACTTTCACAATGGAAGACATCAACAGGATACAAGAACTTCAAGAGAGTCAGGAGACAGAAGTGAGTGTAGTAGTCGATAAAGCGTGAAGCTGGAAAAAGCACAGCAGCTCAAACAGCATCAGAAGAGCATGACAGTCAATGTTTCGGGCAGTACTCTTCATCGGGACTAGGGTCACTCGGGATAATAAATAAATAGGGAGAGGGGTGTGAGGCTAGGTGAAAGGTAGGTGGGTGGATTCAGCTAGGAGGTGAAAGAGACTGGTTAGTGGGAAGAGTGGAGCGGATAGATGGGAAGCAAGATGGACAGGTTAGGTCAGGTCAAGGGGACTGGGTGGAAAAGGAGAGGTGGACCTGGGATGAGGTGGAGGGGAGATTTGGAAGCTGGTGAATTCTATGTTGAGACCATAAGGTATTAAGCTCCCGAGGGGGGAGATGAGACGTTCTTCCTCCAGTTTGACCTCAGTTGTTGGCAAGATTTGAGAAAGTGAGGACTGCAGATGCTGGAGATCAGAGTCAAAAGTGTGTGGTGCTGGAAAAGCACAGCAGGTCAGGCAGCATCCAAGGAGCAGGAGAATTGATGTTTCAGGTAGGAGTCTGATGAAGGACTCCACACCTCACGCTCTCGGTAAGGTTTGGAGAGTCCTGTTTAAGATGAAATTTGGAGTACATGAAAGAGCTGAGTCAGCATGGTTTTGTCAAGAAGAGGCCATGTTCAACAAGTTAGAATTCTTTGAGGTTGTAATGGACAAATTTGACAAAGGAGAGCCAGTGGACATGATCTATGATGCCACACAGGTGCCTGTTAAATAAGAAAAGAGCTCATGGTGTTAAGGGCAAGATACTGGCTTGGATAGATGATTGGCTGACTGATAGAGGTAGAGGGGATAATGGGGTTTTTTTCAGGATAACAACCAGTGACTAGTGGAATTCTGCAAGGAATTCTGTGTTGGGATCACAACTATTTATGCAATAAATTAATGACGTGAATGAAGGAACTTGTGCCTCAACATTAAAATCTATACAAATACCTTTAAGGAGGAGTTAATGGTCTCACTGAAAGCTCCTAAGTAATAACTCTAGTTTTGTGCTTGGAATTAACTATACTGACAAAGATTGAAATAGACATTGACAAACAAACTGACATTTCTGGAGCAAGACAAGGAAGAGTTATTGTTTTAGTTCAACATCAGTGGAAAGTGAATATAATTATTGTTATTGTGCCTGATGTACTGAAACCAACCTTAGTTCAAGTCTCATTTTGCTCATACTTTTGTGTTGTCCCTTAGCGTACATAAAGACCAAATTAGATTTAATATTCAGTTTATTTTCTCAAGACTAATTTTCAGTTTGAGTGTAATTGTTAAATTTGCGATATTGATTCAGCTGCCCATTAAGTGTTTTTTTATTTTGATTGACTGAATTAGAAATATTATATAACAGGTGAATTGACTAGCTGTGTTCATTTTGTACAAGACAAAGTGAAAATTATCCCCTATCAATTAATGTTTCTCCTTTTACTTGGCATTCGTAATAAGTCTGCGTAAGTATTATTTGGAAGGTATTAACATGTATATTTTTTTAAATTCTTGCATTTTAATTTCATGAAATTTTTAAAGGTATCAGCAAATTTTTAGGACCAACATTTCCTTTACATAATTTAATTCAATACCAATTTTGTAGAAATTCTAAACTTATTTGTGGAATGAAAGCCAGAAAAAAGATTTATTCAATTCAATGAAATCAAATAAGCTTGAAAAACATGCAGGTAGAGACAACTGTACAAGAATAATGATTTGCAAATCATAGACTCACTGGCAGCATGGATGTCACTAACTGAGAAAACAGTACAAAGAGTGCAAAGGTTGTGATGCTCTATGCAGGCAGTGTAAGAGTATTAGGCACCCTTAGAAAAACCTTCAACCTTTTGGAAACTCCCAAAATTCTAAGTGAATATTGTGCATTTGTATGAAGAAAAATGCTGTTTATAATTACAGGTTTAGTTTGCATGGAAATAGGAGAACACTCCAATTGTACAGGAGCATTGTCCTGCACTTATTTCAGAATGCACAATATACTGAGTAAAATGGCTAACATGGTGAAACACTGCACATTCCCTCGACAGTTATAAAAGGATTTTAAACACAATTCCACACGCTCCAATTGTTGAAGCCTGCTTGCTGATTTATTGCATGAACAGATGATTTTGTTTCTTTGGTGCACTTGAATTTTGCCATTCCAAATGAACACCGTTCCTTGGCTTTACCTGGGATTTTTGGAAATGTGGTCTGTACAAGAGACAGAATTTAAGTGAAAGGCAACAACAGATATACAGGAGTCAGAGAAGCAGAATTCTAGGCTGATCTGTGAGCCTTTACGTGATGTGGGGAAGGTAATAACCACAACTCTGTTTTCATTCAAAAGGGTTATCAGATATAATCAGATATTATTCACTGAGAAACTTAGCTGATTTGTGCTGTCTCCACAAATACAAGTAATTAACATGGTAATATCTTAAGAGTAATCTCTGAAAAAAAACTTTAAGGTTAGGTAAATTTGAAGAGCAGCACATCTTTGCTGGCTAAAGCGTTCTATAAATTAGATTATTGATCAATGGACTCTTAATCCCCTATGCATTGTTCATACATAATATTTACTTTGGGGTTCAATATGAGCCTACAAAGCTTTTACAATTCCAGTTGAATGTTTTTTTTCCCCTGTACTGTGAGATTTAGGGTGGCATACACTTTAAAGCAGTCTCTTCCAACAAGGAAAGAAATGTAAAATTTAGAATTGCTGCGGTTGCTCAATAAATTTGTTGCTATTTTGTAATTCTCTCATTAAGCATTCAAAAAATGTCCACTTCTGCTTCGCATTCCCTTTTATTTCAACTGGAACGGATAGGGGAAAAGCTGCAGCGATTTATCTTAACCAGTATTTTAACTGTGGCTTGCTTCTTTGTTTCTTTAAGTTTCTTCAAAGAATCATAGAACCCCTACAGTGTGGAAGCAGGCCATTTGTCCATCAAGTCCACACGATCCTCCAAAGAGACCCAGCCCCTGACCCTATCCCTGTAACTTTGCATTTAACATGGTTAACTCATCTAGCCTGCACATCCCTAGACACTAGATACAATTTAGCATGGCCAATCCACCTAACCTGCACATTTTTGGACTATGGGAGGAAACCCGGAGGAAACCCCACAGACACAGGGAGAACGTGCAAACTCGATTTACACACAGCCGCCCAAGGCTGGAATGGAATTTGGGGTCCTGGTGCTGTTAGGCGGCAGTACTAACCACTGAGTCACATGTGCTGCTTTTAGTGGCAACTCACAGCTCTGTAGATACATGTCTCTCTCTGTGTGAAGCTGTGCTTTCATACAGCTCCGCAACACTCAAATCAGTTTCATTTCTAACATCTGTGCACTGAATGCACAACACTGCGGTGTGTTCGACATGAAGTCTTTATTGAAGTGGACCCAAGATATTGGCCGAAAGATGTCACAAACCGTACTGAGTTCTTTGAGAAGGTGACCAAACTAGTGGATGAGGGTAAAGCCGTTGATGTGGTGTATATGGATTTCAGTAAGGCATTTGATAAGGTTCCACATGGTAGGCTATTGCACAAAATACAGAAGCATGAGATTGGCTAGCTGAAAGAAAACAGAGGGTGGTGGTTGATGGGAAATGTTCACCCTGGAGTTCAGTTACTAGTGGTGTAACGCAAGGATCTGTTTTGGGTCCACTGCTGTTTGTCATTTTTATAAACCACCTGGATGAGGGTATAGAAGGATGGGTTAGTAAATTTGTGGATGACACTAAGATTGGTACAGTTGTGGATAGTGCCAAAGGATATTGTAGGCTACAGAGGGATATAGATAAGCTGCAGAGCTGGGCTGAGAGATGGCAAATGAGTTTAATCAGAAAACTGTGAGGTGTTTCGCTTTAGAAGGAGTAACAGGAATGCAGAATACTGGGCGAATGGCAAGATTCTTGATAGTGTAGATGAGGAGAGAGATTGTGGTGTTAATGTACTTAGATCCCTCAAAGTTGCCACCCAGGTTGATAGGGCTGTTAAGAAGGCATAAGGTGTGTTAGCTTTCATTACTAGAGGGATCAAGTTTCAGAACCATGTGGTAATGCTGCAGCTGTACAAAACTCTGGTGTGGCCGCACTTGGAATATTGTGTGCAATTCTGATCACTGCATTACAGGAGGGATGTGGAAGCTTTGGAAAGGGTTCAGAGGAGATTTATTAGGATGTTGCCTAGTATGGACGGAAGGTCTTACGAGGAAAGGTTGAGGGACTTGAGGCTGTTTTTGTTAGAGAGAAGAAGGTAGAGAGGAGACTTAATTGAGACATGTAAGATAATCAGAGGGTTGGATTGGGTGGACAGTGAGAGCCTTTTTCCTAGGATGGTGATTAATAGCACGAGAGGACATAGCTTTAAATTGAGGGGTGATAGATATAGGACAGATGTAAGAGGTAGTTTCTTTACTCAGAGAAGTAGGGGCGCGGAATGCCCTGCCTGCAACAGTTGCAGACTTGTCAACTTTACGGGCATTTAAATGGTCATTGGATTGGCATATGGACCAGAATGGAACCGTGTAGGTTAGATAGGCTTCAGATTTGTTTCACAGGGCGGTGCAACATTGCGGGCAGAAGGGCCTGTACTGTGATGTAATGTTTATGTTCTAAAGTGTGTGCGCCTCATGGTAGAGGTCACATGACGACAACAGCAAAAGAAGGATATTTGTACATCATTGCATTTCAATCCAAACAAGTTTCATCTCAACTATTAATGATGGTCTTCCACATCTCCACTGCAACACTGTCTTCTTCAACTCAGGACATGATGTTGCCTCATCCTAATTTCTGCGCACCCAACCTCAAGGGTTTTGAGACAGAATAAAAATACTGTCCTGGTGTTAAACACGACTGAACTTCTGACCAAATTTGGTTCTGCAGCTCTTTTTAGCCTCACCCATCCACACCTTTAGCCTTCTCAGAAATATCAGGGCTATTTTGTTTGATTCAGCTTTGTGTTTACTGATTCATTGTAGTTAAAACTATTTGAACACCAGCCTTTTTCCTGCAAGTAATTGTTCATTGTTATAAAATGATTTTCCAGATTACTGAATGAGTGGCTGCTGGATATTAATGCAAAAATCTTTAATTTCAGTTGCTTGCACCAGAGTGTTATTTATATCTAACCAGTCTGTTGTACCAATAATTATCTGATTTGATAGAGAGGAAACAGCCCTAATATGTGGGACAAAAAACATTAATTATAAATTTAATTATATTTAGCACACAGTGAAGCAAGGTCAACTCATGCATTACTATTATAGCATAAGTCACAGAGAGGCTAGAATGTGATGTTAGAGATAGCGGACAGTCCCTGAAAGGCCAAGGTAAGCTCTTAAGCTGAAATGCTGACTTAGCCTGCAATAAGCATAGGTTGCTACCTTGGCACATGAGTTGAAGTCATTGCTGGAACTTCAGTTTGAACAAAGAACAAAGTATAGCACAAGAGCAGGTCCTTTGGCTAATTGCAACCACACCGATACATGTGTGTGATTTTTAACCCGATACACAATGTTCTTCTAAACTAAAAACCTTCTGACTCTATGCAGTCTGCATAATTCCCTGCTTATTCGTATATCCGTCAAGATAACTCTTAAATATTGCTATTGCATCTGCTTCTTCCACCTCTGGCAGTGCATTCCAAATACTTACCACCCTCTGTGTAAAACATCTCTCTCACGTCTCTTTTAAAATTACCCCCCTTTACCTTAAACCTATGTCCCCAAATTATTGAAATTTCAAACTTGGGAAAGAGATTCTGACTTTCCATTTTATCCATGCCTCCCATAATTTTGTACATTTCAACCAGGTTTCTCCTCTTCCTTCAACATTCAAGTGAAAATAGAACAAGTTTGTCCAATATCTCCTCATAGCTAACACACTCCAACTAGGCAAACTAAAAAAAACATTTCTGTACCTTCTCCAATGTAATCAGAACTGTACACAATACAGCTCTAACATGACTAGCCAATTTTTATACAGTATGCCCAGACTGAGGAAAGCAAAATTCCCATGTGCCTTCTTGACCATCTTATCCACTTCTGTTGCCACTTTCAGGGAACAGTGAACCTGTACACCTAGATCCCTCTATAAGTTGATGCTAATAAGGATTCTGCCATTTATTGTATGCTTCTCTCCTGCAATAGATAGAGTCATAGAGTCATAGAGATATACAGCACGGAAACAGACCCTTCGATCCAACTCGCCCATGCCGACCAGATATCCCAACCTGATCTAGTCCCACTTGCCAGCATCCGGCCCATATCCCTCTAATTCCTTCCTATTCATATACCCATCCAGATGACTTTTAAATGTTGCAACTGTACTAGCCTCTATCACTTTCTCTGGCAGCTCATTCCGTGCACGTACCATCCTTTGCGTGAAAAAGTTGCCTCTTAGTTCTGGACTTACCCCAGCCCAGGGAAAAGACTTTGTCTATTTATCCTATCCATGCCCCTCATGATTTTATAAACCTCTATAAGGTCACCCCTCAATCTCCGACGCTTCAGGGAATATAGCCCCAGCCTATTCAGCTTCTCCCTATACCTCAAATCCTCCAAACCTGGCAACATCCTTGTAAATCTTTTCTGAACCCTTTCAAGTTTCACAACATCCTACCAATAGAAAGGAGGCCAGAATTGCACACAGTATTCCAAAAGTGGACTTAAAGAAACTTTTCTTAAGTAAAATGTAGCTCACATATGAGTCATTGAGCACAGAAACAGACCCCTAACTCGTCCATGTTGACCAATTGTCCAAAACTAAACTAGCCCACCATGCTAGCATTTGACACATATTCCACTAAACATTTCCTATTCATGTACCTTTCCAAATGCCTTTTAAAAGTTAAAACTGTACCCGGACCCACGACTTCTTCTGGTAGTTCAATTGACATATGAACCAGCTTCTGTGTGAAAACATTGACTTGTGTGATCATATAGGACATGTTTTTATAGTTTCTTATGGTCTTGGGCAGAGCAGTTGCTGTACCAAGCTGAGATGCATCCAGACAGAATGCTTTCTATGGTGCATCTGTTTGTATGCTTTTTTCTGTTCTATAACCTGTGATCTGAATGCTCTTGTACATTCTGATCTGCCTGAACTATATGCAAAACAGAACTTTTCACTGTACTTGGGTACATTTCACACCAATAAATCAAATAATTCATCTCAGGGATCAATCAAGTGAACTGTCTCTGAACTGCTTCCAACACATTCATGTCCTTCCTCACAAATAGGCAACCAAAACTACAGTGTACTCTAGCTGTGGTCCCATCAGTGCCCTCTACAGCCTCAGCAAAATATTCCTACTCTTAAATTATTCTTGCAGTAAACACAAACAAACCATTTATCATGCTAATTATTTACTGTATCTGCACACTGAGATTAAACTGAGACACCCAGATGTATTTTACATTATTGCAATTTTAAAATATACTTTTCTATTCTTCCTGCTAAAGGAACTAGGTCAAAATGTCCCACATACTTCATGTACAACATTTTGCCCACTCAGTTAAACTAAACTCCTTATATACGTCATCCTATCAATTTTTACTTTGCCATCTATTCAGTGATGCAAATGATTAATGAATGTCAACACCTTCAGAAACACCATGTATTTCCTCTTGCACAGCACTTCATAGTTGCTAGCATTAAAATTTCTCTGCTATTGTTTGGCAAATTCATCTTATGATCTGGATGTAAGGTTGCTCAAAACTTGCCACCATCTTATGACTTAAGATTACCTTCAAACTTGACCAACCATTTCTGCTTCCAAGTGATATTTGCAAACTGGAAACAGTACGGCCCCAAGCACTGAATCTTGAGGCAAGTAACTCTTTCCAGTGTGATTTAACTCTCCTGATAAAGCATTATTTTTGACTCCAACTAACCATTCCTACAATGTTCCCTTAGAATCCTACAGCTTTGATTTTAACACAAGCCTGTAACATGGAACATAAAGATCAATCTTTTCTGTTTAGTTTCTATTAACACATGCTGAACATACAAGAGAGAGGATAAATAGGTCGACAGTGCAACACAGAAAACAAAATAAAATCAAATAAAAGTGACTTTTAGTTGACTAGATACATAATAGACTTTCCTAATTATGTGACTTTCATAAAAGCTACCAAGTGGAAACACCCATTTAGTCCAACCATTCTCTGAAGTTTACCAATCAACACATGTAAAGTCTTTTTTTTTGGAAAGCTTACAATTCTGAAAGCACAAAGATTGCACATTTATTAGCAAGAGCATACATTGCAAGGAAATGCAATCCATTATGTACCTGTTCTGCATGTCCCGTATATTATGGCTTGGACTGAAAACACAAAAATCAAAGCTAAAAGTTTAATGAAGTTTTAGGTGTTTAAAAATCCAAAATGTTTTACTATTTCCAAGAGACAAAATTGCACTTGACGACCACACAGGCCCAATTTAGTACTGTGCAGTATTTTAAAACCATTTTCAGCAGGGGGCAGGGGAGTGAAGAAGGGGTTCACTATTGGAGGAATAAAATAGGAAGGCCACAGATAAGTTTCCTTACTCTACGATCAACAAAACCCAAAATTTTGCAATATCTTCCAGAAGTACATCGAGTTCAAAACAAATCTCTGAATAAGCAGTACAAATGCCATGCAACTGCTGATGGGCTCTGGATTACTCTCTCCACCGCCACAACTTTATGATGCAGGGGAATGTACCCTGACCACGTGACTTGTAATTTGAGAATGATCAACCTGTGACAAACAAGACAACCCAGCCACTGCCGCCATCTTGTTTTGATGCATCTTTTAAAAATAAAAGTATATTTCAATCAAGTTACAAAAGGAAACTGGGGGCAAATGCAGTAACATATTTCATATGAGAGCACTTATCATTTGTCAAGGGTGGTCTCTGCAGCATAAACTTTATTATATAAGTAACATGATCATCTTATAATTAATTTAGTTGACTTTGTACAAAAGTGTTTTGGGGAGAGCAGATGAAGCATTATGTTACATGATAACAATAATGTATTACTGTGGTTAACTGTATGGACTATATATTTGAAATGTTTTAGTGAATTTTTAAAAAACTTGATTAATTAGGTAATTGTAAGCATATTCTTGATCTAATATGTTTAATACTTTACTACTGTTCTCTGTTTCAAAAGCTTTAATATTTTAGTGCAACTGATGACACTCGAGAAATCTCAAAGCACTTCACAAACAATTTGTTGACAACAAGATCATAAGCATCATCTAATTATTTCATTACTAAATGATTAATGCTATTTTCTGATGGTTATGCATAAAGCAATGTTGTTTATTAACTATTTGTATTCCAATTTGCTACCCACGACATCAAATGCCGAAGTATTGTTTAAGTTTAAGCTGTGGTTGTTATGGTTTGCAGTCAACATATAGATATCATTATATGACTTTCTGATATGGCAAGGAAGGCTTCACTCAGTAGTTCTGCATTCTCATTGAATTTGAGCTCACTTTACCAATTTCCAATCTGAACTTGTTACTAAAGATCACTCAGTGCCTCAACTGGATAGCAGTATCAGGTACTTTCACAACTACATTCATCACCAACAAATTAAGATAATACAATCCAGTTAAGGGTGAATTTCAGTCATTGATATTTTTAATCAACCTGTTCAGAGATGTTATGACACACCTCTGGAGCAGATAGGACTTGAATATAGGATTCCCAGCAAAGGGGTATGGACACTATCACTGTTCAACAAGGGCCCTTTTTATAAAAACATGCCCTGTAACAGAAACAACTGTTGTATTCTGCTGAATCTCAGGATGGAAAACGAGACTGAATTTTTCTGTTCTCAGTACAGATTCCAGCGTCTGCAGTAATTTGTCCTAAATTGAAAAAAGGACTTCAGTTCGTCAGTCTGACAATCTCCCAAATAAACAATCACCATAGGAAATGACATCACCAACGCAAGGAAATCTAAACACATAAATGAAAAACAGGCCATACCACCAGTGCTTCACCAGAGGCTCACTGATGATGTTACCTAGTATGGTAACAAAATGTCTGAAAACAAACCTTCCAGCTCAGTGAGCAAACTTACATCCAGAACAATTTCTGTTGACTTGAATTGCAAATATTTTTAATAAACCTATTTAGACATGCTGTGGCAGGCCTTTGAGGTGGGTGGGACTTGAACCTGGGCTTTCTAGCTCAGAGGTAAGAACATTACCATTGTGCCACAACACACTTGAATTGTAGTCATAGATATTTTCTAATCAACTTGTTCAGAGATGTTATTACATAGCAGGTGGAACTTGAACCCAGCCCTCCTGGCTCAGAGATAGGGACATGACCACTGCACCACAACAGTCCCTACTAAAGTATAGCTATACACTGAATTACATTTGTGATCTTTATAATACTATTTCTTAAATAATTGTCATAAGCATTTGTTATTCAAATTGTTTTGTAACCCTGGCAATCCCCATTCCAGCCCGAAACGTTGACTCTCCTGCTCCTCGGATGCTGCCTGACCTGCTGTGCTTTTCCAGCAACACACTCTCAACTCTGATCTCCAGCATCTGCAGACCTCACTGCCTCCTAATAGCTTAGTACAGTCAGTTCTTCTATAACACGATGATTGTGATCTTGTGCAACCCTTCATTACAGAAAAATCGCTTTGAGAAACAGCGCTTAAAGTGTTGGCACTCTAATCGCATTACAGCCAACATCCGTTTTAAAAGTTCATGTTGTAAAAATAGCATTCCCAATGTGTCAATCGCATTACAGCGAATTTATGTTTCTGAAATGTGCGTTATAATAGAATGATCTGTACATCAAAACTCAATATCTAAATTTGAGTAGTGACAATTGTGAATTATACTTAATAAATAGCTGTTATTCTCTGATTTCCATATGGTTTGGTAGAACACATAAATTAATTCACTTAATAACTAATGAATACTCAAATAGGAAATTGTTAAGATGAACTTCAATTCAAACAGAATCGAGTGATTTATGATGGTTCGGCAAACTGAGGCCTAACTGATTCCTATATTTTCTAATCAGCTTACTTAGAGATGTCATTAAAAACCTCAGGAGCAGGTGGGACTTGAACAAAGGCCTTCTGCCACACCTGCAGAGATACTGCCAGTACACCACAAATGTCCATTCCTGTACATAATCTAATTAGTATAGACAAGTATTTCCTTCCTGAATAGTGACAGATTTATCTGGTTCATTTACATGCACTCATTGTATCCTCAGGTAGGAGGCTAACACTGTAGAAGTCTAGCTGCCACAGAAGTGTGTCATAACATATTTGAATGAGTTGATTAGCAAAAGTATATATATATAAATATATATATATATGGGCATGTCAGCCTTTTATTTTTGCACTACTGCAGAAAAGTGTTAGCTTAGGTTATGAGCCAAGCAGACTGCGTGGGAGACAGTACCAACAATGAACTGAAGTTTCTGGGTCTGAATGGTTATGGAAATGGGATTATTAGCCTCTGAAATTGGCTTATTTTCCAAGAATGAGAAGCCAGATTGGGCTTGTTCCTTCACAGTGCAGTTGAGATTGGAAATGTGTGTCAGAATTGGTCTTTCCTCATCCATCAGTATTGTGTAGTAGTCCCAACTTAACTGTCATGTTATGTACCAAGACAGAATATTGTCGATGATCAGATAATTGTTTCTTTAAACTATGCCTTGAAACAGTGTTACATTACAAAGTAGAGTGCAGAAGAAGATGGTGTTCTCTATGAATGCCATTTTACACAACACAGAATGGAGTCACAATAGATGTCAATTTGTGTCTGCTTTTGCAATGGCTGAATGCGAAACATATCATACTGTGTGTAAATGAGCACAATAACACTTTACCTTCTTCTTTCTGTAAGATTTGTTATCTTTCCCAAAACATTTTTTTTTAAAATGTTTATTGGCATTATATCCCTGGAAAAGATGTGTTGGTTCTACATACTGAGCAAATACCTAAGGGTTCATTTTGGTCTTTGATTGAAAAAAAAAACAAATTTAGGATCTGGATGAAATGTGGGTTACATTTCCCAAATAGAAGGCCAGAAAATGGAATGGACGATTCAATTATCTTTATAATTAGCTGAGAGCAGTAATCACATGGTGTTAAGTCAGCTGAAGTGGAATGTGAAAGGTCAATGTACTTGTTAAGTGAGCAAAGTCATTAACAAGTGAAGGAATCAGGCTGTAGCCCCATTGAATTAAGTAAGAATGAGAGGAGTCACGTATCATTACTTCTTCCCCACGTATACCTAGCATAACAGACAATGCAGGAGCTGGAAAGGAGTGTTCTCTTCACAACCACAGTAAACCAGGAAGAAAGAAGTAATTTCCCAAGAGGACCAACAATCATCCCGAATTGCTCTATAAGACACACATCTAGCACAAATACATGTGGATTTTTTTCTCTCCCTGTGGTTTCATTATCTTTCTCAAATTCTAGGTTTTCTGCATTTCATAATAATATTAGGTCAAGGAATGCTTTGTCAGAATGTGGATACTCAGAATATATTTGGAACAGCGTAAAGCATTTTGTAAAATGCACTATGTTGTGACAGCTGTTTAGTTTGTCTCTGATCTACATATTTCTAACATCTGTGTATTAACTTTACATGATCAGAATGTAGAGAAAGCAAATGAGAGATGGATTTTATGACAGAAATGTATGTTATTTTTAATTTCTTTAATTTTCTTCAAGTTAAATTCACCATTGCTGGAAAGCTAGTCAGAAAATGCACTGGTAGAAGCTCAGGCTAAAGATTAGGCTGCAGAGCTGTATTGTGGAATTTTCACCTTATATTCTTTCTGAGCAAGCTTCTTACCAGAATTGCATGATTAGTGAATTCACATTTTGATTACAATTGGCTGAGCAAATTCCTTGCTCTAAATGGAGACTATAAATGGGTTAAAGGTCAACCCTTTAGCTCAGTGACAAGAGGTCTACTTCACTGGATTTGTGTTTTGAAAAACCTCTTGTAAGACCATATCTTTTTATATTTCATATATACAATTATGACATTTCTCAGGCACATCAGTATCTGGGCTAAGACTAATTTGTTAATGTATGCTTCGAGTGACTCCAGGGTAAGATGGAGTGCAAACACTCTCAAATCACATCAAATGTTAATGATGATAGTCTGAGTGGTTCTTTCAATGGTACACAACAGCAATAATCTTTTGTTTAGGTACTACTCTATCAGTGGAGAATTTTCCTCCTAATTCCCATTTGATCTGTTATCTTTTTTGCTGGGTTCCTTAATGTATAATTAATTAAATGATTTCAAGGGCAGTCACTCTCTGGAATTCAGCTCTGCTGTGCATGTTTGGACAAAGGCTCAGGAAAATGGAACCGTAACTAAGCATCAGTAAGCAGGATAGTGCTGAGTAAGTGCTGCTTCACAGTAATGATGCCTTTCATCACTCTGATGCAATGGTGAACTAATGGGTTGGTATGTAACTGGATTTGGTTTGTCCTGCTTATTGGGGACTGGGCATATTTGGGCAATTTTCCATTCATACAGGCATATGCTTGTGTTGTAGCTGTACTGGAACAACTTGACTAGGAATGCAACTAATTCTGGAGCACAAGTATTCAATATTATTGGTGCAAGGTTTTCAGAGACTATAGCTTTTTCTGTATCCAAAGGCTGTAGCAATATCTTGGTACCATATGGGTGCATTCAACTGATTGAAGACTGATTCTGTAAGATTGTGAACTACTAATCCAGAAATTCAGCTGAAGTTTTGGGGACCAGGATTCCAATCCTGTCATGGCAAATGGTGGAACTTGAATTCAGTCAAAAAAATCTGGAGTTAAGAATCTACTGAAGGCCATGGAATCCTCACCTTACCTGGATTACATTTGACTCCAGACCCACAGCAATGTGGATGATGCTCAAACCTCACCATGAAATGGCCTAGCAAGCCATTCAGTTTGTGACCATGCTCTAACTTTTAAAAAAATAATTTGTCCTGGGTTTTTTTTGAAGAGAGTTTGTGAAGGCAGAAGTGCCAAACTGGCTACTGAAAATGGCTTTAAGAAAATAAACTCAGGAGGCCTTTAGGTTCATTTTAAAACAGTTGTTACAATGGAAGTGGAATGGCCAGCGCTCACAGAGGGCCCCAGAAGGGTTAGAAGCATCAGTAAATGATTCCTAGCTGCTACTTTCTCTGAAATCTCTTTTAATGTTGTTTCCTCCTGGATTGGAGAACTGCATGTAAGAATCTGTGCCTGAATTTACCTTTTTGCTGAGAGATGTGATTATGGGATGTTACTATATTGGAATGGTTAATTAGTAACAAGTATTGTATATATTATTCAGTTAAGTTTTCCAATAGTTAATTTATTCTTAATTCCTCTTTCTTTTGTTTGTATTTTAACCATAGTGTTTAAATAAATTGTGTTTTGTTTCACGTTGAATAATTTGACCATTCGCATGCACTTCAAATCTTTCTTTAAAATACAAAAAGGTTAGGGTCCAGGCTACCTTTTTAAAATATTTTGAGAGGGTCTGGTCTGGTCCATAACAAGTTGTATCAATAGCTACAAAGTCTCACATAGACTGCAGTGATTCAAAAAGACAGCTCTCCACTACCTTTTCAAGAGCAACTAGGAATGGGCAATAAATGCTGACCAGCCAGGGGTACCCACTTCCCATGAGTGAATAAAAATAGAGCTGCAGTTGAGAATTTATCTCCCAACCTCAGGACAAATAATATTCATGAAAGAGCATGATTTAACAAAGACCAGCATAGGTGCGAATCCATAGATAATTTCCATAATTGTCTGTAGTGGAGAAATATGCCTCTGCATATTTAAAATCAGAATTCTTTCAGAGTTATTATTGGGATTGTTGATAAAGCTTTGTCAGATTTATTACAGTCAAAAAGAAGATTTTGACTCGGAGAATAACGTTCAGATGATGAATAAAGCGAAGACCCAGACGTAGCTCAGATCAATATTAACAGAAGCCAACCAACTTTCCTTACAGGGGACGAGCAGAACCAAATCAGTTTTTAAGTTGCAAAAATAGCATGCGAGAAAGTAGTATAATGATTAAGACAATCACCAGATAATAAGATTCTGTCAGTACCAAGGAGCAAAGAAATCTCAAGGAAAGCATTGCCCAGGCACTAAAAGGAAATGCTCTTTCTATAAACAATGTCACTTCCAGACAATGTGCCAAAGTAGGGCACTGTCACAGCATAGCAATAAATCAAATAGCTAGGTGCATAAAGAAGCTCATGAAGTTCAAGAACAAAATGAATTGAAGAGAATCCAACAGTATTCCCTGGGAAAAGAGATCTAGACTTAGCTTTTTGGCAATTGGATGTATACGTCAAAGAGTATTTCATTATTTTAAGCTTGTTACAAAAATGAGTCAGACTATACTATAAGATAGTGTACCATGGTTGATGAAACACTGGTTATATCATAGAGCAGCATAACCACTTGATCCAGATTAAGATTAAAATAAATGCTACAATCAATCCTACAACACAACAGGTGGTAGAGTTAAGAACTTATGTATACTTCATAATCACAAATTCTTATTCTTGAACATAAATCTATATTTCAAATTGAATCTTCTCCAAATGTCAGAAGTCATCAAGTTAGTTAAAGTCAAGAAACCATTGATCAAGTCACAGCTAGTCATAAACAGTTGCTCAGAGGACAGCATAGGACTCCTTGGATTCATGTTGGAATCAAACAGGAGGCAGAAACTCTTGAGATCTATTTGGCATAAGACATTTAGAACATAGAACATAGAAGAATACAGCGCAGTACAGGCCCTTTGGCCCTCGATGTTGCGCCGATCCAAGCCCACCTAACCTATACTAACCCACTATCCTCCATATACCTATCCAATGCCCGCTTAAATGCCCATAAAGAGGGAGAGTCCACCACTGCTGCTGGCAGGGCATTCCATGAACTTACGACTCGCTGAGTGAAGAACCTACCCCTAACTTCAGTCCTATATCTACCCCCCCTTAATTTAAAGCTATGCCCCCTTGTAATACCCGACTCCATACGCGGGAAAAGGTTCACACTGTCAACCCTATCTAACCCCCTAATCATCTTGTACACCTCAATCAAGTCACCCCTAAACCTTCTTTTCTCTAATGAAAACAGCCCCAAGTGTCTCAGTCTTTCCTCATACGATCTTCCTTCCATACCAGGCAACATCCTGGTAAACCTCCTCTGCACCCGTTCCAGTGCCTCCACATCCTTCCTATAGTATGGCGACCAAAACTGCACACAATATTCCAGATGCGGCCGCACCAGAGTTTTATACAACTGCATCATGACCTCAGGACTCCGGAACTCAATTCCTCTACCAATAAAAGCCAGTACGCCATATGCCTTCCTCACCGCACTATTTACCTGGGTGGCAACTTTCAGAGATCTGTGTACATGGACACCAAGATCCCTCTGCTCATCCACACTACAAACATTAAACATTTGTTTAATATGGGACTATGCTGGAGTGATAGAAATGTTTTTGCCTGCTATTAACATTGAAGGGAGTCCAGATTTCAAGAATTAGCAAGACTTCTGAGACAATCAGTAGAATCAGAAGTAAATCTACCAGTACCAATATGTAGCATACCCTGAAATAGCTCCACAGATGTCAGTATCTCATCACCAAGTCACGCTTTATTTACATGTGGAGAGTCCCTGGCACTGATCCAATTCCCTCAAAGCCATTTCTCAGAGTGAACAGGATGTCTGACACTCCTGTTTATATCTGTCAGCCCAGACCCCCTGATTAGATCAGATTAACAGCCCCAATCAGGGAATTCATATTCCATGATGCCCACCTGGCTGACCTCATTACAATCACTACATAACTGACATGAGTTAACTGACAAATCTTTAACTCATGAAATTAGAAAAGCAACACGGCTTGGTTAAAAAAAACAGATTTAAATCATATATTAGATACGGAGGACACCAAAGATTCAGCAGAATATCTTATTACCTCTTTCTTCCCAGGAGAGATCATCAGCATGTAGGGACTTCGTCTATTTTTCTCACTTTTTGGTGGAACTGCGGTCAGGTTAGAAGTGAACTTTCAACAGTTGTAAAAGACAAGTAAATAAATGCAAATGTTTGCTCCTGACGATTGAAAGATAATGCAAATGAATTACTACACTAATAGACAATAGGTGCAGGAGTAGGCCATTCTTCCCTTCGAGCCTGCACCACCATTCAATATGATCATGACTGATCATCCTTAATCATAATCCTGTTCCTGCCTTATCTCCATAACCCTTGATTCCACTATCCTTGAGAGCTCTATCCAACTCTTTCTTAAATGAATCCAGAGACTGGGCCTCCACTGCCCTCTGGGGCAGAGCATTCCACACAGCCTCCACTCTCTGGGTGAAGAAATGTCTCCTCATCTCTGTCCTAAATGGTCTACCCCATATTTTTAAACTGTGTCCTCTGGTTCGGCACTCACCCATCAGCGGAAACATGTTTCCTGTCTCAATTGAAAGGGACTTTCAGACCTCACACTTCAGAATTTAGTAACAGAATCAAAGTCACTTGTCTTCAATCCAGAGATCGACCACTCCTCTTAACAGAACACATTCTGTGAGAATAGTAGAACATTTGGACTGCCTTAATTTGTCGATACAGGGTCTTCGGGGAAAATAAGGTAGCTGGAAGTATACATTTGTGCTCATAACTAGAATTTATCAGAACAGAAAATAAAAGCTTGGAGGAAGATGTTGTGTAAGGATTTGAAAGTATGAATGATGACTTAAGCATTACCTTCAATGATGATGTAATTGAGGTCACGGCATTATTCCTGCTACACTCATGAGTTACAATTTGCCAACTTGAAAACTTCCATTTCAACATCCACCAATAATTTATTTTGCTGTAAAAGTGTTCTCCCTACAATACCACCAGGGTCTTCCTGCTGTAGGTTAGTGGTTCACACTTATTAAAGGCAATCCCTGTTGAATTTATTCATATTTAAAGAGCAATGAAAGGCGAGAGCCTTTTTAATCTGGACATTTCCGATTTATCCAAGTTAGTTTCTAATTTGGTTAAAATGTATATATACAAATCATATTTTGATTATGTATACAATAGGGTCACATCATTGCACTTACAGGTTTATATGGATATACTATAGAGGAAATTATATAACTACATCAAATCACACCATGTACCTTGTATAACATGTGGAGGCAAGGTTAATTAATACTTTGCCTGTAAGGTCACAAGTTACTAATGTGATGTGACAAAAGGAGGACATTGAGATAAAAATGTGATGTTAAATTTGCTTTGCTTTTAATGATTTCAGAACCATTTCTAATCTGTTGGCTGTCACTGACTGCGTGCATTATTCATGCAAATAATATAGCTTAAATAATATGTTTAAAGCTGTAGTTCAATTCAAAAGTTGCTTTCGCAACTTGCATCAAGAGTGCATTTATAAGAATATCTCAGAAAAGTAGTTGGAGAATTGTTTGCAAGTGCACAGCATCCAGATTTTATATGATGTAGGATCTCTGCTGGAAACATCAGAGATAATTTATCCATGTATAGAAGAAGAATTTCCTTTCTACCACTTCTGCCAGTTTGTACGCAGAAATGATCTTTATTAAATTTATCTTTCTGGTAATGTTAAACTTTCTGCCTACTCAAGGAAATCCTGTGTATATTTTGCTTTGTGCCGATGCCAAATCAAGTTTTCTTTGTTAAAATTAGGGATATCTATGCATAAGGGTTCTTACTGATGTGCAGGAACTTGAGAACTTTTACATTAATTTGAAATGTTTTGAAAACATTGGTGAAAATATCCATTCAAAGCATTTAAAAATAACCCTATACACATTTATAAAGTGCACAGGATCTCCAGGCTTGCAACTCACTGGAGGTAAATTTTGCATAAAATGTCAAACTGAAGAGACATGAGAAAACCTGTGCCAAGGAGCATTGTTCCACTTTAGGTGAGATTGGATTCTGTTACTATACACCCCGAATGAATAGATGTTCTCCCAATGCCACACCCAATTTCGGTGAAGGAATGGAAACATTTCATATTGATGCAAATAGCCATTTTAGCCTCCTACATCAGCTCTTGAGAAGTTTTGCTTCTTGCTGGAAATCCACCTTGAAAGTTCCAGGCAATATTCTCATCCGTGCTTCAAAGCAAAGTGAAAATCTCAGCAAAACAACAGAATGACTATGATTTATTAGTACAGTGAATGCTGCTATGTGTTACTAAGAGGTTCCTTCTATAATATTACAATTAGCATTACCTGGACCAATGCAGAATGATGCTATTACAGCAAGAATGCAGATCAGACTCACATAAGGCATCCAGGATACTTTGTTCTACGGAATAAGTATATAACTTCATGTTAGATAACGTAGTGGACATCAGTCAATTGTTAAGTCACAAAGTTTCTTTAATCTTTGAAAGGAATTACTGTACAATATTACCTTCAAAAATGGGAATACTGGCACTTGGCAAAATTAACGTTGGTAATGTCCTAACTTAATGCCCCCAGTTTAAACATACATTGGTTTGGGGAAAGTCTTGATTTTTACTATTTTGATAAAAATCAAGATGAATCTTATTGAGGCTGTCATCATTTGAAGATCCAAACATGGATAAATCAAGCAGCCATATTGTAGACAGAATCTGTGGAGGAATGATTACAATTATTTGCTCTTTTGTTACACCGTTTGAAATGCTAAAATGTCTCTAATAAACTTTTAGAACCAATTGTCATTTTTGAATGGTTCTTGTTGTAAATGCACTTGATCATAGTAATGATTTGTGCAGTGCAGTATTATGTTCCTTCTAACAATATCTGTTGTGTTCTGACACCTTTAAGGATGAATGTTCACCACCATTTATTCCTTTGATTCTAGGCTCCTGAACTATAATGTCAATTTATGAATTGATTAATAGATAATTACTTCAATTATATTTTGAAATTCTTTGTCAGTGTAACAAATAATCATACATAGTGAATCATTGAAACTTCTTTATCAGAGTGTGACATGAATCATACATTATGGACTGTCATCACAAACATTGTGTGCAATGTTCCCAGCTCAGTCAGGGAGCACAAGCCAGGAAGAAAGTAAAGAAGTGCAAAGAAATAGTGTGACACGGTGACTCAGTGGTTAGCACTCGACCTCACAGCAGAAGGGACCTGGGTTCGATTTCAGCTTTGGGAGACTGTATGGAATTTGCACAATCCCCCGCCCCCCCCCCCCCCCCCCCCGTGTCCGCATGGGTTTCCTCCAGGTGCTCTGGTTTCCTCCCACAGAATTAGCCATGGGAAATTGTCTGTAGTGTGCTGACTAGGTGGGTTTTTAAAAAAAAGTGGGATTATGGGTTTTGGGGATAGGATGATCATCAGCGGGTCGGTGCGGACTCAATGGGCCCAATAGCCTCCTAATGCAGTGTAGGAATTCTATGAATCGAAGTCATTCCATCTCTCCTGAGCAGCTTGGTGGTGAAATCAATAACTGAAGCGGAAAAACACTTGAAGTGCCTTGGCCTCCATAGTTAAAGGATGACACTGAGGTGGGCAACCCCGTGAGCTAAATCTTTTAGATAGTCTTCAGCAAAAGTAACTTGTTGCCATTTCATTGAGGAGACTTGAGCATTTGTATAACGGTGCTAACTTTTCTTTCGTGTGAAGTTACACAGGGTCAGGAGATGCATACGTTTTGAAGGCTGATAGACTATTGAGGAACAGCTGCAGTGGCCTTCAGCCCAGTAGTCTGAGTGACAGAAACTGCACGGAAAGTAGAAGCTGTGGCATGCGACACCGCAACATACAGCTGAATCGATCTGGTCACAGGACAGCATCATGAAGATGCTACCTCCTATACAGGGTCTATATGCCTTAGGTCAACAGCATGGCTCTCTCAGAGCAGCAGGGCCTCTGAAGCCTGCTGCTCTCGTATCAAAACCGTGTGCCTTGGAGGAAGCCTCAAGGTGAGTTGAGCACCCATTGCCTGTGGCAGTCAAGATGACTGTAGTTCTCAATTTTCTTTGCTCAGCTACCGATGCTTGCAGGATCTCACAATCTGCTGCTCCTCATAGCAGCTTCAGCCAGATCGTTTGTACCTTGCTTGGCATGGCATCATCGTACATTATCCTTGATGTGAAAGTTGTCAGTCATGCCCAGAAGGCTGAAGACTTTGCCACACTCCTCTTTTGCCACAGACTTCAATAGGACCAGGATTTAATTGTGTGCACTTATGTAGTGATTAACAGTCTATCACAACGAATGGCCTGAGTCAACAGGGATTCTACTCTTTTAATGAGCAGTTCGTGTTTGCCCTCCACAAAAGGAACTGGAAGGCATCCACCTTTCCAGGGAGCTTTTAGAGCTCTCTCATTCTTTAGCAGTGACTGATATCTCAGCTCTTCACTCTAACACACAACCTTGCTACATGGAGATGAGGGGTAACAGTTGAAATCTGGCCATGATTGTCTGAAAAGGTAATTCCAGTGTCTTGCCCAGTGTGACACTCTCCTTTGCTATGGCCTGACAAGGATCTCCTCCATGGTAGTGGGGTACAATGCCTCATTGATCCTGACATTTCAAAGTGGAGTGGTTCTAGTACTTGAGGAGGTGGGAGGTACACCCAGCTTCCTCTGATGACTTACAAACATCTCAAGGTTCCAATGATATGTCCTGCCACAAGAGAAGTTCATAGCACCCTCATTCGGGCAGGTTTCAATTGCGAGAAGTCCATTCAGCATTGTACTTGTGCCATTCAGAACCAAGTGTAGCTGCACCTAATAACTCCCCACCATGAATAAGTCAAAATGCTACCAAGAACAGCCACTTCCCATCTGCTACTGCCATTCAAGAGTCTCCTGTCACTCTGCTATTTTCACCCATCTGGGGTCAATATAGGATGGGAGATAAACAACATCATGACACTTACTAGCAATGCATACTTGAAGTGTACATTTTCCATTTGATACGAAGTTTGAAATTGGTACTCACACCCAGACAACTGAATTTGTAATGCTAAAACCACCCGGAATTCTCTCTGACAGTGTTGCCTCTGAGCCATCAGCAGAGCTGGAGGCAGCCAGTTCAGTTCAGTAGAAGATATTCAGTCCATTTCTCTGTCCACAGATGCTGCTAGACCTGCTGAGTTTCCCCAGTGTTCTCTGCACTGGTCTTTGATCCATGCCTCAATGAGATGCCACGGAGATGACCTCTCAGATGTGGAGCCTGTGAATACTCTGTCAAAAGGCGATCCCACTTTCATCAGTGCAGGGACAGCTCAGTCATTCAGAATGGGTGGCTACTTCAGGAAACCTAAGGAAATGGTTGTGATCACATGCCTTCACTAGAGGCCCCACCCCCTTGTCCCTGTCTCCCTTTATCATCCCAGGGACGGCCTGCAATTGCCTGTTCACCAACAGTGGGTGATTGGCTGCATTGACAACAGTGAGACTGTACAATACAATCATGGTTACTGCCATGGTATGAAGCTACTGTTGAACACCTACATCCACACATTGGTCTGTTACAAATGGCTATCGATGAGACTGAGGAATCTCTTGCAATGGGGTGACCATGCATTCAAAAGCCTGAGATGTAATTGTGTTATAGCTCTGACAGACTCCTCCACATTGCCAGTGGAAACTCTGACAGATATATCGTTGCTGTTGTAAGAGTACTCACTTTGTGTGTATCACCTGAGGCTTAGTGTCTTCCTGAGGTCAATGGAGATGGTGGTGTCTTTGGGTCTACGATGGTGGCTTGTCATAGCTGTCTTTTACCTGCCAGAAGTTGCTGCTGCTGGCTTGTTAAGTGCTTTTCACCTTATGTTCCCAATTCTATTGGAGGGGCATGACCCTACAATGTGCCGGTTAAGAGTGTGTACGAATCAAGAGTCTTAATTTGCTCACTTTGAATTAGTCACATAGTGAGCTTAAAACCCTACAACAAGGAAAGATGCGTGATAATCTGTATCATTCAACCATCATGTTATGCAAGGAAGTCAAAGGGATCAAAGGAAAATTTGCATTTATACAGTGCCTTTCACTTCATTTGGATGTCCCAGAGTGCTTTACAGTCAACAAAACATTTTTAAAGTGTAGTCATTATTGCAATATAGGGGACAAAGCAGCAGATTTGAGCATGTGGCTTCCATATTGTACTACTGATCAGATGATTTTGTTTTGCGATGTTGCTTTGAGCGACAAACATTGTTCTGGACACCAGAGATAACTCTTCACAATGGTGCAATGAGACCTGAAAGGGCAGACAGGGTGTCAGTTTAGTATCTTGTTTGTAACATTACACTGCTGTACCAGAGTGTCAGCCTGGACTTTTACTCTCAAATTCTGGCATTGGACTTCAACCCACAGCCTCTGACGCAGAGCTGAGATTCTACCAACTGAGTCTCAGACAACATACCATTGCTTAATAGGTTGCCCAGGAAACATGACAGAATCTGAATTTAGTTTGGTACAAACGCAGCATTCTGTGTTTTTCGATAAAATCAACAGTGTTTGCTGTCAAAGTGTCCAGTGTGCCATCAGAAGTGAAGTTTTTATCTTTCAAAGTCTCTAGCTGCGATTTATAAATGCCCCAGTAAGTTGCACATACATTTGACAAAGAAAGGTGGCAGTATTTCAAGAGGACATCACAAGGTACGGCGAGTCTTTTGGAAAGGGGTTGGGGTTGAGTTTGCACAAAGTAAATTAACCCAAAACACGCATTCATGTTTGTGTGCAATTGTGTATGTGTTTGTGTGCAATTGTGTTTGTGTGCGATTGTATTTGTGTGTTTGTGTGTGATTGCATTTGTGTGTTTGTGTGCGATTGTGTGAGCTTGCGTGCGATTGTGTTTGTGTGTTTGTGTGCGATTGTGTTTGTGTGTGTTTGCATTTGTGTGTTTGTGTGCGATTGTGTTTGTGTGTGCGGTTGTGTTTGTGTGTGATTGTGTTTGTGTGCAATTGTGTTTATGTGTTTGTGTATGATTATGGTTGTATGTGATTGTGTTTGTGTATGTGAGTGTGATTGCATTTGTGTTTATGTGCGATTGTGCTTGTGTGCAATTGTGTTTGTATGTGATTGTGTTTGTGTGCGATTGCGTTTGTGTGTGATTGCGTTTGTGTGTTTGTGTGCAATTGTTTTTGCATGTTTGTGTGTGATTGTGTTTTTGTGTTTGTGTGCTTGTGTGTGATTGTGTTTGTGTGTAATTATGTTTGTGTATTTGTGTGCAATTGCATTTCTGTGCGATTGTGTTTATGTACAATTGTGTTTGTGTGTGATTCTGTTTGTGTATTTGTATGCAATTGCGTTTCTGTGTGATTGTGTTTGTGTGCAATTGTGTTTGTGTGATTGTGTTTGTGTATGACTGTATTTGTGTGTAATTGTGTTTGATTGTGTTTGTGTATTTGTGTGCGATTGCATTTGTGTGTTTTTGTGCAATTGTGTTTGTGTGTGATTGCATTTGTGTATTTGTGTGTGATTGCATTTGTGTGCTTGTGTGTGATTGTTTTTGCGTTCGATTGTGTTTGTGTG
Organism: Chiloscyllium plagiosum; assembly: GCF_037043375.1. NCBI lineage: Eukaryota > Metazoa > Chordata > Chondrichthyes > Orectolobiformes > Hemiscylliidae > Chiloscyllium > Chiloscyllium plagiosum. Next base: position 21,673,621 of record NW_028270139.1, read on the forward strand.
TTTGTATGTGATTGTGTTTGCTTTTTTGTGTGCGATTGCATTTGTGTGTTTTTGTGCGATTGTGTTTGTGTGCGATTGTGTTTGTGTGTGATTGTGTTTGTGTGAGATTGTGTTTGTGTGTGATTGCATTTGCGTATTTGTGGGCAATTGTGTTTGTGTGTTTGTGTGCGATTGTGTTTGTGTGATTGTGTTTGTGTGTGACTGTGTTTGTGTGCGATTGTGTTTGATTGTGTTCATGTAATTGTGTGCGATTGCATTTGTGTGTTTTTGTGCGATTGTGTTTGTGTGTTTTTGTGCGATTGTGTTTGTGTATTTGTGTGCGATTGCATTTGTGTGTTTTTGTGCAATTGTGTTTGTGTGTGATTGCATTTGTGTATTTGTGTGCGATTGCGTTTGTGTGTGATTGCGTTTGTGTGCTTGTGTGTGATTGTGTTTGTGTTCGATTGTGTTTGTGTGAGATTGTGTTTGTGTGTTTGTGTGCAATTGTGTTTGTGTGTGATTGCGTTTGTGTGTTTGTGGGCAATTGTGTTTGTGTGATTGTGTTTGTGTGTGATTGTGTTTGATTGTGTTTGTGTATTTGTGTGCGATTGCGTTTGTGTGTTTGTGTGTGATTGTGTTTGTGTGCTTGTGTGTGATTGTGTTTGTGTTCGATTGTGTTTGTGTGTTTGTATGCGATTGTGTTTGCTTTTTTGTGCGCGATTGCATTTGTGTGTTTGTGTGCGATTGCGTTTGTGTGCGATTGCGTTTGTGTGTTTGTGTGCAATTGTTTTTGCATGTTTGTGTGTGATTGTGTTTGTGTGCGATTGTGTTTGTGTGCAATTGTGTTTGTGTGTGATTGCATTTGTGTGTTTGTGTGCGATTGCGTGTGTATTTGTGTGAAATTGTGTTTGTGTGCAATATTGTTTGTGTGTTTGTGTGCGATTGTGTTTGTGTGCAATTGTGTTTGCGTGCAATTGCGTTTGTGTGTATGTGTTTGTGCAGCCAGGAAACAAAAGTTGCAATAATTACCTTTAAAGTATAAGGGAGGGGCAACGCAAAAAGAAAGAGAGGATCAAACAGGAATGTGTGGAAATAGCCAGAGATTCATGGTGGAGATATTAAAATTTAAATACCTGCAGATTGAGTGAAATCGTGAGCAACCCAAAGAAAAACGACATCAAACTAAATCCACCAATGAGAAGAGATCGTCGTCCAAGTCGTTCAATGGTCAAGCACTAGAAAGGAAAAGTAAAATAACTCTTCAACTTCAATTCTTTTCTTCAACTAATGGACAAGTTATCAAAATAAGTCTTTTACACAGGTTAGTATCTACACCTAAAGCAAAACTAGTTATATTTAGAGAGAAGCATTTCTTCTCTAAAAGGGAATTCATGGAATGCTTACAGGATGGCTTTTTGGAACAGCTTGTCATGGAGCCCACAAGGGAGCAGGCTATTCTGGACCTAGTGCTATGTAATGAACCAGACTTTATAAAAAATCTTAAAGTAAGGGAACACTTAGAAGCAGCGATCATAATATGGTAGAGTTCAGTCTGCAGTTTGAAAGAGAGAAGGCAAAATCAGATGTAATGGTGTTACAGTTAAATAAAAGTAATTATGAGGGCATGAGAGAGGAACTGACGAAAATAGACTGGAAGCAGAGCCTAGCAGGGAAGACAGTAGAGCAAAAATGGCAGGAGTTTGTGGGTAAAATTGAAGACACTGTACAGAGGTTCATCTCCAAAAAGAGAAAGATTATCCAGGGAAGGATTAGACAGCCATGGCTGACAAAGGCAGTCAGGAAATCTATCAAAGAAAAAGAGAGATCCTATAAAGTGGCCAAGAGCACTGGGAAATCAGAAGATTGGGAAGGCTACAAAAACAAACAGAGGATAACAAAGAGAGAAATAAGGAAGGAGAGGATCAAATATGAAGGAAGGCTAACCAGTAATATTAGAAATGATAGTAAAAGTTTCTTTCAATACATAAGAAACAAACGACAGGCAAAAGTAGACATTGGGCCACTTCAAACTGATGCTGGAAGCCTAGTGATGGAAGATAAGGAAATAGCTAGAGAACTTAATAAGTACTTTGCAAATATTAAAGGGAGTCAGGGGGCTGAGTTGAGTATGGTTGCCATTACAAAAGAGAAAGTGCTAGAAAAGCTAAAAGGTCTTAAAATTGATAAATCTCCTGGCCCTAATGGACTACATCCTAGAGTTCTGAGGGAGGTAGCTGAGGAAATAGCGGAGGCATTGGTTGAGATCTTTCAAAAGTCACTGGAGTCAGTAAAAGTCTCGGATGATTGGAAGATCGCTATTGTAACCCCCTTGTTCAAGAAAGGATCAAGACAAAAGATGGAAAATTATAGGCCAATTAGCCTGACCTCGGTTGTTGGTAAAATTCTAGAATCCATCATTAACGATGAGGTTTCTAAATTCTTGCAAGAGCGGGTCGGATTAGAACAAGTCAACATGGATTTAGTAAGGGGAGGTTGTGCCTGACAAACCTGTTGGGAGTTCTTTGAAGAGGTGACAAGTAGGTTAGACCAGGGAAACCCAGTGGATGTGGTCTACCTAGACTTCCAAAAGGCCTTTGATAAGGTGCCACACGGGAGGCTGCTGAGCAAGGTGAGGGCCCATGGTGTTCGAGGTGAGCTACTGGTATGGATTGAGGATTGGCTGTCTGACAGAAGACAGAGAGTTGGGATAAAAGGTTCTTTTTCGGAATGGCAGCCGGTGACAAGCGGTGTCCCACAGGGTTCAGTGTTGGGGCCGCAGCTGTTCACATTATATATTAATGATCTGGATGAAGGGACTGGGGGCATTCTAGCGAAGTTTGCCGATGATACAAAGTTAGGTGGACAGGCAGGTAGTACTGAGGAAGTGGGGAGGCTGCAGAAGGATCTAGACAGTTTGGAAGAGTGGTCCAGGAAATGGCTGATGGAATTCAATGTGAGCAAATGCGAGGTCTTGCACTTTGGAAAAAAGAATAGAATCATGGATTACTTTCTAAACGGTGAGAAAATTTGTAAAGCCAAAGTACAGAGGGATCTGGGAGTGCTAGTTGAGGATTTTCTAAAGGTAAACACGCAGGTTGAGTCCGTGATTAAGAAAGCGAATGCAATGTTGTCAATTATCTCAAGAGGGTTGGAATATAAAAGCAGCGTTGTGCTACTGAGACTTTATAAAGTTCTGGTTAGGCCCCATTTGGAGTACTGTGTCCAGTTTTGCTCCCCACACCTCAGGAAGGACATACTGGCACTGGAGCGTGTCCTGCGGATAATCCCTGGAATGGTAGGTCTCACATATGAGGAACGGCTGAGGATCCTGGGATTGTATTTATTGGAGTTTAGAAGATTAAGGGGCGATCTAATAGAAACTTACAAGATAATACATGGCTTGGAGAGGGTGGACGTTAGGAAATTGTTTCCGTTAGGCAAGGAGACTAGGACCCATGGACACAGCCTTAGGAGTAGAGGGGGTAAATTCAAAACAGAAATGCGGAGACATTTCTTCAGCCAGAGAGTGGTGGGCCTGTGGAATTCATTGCCGCAGAGTGCAGTGGAGGCTGGGATGCTAAATGTCTTCAAGGCAGAAATTGATAAATTCTTGATTAGATTCGATTACATTACAGTGTGGAAACAGGGCCTTCGGCCCAACAAGTCCACACCGACCTGCCGAAGCACAACCCACCCAAAATCCTACATTTACCCTTTACTTAACTCTACAGGCAATTTAGCATGGCCAATTCACCTGACCTGCACATCTTTGGACTGTGGGAGGAAACCGGAGCACCCGGAGGAAACCCACGCAGACACAGGGAGAACATGCAGACTCCACACAGTCAGTCGCCTGAGGCGGGAATTGAACCCGGGTCTCTGGCACTGTGAGGCAGCAGTGCTAACCACTGTGCCACCGTGATGTCACAAGGAATTAAGGGTTACGGGGAGAATGCGGGTAAGTGGAGTTGAAATGCCCATCAGCCATGATTGAATGGCGGAGTGGACTCGATGGCTGAATGGCCTTACTTCTGCTCCTATGTCTTATGGTCTTACTGTGGCCTGGTATCAAACATTATTGTCCGACATTAAATTTGAATGAAAAATATTTGAATATTATCAGAAAACAGAGATGTGTTGCTGAAGCTTTGCTCCTTGCAGTTCACTAGGACAAGTGTAATATGGCCAAATTTTTAAAAATCATAATAATTTATACTACTGAGAAAAAAAATAGCTGATGCACCAGCAAGTTGGTTCTGATTGGCTGAGGTATTGCCATGAAAATAGCAACCATAAATAATGAGGTCATCAAGTTCTGGATGATCCAAAAATGTTGCAAGGCTTGAATGTAATTCTTTTGCTAGCAGAATGTATGAATGCTTGCCATTTTGACCAAGCATGAGTAAGTCATTACTGGCTCAATTGACAATTTTTAAATGTTGTGCCGACCATACAATGCAGCCATGTCATCTGTGAATTACAAGTCTGTTGTGAGGCTTAATACATAGGCTGTTTGTGCCAACAACTGGTTTATCAAATCAAACATCATGTTTCTTTCATTGTTTGTAATAGGCAGATTACAGATTGTACTTCAGCAGCCCATCTCGCAACCTCCCATACTCCCACCCCCAGCCCCCAGCCCCACACCTTTAAATGTCACTATTGGATGCAATTCTGCAGTCGGGCACCATTTCTGAAGAATTCTGTCTATGCTTATATTTACTACAGCAACTAATTTAAGAGAATCAGCAGAATTCAGAAAATGGCTCATTTATGCTTGCTTTTCTATATTCATACACAAGGACCTGATTTCTCTTTTTAGTAATATTCAAGTTATGCACCATCAAGCAACCATATACCAAAGAAAAACGTTGCTATAACTATAGAATAAGAACTTGCTTCTTATGATCCTAGCTGCCAAATGCCTAACACACTCCGATAGCATACTTCTATGCTGTTTTAGTTTGGGCTTTGTAGCATTTAAAATAAACAGGTTAACATTAGGTACCATGAGTGTAAAGGTAAGTGCTAATAAACCCAATAAAGGCCAGAGGTAAAACCACTTTATATAGAGTGTTGGAAATGTGGAACTTGCTGCTATATGGAGAGGTTTAGAATGGTGTAAGTTTCTTTAAAGGGTCACTGGATTATGAAATGAGGGAAAAGGATCATAGAACTGGGTGGAACAGTGGTTAGCACTGCTGCCTCAGGCAACTGTCTGTGTGCACATTCTCCCTGTGTCTGCGTGGGTTTCTGCCGGGTACTCCAGCTTCCTCTCACAGTCCAAAGCTGTGAAGGTCAGGTGAATTGGCTATAGCATTAGGTGCATTAGTCAGGGGTAAATGTAGGGGAATGGGTCTGGGTGGGTTGCACTTCAGAGGGTCAGTGTGGACTTGTTGGGCCGAAGGGCCTGTTTCCACACTGTAGGGAATCTAATCTGTTGACTGAGATGAAGTAATGTGGGAGAAAGCTTGTGTAGAGATGGAAGCAACATAGGGCAGTCACCTTCTTCTGTGCTGTTATAGTTCTATTTCCTTTTATACAACACCTCAACTAATAATGAGGATAGATAACATTTCCCCAAGTGATTTATTGCCTTACAGCTTGTATAAAAGAAAAACTTATAAAAAAAACACGCTCAGTAAAAAGTCCTGTCATGTTTCAACATTCCGCAGATTTACAATTCTCCACGTAGACCATAATGGCACTTTTCCCAGTTATTTAGAAATAAAAAGCAAAGTCAAATGCTGAGAAAATGAGTTCCAACAATAATTGCAACCCATCTTGTTTTTTTCTGACAATCACTAGCTCTTATGCCTGTTTACATTATTAACCCAAAGGTATAATTGTAGAACAAGCAGAGTTGGTGATTCACCCTTTTTTACTTGGTATTCCTCTGAAAAGAAGGCACACAAAGAGTGAAGAGGCACTGTGACGCTGTTGTAATGATAGACCCTGCTGGCTGATCTCACAGGTGCCGATGGTGGAGCTCTGTCCCTCATCTGTACACTCTCCGCATGCCACATCTTGTCAGAGTGTGCAATTGTAAAATTATCCTCACGATGTTTTGGAGCAGAATGTTAACCATTGCAGATGAAAGTTTAAAAAAATTAATAAAAGGAAAGTACGATATCATTTTTACAGGTAGGATAGCAAACCATGCCTCTTTTTGTCACAACATATTCTGAAATGTAAAGTCCAGCATCACAGACAATCATTTGACAGCTCTTGTGAAATGGTAGGTAAGTAAAGTATGCTTTCAGTTAGGGTGGGGATGCAAGGAAATTAGGGGTGCCAGGAGGAGAGGATGCCAAACGGGCAGGATACCAGATGAGTAGGATACCAGGCTTCAAGGTGACAAAGAGGCCAGGTAAGTGAGAGCGTGTGTAAGCTAAGTTGGGTTGGGAGATGTCAGGTGCTGGGGCCTGATGTGTTGTTGTCTCACGGGGTGGCAGTTAGACAGTGTTAGGTCATGGGAGAGATCACGTCCAGCACAGACGGAGGGATCAGGTCCAGAGTGGGGCAAGGTGTGCTTGGATATTGGAAATAGTGTTGGGTCCTGGGGCGTTGTTGGGTCTGGAATGGGGCAAGTCAGGACTGGGATGAGGCAGGAAGGGTCCAGTCCTGTGGTGGTGGGAGTTGGGGGGGAGCAGGATGTTAATCTGGTCCAACTGTGGAGATGTTGTCAGCTCACAGGTATAGAGCGGTGGTATCAGATCCTGGAAGCTGTAGATAATGCATCAAGGGAGAAGAGGCAGTTGAGTGCAGTGGTGAGGTTCTCAGGAGGAGAGAGGTTATCAGGTCATGGTCAAGGGGTGTAAAGGTCAGTGGGAGTTGTAGTTGAGGGTGTCAGAGTTCATTTGGAGGTCAATTTAATAGCTACTCAGGAGTTAAGACTGTAGTTTTAAGCCTAACACAGCTGCTCTGATTGCTCACGCACTCCAGTAGGTGTGCCAATACCATTCTCAGCATGAAATCACAGTTGCCTAAAAACCTTGGAAATCCACACAGAAGATAAGCATAAAGGGAGATTACAGGTTCCAGGAGGACAGGAATTGCATAGCTCAATCTTCAATTTCCCAGGGAATTCCTTCAGAGACTCTTACAATAGGAATTCTGAATGGTCCCCATGCACAACTCCCAAGAAGGCCTCAGAAATAATCTTATCCCCTCTCATCCTGCTGAACTCTAGTGAATGCAGGCCTGGTTTAAACATAAAATTCTAACATGGCTGGGGAGGGGTCACAGATCCAAGATATGGAGTAGGCCATTTAAGACTGTGATGAAGAAACATTTCTTCCCTCACACAGTGGTCAGCCTATGGAATTCGCGAACACAGAAGACTGTGGAGGCCAGATTACTGAGTATATTAAAGAAAGAGATAGGTTATTTTTCAGGTATTAAAAGACATGTAATATGACATGGAAATGGCATTGAGATAGAGGATCAGGCACGGTCACTTCGAATGGCAGAGCAGGCCTGTTTTGTTCGATCACCTCCAGATACGGCTGCTCTCTTATTGGAGAAATGGCTTTTTAATAATTTAACCTGAGGGTCACTACACCTCAGGTAAGGAGCAAAATTGAGAAGGTAGGACTTTCATGGTAACCTCAACCGATACGGGAATTGAACATGTCTTGTTGGAATCATGCTGCATCGCAAATCAGTCATCAAGCCAACTGAGCTAAACAACCCTCAACCCAGTCTGTTGTTGATGTTACTATGTCTCTGAAAATACCTCCATCCATTACAGTTACCCTATCCACACAGTAATTCATCCAGTCGCATGGAAGAATTTTTAAATGATTTATTGAAGCTTTACTTCCAGCTTTAATTGGTATTTATCAAAATGTTAGCATTCAATATTAAATAACTGCATGTCTAAACCTGGCATCAAGACCAACAGCTTTTAGCATAGCAAAATGGCAATTGAATATAAAAGTTCATTGAGTCTTAATGTTTTCATGCCAAAATCATAAAGCAACTTGTACCAAGAGGCTTCCTTAGAAAGTGAAGACAGGATTCTTGCATTGCTAATATTTTAATATTGACAGAAAGTCACAAAAAGGAGTTGCTGCTAATATTTAAATAATATTAATTAAAATTTATAATTTAAGATTATAGAATGCTGTGACACAAACATCAAATTCCACACACTCCTTTCAATTTTTAATCAACTTTTAATCCTTATTTTGATCATCTTAATTTTATGGTTTTGTTTTCCCACTCTCTAATCTTCTGTGGTCTTGTTCTTATACAAAGTTAAACTGAGACGGAACTGACTCTGATTTTATGAAAAAAAAGGTGCTCTACAAGAGTATAAAGATAAGACTGTGAAAGTTTAATCATAATCACCGAACTTCAACATTTCTGCACTTCAATTAACTCTGTTTCCTCAGATAATTAATATTTCCGTACCTTATTATTGATTCTACAGCTTACCAGCTATTGAAATCCAACTAACTTATTTATAACTTCCTGACTTATTCCAGTCGTTTCAACCCTCCCCTAAGATATACTGAACCTGTGACTGCTTCTTCAACCTCTGGGAAGATTAGGTTAGATTCGCTACCGTGTGGAAACAGGCCCTTCGGCCCAACAAGTCCACACCGACCCTTCGAAGAGTAACCCACCCAGACCCATTTCCCTCTGACTGATGCAACTAACACTACAGATAATTTAGCATGGCCAATTCACCTGGACTGCACATCTTTGGAGTGTGGGAGGAAACTGGAGCACCCAGAGGAAACCCATGCAGACACGGGGAGAACAGACAGTTGCCCGAGACTGGAATTGAACCTGGGACCCTGGTGCTGTAAAGCAGCAATGCTAACCACTGAGTCACTGTGCCACCCTTGCTGATAAAGCATTTGGTCACATTCATTTAAAAGCCTTAAGTTCTAGTGTCTTTTATAGCTCTATAATTCCATGACCCACTTTCTCTCTGAAAACTGAGGCAAGGTAATAAATTGATGTTGTTGGACAAGCGATCGATACTATTTTTCAACATTGTTGCATGAGTTCCCTGAGCTAACTATAAGGTAAATTTGCTTTCACCAAACTCTTTATTGGAATGGGTCTACCGGGCTTGTTACAAGTTACTGATGTGATCAACATTGTTACAGAAGCTATGAGGAAGACCCAGATGGTGGGCCTCATTCCTTTCTACTCATAAGCTGTTCTCCATACCAAGCTCAAAAGACATTTTCATAGTGGTCGTGTTTAAGGCCCTTCTCTTTGACCCTTTCAGACCCTTCCGAGAGTATTATCTACATTTTTTTCACTGACCAATAGATGTATACTGCTTACGTCCTGCAGCTCCCTAATGTAACTCTTTCCATTAAATATGTGTGGAAAACATATCTGTAGAAAACATTGCCTGGTCTTTTCAAATTCTGGTAATTTTCTCATAACTTTACAATTTAACTTTTTGTCACTGTCCTATGGGTTCTTATCAATTTTTTGTGAATTTTATTTTTATTACTTGCCTTTAAATACTGCATTTTTAGCTTCAAATGTAAACTAAATTCTATTTGTGCCCTCAACCTGAGTTTTGAATCTGTTCCCTTTTGAGATAGGTTTGGTTTGTAATTGTTCCAATGATGGTTTATTATAGGAGGAACAAAACATTGTGAAAATATCTTGATGAATATTATGGGGTTCACAGTGCACCAAAGGTGAGTCCAGAAACTGCTGAGGTAAGAAATGAGAAGAGATCCAGGAACTGGGATCACTACAGTAGGAGTACTGTAGATGGGTCAGTTTTTGTCCAGTGTGTGCAGGAGGGCTTCCTGACACAGTATGTAGACAGGCCTAAAAGGGGCGAAGCCACTTTAGATTTAGTACTGGGTAACGAGCCTGGCCATGTGTTAGACTTGGAAGTAGGTGAGCACTTTAGAGACAGCAATCACAATTTGGTCAGGTTTACTTCAGTGATGGTAAAGGGATAGGTGTACTCCACCGAGCAAGAGATACAGCTGGGGGGGAAGGGAAATTACAATGCAATTAGGAAAGATTTAGGAAGCGTAGAATGGGGAAGGAAATTGCAGGGGATGAGCACATTAAAAATGTGGAGCTTATTCAAGGAAAAGCTCCTGTGTGTCCTAGATAAGTATGTATCTCTCAGGCAGGGAGGAAGATATAGAACACATGAGCCGTGGTTTACTAAGGAAATGGAATCCCTGGTCAAGAAGAAGAAGAAGGCGGCTTATGTTCGGACAAAATGTGAAAACTCAGTTAGGGCGCTTGAGGGTTACAAGGAAGTCAGGAAAGACCTAAAAAGAGAGCTCAGAAGAGCCAGGAGGGGACATGAGAAGTTGTTGGTGGATGGGATCAGGGTTAACCCTAAGGCTTTCCATAGATATGTCAGGAATAAAAGAATGACGAGAGTTAAATTAGGGCCAATCAAGAATAATAGTGGGAAGTTGTGTGTGGAGTCAGAGGAGATAAGGGAAGCACTAAATAAATATTTTTCGACGAGTGTTCACTATAGAAAATGAAAATGTTGGCGAGGAAGATACAGAGATACTTGCATCGAGACTAGAAGAGATTGAGGTTCACAAGGAAGAGGTATTAGAAATACTGCAGAGTGTGAAAATAGACAAGTCCCCTGGGCCGGATGGGATCTATCCTAGGATCCTCTGGGAAGCAAGGGAAGAGATTGCCAAGCCTTTGGCATTGATCTTCAAATCATCATTGTCTACAGGAATAGTGCCTGAGGACTGGAGGATAGCAAATGCGGTTCCCTTGTTCAAAAAGGGTAGTAGAGACTACCCTGGTAATTACAGACCAGTGAGTCTCACTTCACTTGTTGGTAAAGTGTTGGAAAAAGTTATAGGAGATAGGATTTATAACCATCTAGAAAAGAATAATCTGATCAGGAACAGTCAGCACGGTTTTGTGAGGGATAGGTCGTGCCTAACGAATCTTATTGACTTTTTTGACAAAGTGACCAAACAGCTAGATGAGAGTAAACCGGTTGATGTGGTTTGTATGGATTTCAGCAAGGCGTTCAATAAGGTTCCCCACAGTAGGCTATTATACAAAATGCGGAGGAATGGGATTGTGGGAGACATAGCAGTTTGGATCAGTAATTGGCTTGCTGAAAGAAAACAGAGGGTTGTAGTTGATGGAACATGTTCATCTTGGTGTCCAGTTACTAGCGGCATACCGCAAGGGTCGGTGTTGGGTCCACTGCTGTTCGTCATTTTTATAAATGACCTGGATGAGGGCTTAGAAGGGTGGGTTAGTAAATTTGCGGATGACACTAAGGTCGGTGGAGTTGTGAATAGTGACGAAGGATGTACTAGGTTGCAGAGAGACATAGATAGGATGCAGAGCTGGACTGAGAGGTAGCAAATGGAGTTTAATGTGGACAAGTGTGAGATGATACACTTTGGCCGGAGTAATCGGAATGCAAAATATTGGGCTAATGGTAGGATTCTTGGGAGTGCAGATGAGCAGAGAGATCTCGGTGTCCATGTACACAGATCCCTGAAAGTTGCCACCCACATTGACAGGGTTGTTAAGAAGGCATACAGTGTTTTGGCCTTTATTAATAGAGGGATTGAGTTCTGGAACCATGAGGTTATGCTGCAGCTGTACAAAGCTCTGGTACAGCCACACTTGGAGTATTGTGTACAGTTCCGGTCACCGCATTATAAGAAGGATGTGGAAGCTTTGGAAAGGGTGCAGAGAAGATTTACTAGGATGTTGCCTGGTATGGAAGGAATGTCTGAGGGCCTTGAGGCTATTCTCGTTAGAGAGAAGAAGGTTGAGAGGTGACTTAATAGAGACATACAAGATAATCAGAGGGTTAGATAGGGTGGACAGGGAGAGCCTTTTTCCAAGTATGGTGACGGCAAAAACAAGCTTTAAAGTGAGGGGGGATAGGTATAAGACAGATGTCAGAGGTAGTTTCTTTACTCAGAGAGTAGTAAAGGTATGAATGCTTTGCCTGCATCGGTAGTAGATTTGCCAAGTTTAAGTGCATTTAAGTCGGCATTGGACAGGCATATGGACATACACGGAATAGTGTAGGTGGGATGGGTTTCAGATTAGTATGACAGGGTGGCACAACATCAAGGGCCAAAGGGCCTGTACTAAGCTGTAATGTTCTATAACCTGCTGTCCTGATCAAAGAAGTGGCAAAACAGCTTTCTGGGGGAATAAATGGGCGGCAAAGTTTTCGTTCACCCACTGGAGATGTGGAAATGAAAAAGGAGTTGGCGTCAGAGGGATGGTGATGTTAGCCAAAATAAAAATGCCTGTTGCTCCCAAATACTGAACACTGATTGGAGAGGAAAGTAACAAAATATTGTTGTCTAATGCGAGGACCGGGCCAGTATGACCCATAGTATTTATTGAATAATAGAATCTCCTACATTGTGGAAAGAGGCTGTTCAGCCCATCAAGTCTGCACCAATTCTCTGAAGAGCATTCCACCCAAACCCTGCCCCTCCATCCTATCTCTGTAACCCTACATATTCTATGGTTAACCCACCTAGCCTACACATCCCTGGATACTATGGTCAATTTTTAGATTAGATTAGATTACCTACAGTGAAGAAACAGGTCATTTGGCCAAACAAGTCCACACTGACCTTCTGAAGAGTAACCCACCCAGACCCATTCCCTTATCCTATATTTGCCCCTGACTAATGCACCTAACACTATGGGCAATTTAGCATGGTCAATCTCCTAACTTGCACATCTTTGGTTTGTGGGAAGAAAATGGAGCACCCGAAGGAAACCCAGGCAGATACATGGAGAATGTGCAAACTCCACACAGACAGTCACCCGTTGCTGGAATTGAACCAAAGTCCCTGATGATGGGAGGCTGCAGTGCCACCCACTGAGCCAACATGCTGTCCAGCATTATGCAGAATGCTCACGGTGGATCATCCTAGAGGAGGAACTTATTGATTTGTCAAATCAGATCTCTCTTAAGGAGGGCTAATTGTATTGATAGATGAATGTTCTTCCTTATCCTGTTGGCTTCTCTTCCATGCAGCTTTCCAGCAAAGTATTTTTCACTCCTCCTTACCCTCTGTGTCCACGGTTCAAGGTGCGTTGATACTGATCCACATACCAGCCTGAATTATTGATACTCCTTGCATAATCCCAAAACATGAAGTGTCATCAGGCACTGAACCCACTGGACTATTATTATTCCAATTTCAAAAGACTTATGGTAGCAAAGCAAGATCGTTTTTTGCATGTAACAGGAGAAAAATAATTTAAAATCATATGATAAAGCTCTTGCATGGTTGAAAACAATTTTTGATATTTTAATATTCAACTAGAACAGAATCCAATTGTTCAGCACTTGTGAAAGTATTTACTTTCATGTATAATCTAGCAAAATATGCAACATATGTATAAAGAACAAGAGTAGGCCACTCAGCCCTTTAAGCCTACTCTGCAATTCAATAAGATCACGGCTGACGTGACTTTAACCTCAACTATATATTCCTGCATATCACCGATAATCTTTCAATACTTTGGTAATCAAGAATCTATCTCCACCTTAAAAATATTTTAAGGTTCTGCATTCACTACATTTTGAGAAAGGGAGTTCCAAAGTCTCTCACCCTTCTGAGAGAAACAACATTTCCTTATCTCTGTCTTAAGTAGGTGACCCTGTATTTGTAAAGTATGACTTCTCGTTCTAGATTTTCCCACAAGAGGAAACATCTGCAATAATATTTGATGTGACACCTTCTAGGATGTTTCTAATTGCCTTGTGGAAATCTAAGTACACTCACTGGTTCCCCTTTATCCACAGCACAAGCTACTACTTCAAGGAATGGCAATAAATATGTTGAGCATGATTTCCCTTTGATAAAACCATGTTGGCTCTGCTTGATTATCTTGAACTTATCCAAGTGCCTTGTTACAAATTCTTCCATAATAGCTTATAAAATTTTGTCAATGACCCATGTTAAGCTAATTGGTCAGTGGTTTCCTATATGTTGCCTCCCTCTCTTTTTGAATAAATGAGTTATGATAGCTGTTTTCCAAGCTAAGGACTGCCTCCAAACCTAATGTGTTTTGGAAAATTAAAACCAATACATCAACTATCTCACTAGCTATTTCTTTTAAGACCCTAGAATGAAATCCATTAGAGCCTGGAGACTTACAAACTCACAGTTCCAAATATTTATTCAGTATTACATCCCTGGGAATTGTAATTTTCTTGAATTTCTCAATCCCTGTCAATTCCTGATTTATACCTATTTCCCAAATTTTGTTTTTATATTGTCTAGTGAAGACCAAGGCAAAATATCTGTTCAATTCATCTGCCATCATTTTGTTCTCCATTGTTAACTCCCAGGCTCATTCCCTACAGGACCAACACTTACTTTGTAAACTTTTTATTTTCTTCAATATCTAAGGAAACATTTATCTTCTCTTCTGGCTAATTTTCTCTCGTACTTTAACTTTTCCTTCCTTCTTAATATTTAAATAATTCCTTGCATTTTTAAAAATATTCTGTCCAATGTTCTGACCTGCCATCTATCTATAAAAAATCATGTCTTTCTTTGTGTTTGATATTATTTTTTATGCCTTTAGTTAACCATGGATGGTGGTTCTTCACAATAGTTGCTATTTGTTGGAAAGTATCTATTCCATCCTTTCTGGAATATCCCCTTAAATGTTTGCAACTGCATCTCTATGGATCTATCCCTCAACCTAAATTACTAACTTACTACCGGGCTTAGGGTAGGGGGTGGATATGGATGGGATGCTGTTCAGATGGTCAGTGTGGACTCGATGGGCCAAAATGGCCTGCTTCCACATTGTAGGGATTCTATGATTTTATGATTCTTGCTCACTTTTGCTATTTCTGATTTCCTGCCTTACAACTTCCCTGGTTTAAATTGGACCCACACTTCTCTCCCTTAAACTACCTGTAAAATTCAATTATATTATGATTGTTGCTACCCACAGGCACCTTTATTATCAGGACCAGCATTAATACTCTCTCTTTGGTCAAAAGCTAGTCTCATATAAACTTCTCTCTGATTAGTGCCTTAACATACAAGGCTAAGAAATTGCCACAAAAATATTTAACTAATTCCTTAACTAACCAACTTTTTTCCCATCTGATCTTTCCAGTCTATATGTAGAGTAAAATTCCCCATGATAATCGCTGTACCCTTGGTTCTTCCTTGATACCCTGACCTACATCTGTGATTATTTCAGTCCCTCAATCTCCATATGATGGTGATAGGCTAGAGGGAAACCATAGTTCTATCAAACCATTACTTGGATGATTAATTATCTCAACTGTGTTTTGAGTGTCCATATATTTTAAACATAACTGGTGTAAGATCTGTTAGTGTAGCTCCTGATATTTTGTAGCTGTGGATGTCATTTAGCCTCCATAATGGAGTCCAATGCACATGTACACACTCTACTGCTGGTCCAGAAGGCAGTTTTGTGAAGGTGTTAGTGAATGAGTGAGCAGGGACTGTGCTGAATGTATGCTGAGCATTTTAGAAGTCATTCTTCAATTTAATACCATGCGTTGAGAAGCATATCTGACAGAAAATTGGTCAAACTAAACTAAGCAGCAGCCAGAACAGAGAACAGTGGAAACCAAAAACAAAGAGGTCACAAAGGTTCAGGCAAAACTAGTCATAACCAGCCCGAGGGTTGTGTATTGGAGAAGTATCAATCAGACTTTCTGGCACCTTGACTTCTAGCCATTGCATGAGGATGTGCATTTTACACCTCTCCAGCATAGCAGAAGTGAAAGGTCTTGCTGCAATCTCATTCTGTGCTTTGAACCCAGTTCATGATCCCTTTAAAAGCCACCCAGTCAATAAAGACTCACAGCAAGACTTATAGCAGAAGACCATGTGGCAATTCAAGAAAATCCAGGGGAAGATCCGTTCTGACATGACAATTCAAGAAAATCCAGGGGAAATCCAGGGGAAGATCCGTCCTGACATGGAAGAGAGCCAGCCCCATGTTGGAGTGGAGGGAAATTCCAATGGCCCAGCTCAAACACATGGATTGTTGTGGATACTAGCCTTTCTAAGATGGATAGAATTGATAGAGCATAAATATAGTGGGAATTTGGGAAACGCTCATGTGGTATTTTTAATAAGGAATATATTTTGTTAATAAAATCAGGTTGAATTGCAAACTAAATTCTGTATCACTTTGCCCACCTCACTAACAAGAACACTTGTGTAAAGTGTTTTTAATACGTAAACTGATCAAAGTGTCCAAAGCACAAACAACAGGAATCACATCTCAATCAGAGTAGGTAAGGATTGCAGATTTCCTTAGGTGAACTTTTTTTATGTGTGTTTTTGTGACAATTGACAAAGATCACATGGTGGAGAAAGTGAGGACTGCAGATGCTGGAGATCAGAGCTGAAAAATGTGTTGCTGGAAAAGCACAGCAGGTTAGGCAACATCCAAGGAGCAGGAGAATCGACGTTTCGGGCGTAAGCTGAAGAAGGGCTTATGCCCGAAACGTCGAATCTCCTGCAAAGATTACATGGTTGCTATTATACCAGCAGATATTTCCAGATTGTTTTTATTGACTTCAAATTTCACCATTCATCCTGGGGTGGGATTTGAACCCATAATCACCAGAGAATTTGCCTGGGGCTCTGGATTACTAATTCAGAGACATGTCATTATGCTTTCACTTCCCCACTACTTGTCCTACTCTCCAGGAGCCCTGCAACATGCAACAAAGTGTGTGTCATAGCTTTTTCTAATTCACTTATGGATGTGGGTGTGACTGGTTAGGTTAGCATTTATTGTCCATCCCTAGATAGCCCTGAACTGCTGCAGTCCACATACTGTAGGCAGACTCACTGCTAGAGGGGGGGGGGGGGGGGGTTCCAGGATTTTGACTTGGCAACAGTGATGGAATAGTGTTATATTTCCAAGTTAGGATGGTGAATAGCTTGGATCTTGTAAGTGGTAGTGTTTCCATGTATCTGCTGCCTTCAATGAGTTCTTCAATAATGTGGAGAAAGTGAGGTCTTAGAGTTACAGCCATGCTGCATAATCTATGGCTGATGCTGGAGATCAGAGCTGAAAATGTGTTGCTGGAAAAGCGCAGCAGGTCAGGCAGCATCCAGGGAACAGGAGAATCGACGTTTCGGGCATAAGCCCTTCTTCAGGAATGAGGAAAGTTTCCCTGGATGCTGCCTGACCTGCTGCGCTTTTCCAGCAACACATTTTCAGCTCTTCAATAATGTGGACTACATATGAGATCTGATGGATGTTCACACTGAAATGTTTAGTGCATTGACGGGTCTGGTGGAAAGCCTGACAATATCAAGAGTCATGTAAGTGTTCAGTCTCATCTCAGCATAGGAGCTTGAACATAACATGGATCATTTTTATCCAACATATAAGTCATGAGCAAGAGTAACTTAGAGTTACAGCCATACTGGCTGATGCTACAAGCTCAAAAGAAAGTCATATCATTATGTAAACATTGATGGCAGGTCAGAAGATTGGACAAAAAAAATCAAAAAATTACTAAAAAAGTTCAAATGGAAGATGAATCTGGAGAATTAATAATGGAAGACAAAAAGATGGCAGACAAATTAAATAGATATTTTGCACTGGTCTTCACTGGAGTAGATACAGCTAGCTTCCCAGAAATAGTGATAGATCAGGAATTGATAGGGAAGGTGACACTCAAGAAAATTACAATTACCAGGAAAGCATTACTGAGTAAATTGTTGGAGCTGCAAGCTGACAACTCCCCAGATCTTTAAAAGAAATAACTAGTCTTAAGCGAGAGATTGATTCATTGGTTTTAATTTTCCAAAACTCATTAGAACCAGGCAAGATTTTTTTGATTGCAAAATAGTTAATGTAACTTCTTCATTCAAAAGATTGGGAGGCAGAAATTAGGAACTGATAGACCAGTTAACTTAATATCTGTCACGGGAAAATGCTGGAAGCTTTTATTAAAGACACTATAATAGGATATTTCAAGGTAATCCAATAGTGCTAACATGATTTTGTCAAAGGGAAATCATGTTTAACTAATTTCTTAGAGTTCTTGACGAAATAACTTGTATGTAAGTTAGCTCGCTGAGCTGGAAGGTTTGTTTTCAGATGTTTCATCACCATGACTAGGTAACATCATCAATAAAGAGAGGTGGGACATACCACCAGCGCTTCACCAGAAATTCTTACTGATGACGTTACCTAGTCATGGTGACGCAACATCTGAAAACAAACCTTCCAGCTCAGCAAGCCAACTTACATACTTATCATCAACTTGAGCTACAAATCTTTTTTAAAAATCACTAAGTAACTAGTGCGGTGGATCAAGGGGAACCAGTGGATATATCGTACTTAAATTTCCAGAAGGCATTTGATAAGGTATCACATCAAAGACTATTGCTCATAAATAAAAGCTTATGGTGTACAGGATAATAGATTGGTTTCAACAGAAGATTGGCTGTCCAATAGGACGCATAGAGCAGAAACAAATGGATCTTTTTAACACAGGTAGCATGTTACGGGTGGTGTAAAACAGAAATCAGTGCTAGGGACTCACCTCTTTACAATTTATATAAATGATTTGGATGAAGGTATCAAAGGTATGGGAGCTAAATTTACTGATGGCACAGACAAAAATAAGGAAGTGAAGAGGACATAAGGAGCTTACAAAAGGATGTAGATAGGTTAAGTGAGAGACAAAGATCTGGGAAATGGAATATAAAGTGGGAACATGTGGAATTGTCCATTTTGGCAGAAAGATTTTAAAAAGAAGCATATTATCTAAATGGTGAGAGGCTGCAGAGTGATATAGGTGTCTTTGTGTATGAATCACAGAAGGTTAGTATGCAGGTACAGCAAGTGATCAGAAAAGCTAATAGAGTACTAGATTTTATTGTGAAGGAAATTGAATGGAAGAGTAGGGGCATTATGCTTCAGTTATACAGGGCAGTGGTGAGTTAGCATCTGGCATACTGTATACAGTATTGGTCACTAGACTTATGGAAAGATGTTAATGCATTAATAGTAGTTCTGAGAAGGCTTATTAGACTAATACTTCAAATTAGTGTATTGCCCTATGAGGAAGGGCTAGACAGGCTAGGCCTGTATCTTCTGGAACTTAGAAGAGCTAAAGGTGACATAATTGAAACAAAAGATCCTAAGGGAATTTGAGCAGATGGATGTTGAAAGGGTGTTTTCTCTAATGTGAGAATCTAAAACTACGGGTCATAGTTTAAAAATCAGGGACCACCAATTTAGGATACAGGTGAGGAAATAAAATTCTTTCAGAGGGTTGTGAGTCTTTGAAATTCCTCTCCTCAAAAGGCAGTACATGCAGAATCTTAAAATATTTTTGCGGCAGAGGTAAATACATTCTTGATTTCTGGTAGATTAGATTAGATTACATTACAGTGTGGAAACAGTAGTAGGATGAAAGATTTTAGGGGACATACAGGAACATAGAGTTGAAGTTAAAATCAAATCAGCTGTGATCTTATTAAATGACAGTGCAGGTTTGAAGGGCTGAATGGCCTACTCTTGAAAATGATTCATATGATTACAGTAGATGTTCGAATGGCTGCTGCAGCCAAAATACATCTCTCTTAAATCTGAAGAGATACAAACTGGTTTTAGGTAGTGACAGCTCATTATTTTGCACCTTCTGCACAGACTTGCAGCCACTCAGTACTGCCGGCATGGTAATTTAAATGTGACTGCACAAGGTTCATGAACCGCTAATATTGGAAGCAAAGGGCTTATCATTATTCCTGCACCCATTATTAGGTTTTATAGAATTTCACAGCTATTTTTAGATCAGATCCAAACCCAAAATTTTCCTTTGCATTTTTTGATCTGAAGATGTATGTGAAAAGGGATTTGTTCCTTATTTACTATTCTCTGAATTGTGGGCAGATTTGTGCTTTGGGTCTGCTCCAGTTAAGCCTCACGATAAACTGCCCAAATTCATTTCACTTGTGATCTTTACAGCTGTCAGGAAGAGGGAGATTTTCATCAGTCAGTCTCACTGGGTTCTTACCTAATTTTCACAGCTGGAAAGCCAGTTTAATAAATTCACTGTGCCAACTAGTTCTTGTAGAGATTCAATTTAATCATTGTAGCAATTTGCTGCTGTACATTAGCATTTTTTCAGAGTTATTAATGACATTTACTGAATGAAACTAAACAGAGAATTTGGACCAGTTAGCCTTGAAGTGAATGGTGAAGTGTATTGCATGTTGACATTTTTCCTCAGGGCACTATGTATTCAGTGACTCTGTGGGAATAGACAGCTGTGTTCTCTTTTAGCTGTTACAAAAAAAATCCCTCATGCATTGCATTTGAGAAGATGTCTTTCAAAGAAGAGAAAAAAAATGAACAAAATGTATCCTAAATGAAAAGCAGAAACAATAGAAACACTCAGCAGGTGCGTAAGTGCCTGTGGAGTGAACAGATGAGCTAACATTTCCAATGTTTGATCTTTAATCAGAACTTAGTCCTTTATTGTTTCCCAGCTTTTCTTCTACTGTTTACTTAAGGTAAGTAGTCCTTTGTATAAACCTCCTTAATCATTGAATCTTTACAGTGCAGAAAGAGGCCATTTGGCTCACCAGGTTATCAATCCTCCGAAGAACATCCTGCGCAGACCCTGCTCCCCATCTAACCCTGTAATCCTGCATTTCCCATAGCCAATCTACCTAACCTATATAGCTTTGAACTGTGGGAAGAAATCAAAGTACCCAGAGCAAACCCAGGCAGACACGGGACAATGTGCAAACTCCACACTGTCACCCAAGGTGGAATCAAACCTGGATCCCTGGTACTGTGAGGCAGCTGTGCTGACCAATGAGCCACCATGCTGCTCTGAAAACTCAACTGCATGCTGTGTGTTGTGTGCAGACTGCCCTATCAATCAAATGCTACCATGAACACATTATTTAAAATCCACAACATGATAACTATTCCAGCACAGAAGCAGAGCTTAGACTGGAAAAATTACGTGAGATTGAATAAAACATCTAGCAGTTGCCTGTCACTTATTAAAATATTAATAGTGGTCCAATTTGCCTATCCCCAATGAATTTCATTAAAGCGTCTGCACTGTTGTTAGATCTTGCAAAGTCACCACCCAAGCAGCTAGTGGCATACCTCACTGAGCACAACTGCTTTAATTGTGGATCCCAATGTAACCTATGGGTTGGATTTCTTTGCCCCAAATACGACAAAGCAGCTTTAAAACTCTTAGACATTACTGAATCGGAGATTCTCACCCCTATTCCCAGTACTGATAATTTATAGTGATTTGCAATGAGGGCGAGCTGGCAAGCTTGTATGATAATACCCTGACACTGCATCACCTAAGTGAGTACATTCACAATTTTCATGAAATAGTCCCAGTTTTGATTTATACCAGCTCAGGGGTGTTGTGAACCAAGGGGGCAGTGGTACATGACTTGGAGATGGGAACCATATAAGCAATAAGGACAATAGATGTTGCCAGTTTCAGGTATGATAATTAAATGTTCTGACATAACTTATATATGTTTAGAATCTAGTGAACTTATAGATATTTGTTTTACAGTGAGAGGTGACAGGGATCTGACTCCATTGAATCATATGGTCATCAGGTTCTCATTTCTGACATCTGGTAAGTTATAAAGGGAATGTATGACATTGTGACAGAGCAAAAATCTTCCTGATGCATTTGAGTACATTACCCACTGGCTTTAAAATTATTAGCGTGTTGATAATTATTGAAGATTGCAGTGCATTTTTCTTGTTCGACTCCTGAGTAAATTTGTTGACTCAAATATTGTTACATGTGATGGCATCATCGAACAAATAAGTTAGTAGTCCCCAAAAGATAGCTCCTAAAAATTGAAACATAGCCACCAAAGTTAAAGTCATAGAGCTGTACAGCATGGAAACACATCCTTTGAACAAACTTGTCCATGCTGACCAAATATCCTAAATAAGTCTAGTCCCACCTTGCAGCATTTGGCCCATATCCCTTTAAACACTTCCTTTCATATACCCATCCAGATGTTTTTTTTTAATGTTGTAATTGTACCAGCCTTATCACTTCCTCTGGCAGCTCATTCCACATACGCACCGCCATCTGCATGAAAAAGTTGCTCCTTAGGTCCCTTTTAAATCTTTCCCATCTCACCTTAAAGCTATGCCCTCCAGTTTTGGATCCCCCCATACCTTGCCTATTTATCCTATCCATGCCCCTCATAATTTAATAAACCTCTATAAGGTCACTCCTCAGCCTCTGACCTTCCAGGAAAAACAGCCCCAGTCTATACAGCCTCTTCGTCTTCCAACCCTGACAATATCCTTGTAAATCATTTTTGAACCCTTCCTAGTTTCACAATATCCTTCCTATAACAGGGAGACCAGAACTGAATGCATTATTCTAACAGTGGCCTAACCAATGTCCTGTACAGCCACAATATGACCTCTCAACTCCTATATCCAATACTCTGACCAATAAAGGAAAGCATACTAAACACCTTCTTCACTATCCTATCTACCAGCGACTCCACTTTCAAGCAAGTATAAACCTGCACTCCAATGTCGCTTTGTTCAACAACAGACCCCAGGTGCATACCTTTAAGTGTATTAGTCCTGCACTGATTTGTCTTTCCAAAATGCAGTACCTCACATTTATCTAAATTAAATTCCATCTGCCACTCCTTGGCCCATCTGATCAAGATCCCGTTGTACTCCGAGATAGCCTTCTTTGCTGTCCACTAAACCTTCAGTTTTCATGTCATCTGCAAACTTACTGACCAGATCTCCTGAGTTCACATCAAAATCATTAATATAAACGATGAAAAGCAGTGGACTCAAGACCGATCCTTATGGCACACAAGGTCTCCAGCCTGAAAAGCAACCTTCCAGCATCGCCCTCTGTCTTATACCTTTGAACCAGTTCTGTATCCAAATTAAAAAAAGAGTAGTCCTTGAGAAAATTTCAAGAGGTACCTTTGAAAAACAAAAGAATATTTGAGGGTATCTTTTGTGTATTACAGATCACCACCCAAAAGCTAGCATCCCTTCTTCATTCCTCTCTTCACTTTAAAACACAGTTCTCCAACCTCTCAGCTTCCTCCCTTAAGCGCGAAACCCTCCTTATGCAATGCCGGTCTCTTATGTGAGCTATGAATTGGATGGGGTTTTGAGTATCAAGGAAAACTCCTCTCTACATTGCTATGGCCAAAACGATAAACCAGTCTGCATGAAAAATAAATATATTCGTCATAATCACTGTGTGAGAAACTTTCATATGGAATATTTGGCCCTGATTTTTGCTACATTGGAAGGGCATTGACCCTTAGCCAAAATAATTCTAGACTCTCAATTCTGGAAAACCTGCTGGTGAACCCAGATCTCAGCGTTTTCACCAGGGTGGAGGTAGGAGATACCATCCAGATTCACATTTAAAACAGCAGCTGCCTTGAATCAGAAACCGTTTTCATCGCCTGAGTTGTTGAAGGAAAAGGTCTAAACCTACTAGAATTCTTTGGAGATGTCAAATAGCCTTTTGGAGAAGTCCAGCTATCATTGTAGGATGGTTTACTATAGACATTAATGTGCTTGAAAGGTTGATAGGCTTTGTGGAACTGTTACATACTTGCCATGATTTAAATATGAAAAAAAACTCCACTGTGCCTCCTAACAAAAAAAAATTGCGTTTACAATTTCAATAAACGTTTCTTCATGCTATCCAGAGGGCTATCATTGTGATTTGTGTTATTTGACTGTTTATACAACCTAACATAATCACAGTGGAGGCCTTGTAGATTTAAAGTTGATGTATAGATTAATTGCACATGAATGATATGCATGGTGAGAGGAGTCTGTTTTTATAAAGGATTAGGTACTTAAAGTTATTGAAATATCTTTTATTCATACTTTTTGCTAACATGGTAAAGTCTGTAATAGATGCTTAGAACTTTACATTATCACAGCATGGGCCCTGAGGTCCTCCCATGGTGGAGACTGAGTAAATTAGCATGGACGATGCAAGGACAAAGGACCATTGGCAGGGTGTCAAATGTTCACATAAGTTTGCACTAAATTGGCATGAAAAGTAAAATGGCATAGATGGATTTAGGAAAAGGTTTACAAAGTCCGCCACTTACAGGTACAAAGGTACGTAGATACAGGATTTTAGGAATAAATTAGAAAAAAAAAGAAATAAGAACTCAGCATTACAGTCCTTCAAGCAATCAGCACCAGGCCTTGCTGCCAGACTGCACCAGGCTTCACCTTCAATCCGTGCCAGGCCTCGCTTCCAGACCATGCCTCCATGACCATCAAGTCCCATTCTGGGCACCAAGCTTTGCCATAGCCAACGGTCCACTGAGTTCCCGAGTCTTGGCTCTGGGTCTAGTGAAGCCTGGAGTCCTTGATCCTGCCACCTCTGCTGCCAACACCGCTCTAGCTTCCCCATGATGTCAGAAGATGAAAGAAAAGAGAAAGAAAATGGCAGAAAAGGAGAGAAAGAAGGGTACAGCTGGCTTGGAGCATATGGGTTCATGAGTCCTAAAGCTCCCTATCATGCCAACACCGCCATCTAGTGACTTGTATTATTATAATCCCAACTTGCCCCTTAGGTGTCCATTGCTATATTCAGGCCAGCAGATTTGGCTTTTACACTTTCATTACTGTTTGAATTCAGCTTGGTCAGTGTGAATAGAGAATTGATTTAAATTTAACAGCTGCCTTGCACATTTCCTCAGTCTTGGTGAGGACAGCAGTAAAAAGCTGTGGGTATTTCTAATAGCTTCTGGGCAAGGACAGATGTGGATAGCTCAGTATTTCAAGAAAGGCCGGAATCTTATCTCTCCCGATCAGAGGTCTCTCTTTCCCCCAACTAATGTTATCAACCACTTTCCCACATAGTCCCAATCTCTCACTCCCTCACTCTTGTGATGACCTCTCTTCACTACAGCTACAATTTAGCAGGTCCTCCTTCACCTGTTCCTCAGCTCATCACCATATATCTGCGTGCAATAGCTGTGCCCTCACTAGCTGGCTTCCAATTTATAGATTTTAATGAGAAATGGAAGAAAAAGATTATAATATTGAACCTGACAAAACTCCTGTGTGTATGGCCACATTGGACTTTTCCTGTGCCACATTTCCTGTACCCTATAAATATCATCACTATTTTATCTGTTTGAAGGAAGAGGCTGGTATGTTACCTTTTTTTCTTTATTTTGGATTCCTATGCCCTGATATTTTCTTCTTTTACCAACAGTGAAAACACATTGGAGCATGGCTGCAGAGGAATTGATTTAATGTTCACTGACTCGGCCAAGTGACGTTGAGCCTGAAATGAGAATTCCAGGAGCAGAAAATCTCTAGTTATAAGTTATCCTAGACAATATAAAATATCACCGTCAGAAACCATCTTCTCCTGGACATCTGGGATTGTAGTGCCTTCACATATATATAAAAATGTCATAGGCTCTGAAAAAAGAGATCTGGATGACAATGAAAGTACAAATAAATGTAATTTGTGGCATTTCTAAAGCCAGGACAAAAAACCAGCAGGAAAGCATCAGTTTCTCCCACCAACCCTGTGAAGCCCAGCAAGGCCACCTTTCAATCTCGAGATTCTAAGAAACAATGTCAATGGCAAGGGCCGGAAAACGATCTCAAAGGCTGCTCTGTGGATGCCTTCATAAAGGTTTGCCAGTGAGTTTGAGGAGACTCAAATTCAACTGCAATGAAAGGTGTTTAATTTAGACATTGTTCAGAGAGCAAGTAATTGGAGCATTTGTAAATACGAGTGATTTTAAACCAGATGAACAAAAATCAGGGAGCCGAGTACTAAGAAAGAAATTTAAAAATGTGCACAAATATGAAGTACAATCGTATTGTAAGAAGTTCAATAACCACATATGAGTAGTTAAAGCCACAATATATCTTCCAATGTCCTGTTCTACCAACTGCACCAATAACTGATAGACTGGTCAATGGACCACACTGCTATCACTCACTTATCAACAGTACCTATTTACTTGGCTTTCCTCTTGTTATTTGAGACTTCTCCTCATATTCACACATATAGCACTGATCCAAGTCTCTCATCCACATCTTGCAACTTGCAGAAGCTACCAGCTATTTATTTATGATGACCACATCATGCAGGCAGAAGCATTGCAATTCAGTGAAACATTTCTCGCTCTCTTGCAGGACATGGAAAGTTATAGTTGGAATGGGATATGTCGATTGCCTCATCTTTTCCTCATCTTGTTTCTCAGCTGACCACATAGCTTTCATGATGTTGAGTTTTGCAACATCGCCATCAATCTCTGCTTAGTATAGTAGCATGGCAGAGCAATCAGACCTTGGGCCAACATGCTGAGGATCAGCTCTATGAAACTTTGCTGACAGTATGCAATTGTTGGGTGCATACTGTCCACATGTATGTGGGTCCTGAACCATGTTGCCTTGGCTCCCAATGGTCATCCTTTGGCTTTTCAAGGTAGCTTAAATGCAGATGGCTCTGCTGATGGAAGAATGAATGGCATCGCGGCTGTTGCCAGGATACTGGGCATTGTCTGACATGATTGGTTGTGTGTGGTCATACACTAGCTGAACATTGAATCTCTTTCAGTTTGGGTTCTTCTCAAAGTTGACATGCCACACATGTAAAGTGGTGAGTACGCAGTCAATGTCTCATGTGCCAAGGGGATACCTCGCAAAGTCAGGAACTTGCGGTTTGCGCCTTCTCAACAACATAGAATAAAAAGCATTGAGCTCTTTCAGAATACAGAGCCCTAACCTTATGGGTTCCAGGTCTGCAGATGTAACAAGCATTTCCTACTCTAGTCAGTAAGGAGCATTTTTAAAAATGCATGATCTCTTCACATTCATCCACAGAGTGGTTCCTGTTCTGAGGCTGGAGTTGCGGCTGCAGCAGGCTGTAAATTTCAGTGAGGATGTGCTTAGTGAAGCAGATGCATCAGGTATAGGTTGTCCTCTCTGAGGATCAGGTGAAGAATCGTTTCCTGGAACAATATGCCCTCCTGCTGACAGCCTTTCTCAACCCTATTGCTTACCTTCTCTGCAATCTTAACGGCACAAAGTTAGAGGACCAACAGTTGACAACATCACTGCCATCTTTAATCAAAAAACAAACTCTATTTTTGATCTTCTTTTGTGTAAATTTTTGTTAATTAAACACACAATTTGGGAACAAATGACAACACAACTCACTATTTACTTACCCTGGGTCAGTTTTTCTTTCACATGCCTGCAATGTTACAATAACTGACTCAGTAAACTGAAGGAAATGAGTTAATTAAATAACTTTTGTTTAGTTGTCTGTACAAGACAACCAATAAATGTCTCACACACTGATCTAAACCATAAAACCAAAGCCTTTGGTTTGAGTAAAGTTCGAGACAGATTGATGGGCACTATCTCAAATGTACTGACATACCATAAATTTGGTTAAAATTGGTTCAGTGAAGATTATTTACAACTTTTCATGTTCTCACATCATTTTTTTCTGTAAAAAATATTTGAAGAGATGCACTTGTCAAGAGAAATTAATTGGTTAGTACCTTTTCTTATTTGTTTACAAACAAACTGTAAAGGTATAAATAATCCACATTAAATGCATTATAAGCAGGTGAAGTTGCCATGATATATTCTGACCTTACGTATGCAGAATATATTGATATCCAATTTCTTCAATATTGAGATTTGAAAATGTGCTTACACCAAACTTTGATGCTTTACCTTTCAAGTATCACATATAATGAACCATGGTACATTTTCTCATGATCAGGAGTCAGAAACCGAAAGTATTGATAGTATTTTTAATTCTTAATTCAAAATATGCTTTTTTTTATAAAATAGGAATGCTACGGAATTAACAACTGCAGGTATTAACTAAATTATGTGGGATCAATGAGATGTAGAATCTAAAGTTGTTCCAGCAACTTCTAGCAGACTGGGCTGTGATCTTTTGTGACTACAAAGGCAACGTTGCACTGATGACCCTTTGCTCAACAGCTAGTCACCCCCTGCAGATTATGTCTCAAACTGCAGACAGATCTTGTGCTTTTCCTTTTGAACAATACACAAGGGCAGGGGTTAAAAAGCCAGTTTTAACTCTACTAGAGTGGGCTAGTTTGGTTGAATGTTCATATGGTAACCAGCCTGCGTTCAGGTATTAACATATTGTGATTACCCTTGCGCAGCAGGATAGCAAAAGGGAGATCCGTTTTCACTCAAGTGCTACAAAACTAGTCTAAAAGGGGATCAGCACAAAAGAATGTTAATTAGCCTACAAAACCCAAAAATGTCTAAAACTGACTTTCATTATTAATATTAATGCTTCCCGTAAAGCTCCACTATGATGGTCACAAAACTATCTGATCTTCATGAACAATTCAGAGATTGACCCATAAAGCCTTTTGCAACTTTTTTTTTGGATTATCTCCTATTTATAACCGATGTGTGTATCATTATATTCCTTATTCTTCTCAGAATTAGCAATAAATAAAATCATAAGAAACTCATTCCCTCTCTTAGCTCAATGAAGCCTGGTTAAACATGCTCCATTTTTTAAAAAGTTCATTAGAATTTGGGAGAATCCACAATGAAACAGATCCCTTTAAAATTAATCTTGCTCCAATCAACTGAGGGATTGGGTGAATAAAAAAAGGGGATCAAATTCATTTCTTATCATTTGGGAGCCTAACAGCTTGGGGTATGTTGTCTGAAATCATAATGAATTGGAGAAACTTCCCCAGGACCTGGTTGTAACAAACTGAGAGCTCTTGCTGTGATTTGAACCCACAGACAAAATGAGGGATTAGGTGGATAAATTGTTACTTTGAAATCAATTTTAAAGGGAAAATCTGCAAAAGGCTTTCTTGAATTTGCACTTTGACAATACAGAAATACCTGCATCAAATGTTAGCATGTTTCTAACATAATTAGGGAAAGTTACTTTTGAGGAATTAAATATTCTGTCCCTCAGTTTGCTTTTGACCTTGATTCCACTTCTCCAATGGAGGATAGATTATTCTTGAATATTCTTTACCGAGACAGTTGCAGCTATTGGACTGGATCATTGATGGGTCATTAGATTAGATTACTTACAGTGTGTAAACAGGCCCTTCGGCCCAACAAGTCCACACCGCCCTGCCGAAGCGCAACCCATCCATACCCCTACATGTACCCCTTTTTACCGAACACTACGGGCAATTTAGTATGGCCAATTCACTTGACCTGCACATCTTTGGACTGTGGGAGGAAACCGGAGCACCCGGAGGAAACCTACACAGATACGGGGAGAACGTGCAAACTCCACACAGTCAGTCACCCGAGTCGGGAATTGAACCCGGGTCTCTGGCGCTGTGAGGCAGCAGTGCTAACCACTGTGCCACCGTGCTGCCCACCTTATCTGCCAATTATCTTATCTGCAAGATTTTTAATCTTCTGAATGCCCTTTGCAGAGAAAAGCATTTGCTCTTAACCCATGTTGTTGCCCCACAATATCATCTGGGGAATGCTTAAACTCATGAATACTCATCTTGGGAGACAGCTGCTGTAATGAAACAAGTTCTTTCCTCTTTGCAGTAAATTTCTGGACAAGGAAATATATTTTTAATTGAGACAGGAACAGTCTTTTTTTTGCAGTATCCTGGATGTTTAAAGGGACACTCTCTTTGTTTTGACCATATCCTGAATCTTTGGACTTGGTCTGGCTTCTATGAATTTGTATGTAGTGCATCTTCCTTAACTTGTTGAGTGGGTAGCATGTCTTGAGTCTGCCTCTGTGGTGTCAGGACAGAGACCAGCTTTAGTCAATGGTTACATTCGAATGCTCAACAATTATGTTTCACCAGGGAAGGCTTGTTTCCATTACTACCCTCCACTGTACAATCTGACAGGTATTTATCCTTCGCATCTCTCCAATTTACCAACTAGTTAGATCACTGGTAAGGCCTTGAGTATGACTGAACCGAGTTTTATGGAGGTTCTCAATCCTGAGAACTTTGTTGTTGAAGTTAAAGGCAAATTCCTTTCTGATGGAAATGAGAACTTTCAAACTCATTAAATAAACAAGTGTCTGAAGGAGAAATGATAGCTTTTAACAAGCAATATTTTGTTATTTTATGCAAGCTATCATTTATGTGTTGAAGGCATGCTAAATAAAAATAAAATAATTGTCTGCCTCATGTTATTTTAGCTCAAGACCAGATAACAAGTTAATGCTTTCCATGTCAAATATTATACTGTATGTTATGGCCAGTATTACTCTTAACCATGATATTGTTTGAGTCCTACTGATCATGTTGTTTGTATTTCTAACTACAGAATAACAGCATGCGTCCTAACCCAACAAGCATTTACAGTACAGACAACCTGACGCAGGTGTAAGCAAAATAGCATGCTGAGTCTTTTGAAATATGTCCTTTTCAGAACTGTCCCTTGTTGGATTCTGCTATCCTATGCCTACCCTGAGGTATGTGTTGCAAGTTTAGCTATGTTCTGAGGCTTGTCCTCACAGCTAAAAAAATATAAATACAGCTTTGGGTGGGTTGCATATGTCCCAGAGTTCAAGAATCTTGTACTACTTCACTTGCAGTCTTTAATTATAGCCACGTACAAAAAACAATCAGCCTGACCACGACAAGCAATGGCAACTAATAATATGTTGCTTTGCATAGGTAATTGTAACAATAGTCTTGACCCTGAAAGGGAATGAGATCAGTTAGTCCCCTTACATTCTTAGTTTTCTGCTTGTGTGAATCATTATGGAGTCAACATCTGCAGTTGGTAACTGTTATACAATGGCCTATACCCTCAGTCACATGGTCCAGAATAAAACAGTTCTTTCCAAAGCACAACTACAGACTGTAATTACACTCAGGAGGTTTCTGGATTTTGATCAGATTGATTAAAGCTGCATTTGACTGAACACTGTTCAGAAAGTTAATGAACAATAGATCTCGCTTGTAAATTGTCAGGTGACAAGGTTTCAGCTGTAGCAACAACTCAATGAAGCTTTGGATCGAATTTGCTGACAGTCAGACAACAGTTGTTATTGCAGCTCATTAGGACAATTACCATCAGGCCATAATGAATAAGAATAGCAGTAAGCTGTTTGGCCACTTGAGCTTGCTCTGTCATTCAACAGGATCATGGCTGATCCAACATTCCTCACATCCACTTTCCTGACTTTTCCAGTAACCCTTGATTCCTGATTGATCAAGAATCTATCACAGCCTTAAATAAATCCAAGGCTTTTACGCTCTCTGTGGAAAAGGTCTGTTCAATAACTATTCAAGGGTTATGATTCGGAGATGCCGGTGTTGGACTGGGGTGTACAAAGTTAAAAATCACACAACACCAGGTTATAGTCCAACAGGTTTAATTGGAAGCACACTAGCTTTCGGAGCGACGCTCCTTCATCAGGTGATTGTGGAGGGCTCGATCGTAACACAGAATTTATAGAATTTATAGCTATAAATTCTGTGTTACGATCGAGCCCTCCACAATCACCTGATGAAGGAGCGTCGCTCCGAAAGCTAGTGTGCTTCCAATTAAATCTGTTGGACTATAACCTGGTGTTGTGTGATTTTTAACTTTATTCAAGGGTTAATAGTTGAACTGTTCCTGAATAACCTTTTACTTAATTTACTTGAAGCCCATTGAATTCTCCAAATTAAATAGACACTTGTGAAGGATTTTAAGTGTACAGGAATTGCCAATGAAATCTTCAATTTCCCAGGTTATTCTTAATTTAAATCAAGAAAAGCTGCAGAAAACTGCAGCACAAAGGGACTCAGGGTATTTGTGCATGAAACACAGAAAGCTAGCATACAGGTACAGTGGGTAATCAGGGAAGCTAATGGAATGTTGGCCCTTATTTCAAATTGAGACTAAAAGTAGGGATGTATCATGGCAACTGAGTAAGGTGCTGGCTGATAGAAGAAATTCCTCCTTAAATTAGCATCCCTTTATTCTGAGATTATGCCCTTTTGTCTACACTCTCCCATGAGGGGAGACATCCTCTCAGCATTTACCCCATCAAGCCTCTTAATGTTTCAATGAGATCACCTCTCATTCTTCTCAACTCCAATAAATAGAGTCCCAAGCTGTTAACGTTTGCCCCTAAAGATAATCCCTCCATACCATGGATCATCATGAACCTTCTCTGAACTATCTCCAATGAAATACAGCAAACCTTTTGTGAACCAAAACCTATGGGATCAGAAGTGCACGGGTTGATCAAATATCATAGTAATATCTTTCCTTCAATCAGAGGGCCCAGGCTACTCACGGTATTCCAGATTTGGTCTCATCAGCACCTTATTCAGTTGCAGTGATATTTCCCTACTTTTAATTTCAATTTGAAATAAGGGCCAAAATTCCACTAGCTTTCCTGATTACCCACTGTACCTGTATGCTAGCTTTCTGTGTTTCATGCACAAGTACCCTGAGACCCTTTGTGTTGCAGTTTTCCTGCAACTTTTCTTGATTTAAATTAATAACCTGGAAAATTGAAGATTTCACTGGCAATTCCTGTACACCTAAAATCCTTCACAAATGTCCATTTAATTTGGAGAATTTGAGGGGCTCCAAGTAAATTAAGGGGCTAGATTATAGCGGTGCTGGAAAAGCACAGCTGCCTGACCTGCTGTGCTTTTCCAGCACCACACTAATCTAGACTCTGGTTTCCAGCATCTGCAGTCCTCACTTTTGTCTAAATAAATTAAGTAAAAGGTTATTCAGGAACAGTTCAACTATTAAATATATATTCTAACCCTTGAATAGTTATTGAACAGACCTATAGTTACCTCATATCCCTCCTCCCCATCTGCACCTTCCCCATACCACTTACATGGCCGAGACTTTGACCTGATATTCCCAGAGATGCAACAGTCCCGGAGCTGAGAACCCACTGGATCAATCTCTGTTCTTCTCTTGCTCCAGTCCTGACATTAAGCCCCTTCCTCCACTCCACATGAGACCCTCTATTCAACTGCCAGGATGTAACAACCCATCCCAATCTTTCCCAGCTCTGCATCTGATAACTCCTGCATCCACATCCCTTTCCCCCTCCTTTGACCGGCCTCCAAAGGGCAGCACAATGGCTTAGTGGTTCGCACTGCTGCCTCCTAGTGCCAGGGATTTGGGTTTAATTCCACCCTTGGGTGACTGTCTGTGTGGAGTTTGTGCATTCTCCCCATGTCTACCTGGGTTTCCTCTGGGCACTCCAGTTTCCTCCTACAGTCCAAAGATGTGCAGATTAGGTGGATTGGCCATGCTAAATTGCTCAGAGAGTCTTGGGATGGATTGGCCCATGGTAAATGCAGGATTACAGGGATAGGGTAGGGTGGTGAAATGGTCTTCAGAGGCTCAGTATGGACTCGATGGCCTTAATGGCCTGCTTCCACACTCTAGGGATTGTATGATCCGGCCCCTCTGCTCTTGCTGTGCAGTTGACTGCCCCACTTTCCCCTTCAGCAACCAGTTCTGTCAGAATAGGTCAGCTGATGAGGTGGTGCCTGGGGACGCCTTTCAGAGGGTTGGTGCAGATCCAAAAGGCTGAATGGTCTGTTTCCACACTGTAAAGATTCTATGATTCAATGGCTTGCCTTCCTCTGGATGGGATGGAATGGATGTTTGACTCCATAATTCTGAGGGAGAACTGAGTAGAATCTCTCTCAGTAGTATGGAGCTCCCTTCATTAGTTCACAAAAAAAAGGCCAGAATCCTTGAGATTGCCACTCCTTGGAAAATCTGACCTTTCCTTAAAAAAAAAGAGGTGCAGCTCATTCTGCTCTACTGTGTTTGTAAGGATCTGACAAATGAATTGAAGAGATAGTTTTAAACCACACTGCTGACTGCATTCCACTCATGACACAAATTCAAATTACCTTGACAAAATAAGGCAGGCAGATAAACACTGCATTTTTAAAGACAGCATCTAATCCTACAATTTGGTCAAAGCTTGGTAAATTGAACAGTGGTAGGTCTACTCACAGAAATAATTGCAGCAGTGATCTCAATGGCACCGGTGCTGAGAGTGATGTAGGGGATCTGATCCTCACTGATGCCAGACACTTTGAAGATGCTGCTTGTGTAGAACCAGATCTATAAATGATTTAAAAAAAAACTAATGTTACCACAATATATGTAACAGCTTGTCCATAGATTCAAGGAGGTACAGTAGGAAGTGATGTGCTCACCGTTTTTCCGATTCTGATGAGTGAACTACACTGTACATACATTATTTCTACTTTATAAAGGCTGTGTTTATCATATCATTCCTGCTTTTACTATATATTAGGGTTATTTTAGGTTTTGGGTGTTATTTAATATGATTGGTAGGCTTTCTTGAATCTGGGAATGCTCAAAAAATTTTCCTATAAAAATTAATGGCAATTGCTTCTTCACTTTACGCCATTTTGGCTTACCATAGGCTTCTTAGGAACGTTTCACTTTCGGATAGCGGGAGACACCTGGATAGACATGTACTCTTTGTAGCTTCGCCAGGACTATACACACAATCTTGTGCAACATCAACTGTACAGATCAGAGGATTCCAGGTTAGTTGATCAAGTTACTTTGACCATGATATTCATCTCATCAATGGGCGAGAGAGAATTGAGAAAGTGTTAAAAAATTAAATGTGCAGTATGTAAACTGAACACATCACACACTTAGGGTAGAATCCTATGCTTGCTTTAACAATGAGCATCCTTCCCAAAGGACAGATCTGGGGATGTTCACTAAAGATTTTACAATCTTCTGCAGTTTTCACAAGTCGCTGGATGCTGCAACAGTCCACTTCTGCAGACGCAAAGGCCTAAGCAAGATGCTGTCAAGTAGCAAATGACATTCACGTCACACAAGTACCAGGCAATAATTATCTCTAACAAGAGAGAAACTAATCATTTCCCTTAACATTTAATGGCATTATTATCACCGATTCCCCAATATCTTTGGGGCTAGTATTGACCTGTAAAGGAACTGGGTAGCTGTTTAAATACTGTAGTTACAATAGTAGGTCAAAGGCTGGGAATGCTGCAGTGGTAAGTCGCTTTCTGACCTTTAATCTGTCTACCATTGACAAAGCACAAGTGGTCAATCTGATAGCATTTACTCCACTTGTCTTCATGCAATTTTAAGCATACGCAAAATGCTTGTTACCATCCAGGTTATAGCAACCCGCTTGACTGATATCCCATCCATCATCAATATTCACTCTGTTCATCTCAGTGGCAGCACTGTGTTACTGCTGCAACTCATCGAGTCTACTTTCCGAGCCTGTGACCTCTACTATCGAGAAGGATAAGAACAACAGAAACATGTGAGCAGCATCATCTGCAAGTTCCCCTCCAAGCCAAAAAATAAAAGAACATCAGTTTGCTGCTCTTTTAACAAACTTGTTTGGACATGAGCAGATGAGTCTTCACTGACTATTTATGACCTCTAGTTTTAAAACACTCAGTTTTTGATGGAATTTTCCCTATTTCAGTGAAATCATGAAGGAGATTCATGGTGCCTGGTCCTTCCTGTCAGAGAGCAACTTTCCTCTCGCAATCTTCTGTTGTTCACCTCATTCATAGGCAACCAGCCTCTTCAGACTCTTTTTCAAGGAATCATGCAGCCCGAGAGGCAGAGCTACCTCATCACTTCCGGAACCTTCTGGCATTCATGCCAACACTGCCATCTTTAACCACTTCAAACAATATGAGTCAGGAACTGCCCCTCATTCTGTGGTGCTTGAACATGATCACAGAGAATATGGTCGAGAAAGGTTTTGTTGACAGGTACCTGGAGACACTGGCGGAAGAAGTGGTGGAGAGGAGGACAGTCCTTCTTTCAGCAGACTGTCAAAGGAGGCCACACCACCAGTGGGTGCCAGCTTGGACACACATCATGGCCTGTGTCAGTCCTATGTCCCAGGTTAAATTAAACACACATCAGTACAGGAAAAAGATTAATGATCTATGTTCCACAAGGGCAAGTGTTATCATCTTCACTCTGCTATTTCTCAATCACAGCGCATGCCACTGCACGCACACCAGAAACTACAACCCTTACTACTGCATACATCATGCGCATTCAAAGGCTCACACTCACCTCATCCTCTCAAATAACAAACCTTTCCTGCCTTCTGTGCTTTCCACTCAATCACTGGCAACACCTTGCCACCTCTCTGGTTTCTACATCACCACTAACGGCTCTTATTTTTATTCAATCATGGAAGGGGGTGTCACTGGCGAGGCCAGGATTTATTGCCCATCCCTAAGTGCCCAGAGGACAGTTAAGAGTCAAACCACATTGCTGTGTGTATGGAGTCATATGTAGGCCAGATACGAATGGCAATTTCCTTCCCTAAAGGGCATTAGTGAACCAGGTGGCTTTTTTTCAAAAATCAACAACAGATTCATGGTCATCAGTAGACTATTAATTCGAGATATTTATTGAAATTAAAATCCACCATTTGCAGGATTTGATCCTGAGTCCTCAGAACATTACTTGGGTCTCTGGATTAAATCCATCAGATTCAATTCCTCTCATTGTTTCAATGCAGGAAAAATAGGCCTACATCGGAGCCAAGACTGGTGGGGTTGTGCCAGATGGTAGACTCATCATGACACAGCGGACATCGAGACTAGCACAACCACTGATTGGGAATGGAGAGGTTTCAGTGAGTAACTAACCGAATCTGCTTCATTGTGTTGTGCTGCACTGCTCTCCCACTACTACCAACACAAACTCCTTCTTAAACTGGACAAGCTTTTTATCCTTCTTAGATAACTAATACTCACTGATGACTTATTCAGACCGTGGCAGCACCCAGGCCAGAAAAGGCCAATGCCACAGGCCGTCAGCACCTCTTCCACCTCGGAGTAGGAAGTCACTGAACCCTCAGAAACAATATCCAGGTGAGATGTATGAGCAGAGAATCTGTGGGGAATGTCAGCAAGAGAACACTACCTCATTAAAGTAACTCCTGAACCCTCACATCCAACCCACTGGAGTCTCATGGCATAGCAAGACATGGAAGCTTCCCAAATAGGTCAATGCCATGTCTCTGAATGCTCCATTGAGGAATTTGAATTCTGACAGGAAACCATCACGGTAGCTCCACACTTTGCTCAACACAGACCATGTCCTTGGTATATTAACAGTTCAGTGTGTGAATGTGATGACAATGACATGTTGTCTGCTCGTGATAGCTATGGAATGTGTTCGCGAAATGCCAAGTTAGTTTACACTTTTAATACAGGGCAAAAGTGAGGACTGCAGATGCTGGAAACCAGAGTTTAGATCAGAGTGGTGCTGGAAAAGCACAGCAGGTCAGGAGCAGGAAAATCGATGTTTCGGGCTAAAGCCCTTCATCAGGAATAGAGACAGGAAGCCTCCAGGTTGGAGAGATACATGGGGGAGGGGGGAGCTGGGGAGAAGGTAGCAAAGAGTACAATAGGTGAATGGGGGTGGGGATGGAGTTGATAGGTCAGAGGGGAGGGTGGAGTGGATAGGTGGAAAGGAAGATAGGCAGGTAGGACAGGTCATGGGGACAGTAATGAGCTGGAAGGATGGAACTGGGGTAAGGTGGGGGAGAGGAAATGAGGAAACTGATGAAGTCTACATTGATGCCCTGGGGTTGAAGGGTTCCGAGGCAGAAGATGAGGCATTCTTCATCCAGGCGTGTTTGTGAAATGCCAAGTTAGGTTCCACTTTTAATACAGGGCAAAAGTGAGGACTGCAGATGCTGGAATCTGATGACCTATCACCTCCATCCCCTCCCCCATTCACCTATTGTACTCTTTGCTACCTTCTCCCTAGTCCCCAGCTCCCCCTCCCCCATTTCTCTCTCCACCCTGGAGGCTTCCTGCCTCTGTTCCTGATGAGGGGCTTTTGCCCGAAATGTCGATTTTCCTGGCAACTAAACTTTTAATACAGTTTGTCTAATTACAGTTTTTGAGGTGTCATGATCAGAAGACACTTGATGTGCACAATGTCATGGTCATGATTGCTTGCAGACATAATTCCTAATGTGCATTCTTGGACAATGCCAGAGCTGCCATGAAGTGCAATTTAAATGTACATGGTTGGAAAAACAGGAATCAGTAGTTGCATGATGAATTCAATTGTATCTTCACTGGCCTCGTGACTCCCATGAGTTTTTGCCATCCCCCTGTTTCTATCAAGTCTCTCCACCCCTACTACCCCTTTTATGTAACTACCAATGTCTCCGATTTACTCCAACAGGCTGTGACTTTGTGAATTGCCATACCGTGCTGGCCTAACACTCTGCTCATGTCGAGGTCAGTGTGATAGTCCTGGAGGTTTATGCCCTTACCTGTGCTCTATGAGATCTCACTCTTCTATCACAAATTGCACCCTTTTCGCTGTCATCATCCCCTCTGTAACCCAATCCAATGAAGTCTATAACTGCTGACTTTCCCCAGGACTCTAGTAGGACTTAGTGTTTGACTGACCATGGCCAATGCACTGGACTGACTCACCTTAACAAGCTGACAATCTTTCCCTCTGTAATAAAAACCAATGTGAGATATAGAGGCTCCACTTAAATTCAAAGTGAGTGAGTGTGATGAAGGCAAGCTAAAATCCAAAAGGAGCATACAGCCTGGATGCATGGGTATTCCTGCTTGGAAAGCAACTTGGGCAGAACTTGCAAGTTGTAGGTGTCCCTGAAGAAGTGATGAAGTGGCAATGATGATGGTGAGGCTGGTGGTTTGCCTATGCTAACTTGTGTGGTCAAAGGTTGAAGGAGAAAGGTGTCCATGGAGCAGGTAGGGACATTACAGTGAAGACATAGTTGGATGACAGATGGCTAGCTGTATAGACACTGACGTGCATGATGGGGAATTGCTCCATCTAGTGTCTCAGGAAAAGTGAGGAGAATTAGAAATAGCATTGAAGTGAGGTGAGCTGGCCTATTAAAGAGATACAAATGTATGGAAATTACAAGATCGGAATTTACCATTTAGAACCTATGGAGACAATTGGAATAGAATTGTCTCAGTGTAGTGATCCTGATTTCTTGACCCACATCATAGCTTCCCAGCTTTCTCATTTCTGACCAAACCATGGGATGGCACAGTGGCTCAGTGGTTAACACTGGTTAGCAGTGGTTAGCACTGCTGCCTTACAGCATCAGGTAACCTGCGTTCGATTCCAGCCTCGGGTGACTGCGTGGATATTGCACATTCTCCCCGTATCTGCATGAGGTTCCTCCTGTGCTTCGGCTTCCTCCCACAGTCCAAAAAATGTGCAGGTTAGGTGAATTGGCCACGTTAAATCACACATAATGTTCAGGGATGTGTAGGTTAGGTGTATTATAGAGTCATAGAGATGTACAGCACAGAAACAGACCCTTCATCCAACTAATCCATACCGATCAGATATCCCAACCTAATCTTGGCCCAAATCCCTCTAAACCCTTCCTATTCATAAACCCATCCAGATGCCTCTTAAATGTTGCAATTGTGCCAGCGTCCACCACTTCCTCTGGCAGCTCATTCCATACCCATACTACCTTCTGCGTGAAAAAGTTGCCCCTTAGGTTTCTTTTATATCATTTCCCCTCTCAACCTAAACCTATGCCCTCTAGTTCTGGACTCCCCCACGCCAGTGAAAGACTTTGTCTACTTATCCTATTCATGCCCCTCAGCCTTCGACGCTCCAGGGAAAACAGCCCTAGCCTATTCAACCTCATTCTATAGCTCAAATCCTCCAACCCTGGCAACATCCTTGTAAATCTTTTCTGACCCCTTTCAAGTTTCTCAACATCATTCCGATAGGAAGGAGATCAGAATTGTATGCAATATTCCAAAAGTGGCCTAACCAATGTCCTGTATAGCTGTAACATGGCCTCCCAACTCCTATACTCAATACTCTGATCAATAAAGGAAAGCATACCAATGCCTTCGTCACTATCCTATTTACCTGCAACTCTACTTTCAATGAGCTATGAACCTGCACTCCAAGGTCTCTTTGTTCAGCAACACTCCCTAGGACCTTACCATTAAGTGGATAAGTCTTGCTCTGATTTGCTTTCCCAAAATGCAACATCTCAGATTTATTGAAATTAAACTCCATCTACCACTCCTCAGCTCATTGGCCCATCTGATCAAGATCCCATTGTAAAGTGAGGTAACCTTCTTCGCTGCCCACTACACTTCCAATTTTGGGGTCATCTGCAAACTTACTAACTATCACTCTTATGCTCATATCCAAATCATTTATATAAATGCCGAAAAGTAGTGGACCCAGCATCAATCCTTGTGGCACACCACTGGTCACAGGCTTCCAGTATGCAAAAAAACCTTCCACCACCACCACCACCTCTGTCTTCTACCTTTGAGCCAGTTCTGTATCCAAATGGCTAGTTCTCCCCATGAGATTCCATGAGATCTAACATTGCTAACCAGTCTCCCATGGGGAACTTTGTGAAATGCCTTACTGAAGTACATACAGATCACGTCCACTGCTCTGCCCTCATCAAACCTCAGTTACTTTTTCAAAAAACTCAATCAGTTCATGAGTCAGGGAAAATGTAAGGGTGGAAAATGTAAGGGTGGTCACGGTGGAATGTTCTTCGGAGGGTCGGTGTGGACTTGTTGGGCCGAATGACCTATTTCGAATTTCTGTCGAATTTCTATGATTACACTCCAGGCATTTATGTATCATGAAGTCTTCTATCAGTTTTTATGTCATTTCTAGAGAATAGAACTCCAGTCTGGGCAGTTCTATTGACTCTCTCGAGTCAAGCATCATCCTTCTGAATCCTTTTGTCACAGTTTCTCCAAAGCCTTTATATCGTATGACATTATGGGCCACAGAACCGTGCAGAGTGAGCAATATTTTAGCTTTTCACGTCCTAAGTATGTTCAACTTATTGTTTGGAAGAAGCAAGCGATTATTTTTTCGCACCACTAACCTGTTTAGGATTTACTTATGATGTAATCAGGAGACTGTTATCCTTAGTCTGGATCTGCACTGTCTCTTTTTATAGAACAGACCAACCACTCAAAATATATTAAGAAGACAGCCCAAACACAAACCTTTTCTTATTTTATGGGCAAGTGGCAGGCTTTGCATTCTGGATGCAAATCGATTGGCCAAATTTCCAGATTTGAAGCAAAACACATTTTATTCATACAGTGTAATTAAAATACAATAAAAGAAGGAAGAAATTGGAATAATTAACTCTATTGGAAAATTTAACATAATAATAGGTCACGGAACTACTAAACAGTAACTGTTAAAATATAGTATCCTATAAACACACGCTTGGCAAAGGCAAGTTCAACAAAAAAAAATGTCTCACAGGCGATTCTCCAGTCCAGGAGGAAAAATATCAAGAAAGGACAGAGAGAAGGGAGCAGGAAGAGATGTGCTGCAGCTTTCAAACCCAGCTTCAAGACTAGCAGGTACTGCTACTGAAAAACTAAAATGAAAACTTTTGATTCTGGACAAGCATACTGCACCGGCTCAGGCTGATTCTATTGTTCCAACTTAAAAAGAAAGACCCCAAAGCCCCACAAGCTGTTTACTTTATTGAAATAAAATAGACACCTCTATCTTGAAAACCTCTCATAAAAAAGAATCAGGACAAAATTCACCTCTTAAAGCCATGGTATCGTCACTCTCTCCAAGAGCTGTAGGAAATGTGGATGTGGGGTAGCATACATTTAATCAATTTTATCTTGTCATCAGCTTGGGGTATTTCATTGTTACAGGTTCTATTTGACAGTGATCTACATCAGAGATTTCTGATTGGTCTGACAGCATTATTGTTCTTCCTCCTCTATTATTTTGAAATGAACAAGTCACAAAATTAATGTAAACAGCTCCTAAGGGGCACAACAATAAAAATCAAAGGAAACTTATCAAGCCTAAATTAAAATAAAATTTAGTGAGCTTTTAATACACCCC
This sequence comes from Chiloscyllium plagiosum, assembly GCF_037043375.1. Classification (NCBI taxonomy): domain Eukaryota; kingdom Metazoa; phylum Chordata; class Chondrichthyes; order Orectolobiformes; family Hemiscylliidae; genus Chiloscyllium; species Chiloscyllium plagiosum. Next base: position 21,715,564 of record NW_028270139.1, read on the forward strand.
AGCTTGTGTGGTGCCAACCTATTGTGGAAGATTGTTGTCACCTGGCCTGTAAAATGGAGGATCAATGATTGCCGTAAACCCAAATAGAGCTGCCATACCAATATGATTCTTTCATCAGTGGAAAAAAATCCAGTGTCAGCAACTGACAAATTCCAGGCCCATTTTACAAATATTGGGGGGGGGGGTTGATCATTTAAAACAGAACTGCAGCTGGAATTGTGTCAATATTCTGGGGATTAGGTTCCTATTCACACTTCGAAAATCTCCAGCTTTCTGCTGCTGAAATATCATCAGTTCCCTTTTTTTTAGAGACTATTCTGTTACCACCCCAATGCCCTGAGAGATGGACTACTTTATTTAAATCCAACCAATGTTTGCTGATTCTTTTTCTGCAATCAGTTTATCCTACAACCATTTTATTTTCGAGTCATTTTTCTCCAGTCTCTCTTTCAAGCCTTAAATCAACTTTTGTGAAACAAGGTAAGTTTCCTTGCAAGCTATGGAAGATCATATCAGAAGTTTAAATCTAACGTTTAAACAAAATAAGATGAAGAGTTTCACCATGTCCCAATATTCCAATTCCAACTGAGGCCCAGTGTTATATTTAACATGAATCATTTCCTCTTGCTTGTTTCCCTTTTCAACATCGCTTTTCCTGAAGTAACTGATATGAACGCAAAATCATAGCTGATTTTAATTAGTTAAACTTCACATGGGATTTGTCTATTATTCACTCAAAGAATCAATATGGTCTGCTGTGTGCTCATAAAAAGGTTTTGTTTCCTTCATGCAACCAAACACATTCACCCCTTTAACAAGTATTTTATCTCCCAGTTATTCCTTTCTCTCTGCAGAACACACACACATTCTTCCTTTAAAGGAAGAACAGAAAGCTCTGCACTGAGGACTTATCTGTTATTGCCTTCAGTGACACTCCATTATCACAGAGCACAGAAGCATCAAGCATGACAAATACATTTATGTTCTGACTTTCTTCCTTTTTTTGGTCAACTGTCTGACTTTCAATCAATATTCCAATCCAGATTTTCTTCTGCATTCACTCCCAAATGGAGCTCTAGTTGATTGTTTGGTTCAGAGGTGAAGATGGAGTTGGCACACATTGGACCCGTGAATAAATTCGGACTTGTGTTCCAGGTGCAGGCTGAAAATATGTAGCTGCTCTCTGAAAGAATTCCCTGACTGCTAGCTTCAAGTGACTTCTGTACTTGGCTCCATAAACCACTCTGATAATCTTCAATTCCTAGCTTCTTATCACTTAAGCTTAGTACTTTAGGTTTGGTCTGACTGAAGTAAAACTGGATTCCACTTAGATGCCACCCAAAATAGCAATTAGCATTTTAACATGGGATCTTGATTTGACCATTAAAAGAGGTTACTGCCTAAACCAGACAAGTGCCCTGACCATCTATGAACATTTTTTCTGGATGGTATCAACTGGCTCAGAAATAGGAACTAACAAGTGCTTCTGAATGAATTTTAAGTGACTGACCACCTCATTTCCACTCAGCGGAACAGTGGTGATTTTTCTCCACATAGTGGGGCGGCTCAGTGATTACTGCTGCCTTACAGCACCAGGGTCGCAGGTTCAATTCCAGCCTCGGGTGAAATTTGCACATTCTCCCTGAGTCTGCGTGGGTTTCCTCCCTGTGCTCTGGTTTCCTCACAACTGCAAAGATGTGCAGGTCAGGTGAATTGGCCATGCTAAATTATCCATAGTGTTAGGTGCATTAGTCAGAGGGCAATGGGTCTGGGGTGGGTTACTCTGCGGAGGGCCCGTGTGGACTTGTTGGGCCGAAGGGCCTGTTTCCACGCTGTAGGGAATCTAATCTCGTGTCACTGAATAATAATGAACAAGATGATTTTAATTCCCATTCTCAACCCACCTCTCTTGAGACTTATTACAGTGGTCACATTACAATCTATTCAACACAGTGACTGGCTGGAATCTCTTTGTTTTATATGACTCAATGTCTGTTCCACCGAACTATTATGGTCCTTCTCTTTCATTCAACTTACCGGAAATCACATGTGCAGTATGGACTCAGCACTATAACAGTGTACCAATAATGTATGCTATACTTACAGCATTCAGACCACAGAGCTGGTAGCAGGCCATAATGACAATGACTGTGATGACTTGCCAGCGTACAGACTGCTTTCTCAGTAAGTCCAACACTGATAACAACTGAACGTGTTTTTGGGCTTTCCTTTCTGCCTGGACTTCCTCCAGTTCTTTCACGACATCTTCCTTCCCACTAAAGATTTGAAATGCTGAGAAAAAAAAATGGAATTAATCTTTTATCAGATGTCAGAGAAAGTCATTTTATCAACCTGTACTGTGGAATTGGTGAGGTTATTTCAAAAGCAAAAGTATTGCAGATGCCGGAAAGCTGGAATAAGAACAAAAGGTTCTGGAAAATCTCCACCCACCAGGCAGAAAAAACGATGATTGAATGGGTGATTTTTCCTTTGTCTGAGAGGCCACTTCAAATGTAATGAAATATTTGCTTTTGGAGCTTATGTTTAGATATTGCAGAGCACTGCCCTGAATTAGATAAGGTCTAATTGCTGCCTGTTTTGTAATGAGTGAAACTGGATAATTAAATCTTGCCATAGAAATAACTCAAGTATCACTTTAATTCCAATCACTTCTACAAAAAGCAAATTTCTCTTTGCTCAGACAAAGAACAATGGAAAAAGTGCCAATCTCAAAGTTATTAATCAAGTTGGAACCTGTTCCATTTATTTCCTTGAACAGGTTTTAGACACTAACAACTTCTGACTCAGATCCAAGTCTAGGTACATTTATATCATGCAAGAAACACATTTGGAAATAAATAATTCTGACAGAAACATCACACTTACTCATAAATGTTGACCACTAAATGTTTGAGATGTGTAAAGGAACCTGGTTCTGAACATATCTCTCGCTGGAATTCCGGGCTTGGATTCTGCTGCCTTCCCTGCCTGCCAATGTTGTCTCCTCAGCTTCCATAATAACAAGCCTCAAAGAAGGTACAGACATTTTGCCAGCAAGGTAGGAAGCTCAGATTGGGAAATTTTCCAACTTGGCAGACTCATCTCCTTTAAAGTGGCCTTCGCCTGCTGTATCTTTGTTGGGGAAGGTGGAGCCAGTGTGGAATTGGGCCAATTGGCTGCAGAGGCATTTCAGTGGTACCTGCCCATGGAGGCAAGTAGAAAGAAGGGCTTTTTAGCTGGCTCTGTTCTCTGAGACTTTACTTAGATGTGCAAAAGGCTGTGAGACTCTCTTGCTCTATAAACCACCCACTCCTCAGCCATCCCCATGCGTCCATAACCCAATGCAAGGCTGATATCCCCTCAAACCACACTGTACACCTTCATGGCTCTGACATCCCCACACTCTCTTATTTGACCTTTGGTCCTTCCATAGCCATTCACCTGGTATTCACTTGGAACAGACCTGAGAAGCCATATGAAGATGAAAAAAGATTAAGGTCTAAATATTTGAAACAAAAGAGAACCTCTGATTATCCTGCCATTTTTGTGGGTGTGGTGGACATTGGGAAATGGAACTTGAATTCAAACAACACCCTGATACTTCACAGAGGCAGTGGTGTTTTAGTCATATCAGATTTTCATTAGCCAGGAATGGGAGGTGTGTGCAGATTAGGTCTGAGAGCAGTAGATCTGAACCTTGAAGAGTTTCTTGGAGAGGTAAGGTACCCATTTACCTATTTGCCAGGATATTTTTAAACAATCTATTGACCAGTAGATGAGATACACTATGGTTAAGCAAGGTAAGGGACATTGTGAGAGAAGTGGGGCAGCATTTAGGATGTTCAAAGTAGAAAGGAATGTGCATAAAAATTATATAAACTCATTGGAACTGTCAAGCCGAAAAGTAACTGTCAAAAGAGCTTATCTGAAGGAACTGACAAGGCATTTAAAACTCCTACCCTTAAATTTTAAAAAAGAATGTCTTGAGATTTAAAAATATTTCTTGCTATTTCACTATCTCTGTTGACATAAGCCTGAAAGCTACCATTACTCGATTAGTGCTGCAGTTCTTACTTCATAGCTTTCCATTATCACAGTGGATTGCATGTGTTTAATTGACAATTCCAAGTTATTTTACACAGTTTGAGGAGGGATTATTAAACAAATTTACATGTTTTGATCTCTTTTATATCAATTAGATTACTTTAATCTGTAACAAAGTAAGTAAGCTTTCCCTGACAAAGGTTGACAAATCCCTGGGACCTAAGCAGGTTTTTCCCAGAACTTTATGACAGATTAGAGAAGAGATAGCTGGGTCCCTTACTAAGATATGTGTTCTATTAGCATGAAGTGCCGGAAGATGGGAAGGTGGATAATGTGGTGCCATTATTTAAGAAAGGCAGCAAGGAAAAGCCAGGGAACTATAGACTGATGAACTTGACATCAGTGGTGGGCAAATTGTTGCAGGGAATTGAAAACGTAAGGACTGATTAGGGATTGTCAACATCACTTAGTGAGACACCATTTCCCATGCACAAACTTGATTGAGTTTTTTGAATAAGTGACAGAGAAGGTTGATGAAGGTAGAGCGGTAGATGTTGTCTATATGGATTTCAGCAAAGCATTCAACAAGGTTACACATGGTAGACTGGTTAGAAAGGTTAGATCACATGTGATCCGGGGGAGCTAGCTAATTGGATACAAAATTGGCTTGAAGGTCGGAGACAGAGGGTGGTGGTAGAGGATTGCTTTTCACACTGGAGGCCTGTGACTAGCATTGTAACACAGGGATCAGTGCTGAGTCCACTGCTTTTTGTCATTACATAAATGAGTTGGATATGAATGCAGGAGGTATGATTCACAACTTTGCTGATGACACCAAAATAGGTTGTGTCGTGGATAGTGAAGAAGATTATCTCAGATAACAGGACCTTGATCAGATAGGTCAATGGGCTGAGGAGTGGCAGATGGATTTTAAGTTAGATAAATGTGAGGTATTGCATTTTGGTAAGGCAAACCAGGGCAGGATTTATACTGTTAATGGTAGGGCTCTGGGGAATGCTGCTGAACAAAGATACCTAGGTGTGCAGATTAATAGTTCCTTGAAAGTGGAGTTGCAGATAGATAGGGTGTTGAAGGCGGTATTTGGCATGCTTGCCTTCATTTGTTGGAACACTGAGTATAGGAGTTGGGACATCATGTTCTGATGATACAGGACATTGGTGAGGCCACTTTCAGAATACTGCATAGAATGCTAGTCATCCTTCTACAGGAAAGATGTTGTGAAACTTGAGAGAATGCAAAAAAGATTTACAAAGATGTTGCTGGGACTGGAGAGTTTGAGTTGTAGGGAGAGGCTTTTGTCCTCCGGGTATGTTGGATGCTGAGGATGTGGCCTTATTCAGATTTCTAAAATCATGAGGGTCTGGATAAGGTGAATAGCCAAGGTATTTTCCCTCAGGTGAGTTTGTCCAAAAATAGAGGGTATAGGTTTAAGGTGAGAGAGGAAAGATTTAAAAAAGAACCTGGGGGGTAACCTTTTCATGTAGAGAGTGGCACATGTATGGAACAAGCTGCCAGAGGAAATGGTGGAGATGATTACAACATTTAAAAGGCATCTGGATGGGTAAATGAATAGGAAGAGTTTAGAGGTGGGACTGGGTCAGATTGGGATGTATGGTTGACATGGACAAATTGGACCGAAGAATCTGTTTCCATGCTACATGACTCTATAAATCATAACTTGATATATTCCTAATCTCTTTCATGAAACCTGTTTAAATCTCCTCTTAGTGGTCAATTTGCTTTTAAAATAAACACATTGTTATTCACTAACCACAAAGATAGCTAATCCTTCAATATTTTCTAAAAACAGCTAATAAAAATGTGAACACATCCTTCTGCTTAGATAATTCATTTAGGAGCCTTTGAAAATCAGCCAAACATTCATAAAGGGCTCAGGTGTAATAACAGTCTTTGGGAAATGCAAACTGAGAAAATGATCAAAACTGCAGGAACAGATGATAATTTTTTTTTCTAAGCTAGACTGTCAGTCATGCTGGAGTGCTTTGATTATCTGCCTTTTTATTTTTAATTGAAAGCTAAAGCTTGTTTATTTAATCTTTAAAGGGCTTGAGATTTAAATCACTTTAGACCATAGCATTTGAACAGACCTCATCAATGCTTCATAAGCATTTATACCTCCTCCATAAAATCATGGCTCCAAAATCCTTGCAACAGCAAAAATAATTCCTTTTAAACTTAAGTGGCCCTTGCCAATATTTCATTTTCCATCTGTATAATTGATTATTTGTCCACATCTATCTGCCAGTAAAAACAGAATCTGATGGAAAAAGGAATCTGGATCCTTTCCATCGTGTTTACAAGATGCCTAAAGTCATCCCAACTTTGCCAGAAACCTGACTCCTAAGAATATGCAAATATAACTCTCCATATTGCTTCAGTAGCGTAGAACCCACAGAAGGCACATTAAACCAACCACTAGGATTACACGTCTTCAGGTGGTTGAGGCTTATGTAGGAGGAACACCAGCACAGACCAGTTAACTGTGCTGTACATTTTGCACAACTCTATGTAATACTGAGCAGGGAAAGTGACCAAGAAGTCAAGGCGCACTATGAATACTCAATGTCAGTGTTAATAATAGCTTGGATTTTGCTGTCAGTGGTAGCAATGCTGTATGTCAGCGACCATGAGAAACATCTAACCATCTCTTTCAAAGGGATTTCCCCTTAATCGGTGAAAGCAGTCAATGAATTGCTCTCACAGACAATTCTGCAAGTTAAAAACATTGAATCCCTTCACTTTTAAATTTATACTTCAGTTATTTTCAGAATGAGTGATCACCATTGGATCTAGATAGTGCTAAATTTCATTAAAAAAACTTTTAAAAGCTGCACTTCTTTTTGACATTCTTCGAAGTTAAAAATAATTTCTCCAAGCCAGTGAGTGTGTTCAGCAGCAATTATCGAATTAATGGGCTATTTAAAGTCCAATTACAACATCTGTCAACAGTGTTTAACATTTTCAAGGGTTATTATGATGCAATTAATGACACAGTGGAAGAGATTGTTGTCCTTTCACTGTCTGCTTCAGGATTACATTCTGGAAGACCTCAAGAGTATGCCCTATGGAGGACAACAGTGGAGCTTCTGCATTATTCTGAGGAAATGCAGACTCCCAATTTTGACCATCAGCTTCAATGAAGGAATGGTGAAGAATGCCGAAAGTCTCAGGATCCTTACTGCTGCGAAGCTTCGGCCATTGATTCAATCATGTGAAAGTCCTAGGTTGTGGTAAAACTGGCCAGTAGTAACAGCTGCAAATTAGTAGGGATTTAATGTTGAGCTCAGTTTACCTTTTCACTAAATTGACATTTTATATTTGTAATTGGAAAAAATAGAGAAACGAACAGTCCCATCTCCCAGGATACAGTCTTCTGATTTAAAGTCTTATACGGGGTGAAAATTTCTTTTAATGACTGTCATTGTGATGTGCCATGCTGCTGGCTTGAACACCTTCTGATTTCTCCACATTTTTTATTTTAGTTTAAGACTTCCCTCACAGTTTCTATTTTCTAAACTTCATTGCTTCTACATTAGCTGCAGTAAAATCTTCGACATTACAGTAACCATCAGGCCTGGATCATAGGGAAGTCACAGAACAAAGCAAAGTTAATATTTATATATAGAGTCATGTAGGGAGCTTTTCTCGCTGGTGATGTTCGCCCATACTACCTGTGGATTATATATAATGTGGTGTCAGGGCAAACAGTTATTCATTTCTAAAACCAGGAAATATTAACCAGGAAATATTTTTGAATAACTGGAATTGTTGAAAAGAGCAGATCCATATTTGTAAGTATAAAGCAGTTGCAAGATAAATTTCTTTATTTATGTAACTGGAGTGTTGAGGGACATGGATTTATTTATTTAAGAGCCCTGAGAAATTTATCGCTGTCTTGGCAGCTACCATAATATCTTCATTATCTAGCAGTCAAAAAAAGTTAAATTTCTTAATTTCATCTACGAAACTTCATGGTACAACTCCAGGAGACAAGGGATATCCTTTGAAGAGATAGTTCCTTATTGCCTTGTGTTACCCAAGATAGAGCCACAATCAAAACCATTGCTCACAGAACCATCATCAAAGAGTCCATTGTTCCCCTGAAGTTGTGTTTGTGGTGCCTGAACTAGTCAGCTGCATTCTCCATTACATGGTCTGTTAAGCAGATCCAGACCTTAAAAAATGAAGCTAAGGAATGATAGAGATCATCAAAGGATGAGGAAGGGTGGGACACTGAAAATAGAGAGAAGAGAGTCAGAGTCAGAAACAGAAAAAGGGAGAAGGAAAAAGATTAAGATACAGTACAGAGAGATAGCCTGGCTGTGCAGGAAAAAGTGGTCAGGGCCAGCATAGGTCTCAAGGGTCTCATCAGATACCATAAACATCAGAGGTCAGAAGTTTCAGACATGTTTGAGTTGAGTCTCTGTAACCTAGGAGGACTATGAGTTCTGGGCCTCATTCTGAGTTGCCAATAAGAGCACTTCCATTGAAACCTCAACAGATGTAATAAATTAATGCAATCTAATAGCACTTCACCACGTTCAGAGCTACAAAGGGAAGTTGACGTACAGGAATTTAGGCACATTCAGGATCAAGGAGATATTCATTAATATTGGATGGTGGGAGTGGTGTTTGTAACTTAAAATATTGCAAGCAACATTTTTTGTGTCTTTTAGGTGATTGGGAAGGAAGCGACAGAAGAATATTTTATGTCAGTCAGGAATGCATCCTGATACTGGAAAATCCAGCTGATTAAACTAATCACAAATGAAACAGAAGCAAATCTTTAGCCATAGCTACTGGGAGACTTTTATCCTTCTCTAGACTGACAGCAGCTAGACTATTCTGATGGGCAACGTTACTGGATTGTGTGTGAAAAGCATGAGCTTTTCAAAATCTAAAAACTTGGTTATCTGTCTAGCTCAACTGATAGTACAGATCCCAAACCAACGCCAGAAGGGTACAACCTCAGCTGCCAAACCAGTACAGTACTGTGGTAATACCGCATCAGTTGAGGGATCTCCCATCTGGCAAGACGTTATGCAGGGCAAACCAAGGCTGGACTTATACACTTAATGGTAAGGTCCTAGGGAGTGTTGCTGAACAAAGAGACCTTGGAGTGCAAGTACATACTGCCTTGAAAGTAGAGTTGCAGGTAGACAGGGTGGTGAAGAAGACATTTGATATGCTTTCCTTTATTGATCAGTGCATTGAGTAAAGGAGTTAGGAGGTCATGTTGCGGCCATACAGGACTTTGGTTAGGCCACTTTTGGAATACTGCAGGCAATTCTGGTCTCCCTGCTACAGGAAGGCTGTTGTGGAATTTGAAAGGGTTCAGAAAAGATTTAAAAGAATATTACTAGGATTGGTGGGTTTGGGCTAGATGGAGGGGCTGAATAGGCTGGGGTTGCTTTCCCTGGAGTATCGGAGGCTGAGGGGTGACCTTTTGGAAGTTTATAAAATCATGAAGGACATGTTAAGGTAAATAGACAAAGTCTTTTCCCCAGGATAGGGGAGTCCAAAACTAGAGGGCATAGGTTTAAGGTGAGAGGGGAAGGATTTAAAAAAGGGTCCTAAGTGGCAACGTTTTCACACAGAGGGTGTTGCTTGCATGGAATGAGCTGCCAGAGGAAGTGGTGGAGGCCAGTACAATTGCAACATTTAAAAGGCATCTGGATGGTATATGTTAATAGGAAGGGTTTAAAGGGATATGGGTCAAATGCTGGCAAATGGGACTAGATTAATTTAGGACATCTGGTCAGCATGGATGAGTTGGACCAAAGAGATCTGTTTCCGTACTGTATAACCCTATGATCCTCTGTCGGATCTAGTGACTCAGGTCCAAAAGAAGAATTTCCATGAGAGGTTCCCTAACCTTCCATTGTAAGTTGGCGGATAATGCCATCAGTGGCCATTTATGCTGATTCTCTGGTAGCTCTACTAAAATTACAGCAGAGATAAGAACTTTGGCAAAAAAAAATCCTAAACAACTTACACACTGACCCATTTCTGCTGATATCCATTCGAAACTCAAATTTTTCAAAATCTTGGAGACAGTAAGGACTGCAGATGCTGGAAGTCAGGGTCAATAGATGTGAAGGTGGAAAGGCACAGGTCAGATAGCATCCGAGGGGCAAGAAAGTCAATGTTTCAGTCTGAAACCCTTTGTCATGACTCTTCTGTCTCTGGAAAACCTTGCTTAGTTTCTTATTACTTTACTATTTGCCATCACAGCAAATCAAGGAGGTGACTGCCTGATGGTATTTTCGTATGATTGTTAATGACCAGGTAATGTTCTGAGCATCTGGGTTTAAGCCCTGCCATGACAGATGGTGAAATTTAAAATCAATAAGAATCTGGAATTAAGAGCCGAATGATGATCATGAATCCATTGTCACTTGTGAGTAAAGCCCATTTGGTTCACAAATGTCCTTTAGGGAAGGAAACTGCCATCCTTGTCTGGTCTGGCCTGCATGTGACTCCAGATCCATAGCAATGTAGTTGACTCTTAATTGTTCACTGGGCAATTAGAGATGGGCCAGTGACACCCTCATCCACTGAATGATTTTTAAAAATCTCTGAGCAAGCTTGTTGCAAATTTCTAGTTCATGGTTTATATATTTTTGAATATATAAAAATATATTCAAAAATATATTTAGCTTCAGAACAAAATTTTGTAGTTTAAAGAAATAAAATTTTTAACATGTACAAATGCAGCATAACTGAGTGGGAGGATGTTGGATTTAAAAGGTCAGGATAATAGAGGCCGTCCCAAAAAACATGCGGTGGAGAAACTTAAACAATCCATGACACAAATGAAGACAGAAACTGAAATGGAAACAAAAACATCAGAATTGACAGGAAACCAATCTTTCTGGTATCTAAGATAGCAAAACCGGAACCTGACATTTGGAAACCAAAATCTCTGGAAACTGATTGAGGCTATAAAAAGGGACGCATAGCTATCCAAGCTCAGTAGTTGTAATCTAAAACCAGTACATTTAATTTGCAGTCCAGCAACAGAAGAAAGTCAAAGTAAATGATAGCTGGAATGACCTGCACTGTAAGCAGAGTTTTTAAAAAAACTAACTGATGGAATGTGGGTGAGGTTTATCGTAGTTTAAATGTTGTTAAAGAATGAAGTTGTCTTACTTATGTTATGACATGGGATAAACCTTCCTGCTTAATTTAAAACTAGCCACACAGAAAAGATTTATACCTTGCAATAATCTGTAAAGATTCGAGTGGCCGAGAACTAGTTTAAAGTAAAAATTAACAACTTCATTTCTCAAAGTATAACAGAGAATAATTAACTAACAACTATTTACAATTCCTTCCTCTAACATACCTTTTATCTTCCCTTCTATAATATTAGTTTAACAAAACTCCAAATTAAGATTTACAGAAAAGTCCAAATTTTAAAACCAGCTAGCAGTTGAATCTGCTCTTTACCTTCATCAGTAGATTGGCTCTCCAGGTCAGTGTTAAGGCTTTTCTCTGTGCAAACTCCTTCTCCAGACGGGTACCTCTCAGAGAGTTCTGACGAGCAGTCTACAGCTGTGGGTCCGGTGGCAGTTCTCCTCCCAACTGTTCAATTTTCCCCGATTTTATACCCCGAAGTATCAGATTGTGTCATTGATTTTTAAGATTGTCAATATACTCAATTCCAACTTGATTGGAATTTGTTTTATTTTGGGGGCATAATTTAAACTGATTGGCCTAAATCATTTTCAGGCAACTAGCTACCCCATTAGCTGGAGCTCATGCTAAATTATGTCTTATTGAGAACAGTTGGTGCTATCACTGCTTGCTTTTATTCTCTTGCAAGGAATAGTACACCCATATCTTCATAACACTTAAGATTAGTGATAGAATGCACAGTGGTCCTTACTGAGTCTAGCAGCAAAGAAAGGAACTAATAGATCACCTTGGAAGGATTGAAAAGCAATCAAAACAAGGACTGGTGTATCTGCAATCAAGAGATGATAAAAGAAAGTTTTGCCTCTGAGAATAGCTGGAAACAGGGAAAGCTGAAAATAGTCTCCAAAGTATTATGGCTATCCTATGGTTATTTTCCATAGAAGAAAATATCTTTAAGATATCAGAACATTTAAGAGAATTTATATAAATGATTTGGATGTGAGCTTAAGAGATATAGTTAGTAAGTTTGCAGTAAATTGGAGGTGTAGTGGACAGCGAAGAAGGTTACCTCAGATTACAACAGGATCTTGATCAGATGGGCCAATGGGCTGAGAAGTGGCAGATGCAGTTTAACTTAAATTAATGCAAGATGCTGCATTTGGGAAAGCAAATCTTAGCAGGACTTATACATTTAATGGTAAGGTCCTAGGGAGTGTTGCTGAACAAAGAGATCTCAGAGTGCAGATTCATAGCTCTTGAAAGTAGAGTCGCAGGTAGAAAGGATTGTGAATAAGGCATTTGGTATGCTTTCCTTTATTGGTCAGAGTATTGAGTACTGGCGTTGGGAGGTCATGATGCGGCTGTACAGGACATTGGTTAGGCCACTGTTGGAATATTGCGTGCAATTCTGGTCTCCTTCCTATCGGAAGAATGTTGTGAAGCTTGAAAGGGTTCAGAATAGATTTAAGAGGATGTTGCCAGGGTTGGAGGATTTGAGCCAAAGGGAGAAGTTGAATAGGCTGGGGCTGTTTTCCCTGGAGCGTCGGAAACTGAGGGGTGATCTATAGAGGTGTATACAATCATGAGGAGCATGGATAGGATAAATAGACGAAGTCTTTTTCCTGAGGTCGGGGAGTCCAGAACTAGAGGGCATAGGTTTAGGGTGAGAGGGAAAAGATATAAAAAAGACCTAAGGGGCAACTTTTTTACAGAAAGGGTGGTACGTGTATGGAATGAGCTGCCAGAGGAAGTAGTGGAGGCTGGCACAATTGCAACATTTAAAAGGCATTTGGATGGATAAATGAATAGGAAGGGTTTGGAAGGATATGGACTGGGTGCTGGCAGGTGGGACTAGAATGGGTTGGGAGATCTGGTTGGCATTGACGGGTTGGACCGAAGGGTCTGTTTCTGAGCCGTACATCTCTATAACTCTATGACTCTAATTCTTGGGAGAATCAAGAAGTAAACTTAAGGGACAAGCATATCTGTCGTATAAGCAATAGTGGTAAATTAATTGTTATTTGCTTTATTTAATTTGTTCTATATACATTAAAGTTCATGTTTTTTTTCGAATGTGAAAACTTTTGGCCTGGTTAAATTCGAGAATTTAGGTCATTGGATTTCCATTTAAATGTTATCAGTCCCTAACAGGATTGTAACAAGTTGCACCAACTAAATCAAAATGGTGAAGTAAGGATTGATGAAAATGTTTTTTTAAAAGTTTTGTCCCATAGAAACATGGAAAATAGGGACAGGAGTAAACCATCCAGTCCTTCAAGCCTGCTCTGCTAATCATTGTGATTATGGATGATCATCCAACTCAAAGTACTTTGTTTCTGCTTTCTCTTTCGATCTCTTTGGCCTTTAAGAACTGTATAGAGTCATAGAGTCATAGAGATGTACAGCACGGAAACAAACCCTTCGGTCCAACCCGTCCATGCTGACCAGATATCCCAACCCAATCTAGTCCCACTTGCTAGCACCCGGCCCATATCCCTCCAAACCCTTCCTTTTCATATATCCATCCAAATGCCTCTTAAATTTTGCATTGTGCCAGCCTCCACCATTTCCTCTGGCAGCTCATTTCATACCCAGACCACCCTCTGCGTGAAAACATTGCCACGTAGGTCTCTTTTATATCTTTTCCCTCTCACCCTAAACCCATGTCCTCCAGTTCTGAACTCCCCCACCCCAGGGAAAAGACTTTGCCTATTTAACCTATCCACGCCCCTCATAATTTTGTAAACCTCTATAAGGTCACCCCTCAGCCTGTGACGCTCCAGGGAAAACAGCCCCAGCCTGTTCAGCCTCTCCCTATAGCTCAAATCCTCCAATCCTGGCAACATCCTTGTAAATCTTTTCTGAACCCTTTCAAATTTCACAACATCTTTCCGATAGGAAGGAGACCAGAATTGCACGCAATATTCCAACACTGGCCTCACCAATGTCCTATACAGCTGCAACATGACCTCCCAACTCCTGTACTCAATACTCTGACCAATAAAGGAAAGCATACCAAATGCTTTCTTTACTATCTTACCTACCTGTGACTCTGCTTTCAAGGAGCTATGAACCTGCACTCCAAGGTCTCTTTGTTCAGGAACACTCCCTAGGACCTTACCATTAAGTGTACAAGTCCTGCTAAGATTTGCTTTCCCAAAATGTAGCACCTCGCACTTATCTGAATTAAACTGCATCTGCCACTTCTCAGCCCATTGGTCCATCTGATCAAGATCCTGTTGTAATCTGAGGTAACCCTCTTCGCTGTCCACTACACCTCCAATTTTAGTGCATCTGCAAACTTACTAACTGTACCTCTTATGCTCACATCCAAATCATTTATGTAAATGACAAAAGGTAGAGGGCCCAGCACCGATCCGTGTGGTACTCCACTGGTCACAGGCCTCCAGTCTGAAAAACAATCCTCCACCACCACCCTGTGTCTTCTACCTTTGAGCCAGTTCCGTATCCAAATGACTAGTTCTGTATTCCATGAGAACTAACCTTGCTAATCAGTCTCCCTTGGGGAAGCTTGTTGAACGCCTTACTGAAATCCATATAGATCACATCTATCACTCTGCCCTCATCAATCCTCTTTGTTACTTCCTCAAAAAACTCAATCAAGTTTGAGAGACATGATTTCCCACCCACAAAGCCATGTTTACTATCCCTAATCAGTCCTTGCCTTTCCAAATACATGTACATCCTGTCCCTCAGGATTCCCTCCAACAACTTGCCCACCACTGAGGTCAGGCTCACTGGTCGATAGTTCACTGGTTTGTCCTTACCACCCTTTTTAAACAGTGGCACCATGTTAGCCCCATGTGGCACCTCCAGTTTCAGGGACCTCACCTGTGACTATCGATGACATAAATATCTCAGCAAGAGACTCAGCAATCACTTCTCTAACTTCCCACAGAGTTCTAGGGTACATCTGATCAGGTCCTGGGGATTTATCCACCTTTACCCATTTCAAGACATCCAGCACTTCCTCCTCTGTAATATGGACATGTTTCAAGTCTAATGATCTTCATGAAAACACCCAATGTTTTGGCCTCAACTACTTTCGGTATCAGAGAATTCCACAAACTCACCACTCTATGACAGAAGACATTTCTCTTTATCTAAATCCTAAATGGACTACCTCATATCCTTAGACTTTGATCCTTGGTACTGGACCTCCTGTTGACATCCTTACTGCTTTTAACCTACTTAAACATATTAGACATTTGTAGGCTTCTATGAGATTCCCCCTCATTCTTCTACTTCCTAACTAATCCAATCTCTTTCCATACTTCAGCCCTACCATCCCAGGAGTCAGTCTGGTAAACCTTTTGCGGTCCCTCCAATATCAGAACTTCCTTCCTCAGATAAAGGAGACCAAAACTACACAAAAAAAACTTCAGGTGTGGTTTCACAGAGGCCCTGTATAATCGCAGTGGGATATCCCTGCTCCTGTACTCGAATCCTCTCACTATGAAGGCCAACATTCCATTAGCTTTTTCACCATCTACTGTACCTGCATGCTACTTCCAGTGACTGTTTTCACTGGTTATGCAAGGGCACCAGGTGTCATTGCACCTCCATCTTTTCCGGGCCATCACCATTCGGATAATAATCTGCCTTCTTGTTGTTGCTACCAAAATGCATTTATCTACATTATACTTCATCTGCCAAGCTTTTGCCCACTTACTAAACTCGTCCAAATCACATTGAAGCATCATTGCATCCTTCTCACCTTTCACCCTCCCCCACAGCTTTGTATCATCTCCAAAATACACATTTAATTTATCCTGCCTGCCACTGCCCTCTTGAAAGAAGGAAGAGGGAAAACAGAAGTAGAAGAAGACAGAGTGAGAAGCAAAAAGCAGAGCTAAGTGGAGAGAAATGGCAGAGAAAAGTGAAAGAAAATTAGTAACATCAAACATCAGAAACAGGCTAGAGAGGGATCTTATTCTCCAAGTTACCTTAGTCAAAACCATTGCTTGACTGGAAATGTAAATATAAAAAATATTCTCTGCTGCAATTTACTCTCCTGACTGAGAAATTATCTTTAGACCATAGAAAATGTGATTTCATACCTACTAACCAGTAATTGTCTGGATTTGAATTCAGGCATGAGTCTGTATGAATTAAAGTACTTGACTCATTTCATAACTATGAGTATAGTCAGTTTCTCAAACTGCAGAGTCATGTTTGGGTTCATTTTTATTCCTTCTTGTAGCAATTCAAAGAACAAAGAAAATTACAGCACAGGAACAGGCCCTTCGGCCCTCCAAGCCTGAGTCGATCCAGATCCTCTATCTAAACTTGTCACCTATTTTCTAAGGATCTTTATCCCTCTGATCCCTGTCTGTTCATGTATCTGTCTAAATGCATCTTAAATGACACTATCATGCCCACCTCTACCACCTCCGCTGGCAACGCGCACAGGCACCCACCACCATCTGTGTAAAGTACTTGCCACACATATCTCCCTTAATCTTTTTCCCTCTCATCTTAAACTAGTGACCCCTAGTAATTGATCCCCCACTCTGGGAAAAAGCTTCTTGCTATCCACCCTGTCTATAGTTATCATGATTTTGTAGACTCCAGTCAGGTTCCCCCTCAACCTCCATCATTCTAATGAAAATAATCCTAATCTACTCAATCTCTCTTCATAGCTATCTATACCAGGCAACATCCTCTCCAAAGCATCCACATATTTTTGGTAATGTGGTGACCAGAACTATACACAGTATTCCAAATGTGGCCAAACCAGAGTCATAGAACATAGAACATAGAACATAGAACAATACAGCACAGAACAGGCCCTTCGGCCCACGATGTTGTGCCGAACGTCTAACCTAGATTAAGTACCCATCCATGTACCTATCCAAATGCCGCTTAAAGGTCGCCAATGATTCCGACTCCACCACTCCCACGGGCAGCGCATTCCATGCCCCCACCACTCTCTGGGTAAAGAACCCACCCCTGACATCTCCCCTATACCTTCCACCCTTCACCTTAAATTTATGTCCCCTTGTAACACTCTGTTGTACCCGGGGAAAAAGTTTCTGACTGTCTACTCTATCTATTCCTCTGATCATCTTATAAACCTCTATCAAGTCACCCCTCATCCTTCGCCGTTCCAACGAGAAAAGGCCGAGAACTCTCAACCTATCCTCGTACGACTTCCTCTCCATTCCAGGCAACATCCTGGTAAATCTTCTCTGCACCCTCTCCAAAGCTTCCACATCTTTCCTATAGTGAGGCGACCAGAACTGCACACAGTACTCCAACTGTGGCCTAACCAAAGTCCTGTACAGCTGCAACATCACTTCACGATTCTTGAATTCAATCCCTCTGCTAATGAACGATAATACTCCATAGGCCTTCTTACAAACTCTATCCACCTGAGTGGCAACCTTCAAAGATCTATGTACATAGACCCCAAGATCCCTCTGTTCCTCCACCTGACTAAGAACCCTACCATTAACCCTGTATTCCGCATTCTTATTTGTTCTTCCAAAATGGACAACCTCACACTTGGCAGGGTTGAACTCCATCTGCCACTCCTCAGCCCAGCTCTGCATCATATCTAAAAAGTCCTATACAACTGTAACCTGACCTGCCAACTCTTGCACTTGATACCAAGTCCGATGAAGAAAAACATACCGTATGCCTTCTTGACCATTCTATCGGCCTGCATTGCCACCTTCAGAGTACAATGGACCTGAACACGCAGATCTCTCTGTCCATCAATTTTCCCCAGGGCTTGTCTATTTACCGTATAGTTTGCTCTTGAATTGGATCTTCCAGATGCATTACCTCGCATTTGCCCGGATTTATATCTATCTGCCATTTCTCCACCCAACTCTCCAATCTATCTATACTCTGGTGCATTCTCTGATAGTCACCTTCACTATCTGCTACTCCACCAATCTTAGTGTCATCTGCAAACTTGCTGATCAGACCACCTATACCTGCTTTCAGATCATTTATTAGATTACTTACAGTGTGGAAACAGGCCCTACGGCCCAACAAGTCCACACCGACCCGCTGAAGAGCAACCCACCCATACCCCTACATTTACCCCTTACCTAATACTACGGGCAATTTAGCATGGCCAATTCATCTAACCTGCACATCTTTGGACTGTGGGAGGAAACCGGAGCACCCGGAGGAAACCCACGCAGACACGGGGAGTCCACACAGTCAGTCATCACAAACAACAGTGGTCCCAACATAGATCTCTGTGGAATACCATGGGTCACAGATCTCCATTTTGAGAAACTAGCTAGAACACCCTGGACCTTATACGACTTCTCTTTCACCATCAGCCCACCATGGGAACCTTCTCAAACACCTTAATGAAATCCATGTATATAACATCTACAGCCCTTACCCAATCAATCAACTTTGTCACTTCCAATTATGTTGGTAAGACATGACCTTCCCTGCACAAAACCATACTGTCTATCACTAATAAGCCCATTTTCTTCCAATTATAAATAGATCATATCCCTCAGTATCTTCTCCAGCAGCTTCCCTACCACTGACATCAGGCTCACTATAATTACCTGGATTATCCCTGCTACCCTTCTTAAACAAGGGGGCAACATTTGCAATTGTCCAGTCCTCCGTGACCTCACCCATGTTCAAGAATGCTGTAAAGGTATCTGTTAAGGCCCCCGCTATTTCCTCTCTCGCTTCCCTCAGTAACCTGGGATAGATCCCATCCGGACCCAGGGACTTGTCCACCTTAATGTCTTTTAAAATACCCAACACTTCCTCCCTCCTTATGCCGACTTGACCTAGAATAATCAAACATCTATCCCTAACCTCAACATCTATCATGTTCCTCTCCTTGGTGAATACTGACGCAAAGTACTCATTAAGAATCTCACCCATTTTCTCTGACTCCGCACATAACTTTCCTCCTCTGTCCTTGACTGGGCCAACCCTTTCTCAAGTTATCTTCTTGCTCCTTATATACAAATAAAAGGCTTTGGGATTTTCCTTAACCCTTTACTAAAGATATTTCATGACCCCTTCCAGTCCTTTTAATTCCTTGTTTCAGTTTGGTCCTACTTTCCAGATATTCTTTCAAAGCTTTGTCTGTTTGCAGTCGCCTAGACCTTGTGTTTATTTCCTTTTTCCTCTTAGCTCGTCTCACTGTTTCACCTGTCATTCATGAACTATTTAGAGAGGTTGAAACAATACTAATATTTAATGCATTTACATTGTTTATACCTCTCTGGAACATCAGTGGCATCATTTAACCTTCACTGTTCAATACAACTAGAAATTACCAAGTCACCTTTAACATAATCCCTGTAAATTAAACACAAACACTGCACAGAGTAAACCTGACCTCTTAGCTTTTGCTCACAAAGATTTGAGATGTGCAAAATAATTGTTACAAAGGAACGTATTCAACCCATTGCATTTGTGCTAGCCCTCTGAAAGAACAATTTACCTCATGCCATTCCTCTGCCTTTCTTCTGCATTTTCTTCCTTTTTAGATATTGATTCAATTCCATTTTGAAAGCCTGAATTTGGCCTGTCTTCACAAAACTCAGTGCATTCCAGATCCTAACCAATCATTGTGTGTAAATGTTTTTCATGTTGCCATTGTGTCTTTTGCAAATGATCTTAGATCTTTGCACTTTGGTTCTTCATCAGTCCACTAATGGATATAATTTCTCCCCGTTAAACCATCAGACCCCTTTTGAATGCCTCTACCAAGTCTCTTAACAAATAGCAACCTCTATTAGTGCATAATCTGCAAATTACTGTCTGATTCTCCCTGTTCCCCCACTAGAGAGGTTTGCTTTTAGCTGTTTAAACCTTGTGTGCAAAATCAGACATTTTATTCCCCAATGTCAAGAAACAAAAACAAAAATTAATTTAGAAACTCAGCAGATCTGACAGCATCTTGAAGAGAAAGCTGAGTTACTATTTTGAGACCAATAACCCTTCATCAAAGCCAATAATGTGATCGTTGACTCCTATTGCACTGATACAGAAAATCTTAATTTTCTACAAGATATTAAAGCCCAGTTGCTTCCTGTAAACCTTGTGCTTGATAACACAATCTGAAAACACTTGTAATCAAGAATATCTATATAAGGATTGTGTTTTTTAACGAGCTGTGCAGTGTATCTGTGCTCTCAAGTTAAATACAAGCTATTTAAGAGGCTGCTAAAAATTCATACTTTGAAATAAATACTTCTTTGGATTCAATGATATAAAT
This sequence comes from Chiloscyllium plagiosum, assembly GCF_037043375.1. Taxonomy (NCBI): domain Eukaryota; kingdom Metazoa; phylum Chordata; class Chondrichthyes; order Orectolobiformes; family Hemiscylliidae; genus Chiloscyllium; species Chiloscyllium plagiosum. The sequence continues at coordinate 21,736,028 of NW_028270139.1, forward strand.
AAGCAAGTGATCTGAGCAGTTTACATTTAAAAATGTAAAATAGAGCCAGAGGAACATCAAGGGGCCTTCAAGGCTGTTTCATCGTTTCATTAGATTATGACTGCTTCTAAACCTTTGCTGAGTATCCCTTAGCTGACAAAACTATATCGATTTCAATATTGAAAGTTTCCACTGATCCAGATTTCACAGCCTTTACAGTATAAATGCCAATTCTCAGTCCTCTTGAGTGGGATTTCACTTCTAAATGGTCAAACACTAATTTTAAGACTATATCCTATTTTTCTGGATTAACACACCAGAGAAAGTAGTTCAGCCGTATTGACACTTTCAAATGCCTTTATCATGTTAAACACTCCTCAATATTCTGTACACAAGGGAATACAAATGTAAAGAACGTGACACAACTTCATAATTTAACTTTATGCTCTGGTATCCATCTGTTCAATTTTTACTGTTCTCCTTCCAAGGCCAACAGATCCTGACTGAGCTTGGGTGCTCAAACACAAAAGCAGTATTTAAATGAGTTCTGATGAAGGCGCTATCCTTCTGAAATATCAATGCTTCGTTATAAATTTCAACTCCCTTGGGATAAAGGCCGATATTTCATTTGCTTTTTGGATTACTTTTGTACATGTGGGTAGAATCTTGTACATACTAAATCCAAAAGCGAAAGGGCATTTTTAAAACCTCAGTTATGAGATGTGGTTGTCAACAGCTGGACCTGCATTTATTGTCATGTCCGAAGATCAAGGGGCAACCAGGGAATAGGTGAATTTTGTTGGGATACATTTCACACAATGGGGTGCTGCAGACACAGGGAACCCATGTACCATGAAGGTTGCAAGGAAATGGGGCCACGGGGGTTAGAGTCAAGGCAAGTGAATGGCTGTCATTAATTTATCACTTGGGGTCCCATTTGGTGTGGGACCATTGAGCTTGGACCTTCCTGCCCAGACCCCAGATCCAAACCTTTCACATCAGCGACCACAAAAAGTATAGTTCACACATTCCCCCTTATCCACCCCCAATTCTTCTTACAAAACTGAACAGCACTTCTAAGCTGGAGGAGCATATAGGTGGCCAGACCTACATTTTAACCATCTTGTCAGTCTTCTACCAAGCATATAGTTGGTGTTTGCCAAAATAGTTAATTTGGCTGGTGTTATCATGCAAGGCACAGCTCAGCTTCAAGCATAACCATTAACATTTACAGCATTATAGAAGCGGGAATCTGCGCATGTGTGAAATTTAGAATAAAAATGGGTAGCACTGAGAGAACTCAACAGGTCAGCTGTGCAGAGAGAGAGAAAAAGAATTAATGTTTTAGCTGTGACCTTTCATCAGAAAATTACCTACCTACCTGGCTATCTACCCACACATACATCTACCTTTCTCTAAAATGTTTTATTTTCCTTCGTTTCAATAACGTATCTGCCTGTCATGATAGAAATGGATACTAAACCTGTAATTTATCAGCACAATTCAACTATAATTGGCTCCCACCTCTCTGCAGCCACTTCACATTGATATTCCACTAGCTATTTCTAGACAGAAGCAGTACAAAATGTTGTATAAATTATATAGTCAGACAATAAATCACGAAGATGCACAGAGATTTTCACCATTGGGAAGCTCACAAGTTCATTTCAGGATTTGCTTTTGTCCCAAAAATAAACAGCATTTAAATAAAAAAGAAAAATACATGATTGTAGTTCCTCATCCTGCCCCACATGACCTTTATATAATTAGTAGTTCTTTCAGAAATAAAAGATTGTTGCTAAGTATTCCTCATGCAAGTAACTTTATCAATGGTTATGTTCCTCATCTGCAATCCAAATTAATAATTTGCCTCTGATTGAACTTCATCACATAATAATTTGGAGCAATTTAAGATGGATTAACTGCTTGAACATGACGGGTTTCAATGATTAGATAACATCCATTTACCCTTGACCTATTTTTGTGGTATTTAATAAAGAGAGAATCATCACTGCAGTTTGCAAACTATAATATTGAATATGTTGCCTTATATTAGAAAATACCCGATATTTGAGTCAAATGCAATGTTGGAGGGTGAGGATGGGTGACAATCACCTGGCTGCCAACAGGACTTGGACATGATACCACCCCTGGGTCTTATCAAATCACCAAACTAACAGCTGGCCAACCTCCAAAGGATGAAATAGTGATGTGCATGAAGAAGCATGGCTCTTCTAACTCACTAAAATGGACATTTACACCCATACTTCTAAGCTAAGCAGAACACGCAATTCTGAAAAGAATGGAACAAGAATTACAATCAAGTCTGGCATGCATAACTTTATTCTTTCCAGCAGCAGTTTGTACATAGGAAACTGAAGTGAGAAACTTGAACTAGATTTGACCTCTCCTTCAATGTGATGTAATACATGTCTATTCACCTTCCCCACACTGGTACTCAGGACCCAGCAGTATGTGAGAACACAGTTTTATGGGAAGATCCTCTAATCTTGCCTTGCTGGGAATGTGAAGCAGGTCATGTAGTAAATTGTATAGTCAAATAATGAAATATATTTTTCCCTTTAACAGAGAAAACTTTCCAAGGCATTTGGAAATGAATGTTGCATGAGAATGCAAGAGATCAGAGAGGAAGGGATAAATGCTTTAAGATTTTTAAGTATGGATAGAAAAATGGCAAAAGATGTATTGGGAGAGAATTCCAGACAGCAGAACCAGTGAAAGCTCCACAATGAGGCATGAAGCAACAATGAATAAGAGAAGAATTCCAGAGGGGCAACAGGACATGAGGGAGAGATGGGATAAAACATGGAACATGATAATTAGGGAGCCAACTAAGGTCAACAAAAATGGGTGTAATGGATGCTTTAGACTCAAAGCAAGAATTGATGTGGGCTGTAAGATTTATGAAAAACTGGAAGTTATTAAGAGTGAAAGATGGGAAGCCAGAAAGGAATTGAATCAAGCATGGGGAGAAAGTGAGGACTGCAGATGCTGGAGATCAGAGTAGAAAAGTGTGGAAAATCACAGCCAGTGTGGCAGTATCTGAGGAGCAGGAGAATCAATGTTTTGGGAGAACAGTGGAGAACTTTCCAGGAATTTTTCAAAGTACTCAGCAAACGTATATGCCAGTGAAAAGGAAGGACTGTAGGAAAAGGGATAATCTGGCATGGGTGTTTAAGGAAATAATGGAGGCTATCAAATTGACAGAGAAGGCATACAAATTGGCCGAGATCATTGGGATAGTGGAAGATTGGTTGAAATTTAAATGTCAACAAAAAGCCACAGAAAGAGCCACAAAGAAAAGTAAGACAATGTGAGAAAAAAACTACCTCAGAATATAAAGACAGATAGCAAGTTTCTATAAGTATACAAAACAAAAAATAATGGCTAAAGTAAACACTGGTCCTTTAGAGGATGAGAAGGGGATTTAGTAACAGGATAGGAGGAAATGGCTGAGGCATTGAGCGGTTATTCTGTGTTGATCTTCACAGTGGAGGACATCAACAACATGCTAGTAATTGACAAAGAGATGAAGATAGGTGAGGACCTGGAAGCAATCATTATCCTGAGGTAGTGTTGGGCAAGTCAATGGAGCTAAGGATAGACAGGTCTCCTGGCACTGATGGAATGTGTATTGTTTTTAAGTGGAACCTACAGAAAGTCTGAAGTAGTGAGTAGAGTGGGTTCTTTCTTGATTATATGTTTTTTGAGATATGTCTCTTGATTAAATTTAAAATATAAGCCACAACTATTAATTTAACCTGGGGCAGTGTTTTATAGAGGAATAAGACAGTGTTATTTTCTGGGTCTGTAGATTGTGAAGGAGCAAAAATGGCCTTTAGTACAGTGCTATGTACTTCTTGTCAGATGTGGGAGTTTAAAGAGAGTTTAAGGGTTACTGCGGATTATATCTGCAATAAATGCTGTTGGTTCCAAATCTTACCAGATTGAATGGATCAGTTGGAGAGACAGTTAGAAGCAATGGGGAATTTGCAACAGCAACAGTATGTGATGTATGGCAGTTATAGGAAGGGGGAAAGTCTCAGATACAGTCACATAGATGGGTTAACTCCAGGAAAGGTAAGAGAGGTAGGCAGCTAGTGCAGGAGCCTTTTGTGGCTATCCCCATTTCAAACAAGTATGCTGTTTTGGAAAATGTAGGGGGTGATGGATTCTCAGGGGAACATAGCACGAACAGCCAAGTTTCTGGTATTGAGACTGGCTCAAATGCAATGAGGGGTATGTCGGGTTCCAAGAGATGAATTGTGTTAGGGGACTCTCTAGTCCGAGGTACAGACAGACATTTCTGTGGCCAGCAGTGAAAAATCAGAATGGTGTGTTGCTTCCCTGGTGCCAGGATCAAGGATGTCTCAGAGAGGGTGCAGAATGCTCTCACGGGGGAGAGGGGCCAGCAAGAGGTCATTGTCTACATTGAACCAACAACATAGGAAGGGAAAAGGTTGAGATTCTGAAGGGAGATTACAGAGAGTTAGGCAGGAATTTAAAATGGAGGTCCTCGAGAGTAGTAATATCTGGATTACTCCCAGTGCTACGAGTTAGTGAGGGCAGGAATAGGAGGATAGAGCAGATGAATGCATGGCTGAGGAGCTGGTGTATGGGAGAAGGATTCACATTTTTGGACCATTGGAATCTCTTCTGGGGTAGAAGTGACCTGTACAAGAAGGACGGTTTGCACCTGAATTGGAAGGGGACTAATATACTGGCAGGGAGATTTGCTAGAGCTGCTCAGGAGGATTTAAACTAGTAAAGGAGGGGAGGGGGTTGTTGCGACCCAGGGAAATACTCGGGAAAGAGATCAATCTGAGACTGGTACAGTTGAGAACATAAGTGAGTCAAACAGTCAGGACAGGCAGGGACAAGGTAGGACTAATAAATTAAACTAGTAAGGTGGGGTGGGTGGGACCCAGGGAGATAGTGAGGAAAAAGATCGATCTGAAATGGGTACAGCTGAGAACAGAGGTGAATTAAACAGGCAGGAACAAGGTAGGACTAATAAATTAAACTGCATTTATTTCAATGCAAGGGGCCTAACAGGGAAGGCAGATGAACTCTGGGCATGGTTAGGAACATGGGCCTGGGATATCATAGCAATTACAAAAACATGGCTCAGGGATAGGCAGGATTGGCAGCTTAATGTTCCAGAATATAAATGCTACAGGAAGGATAGAAAGGGAGGCAAAAGAGGAGGGGGAATGGCATTTTTGATAAGGGATAGCATTACAGAGGGAGGATATTCCTGGAAATACATCCAGGGAAGTTATTTGGGTGGAACTGAGAAATAAGAAAGGGATGATCACCTTATTGGGATTGTACTAAAGACCCCCTAGTAGTCACAGGGAAATTGAGAAACAAACTGGTAAGGAGATCTCAGCTATCTGTAAGAATAATAGGGTGGTTATGGTTGGGGATTTTAACTTTCCAAATATAGACTGGGACTACCATAGTGTTAAAGGTTTAGATGGAGAGGAATTTGTTAAGTGTGTAGAAGAAAATTTTCTGATTCAGTATGTGGATGTACCTACTAGAGAAGGTGCAAAACTTGACCTTCTCTTGGGAAATAAGGCAGGACAGGTAACTGAGGTGTCAGTGGGGGAGCACTTTGGGGCCAACAACCATAATTCTATTAGATTTAATACAGTGATGGAAAAGGATAGACCAGATCTAAAAGTTAAAGTTTGAAATTGGAGAAAGGCCAATTTTGACGTTATTAAGCAAGAACGTTTGAAAGCTGATTGGGGCAGATGTTCGTAAATAAGTGGATGGCTGGAAATTGGGAAGCCTTCAGAAATGAGATAAAAAGAATCCAGAGAAAGTATAGTCCTGGTAGGGTGAAAGGAATGCTGGATGACTAAAGAAATTGAGGGTTTCATTAAGAAAAAGAAGGAAGCACATGTAAGGTATAGACAGGATAGATCGAGTGAATCCTTAGAAGAGTATAAAGGCAGTAGAAGTATACTTAAGAGGGAAATCAGGAGGGCAAAAAGGGGATATGAGATAGCTTTGGCAAATAGAATGAAGGAGAATCCAAAGGGTTTTTACAAATGCATTGAGGACAAAAGGGTAACTAGGGAGAGAATAGGGCCCCTCAAAGATCAGCAAGGCGGCCTTTGTGTGGAGCTGCAAAAAACGGGGGAGATATTAAATGAGTATTTTGCATCGGTATATAGTGTGGAAAAGGATATGGAAGATATAGAAAGTAGTGAAATAGATGGTGACATCTTGCAAAATGTCCATATTACAGAGGAGGAAGTACTGGATGTCTTGAAATGCATAAAAGGTGGATAAATCCCCAGGACCTGATCAGGTGTACCCTAGAACTCTGTGGGAAGCTAGAGAAGTGATTGCTGGACCTCTTGCTGAGATATTTATATCATCAATAGTCACATGTGAGGTGCTGGAAGACTGGAGGTTGGCTAACATGTTGCCATTGTTTAAGAAGGGCGATAAGGACAAGCCAGGGAACTATAGACCGGTGAGCCTGACGTCAGTGGTGGGCAAGTTGTTGCAGGGAATCCTGAGGGACAGGATGTACCTGGATTTGGAAAGGCAAGGACTGATTAGGGATAGTCAACATGGCTTTGTGAGCGGGAAATCATGTCTCTCAAACTTGATTGAGTTTTTTGAGGAAGTAACAGAGAGGATTGATGAGGGCAGAGTGATAGATGTGATCTATGTGGACTTCAGTAAGGCATTCGACAAGGTTCCCCATGGGAGACTGATTAGCAAGATTAGATCTCATGGAATACAGGGAGAACTAGCCATTTGGATACAAAACTGGCTCAAAGGTAGAAGACACAGAGTGGTGGTGGAGGGTTGTTTTTCAGACTGGAGGCCTGTGATCAGTGGATTGTCACAAGGATCGGTGCTGGGCCCTCTAGTTTTTGTCATTTACATAAATGATTTGGATGCGAGCATAAGAGGTACAGTTAGTAAGTTTGCAGATGACAGCAAAATTGGAGGTGTAGTGGACAGCGAAGAGGGTTACCTCAGATTACAACAGGATCTTGACCAAATGGGCCAATGGGCTGAGAAGTGGCAGATGGAGTTTAATTCAGATAAATGTGAGGTGCTGCATTTTGGGAAAGCAGGACTTATACACTTAATGGTAAGGTCCTAGAGAGCGTTGCTGAACAAAGAGACCTTGGAGTGCAGGTTCATAGCTCCTTAAAAGTGGAGTCACAGGTAGATAGGATAGTGAAGAAGGCATTTGGTATGCTTTCTTTTATTGGTCAGAGTATTGAGTACAGGACATTGGTTAGGCCACTACTGGAATATTGCGTGCAATTCTGGTCTCCTTCCTACCGGAAAGATGTTGTGAAACTTGAAAGGGTTCAGAAAAGATTTGCAAGGCTGTTGCCAGGGTTGGAGGATTTGAGCTATAGGGAGAGGCTGAACAAGTTGGGGCTGTTTTCCCTGGAACATTGGCGGTTGAGGGGTGACCTTATAGAGGTTTACAAAATTATGAGGGGCATGGATAGGTTAAATAGACAAAGTCTTTTTCCTGGGGTCGGGGAGTCCAGAACTAGAGGGCATAGGTTTATGGTGAGAGTGGAAAGATATAAAAGGGACATAAGGTGCAACCTTTTCTGGCAGAGGGTGGTACGTGTATGGAATGAGCTGCCAGAGAAAGTGGTGGAGACTGATACAATTGCAACATTTAAAAGGCATCTGGATGGGTATCTGAATCAGAAGGGTTTGGAGGGATATGGGCCGGATGCAGGTAGGTGGGACTAGATTGGGTTTGGAATATCTGGTCGGCATGTACAGGTTGGACCGAAGGGTCTGTTTCCATGACTCTATAAAATAAATGGTGGGAGAAATAGCAAATGCACTTGTAGTAATTTTCCAAAATTCATTAGACTCCTGGGGCAGTTCCAGCAGATTGGAAAACAGCAAATATGACTCCACTGTTTAAAAAGGGAGGTAGACAAAAGATGGGGAATTATAGACCAGTTAGCTTAACTTCTGTAGCGGCAAAGTGCTTGAGAATATTATCAAGGAAGAAATAGCAAGGCATATAGACAGAAATTGTTGTATTGGGCACATGCAGCCAGGGTTTATGAAAGGCACGTCATGCTTAACTAATCTTTTGGAATTCTATGAAGACATTACAAACACGGTGGACAATGGGGACCCAGTAGATGTAGTGTATCTAGATTTCGAAAAGGCATTTGACAAGATGCCGCACAAAAGGCTGCTGCATAAGGTAAAGATGCAATGTGCTATGGGCAATGTATTAGTATGTATAGAGGATTTGTTGACCAATAGGAAGCAAAGAATAGGAGTAAATAAGTATTATTCTGGCTGGCAATCAGGGACTAGTGGTGTGCCTCAGGGATCAATGTTGGGACACAATTATTCACAATTTACACTGATGATTTGGAGTTGGGGATGACGTGTAGTGTGTCAATGTTTGCAGACGGCACTAAGATGAGTGGTAGAACAAAATGTGCAGAGGACTGTGAAACTTTGCAAAGGGTCATAGATAGTTTCAGGTGATTGGGCAAAGGTCTGCCAGATGGAATACAATGTTAATAAATGTTAAGTCATCCATGTTGGTAGGAATAACAGTAAAAAGGACTATTACTTCAATGGTAAAAAGTTGCAGCATGCTGCTGTGTAGAGGGACCTGAGTGTTCTTGTGCCTGAATTACAGAAGGTTGGTCTGCAGCTGCAACAGGTAATTAAGAAGGCAAATGGAATTTTGTCCTTCATTGCTAAAGGTATGGAGTTTAAAAGCAGTGGGATTATGTTGCAGCTGTACAGGGTGCTGGTGAGGCCACACCTGGAGTACTGTGTGCAGGTTTGGTTTCTTACCTGAGAAAGGATGTACTGGCAATGGAAGAGGTGCAGAGGAGGTTCACTAGGTTGATTCCGCAATTGAGGGGATTCATTTATGAGGAGAGACTGAGTAGGCTGGGATTATATTCATTGGAATTTAGAAAAATGAGGGCCAGATTTTATAGAAACATATAAATTATGAAGGGAATAGATAAGATAGAAGTAGGTGGGTGAAACTAGGACAAGAGGGCTTAGCCTCAAAATTAGGGGAAACAGATTTAGGACTGAATTGAGAAGGAACTTCTTCATCCAGAGGGTTGTGAATCTATGGAATTCCCTGCCCAGTGAAGGGATTGAGGCTTCCTCAGTAAATGTCTTTAAAGTTAAGAGAGATCATTTTTTGAACAATAAATGAATTAAGGGTTATGGGGAGAGGGTGGGTAAGTGGAGCCGTGCAGACCAACCTTCTGTAATTCAGTCACTTTGCTGGGAAGTATAGAGGTGTAGACTATTTTCTAAGTGGGGAAAAGCTTTGCAAATCTGAAATACAAAGGGATTTGTGAATCCTATTCAGGATTCTCTTAAGGTTAACATGTAGGTTCAGGTGACAGTTGGGAAAGCAAATGCAATGTTAGCATTCATTTCAAGAGGACCAGTTGCAAGAACAGAGATGTATGACTGAGGCTGAATAAAGCTCTAAACAGATCACATTTGGAATACTGTGCGCAGTTTTGGGTCCTGTACCTAAGAAAGGATGTGCCAGCATTGAAGGATGTCTAGAGGAGGTTTACAAGAATTATCCCAGGAATGAAGGACTTGTCATATGAGATCCAGTTGAGGTCTCTGAGTCTGTACTCAATGACATTTAAAAGGATATGGGAGGATCTGATTGAAACTTACAGAATACTGAGAGGCCTAGATAGAGTAAACTTAGAGAGTCTAAGGACTTAAGGGCACAGTCTCAGAGAGAAGGGATGCCCTTTCAAACGGAGATAAGGAAGGATTTCTTCAGCTAGAGGGTGGTGAATCTGTGGAAGGTATTGCCATAGAAGGCTGTGGAGGCCAAGTCATTGAGTGTATTTAAGACAGAGGTAGATAGGTCCTTCATTAGTGAGGGGAATCAGTTCGAGGGAGAAGGTAGGAAAATCGAGTTGAGAAACCTACTAATTGTGATTGAATGGTAGAGCAGACTTGATGCTCCAATTCACCTAATTCTACTCCTGTATCTACCTCCATGAAATAGAATGAAAATTTAATAGCCTCTTTAAATGATCAGACAAAACCTGAATTTAGGGATGACAACTTAAGATTGAGATGAATGTGAATTTCTTCTGTCAGAGGGTTGAGAGGTTTTGGAATTCCTTGCCACAGAGAACTGTAGGGGATGAGTCTTTTGCATATTTAAGGATAAGATAGACAGATTCTTGATCAGTAGGGTTATGGGGAAAAGGTAGAATAATGGACATGAGGAGTGTAGGATCAGCCATGATCCTATTGAATGGTGTAGCAAGTTCGAGAGGCTGTACAACCTAATCCTGTTCCTATTTATTGTTGCCTTATAGTTTTATGAACATAGAACACTTTGCTGAAATAACCTTTGAAACTCAGCTGAATATTCAAAATGATACAATGATGGCTTTTGGGCTAATGTCAATGAAGGACTCAGTTGAAACTGCCATTTCACCTAAAACTACAACAGATGGTCTGACTATCAAAGCAATCCAGCAAAGTATCTTTCTCTAACACTCAGTGACAGCTGTGTAGCCTTTTTATTTAAGTTTAAGGAACAAGGAATTGAAAACTTCAGATCGTGACAGTTATACAGACTTAATTCACCCTTTAAGTTTGCTTATGTGCATTCTCTCAATTAGTAACACTTGCTCTGCGGGTTAATGATTTTGCAACATCTATCTTGGGATCGGTGTGAATTCCGAGTTCAAATGGCTTTGTTGAGTGCAGGTTTCCTTTCCCCTAATAAAGAGAATTGGATCCATCAGAAGTGATTGTGGGGCTTCTGTACTGGAGTTCCACTCATAATGTTTAATGGTCCATAGTGTTTTCTTCACTCCACTAAAATCCAGCCCTGTGACTAATGACATGATAATACAATGATGATAGATACAGCACATCTCAAGGGATAACACTTTCTTGATATCTGTGTGACATAAAGAGAGCATTTTGTGGTTTGTTTGAGTAAGTGCAGAATTCAAGCCTTGTGCATGCCTGAAGAACTGACCGATCTACTCTGAGCTAGAAAACCCTCCTTGTACCTGACTAATGCCAATAAAAGGACCATACCTTTAATAATTTCAGACAAACTATTTTAAGTGGAAGAGTAGCAAAGTTTAAATTCTGAATAAAATAGCAACTTTACAAGGCCACCACAAATGAAAAAACAAATGTCAAAACTCTAGGTCTGATGATTCATTGCATAATGTTCAGCAGTGCAACTTGCAAAATATTTTTGGTGTCTGTGCTGCTGCATGGGTACGCTGTGCCCCAACCTTCAATTGTGAGCAGCATTTCCTGATACAGAATCCAATAGCGATTCTGTTATGTGGAGTCTTCTCCCACAAGATGAATTATGGTGCATCCATCTGTGCACACAATGTTGGCACAGGGATACAATGCTATCAATATCAACAGCCACTTAACCCAGTTAACGTATAATAATGATTAATGCTTAAAGCCAAACCATTATAAAATAATTGGCTGTTTGATGTACAATTGGTACTTGGATGAATAATATCAATGAGTGGGTAATCAGAAAACAAAATAATGTCAATTACCTGTTACCATTTCTAATAGCGGTTAACAATTGAATGGAATAGTCTTTTACATATGGATTAGAGATATAGTAGGTGGCCAACTGTTTTCAATAAACAATTTAGAGCAATCAGGACCTATTTGTGCATTAAGACTACTCAAACTGAAAAACGACAGGGTTGACACAGGATTAGGTCTTCATAATTTTAAGTCTAGTAATAACTAGTACAAAGCTAAAATATGAGACTTGAATGCCTCTACCAACAAACAGCTGATACCATAAAAATACCAAAAAAACCTAAAAATAAACATGGCATGTTCATCACTGTATAATCCTTTATATTGATAGTCACCCTACTAAAGAGGTGTGATAGAAATATAAACTGGGCATGAAGAACCAGCAACATGTTCCTGGTGTGTTGAAAACATTAAAATGTTATTATCCTCCTTAGTGTTGTAAGGTACTGTATGAGAAACCAACGGGCTTCAAACATTGCCACAGAGAAATGAATTGCCTGCTAGACGATCTGAATAACCACTTCTTATCTACAACAGCTCTCCAGTAAAACCCAGGGCCAGTCTACTATACAAGATAAAATGAAACAAAATTTTCTACATTTTTACTTTCACTGCCTGGTTATTAATCTGGTAGGGTCTAGATTAGAGTGGTGCTGGAAAAGCACAGTAGGTCAGGCAGCATCCGAGGAGCAGAAAATCAACATTTTGGGCAAAAGCCCTATCAATCATGTAATCGCCCATCCAAATTAGAATCAATTGATATTTATTCTGCTGTTCTCAGTGAAATGAAAATAGGACAGCTTCCAGATAGAATTGGTAATCTGTCCTGCTAAATTAACACCCAGGCAGTTGAAAATGAAAATTGACCAATGGGGCAACATTTTCATGGAGTTATGCTGATACTAAAGGGTCTGCCCCCATTTGCAGCAGCAGGACTATTTTTTGCCAGTGAGGTGAGAGGGAAGGATGTGAATTATACAGACAGGACCATTTGAAGTCAAGGCTGAAATCAAATAGGCCCCACTTGCACTGTTCCAAGTTCCTTGTCCTGTAGTATGGGATTTATATATAGATGGCAAAGAAATTCTGTTAGGCAACATTATTAAAACCTTGGTACTTTAAACCTGAGAAATATCCTTCAATAGTCAACCAGAATTAAAGAAACAGATACCTGCAGCTGAAGTTCTTCTATTGACAGACCATCTGGTGTAGTGTAGGTAAAAAAAAAAGACCATCAGTTTCAATAAATGTCATTGTTGGCATTGCGCAAGGCCTGTTATTACAACTGAGCCCCTTACAAATGCTTAGCTTAATTTCAAAAGCAGAAAACCATTTGTCTCAGTGGGATGCTGAATTTACATTTTGATTGACATTGTTATATCGTAGGCAGCTATCTCTGGAATGACACCTTAACAATCAAATAGAAATTGATTATTTTTTGTAATAGATTGATCAGTTGAAGCAATTACAAATGTTCAAAGGAGTTCATTAACCAGAGATTTATTTTCTATATTAAGTGTGTACATATGAGAGCTCTCTTAAATTGATAGAAGTTAATGATTTTTCCAATTCACAAGATTCCAGAGGTCTGCTCATTGTGGTTACTAGGCATATAACCAACAAGGTGGCATCAGAGCATAAGGTAATATGAGGGTCTGAAGTGGCATGGAGGAGACACAAGCAATGGAAAAGATAAATGAAGGTAGATGAAATGCGAGGGTTTAGAATCATAGAATTCCTATAGGGTGGAAGCAGGCAATTCTGCCCATTGAGTTCACACAGACCCTCTGAAGGGCATCCCACCCAGACCCAAACCCCCTACTCTATCCCTGTAACCCTACATTTCCTAAGGATAATCCACTTACTCTCCACATCCTGGACACTATAAGTAATTCAGCATGGCTAATCCACCTCACCTGTACAACTTCGTTACATAGGAAGAAACAGAGCAATCAATAGGAAACTCATGCAGATACGGGCAGAATGTGCAAATATCACAGTCATCCGAGGGTGGAATCAAACCCGGATCCCTGGTACTAAGAGGCAGCAGTGCTAACCACTGAGCCATAGTGCTCTGGGGAGAGAATGAGAAGCAAGTTAACAGTCTTTTGGGAACAAAGGACTTCTAACCAGATCATGCCTCCATCCAGCAAAGCGAAGATGATGCATACAGGGCCCGATTCCATGGAGACACGTCCACAGAGTCGGAAGAGTTCCTAACTCAAGCATTGCGTATTCATGGTGAAAATCCACCTCATTTAATCAGAGTCACTTCTCTTTATGGGTATGGAAAGTGTAGAGTGCCAACTTGAGGATTCAAGATGACTAGGGTCAACAAACAGGATACCAGCCAAAAGTTTCGCACATTTGGTCTGATTGATGAGTTTAGCTATCATAACAAGGTCAGGATTATTTTTGAACTTATCTTGACCTCATTGAAATCTTTAAAAACTTACCCCAAGCGTGGGAGTCCTCCATTTCTGTTTTCCAGCAGCAGCAGCAACTCAAAGGGCAGGAGCTTGCACCAGGGGCCTGCCGGGAGCGGTGAGTCACTGATTTGTGCTTTTAAATTTGAAGTCAGAGAGCAAAGGTTTCTGGGAAAGGAGGGGCTTCTTATTTTTATTTCTGTACAGCTATATAAGTTAGTGTTTTCTCAACCCAAGATCGTACCCTTGTAGGGCCTCCCACCCAATCACCTCCTCTAACCTTAAAGACCAGGGGCATATCAGGTAAGCGTCTCTTCGTTTTTACTTTGTGATAAGGGGGCCAGCAGGGATGTCAGTGCAGGGAGAGCAATGTTCCTCCTGCATTATGTTTGAGGTCAGGGACGCCATTACTGTCCCATCCAAGTACATCTGCAGGAAGTGCACTCCACTCTCGCTCCTCCAAGACAGTGTTAGGGAACTGGAGCGGGAGCTGGATGAATGTCGGATCATTCGGGAGGCAGAGGCTGTGATAGATAAGAGTTACAGAGAAGTAGTTACTCCTAGACATGAAGAAAGCTGGAGACTGTTCGAAGGGGGAAAAAACAGTCAGTGGAGGGATCCCCTGTGGTTGTTCCACTAAAAAACATGTATACCATTTTGGATACTGTTGAGGGGGACAACTTACCAGGGGTATGCAGTGGGGCCCAGGTCTCTGACGCAGAGCCTGTCCCTGTTGCACAGAAGGGAAGAAGGGAAAGGAGGAGAGTTTTAGTCATTGGGGACTCAATAGTTAGAGGCTCAGATAGAAGGTTTGTTGGGAACGAACAAGGATCACAGTTGGTGTGTTGCTTCCCAGATGCCAGGGTCCGTGATGTCTCGGATCGTATCTTTGGGGTCCTGAGGGGAGAGGGTGACCAGCCTCAAGTTGTTGTCCATGTAGGTACCAACAACAGAGGTAGAAAGAGGGATAGGGATGTAAGGCAGGATTTCAGGGAGCTAGGGTGGAAGCTGGGAGCTAGAACAAACAGAGTTGTTATCTCTGGTTTGTTACCCGTGCCACGTGATAGCGAAGCAAGGAATAGGGAGAGATATCAGCTGAACATGTGGCTGCAAGGATGGTGCAGGAGGGAGGGTTTCAGGTTCTTGGATAATTGGGGCTCATTCTGGGGAAGGTGGGACTTGTACAAACAGATCGGTCTTCACTTGAACCAGAGTACTAATATGTTGGTGCTATTCGGGGGGGGTTTAAACTAACTAGGGGGATGGGAACCGGATGTGTAGTTGCAGTGCACAGGAGGATGAGAGTAGGGAGGAAAGGAACAGGATTTCAGGGTCACAGCAATGTGCTGGCAGACAACAAATTGATTTGAAGTGTGTCTACTTCAATACTAGAAGTATCTGAAATAAGGTAGGTGAGCTTGCAACATGGATAGGTACCAGGGACTTCGATGTGTTGGCCATTTCAGAGACATGGATAGAGCAGGGTGAGGAATGGATATTGCAGGTTCCAGGGTTTAGATCTTTCATTAAGAACAGGCAAGGCGGTAAAAGAGGGGGAGGCGTGGCCTTGTTAGTCAAGGATAGTATAAGAGAACTTTTGATGAGGACTTGTCTATTGCGGTAGTGTGGGCTGAGGTTAGAAACAGGAGAGGAGAGGTCACACTGCTTGGAGTTTTTTTATAGGCCTCCACAGAGTTCCAGGGAGGCAGAAGAGAGGATTAGCAAAATTATTCTGGGTAGGAGTGAAAGGAACAGGGTGGTCATTATGGGGGACTTTAACTTCCCCAACATTGACTGGAAATGCTATAACTCTAGTACGTTGGATGAATCAGTTTTTGTCCAACGTGTACAGGAGGGTTTCTTGACACAGTATGTCGAAGGGCCGACAAGAAGGGAGGCCACACTGGATCTGCTGGTTGGTAATGAACCAGGCCTGGTGTTTGATTTAGTGGTAGGTGAGCACTTTGAAGAGAGTGACCATAATTCAGTTACATTTAATTTAGCGATGGAAAGGGATAGGTACATGCCTATCGATGGGGCAAGGGCAATTAAAATGCAATTAGGCAAGAATCAGGATGCATAGAATGGGGTAGCAAAATACAGGGGATGGTTTAAGGAACAGATATTGCGTGTCCTTGATAAGTATGTCCCTGTCAGGCAGGGAGGAAGTGATAAGGTAAGAGAACCGTGGTTTACTACAGAAATTGCATCTCTTGTTAAGAAGAAGAGGGATGTGTTGATGAGGCAAGATGGTTCCGATGAGGCAATGGAGAGTTACAGATCAGCTCGGAAGGATTTAAAAAGAGAGTTAAGAAGAGCAAAGAGAGGACATGAGCAGTCTTTAGCAAATACAATAAAGGAGAACCTTAAAGCTTTCTATAGGTATGTGAGGAATAAAAGGATGATTAGGGTAGGAATAGGGCCAGTCAAAGACAGAAGTGGAAAGTTGAGTGGGGACCCTGTGGAGATCAGAGAGTGTTAAATGAACATTTCTCATCGGTTTTCACTCAGGAAAAGGAGAATATTGTAGAGAAGAAGAATGAGGTACGAGATATTAGACTAGAAAGGATCAAGGTTAGTTATGAACAGGTGTTATCAATTCTAGAAGGAGTGAAAGTAGACAAGTCCCCTGGGCCAGATGGGATTTATCCGAGGATTCTCTGGGAAACTAGGGAGTTGATAGCAGAGCCCTTGGCTTGGATATTTGAGTCGTCATTTAGTACCAGCTTTAGTACCAGAGGACGGAAGGATTGGAAATGTTGTGTCCTTGTTCAAGAAAGGTAGTAGAGATGACCCAGATGATTATAGACCAGTGAGCCTTACTTCTGTTGTAGGAATGGTTTTGGAAAGGATTATAAGATTTATAATCATCTAGCAAGCAATAATTTGATTTCAGATAGTCAACATGGTTTCATCAAGGTCAGGCCGTGTCTTACAAACCTCATTGAGTTTTTTTGATAAGCATGTAGATGAGGGTAGGGCAGTTGACGTAGTATCCATGGACTTCAGTAAAGCCTTTGATAAGGTTCCACATGGTAGGCTGTTGGAGAAAATGCAGAGGCATGGAATGGAGGGTGATTTAGCAGTTTGGATAAGAAACTGGCTTTCTGAAAGAAGGAAGCAAGTAGTGTTTGATGGAAAATATTCAGCCTGGAGTCCAGTTACTAGTGGTGTGCCACAAGGATCTGTTTTGGGACCACTGCTGTTTGTCATTTTTATAAATGACTTAGACGCAGGCATAGGTGGATGGATTAGTAAGTTTGCAGAAGACACTAAAGTCGGTGGAGTCGTGGACAGTTTGGAAGAATGTTACAGGTTGCAGGGGGACTTGGATAAACTGCAGAATTGGGCTGAGAGGTGGCAAATGGAGTTCAATGCAGCTAAACATGAAGTGATGCACTTTGGGAAGAATAACAGGAAGGCAGAGTATTGGGTCAACGGAAAGATATGCAGAGGGATCTTGGAGTCCATGTACATAGATCCCTGAAAGATGCCAACCAGGTGGATAGTGCTGTTAAGAAGGCCTATGGTGTGTTAGGTTTCATTCGTAGAAGGATTGAGTTCCGGAGCTGCAATATCATGCTGCAACTATACAAAACGCTGGTGCGGCCACACTTGGAATATTGTGTACAGTTCTGGTCCCCATATTTCAGGAAGGATGTAGAAGCATTGGAAAAGGTGTAGAAGAGATTTACCAGGATGTTGCCTGGTCTGGAGGGAAGGTCTTTATGAGGAAAGGCTGAGAGACCTGGGCCCATTCTCATTGGAAAGAAGAAGGCTAAGAGGGGATTTGATAGAGGCATACAAGATGATCAGAGGATTAGATAGGGTAGACAGTGAAAGTCTTTTTCCCAGGATGATGACGTCAGCTTGTACGAGAGGGCATAACTACAAATTGAGGGGTAATAGATTTAAGATAGATGTCAGAGGCAGGTTCTTTACGCAGAGAGTGGTAAGGGCATAGAATGTCCTACCTGCTAATGTAGTTAACTCAGCCACATTAGGGAGATTTAAACAATCTTTAGATAAGCACATGGATGATTTTGGGATAGTGTAGGGGGATGAGCTGAGAATAGTTCACAGGTCGGTGCAACATCGAGGGCCGAAGGGCCTGTTCTGTGCTGTATTGTTTCATGTTCTATGTTCTATGAAAACAGTAAGCTCAAAATGATAAGAAAATCAGAGAATGTGTCACCCTAAGCTCAAGCTCTTCTTCATGAGTCTTGGCAGCTGCCTGCCCATGGCTGCAGCCTCTGAGAAAACATTGGGGCTGTCATTATGGTTTCCACAGGCTTGTGCTATTGGGTTGTGGGAATTCAGATCCACATTTATGTAAAGTCCTTCACTCCTATCATAACTGCTCAAATTCCGACAAGGAAAGATTTATTGCAAGTCCCTTTGAACCCTGTATATTTTCCAAATAAATCATGGGATGTGACAAAGATGTCAATTTTTGGATATTACTGTTGTCATTGAAGTGAAAATGAATGGGTGAGTTTTGACAGGCCTTAATGGGAAAACAAGTGTGAATGTCAGGCTAGTCTGCAGTCAGGAGGTTGAGAAAGCATTTACCGAAGTGAGAGCTGTCAGACTGTATCTAAAGAGGACGCCAAAGCTGAAACATATCTGTGCTAATCGTGGTCCACTAATGACTCAAAGTTGTGAATTAATGCAGTGCGTGGGCGCCAGGAAATTTTCGGATGGGAAACGTGAAAGTACGGGTTTCCATTATCGCAACTCAAGTTAATTGCATTTCAGGGGTTCGCTGACGATAGTTGGTGGATTGACCTTCAGGCCATCAGTCAGGCTTGAAGGTAGCCTGGAACAAATTTCAGGTCCGTCTGACATCATTACTGTTGTGGTGGAGTGGGTAGTTCATTGAGTCAGACATTAGGGATGGCAGACATTGTGGAAGGCAGACGGTCATGGGCAAAGCAGGATCACAGCAGAGAGAGAGAGTAGTAGAGGGTCAACTGTAAATGGAACTGACGAACATGGGGCAAGTCAGATGATCAACAAGGGAATTAAATCACTGTAGGGTAAACAGGATTATTTCCATAGCATTAGGATTTGAGAGTTAATACTTGGGACTGTGTAAATAGTGAGGAGAAAGTGAAGTCTGCAGATGCTGGAGATCAGAGCTGAAAATGTGTTGCTGGAAAAGCGCAGCAGGTCAGGCAGCATCCAGGGAACAGGAGAATCGACATTTCGGGCATAGGCCCTTCTTCAGAAATGAGGAAAGTGTGTCCAGCAGGCTAAGATAAAAGGTAGGGAGGAGGGACTTGGGGGAGGGGCGTCGGAAATGCGATAGGTGGAAAGAGGTCAAGGTGAGGGTGATAGGTCAGACTGGGGTGGGGGCGGAGAGGTCAGGAAGAAGATTGCAGGTTAGGAAGGCGGTGCTGAGTTCGATGGATTTGACTGAGACAAGGTGGGGGGAGGGGAAATGAGGAAACTGGTGAAATCCGAGTTCATCCCTTGTGGTTGGAGGGTTCCTAGGCGGAAGATGAGGCACTCTTCCTCCAACCGTCGTGTTGTTGTGGTCTGGCGATGGAGGAGTCCAAAGACCTGCATATCCTTGGTGGAGTGGGAGGGGGAGTTGAAGTGTTGAGCCACAGGGTGGTTGGGTTGGTTGGTCCAGGTGTCCCAGAGGTGTTCTCTGAAACGCTCCGCAAGTAGGCGGCCTGTCTCCCCAATATAGCCTGATGAAGGGCTTTTGGCCGAAATGTCGATTTCGCTGCTGCTTGGATGCTGCCTGAACTGCTGTGCTCTTCCAGCACCACTAATCCAGAATCTGGTTTTCAGCATCTGCAGTCCTTGTTTTTACCTCATTGTTTTTACCTCATTATCTGGGTGAAAGCCAAATGCTGTGGCCAAAAGTCAGATGTTGCTGGGTCAAATAAACCCAGAATAAAACCTCTCTTCATAGATTAGACTTTGATTTTATTTCTTTTTTGTTGTTAAGGTGGTGGTTAGTTACTGACACTGATTCACACAAATCCACAGATGTTCTTTAACAACAGATTACAGAAGTTTATTACACAGAAGAATAAATATAGAAGGCAGTTTAAAAAGATTTAGAGACAGAGAGTTGCACAGCAAGGAAACAGACCCTTTGGTCGAACTCATCCATGTCAACCAGATACCCTAAACTGATCTAGTCCCATTTGCCAGCATTTGGCTCATCCACATGCCTTTCACATGTTGTAATTATACCAGCCTCCACCACTTCCACTGGCAGCTCATTCCATACACACATCACCCTACACATAAAAAAGTTGCCCTTTTGGTCCTTTTTTTATCTTTCTTGTCTCACCTTAAACCTATGCTCTCTAGTTCTGGACTCCCCTACCCCAGGGAAAAGAACTCGTCTATTTACCCAATCCATACCCCCTCATGATTTTCTAAACCCCTGTAAGGTCACTTCTCAACCTCTAAATTCCAGGGAACTTAGCTCCAGCCTATTCAGCCTCTCTCAAACCCTTAAACCATAACTAACATCCTTGTAAATCTTTTCTTCACACTTTCAAGTTTAACAATGCCTTTCCTATATCAGAATTGAATGCAGTATTCCAAAAATGACCTAACTAATGTCCTGTACAGTGCAACACAATGTCCTAATTCCTATACTCAATGCACTGACCAATAAAGACCAGTGTACCAAGTGCCTTCTTCACTATCCTGTCTAACTGCAACTCCACCTTCAAGGAACTATGCACCTACTCTGCTTGCTCAGTAACACTCCCCAGGCCCTTACCACTTTGTTGCAAGATGGCGATAGAGTACAACACTCCAGCAGAGCTCATCCACTCCACCCATTCTTCTTCCTTTCTTGTCTTTTTCTTTCTCTTAGTGCTTTTCTCCTCTTGTTCTCCATTTTCTGTCTTCGACTCACAATCTCCAGCGACAAAAAACTTCTGGCCTCTGGACAATGATGATTCCTGGCCTCCAACAAGTGATGACTCCTGGCCTGACGCAGCTGCCTCCTCCCAGGGGAGCCCCTGGTGTGATGTGTTGCCGGTGCAGTGTGGAACCACGCCCAGCACACATTGGAAGCTAGGTGCCAGAGTGGTCTTTTGGACTGAACTTTTACTTCTGTAATGCTGGACGTTTTATTTCTCTATTGCCCAAGATTTTGTAACTAAAGAAGCTGTCCCTAAGGACTCTTGTATTTAAGTCAGAACTGTAATTGGCGATGTATAAATGTTTCACAATACTCATTGAGTATATGTGACAATGAAGGCTATTCTATTAGATTTGATTAGATTACTTACAGTGTGGAAACAGGCCCTTCGGCCCAACAAGTCCACACCGAACCGCCGAAGACTCTGATGGCAGTAAAAGTGAAGACACCAGTCTTGAATGATCATGTGAAGGGAGAGGTCTTAGATACTACACTAGACAGCTGTATTTGAGAACCTACTATGAAGAGATGTAAATAAAGGAGTGTTACATTACAGCAAGAGTTGACGAGCTTTGCTTAGTGATAAAGGAGCAAACAGCTTATGCTGACACCTATAGCCCAAGTTGCAGCACTGACTGAAAGCGCAGGACAAAGTAGGATGCCAACTGGAGTAAAAATCAATCCTCTCCAGCCAGGAGCTAAAGTTAAACCAGAATTCAATAAACGCAGCTGAGAAGTGAAGACTAAGCAATCAGGATAAGACCTCAGATAATTTCAAATGCACAAAAGAAATGCAAGTGGGACATCGAAAGGCAAGCAAAGATTTTGGAAAACCTTGATTATAAGATTACGGAGTGGGAGGAATTTGAACAGCAGGCAAAGTATTTTCAAACCAGCAATACTCATGGACAGAGAAGCAAAAATAGCAGACAAAATTGTGAAGTTACTAGTGATTAAGAACCTTGATTGGGGGTTAGCTGTACTCTGTTACAGAACACCACCATCAAATAATGCACATTTACAGTGGCATTTTCCCACATGCCCACTCCTGGCACCTTGTGGTATTTGCCACTTCTAACAGGACGTGGTACTGGGCAAGGGTTGCTTCAGAAAGTTGACTGCCACCAACTCTTCTGAATCTTTGTGCTACCTTAGCCTATCCGGTGACTGGGTAGTACAAGTTACACTACCATAGAGTATCCACACAAGAGGCACTGTTATTAGATAACATGAAGGTTTATCATAAGAAGTATAATGTAATTGGTCAGCCATAGCTACGAGGACCTTGGGGAACTGGTAAAGATGCATATTCTCCCTTTAAAAACCAGAATAGAACTTCATAGGCTGAGCCTTATCAAAAGCAACTTTTCTGGTGAATTTCACAGAAGGTTTCTCTCCATGAGAACACTTTTTTTGTGTGTTATCTTCCCAAACTCATTGTCTGCACATCCTTATGGTCTATTTCCTCACTTGTCGTAAGCAAATGTACTCACCTCTGTTTGGATATCCTGGGATCCTTGACACTGCCACCCTATTCACACCACAGTTGTGCACCCAGTCAAGTGTTGTCAGTCCACATCTGCACAGTCCCCGTCAGTTGCTTTAGGCATGGCAGTTAGGAGAATACTGAAGCTCTGCTTTGCAGTCAGGGCTTTGGAGCTCTTGGTGGACAGAAGATCCATTCTCTTACCCCAGGACCAGCAGTGGAAGTTACAACATTAGGCTGGTCCCAGATTACACCTAGGTCACTGAGGTCTCCATGGTTTGGAGAAATGCCCAGTACTGTAGGAAGAATGACAGGGTGACTGCCAGACTCTTTTCTCTGCTACCTCATACCTCTTCTAACTCTGCTATTGCAGCCCCTCTCACCTAAGGTTCCTGCACAAAGGCATTCGCATCTTTCCTCACAAGGTCTTATGCAACTCAACCTCAGCCCTATTAACCCTGCGTGGCTTCTGCACTTTGTACTCATTCACCTCACCACCTCCCCCCACTTGTACCAGCCACCAATGTTAGCTCAAACAATCCTTCCCTTCATCTCAGTTTGGAAGAAAGCAGCCAGTAATAGGGCAGAAAGAGAGTCAAGCTCCTTACCCCTCCCCACCCTGCATTGATGAGAGGATCCAGGTCCTTGCTGGTGAGGACTGTGACCTATGGGGGTGGAGAAACCTTCTTGCGACTGTGAGAAATCTTGTCTGCCTCCGTGCTCCTCTCCCATGATCACCATTGTGAATTTATTATGCCAGAACATCAACTTTGCAACACATTCTTTCTGCTGCCTACTGCAGATATGAGTAGGATCAGCAGTCTCAGTTTGAAGACGCAGCCCCACAAGACATCTCTTCCTTCAGCTCAAAGGAAAAAGCTACTGATCTCTCAGAGGATACACCAGTAAGGATGCCTCCTGCACCCTCTCCCAGCTCAGGTACTGGCATCTCAGCATTTTTGTTCAATTAGGCTTTGGAGCTTGAGCTAGTCAGCACATCACTGCCACTTGTCTGCAGCTAATTGAGACGGAAATGCCCCAGGTCGCTGGCGCTTGAAGGACTGCCCTTGCTCAGCTTCAGGAAGGGGAAGGCTTCATGGTGTCACCAATCAGGGACATCATTCAAATGCACTAGTAGACACAGGAGTAGCAGGTAGCTCTGTCAGAAACACTAGGCGAACTGGCACAAACGCTGCAGATCTATACCAACACTGCTTATACCATGCTGCCTCTGGCATGTGAATATCTGGACCTCCATGGACAGGCAGCCAGGTCTGGCACACTCAGTATCTGCTGGAGATATGCACAGAACTGTATTCCACTGCTCTAGCCTGGGGTGCTTAGCACCAAAGGCAAGGTGACATTATAGGAAAGGTATTATTTAATTGGAGAGGGTTCAGATATAATTGAGCAGGATGTTGTTGGGAATGGAGGGTTTGAGTTACAAAAACAGGTCGGGATTTCTTTTTCACTGGAGCAGTGGAGGTTGAAGGGTGACCTTATAGAGGTTTATAAAATCATGAGGGGCCTACATAAGGTAAGTAACAAAGGTCTTCCCTGGGGTGGAAGAGTTCAAGACTAGGGAACATATTTTTAAGGTGAGAGAAGGACATGAGGGGCATCTTTTTTACATAGAGAATAGTTAATGTGTGGACAGAACTGCCAGAGGAAGTGGTGGATACAGGTACAATTACAACATGTAAGAGACATTTGGACAAGCACAAAAATTGGAAGTATTTAGAGGGATATGGGCCAATCGCAGGACTAGTTTAGTTTGGGAAGAACACAATCATTGTAGATTAGTTGGACCGAAGGGTCTGTTTTCAAGTTGTATGACTCTATAACAAGGGGTGTTACAAAGGACCTTGACCTGACTGCAGGAGCCGCTTTCTCACAAAGAGACAGGACAGTGACAGCAGATCCCTAGAGAGGGGAGGAACCACATAGAGATCATGCTCTCCAACCAGCAAGACACTCTGGGCCTTCCATCTCTATCCTTCCTGTCACCTTCATCCAAGGAGGGTGCTCCTGCCTCTCACACTCAGCATGTCTGGACCTCTCATCACAAATGCCCCCAGGGCATGGCTCAGCAAAACTCCAAGACCATCAGCAGCCCCATCGTAGGGCAGACCGCCACCAACCCAGGTGTGGAACCTGGAACTGTACTAGGACATAGGGAGAGGGGAGGAAAGATAATAACATTCTGAAGGCACGTAAGTTCCCACATTTGTAAATATATTTTAACTTGTCATCACCAGCTATGTGAGTGAATGTCATTTAAGTTGCAACTACAAGATTGAAGTTATAGAACCTAGCTAATCCTCATGCTACACGAAACTCTCTGCTCAAAGGCCTGAAATAACCAGTTCCTGTACCACGTGTGGACGATGGGTACAGGGAAGGAACTTGCAACTTTGACATGTAAGGTGAATCTTTCTAGGCTGTAATACATTGCTTGTGCATCACAACCCATTAATGGGAGTGAATCCTGATGCTGCATAATGTAGTTAAGAGCCCTTGGGGCCCATTTGCCAGGATTTGTAGCTCACTCAGTAAGTTAATGCCTAAGGTTCACATAAGGTGCACGCAGGTATATTTCACCTGTACTGTATGAGTTTCGGTGTACTTTTTTGCCCTTGGATGGGCCACTGGACAGACATGATGAAGATTCAGATGAATCACACTGAATAAGGCAGTAGATTGGTTCAGTCAAATCGAAAATTAAGATGTGGTTGGACACTACTGAGATGATGATGACTGCAGAATGAGAACACCAGGGTGACATAAAGTGTCAGGTGCATCATGCAACACCTTAACAGACCTGTATGAACTCATTTGAAATTAATCCAAAACTAAAGGTCTCAGAAAAAAGGTTGAGACTAAATGATAGTTGTGCTGAAAGAACAGGTTACTTGGTAAAGTCCAACACTGTAAATTGAACGAGGAATTGAAGTTTCAGATCATCGATGGCAAGCAAAAGCCAACCAGAGCAAATCTACAGCTCTGATTGGTAATCCTCAACACGCCAAAAGATAGTGTGGCAACACATTAAACCATTGAGCATGGAACAGATCCTGAGAAACATAGTGAAATATTCACATGGTTAGGAGGCATTCACAGTGAATATAAGGCCTAATTAAGAAAATGACAACTCCTACAAAATGGATTAACAGAGTGAATTAACCTTGAAAACCAAGTGTATACATTGACCAAAAGGATTTAAATAAATCCTTGGAGATCTCTCTACCCCATTCCAACCATCAAAGCAACTTTGCCATAACTTGTAAAGGCAAAAATCTTCATCATCCTGGATGATAGAATAGTGAAGCTAGATAAAAACACCAGTTTTTAATCACATTCTAGTGATCCTTCTGAAGATAACAGCAAATTACTGGAATCTGAAACCAAAAGAGAAAATGCTGGAAAATCTCAGTAGTCTGGCAGCATCTGTAAGGAGAGAAAAGAGCTGACATTTCAAGTCTAACTGACCCTTTATCAAAGCTGAAGATCCTTCTGAAGATGATGTTTGAGCATGCTATTGGAATTTTCACCATTCCTGAAGAGTATTGGGCTCAATGGTTAGCAGTGCTGCCTCACAGCGCCAGTGACATGGGTTCAATTCCATTCTTGCATGACTGTCTGGGTGGAGCATGCATGTTCACCCCATGTCTATGTGTGTTTCCTTCCACAGATGTCCAAAGATGTGCATGCTATGTGGGTTAGCAATGGAAATGTAGGCTTATAGAGATAAGGTAAAGAGTGGGATGCTGTTTGGAGGGTCGATGTGGATTTGATGGGCCAAATGGCCTACTTCCACACTATAGGGACTCTATAAAAATAAATCAATGCAGATACGATGAGATACTCATCACCCTGGAGTTTGATCTTCCTGGAACAGAAGCCATAGTAAATGGCTATAATAAATCTATATGGATATGGAGACATGATGGAAAAACATCATTGCTGACTATACTCAATTTGGTGTAACTGCTGAACAGAGGGTGCCAAACGAATCTAATGCTAAACAAGAAAAAGTAGCAATGAAAGAAGCCCGAAGTTATAGATACTATACTGTCAGAAAATGTTCTTCCCCTGGCAACCGTGAAGGCGTAAGCTGTAGCAGTGATACAGCTACCAACAGTTGGTGTACACACACACACACACACACACACACACACACTCTCCCAGACTTAGACACTTTACACTCACACCAAAACTCCACCCCAGACAGACACACACAAAAACCCACATGCACACATATATGTATACCTTTGTGGGGTGAATCTGTACTTGCAGAGTTAGATTGTACTTTGCTCAAAAACTGCATGAATCCATGTAAGACTCTGTCAACTCACTTTTTAGATTAGAATCAGTCTAAACATTATGGCACAGACAGGGAACACAGGAGGCCAACACCTTCAACATCTTATCTGGCTGACACCAATTGTTACAATTAACCTGAGAATGTAACTTTTTAAAAAAGTTTTGTGATTTACATATGGAAGAAGTGAAACTACCATGGTCATTCTAACAGATGAGAGACTTAACAAACAATCAAGGTGTTTTTCAATGTATAATTTCAGTTACATGACACTGTAAACTTTTGCTATAAGTTCTGTGTCTTACAATTGTGTACTCCACAACCACCTGATGAAGGAGCAGCACTCTGAAAGCTAATGCTTCCAATTAAACCTGTTGGACTATAACCTGGTGTTGTGTGATTTTTAACTTTGTACACCCCAGTTCAACACTGGTATCTCTAAATCTTCACAAATCCGAGAATCTAAGAACTTTCTCAGTTCTAATCATCGGCAGATTTCTAACCAAATCTTCTTTGTTTGGATGTTTGACAGACTATAACCATCTGCCATACTTACCTCATTCTCTGTCGGAGTTCAGGTCAGTTCAAAGAGAGGACCTAATTTTCTTTCTGGACTCAGGGCTGGCTTATCTAATTTATTTGATTCCATGCCAGTTCTTTCCATTGTATTGTGGAAATAATTCAATGAGCCCACACCAAATTTGTTAACATGAGCTTTCCATAAATCTGAAAACATCTTATAAATTTTCTCAATGCTAGTGACCTGAAGATGTCTAATCATATTCTCTTGGTTTGGAAGTTTCACAAGCTAAACGTTTTCACTGAGATAACTCATTCCTGAACTGCCCTAAATTCCTAGGAAAGAAACTAAACTTGCTTCTAACCTGAACCCTGGTCCCTTCTGAACAGAATTGAAAAAACATGCTTCTGAAAGGAACTTAAAAAAAACTTGCTCATTCCATGATTCTTTTGAGCTGAAAACAAGTCGAATGGCCTTACGTCTTTATAATGCCTATTGTAAATATCATAACGCAATCACCTTTATGACAAGTACAAGATTTCATCATTATCCATATAAGCTCTCTAACCTCAATATTTTTATAAAGAAAACCCTTCACAGAAGTAACCAACACCAACCTGCTTCTATTTTAAATCCAAGTTCCAAAATGATATTAATATATGTAAATGCTACATGCTTTTAGCAAATGTTTAATTACTGGTTTATGTTTTAGGTAAGTATTTATATTTAGAGTGTTTTCCAGTTCACACACTTTTGCCTGGAGCATTCTGACATCATTTTGTAATCCAGAAAATTCTGAAATTCAGAAATGACTTGGATTCCAAGTATTCCATGAGGTTACTGTGTCTTTGTTATAGCTTCTTTAAATACACAGTCAGTCAGTCTGCTATAATGGGGTGGTTCTCGTGTAATCCTGTGTTCGAAGAAAATTGTGCAATAGCAGCACCATTTAAAGTAATGGGGCTGAAATCGCACGATAGGCAATACACGCTTTAAAATTCACCCTTTAGAAAGTGTCCCCAAGACGTCAATCACGTTATAGAGAATTAGTGTTAATGAAATGCACCTGCACTAATGACCTGCACTAATAATGTATTCATACATACACAAACACACATATTGTTGAAGGACAATCCTTAATCCTTATTACATGGATTTTTTTTGGGAAGTCAAGTAGTGCAGTCAGAGGGTGTTTACCACTGGGCAAGAAGCTCCAGTTCAAATCCCACTCCAGAACATGATGGCTACACAAAGTATATTTATAACATGGCCATACAGGTTGAATAACAGATTGCAAATCTTTCCAACATGCCTGATGGGGTAGACAGATACAACAGGAAAGTCACTTGATCAGTCATTCTTCCAAAAGCAATGACAAACTACCAAATGGGCCACTTCCAAGCCTTTGGCCCAATTCAGAGAGACAAGGGCAGGAGAAAAGACAGGCTGGTATGTCTTTTTTAAATTGTTGAAGATATTGTCTGCTACATCACTATAAGGTAGATTTTTGGTGAATTGTTTCAAGTGATTCAGCAGCGCAGGAAAAATGAAAACAAAGAGAATTTCCAACACTAACTTTCACAGGAGCTGACGATGGCTCAATGCATTTAAGGTCAAATTGCAGTGTCTAATTTTGGCAAGCGGAGATAAAGTTAATGTCAGGGATTAGTGTGTTTAGTCTCCATTTGGCATATTTCACAGTTAACCAAAGGCAATTGTCAGCAAATTGCTGACTTTGTTTATTGTCTCATGGAGATGTGAATGGCGAAGTGTTACAGAATGGAAAAAGGCACAGAGTGAAGATGAGGAACCTACACAAGTCTGGTTACACCCATCTTTACATCATCAACCATAGTTACAGACCTTGTCACACTTAACTTTTCATGATCAAAGACATTTTCCTGTACAGGCTTTGGGCCTTCAAGGAACTAGACAGAGCATGTTCACGACAGCAAAGGCCTGCAGGCAAATCCACAACATAAGTACAGGAGTTAGAGGCCTTCAAGGTCAAAATGCCTAACTTTTCTGCCCATATTACATTTCAAACTAGCTAACGTACTGGTCACACTTTTGTCAGTGTTAAGTTACCAGCATATTCACCCCAGATTTAATAACAATAAAAACGTATGTTACTGCATGATCATTTGGCAGTGATCCAAACTGGTATCACTTAAATTGTCAATTTAGTCTGCATACCTTAAGGTCAAACCTATTTTATTGTCTTATGAGAAAACAATCAATTAGATTGGGGAAGAGAGAAAAGAATCTTCTAAATCACAGTAAAAAAAATTTTTAAAATAGAACTTTTGATAACAGCATTTAAATGCATAATATTCTTATGAATTATTTTCTGTTATTCCAAAAAGTAATAATTTACTTAAAATTGATCAGGCAAGGTGTCTAATGGAGTTGCTGAAAGAGGTTTTTTCACATAAGTACTTTAGGATTGTAAGAAAGAGATTCACATGTTGCTATTGACACATTTGTGGATGTTATAAACTACAATGAAACCAGGACTAAAATATTTATAAGAAACTGCTATCACACACCAATTTCAAACATTAACAACTCAATACACGTGCGACTTTGACATTCTCAATGAGCGCTCATTTGCAATTAATTATTACTGATCACTTTTGTGGGATGATATATTCAAATTGTCCTCCTGGCATGCAAATTTCACTCAGTGCTATCTATTATTAAGAAGAATTTTACTAGCCCATGCTCCTGATATGGAGCGTTACCCACCAGAAACATGTATCAGGACAAAGACTGGCCTAATTTTACATCATTAAGGGCTATTTCTGGACAATTGAGACCCTCAACTGAGAACTTGGGCTCACAGGATTATCTATTTCGGGAATCCAGTAGTCTTGCAGAATTTTGATCTGGGTGATCCGTTGACCTTTCCAAATCAACTCCAAATATTGCAGATAATTCCAAATATTTCTAACTCTTTTAAGGAGAAAGATCAGTACATTCTTAGGACACAGATAAGACAGTTTCAGAAGAAAGCCAACAGGTTCAGGTTGCAATAGGAGGGAGTGCCCACAGTAATTTGACTGATCACTAGCCTGTTCGCAAAAGAGAGTTGGTTAGCTCAGTTGGCTGGATGGGTGGTTAGCACTGCAGAGTAATACCAACTGAATGGGTCCAATTCCCGCACCAGCTGAGGTTACCATGAAGGGCTCTCTATTTAAAACTCTCCCATTGCCTGAGGTGTGGTGACCCTCAGTTTCTCTATAGTGAGAGAGCAGCCAGTAGAACGATAGCAATTTCACCTTTGGAAAACAAAAGCCTTAGCGCACAGTATGGCAGCTCCATAGTACCAACTCATTCTGTCCTGGTGTAGTCAGGCATTATCTCAAGTCAATGTACTCTGAAAAATGACAGTATACATCACAGATTAAATCTCAAAGCAACAGCGGGGACCAAAAGATAATGATGAGAAAACAGCTATTACTCCTGGGAGAAAGCAGAAGTGGCTGTCCTTGGCTAAAAGCTGGCATCATAAAAGCCCAGGCTTTAAGCACTCTTGGGAGCATACATCTTGGTATACAGGCAATGGAGAAAGTATCTCTCATGTATTGCAGGCAACAGATATATTGGGGGGATTCCACAAAGCATGACATGACTTATAGAATAGCTAGTGATGTGGGACAGACTAGGAGATCTTGACAACATCAAAACATCAGGTAATGATTCTAAGGAAGCAGTTCACCTCCGAGTGGCAGAAAAGACATGCTGAACATTCCCAAAGCCTTGAGAACTTGGTTTACTCAATTCACTCATGCAAATCACGAAAAACAAACCTATGTCCAACACTAGTGAACAGAAAGGAATGGTCACAAAGTCACCAGTTCTCAGGTCAAAACATTATGCTTGTATCAACATAGCCATTGCCAACACAGAAGGGAGCTTTATTGAGTCCTACACAAGACATGAGACTGGAAGTATATCAATCAAACCACCAACAGCACTGAAATGATAGCACAGTTTCAGCAATCAACCTCAAAGTCCCCTGACATTCCTGTAGCACTAACTAGGCTGGCTTTATTGCGAGAAGCACTTAAGATACAATGACAAAGTCATATTAAAGGCAAAACTAAGGGACAATATTGAAAAAATGGAAACATTTGCTAAATCAAATCAAAGGTTGTGGACTTTTATATGAAGGATACTTGTACTTTTCCTTATAAGCTGTCTCATCTTTTGCATGCCTCTGAAAGGACGCTAAGGCTACCTCAGAGATGAAGAATAGTTACTTGACAGTGAGGCAAAGGACAAGTATCAGCTTTTTGTTTTTTGTAGTTGATTGGAAAGACACATTTATTCCCATTCAAGTTTACATCTTAATGTCATACAGCATGGAAACAGACCCTTTACCCCAACTAGTCGGCACGGTAGCTCAATGGTTAGCACTGCTACCTCACAGCATCAGGGACCTGGGTTTGATTCCCACCTCAGGTGACTGTCTGTGTGGAGTTTGCACATTCTCCCTGTGTCTGCGTGGGTTTCATCCCACAATCCAAAGATGTGCAGGTGAGGTGAGTTGGCCATGCTAAATTGCCCATAGTGTTAGGTGCATTAGTCAGGGGCAAACATAGGATAGGGGAATGGGAATGGGTCTGGGTGGGTTACTCTTTGGAGCATTGGTGTGGACTTGTTGGGCCAAAGGGCCTGTTTCTACACTGTCGGGAATCTAACCTAGTCCTTGCCAGCTAGGTTTCCTAAACCGAACTAGACCCATTTGCCCACATTCCTCTAAACCATTCCTATCTATGTACCTGCCAAACATCTTTTAAATGTTGTAAGTGTACCCATCTTTACCAGTTTCTCTGGCAGCTCATTCCATACACGCACCACCTCTGTGTGAAAACGTTGTCTCTCAGGTCCCCTTTAAATCTTTCCTCCTCACCTTAAACCTCTAGTTTTGGACTCCCCTACCCTGGGAGCCCTAGCCATGCCTCTCATGATTTTATAAATCTATAAAAAGTCACCCATCAGCCTCCTATGCTCCAGGGAAAATTCTCAGCCTATCAGCCTCTCACAAAGTCACAGAGTTGCACAGCACAGAATCAAACTGTTTGGTCCAAATTATCCACGCCAACCAGATATCCTAAATTAATTGCATCCCATTTTCCAGCATTTTGCCCATATCATTCTAAACCCTTCCTATTCATACCCTTCCTCTTAAATGTTGTAATTGTACCAGCCTCCACCACTTCCTCTGGCAGCTCATTCCATACACGCACCACCTCTGCATGAAAAGTTGCCTCTTCCGTCCTTTTTATATCTTTCCTCAAATCCTCCTGTCTCAATAGCATCCTTGTAAATCTTTTTTGTGCCCTTTCTAGTTTAGTAACAGTGTTCGTATAGCAGGGTAACCAGAATTGTATGCATTACTCCAAATGTGTCTTACCAAAGTATTGTACAGTCATAACGTGACATCCAGTTCCTGTACTCAATTAAGGCATATGTGCTAAACACCTTCTTCACCACCCTGTCTACCTGTGACACCACTTCCAAAGAACTATGTATCTGCATCTCTGTTTGACAACACTCTCCAGGGCTCTACCATTAACTGTGTAAGTCCTGCCCTGGTTTATCTTACCAAAATGTGACACCTTACATTTATCCAAATTGAACTCCATTTTCCCTTCCTTGGCCCACTGGTCCAGTTGACTAAGATCCCGTTGTACTCTTAGATAACCTTCTTCACTGTCCACTACAGCACCAATTTTGGTGATATCCATAAACTTACTAACTATACTTCCTATATTCTCCAAATATTTTACATAAATGATGAACAACACTGATTCTTGCAGCACACCACTGGTCACAGCCTCCAGTTTGAAGAACGACCGTCTATCACCACTCTCTGACTCCTACTGTCAAGCCAATTTTATATCTAATTGGCTATCTCTCCCTGGATTCCATGTTATCTAACCTTACTAACCAGTCTACCATGCTGAACCTTGTTGAAGGCCTTGCTAAAGTTCATGCCAACAACGCCTAGTGCGCTGCCTTCATCTATCCTCTTGGTGACCTTACTGAAGCATAGAAGATTCTGAACGAGCTTGGCAGGGCAGATGCTGAGAGAATGTTTCCATTTGTGGGGACCCAGTTTCAAAATAAGGGGGGGAGTCACATTTAATACTGAGATCAAAAGTAATTTCTTCCCTCTGAGGTTCATTCATATTTGGAACTCACTCCCTAAGTGAACAATGATCATAATATCTTCAAGCTTGAGTTAGACAGTCCATTATTATTCTTTTTTGGGATGTAGGTGTTGCTTGCAATTCCAGTGTATGTTGCCCATTCCTAATTAGAAAAGCGCAGCAGGTCAGGCAGCATCCAAGGAGCAGGAGAATCGACGTTTCGGGCATGAGCCCTTCTTCAGGCTTATGCCCGAAACGTCGATTCTCCTGCTCCTTGGATGCTGCCTGACCTGCTGCGCTTTTCCAGCAACACATTTTCAGCTCTGATCTCCAGCATCTGCAATCCTCACTTTCTCCTAGCCCATTCCTAATTACCCTTGCACTGAGTGGATTATTAGGCTACTTAAGAATCAATCACATTGTTGTGGATCTGGAGACACAGGTAGGCCAGAGCAGGTAAGGATGACAGATTCTCTTTCCTATAGGAGATTCGTGAACCAAGTGAATCTTTATGACTATCACTGATAGTTTGATGGTCACCATCAATGAGACAAGCTTTCAATTCCAACTTTTGTTTATGAATCAAATTCAATTCCACCAGCTGCCATGCTGGGAAGTCAACTCATGTTCTCACAGCAGAGAATTCACCTGGGTTTCTGAATTACTCGTCCAGCGACATTGCTGCCAGACCACCTTTTGATTTTCCAAGGAGGCAAGAGCTATTGGGGTTAAGGGACTGCAGTAGGAAAGTGGAATTGAGGTCCCTTTCAGATTTTAATAATGATGGGGCAGGCTCAAGCAGCCATATGGCCTAATCCTGCTCCTATTTCTTATGGTGTAATGTGCCTCATGGAAAATAATGCTGGGAAGAAAGTTGTCTCTTTTCAACCCATTTACCCGACAATGCCTCTAAAATGATCAGAAGATTGAATATCAGCACCATCTTCCTTTCCAACTTTTATAATTGGAAGACACGAGCCTACTGACAATAAAGTTGTAATCTTAAGATTACAGAGTATGCAGCAAGCCACGATAATTCCCTTGTTGAAATGTACCAGCATCAGGCTTTCCTAACTTCTGCAGGTAACAGAATAACACCAAGGTTTTGTTGCAACATTATTCCTGTAGTACTCATTGCTTCATTGATTTTGCTCTCCACTTCTGTATCCAGGTAATGGGAGATAACCATGAAATGAATAGCCCTAGTCTCCTATCAGCCATCCTGATACATTGCTCAGCTTAAACATCTGGAATTTCTAAAGACAAAAGGTGTCATGGCTGACTCTTGGTCACATGCATCAGCAATGACAAGGTTGAAACATCCACCCATATGCTGTCTCCAAGATTCCTGGTCCCAATGGACAAAGACTCCATTTATCCCCTTTTGTTTTTCTATCTCTCCTACTTTAACTCTCAATTTCTCACTCTTTAAATCTTCACTCTTCCACTCTCACTTGATGCTTGTGTAAAGTTGCATTCTTTCTTGTATTTCCAACACAAATTATGTACATTTATACTTCCTCCTGTCAAAATGGCACAACATTCAGAGGTAAATTCAGGCCATTGCATCTATTGTGTAATGTTTTATTCCATACAGATATTACATTTGCTTCAAACCTGGCATCATATTGCTATTTTATTGCTTTTCAAGTCTGTCATCCTGCTGCATTCCACTACTCAAATTGAAATTGCTTCACTTCTATTCCACAGGGATGGTCAGAAGAACATAGAGTTCTAAAATTCTTACAAATTTTTCTCCTCTTCCCTAAAATAAGAAACTGAAATCATCCATTGGATATTCTGTGCAATTTTCTTTTGTGTTAGAAGTTAATATGTTAATCAAGACTTAATACTTGGTGTTCTTGAGAAGTACAGTTGTAAGTTAAACACGTCTATAATTGGTCAGGTATGTCTTGATATATCATCAAGATGTACCAGAAACATTTTTTTCTCTATTAAGTAACAGTTGACACAGGCACTTCATGGCTCTTCACATAGATTTTTTGTAAACATACTTCTCAAAATCAAATGTGTTGGATTTACCTTTCTTGGCTTGAGAAACATCATTCTTTTCAAACAGCAAGTACCGAGGGCTTTCGGGAAGGAATGGAAGAACAGCAAGTTGAATCACAGCTGGAACTGCATTAAGCCCAAACATTAATGGCCAACTTGACTCCTTGAAGAGATAGAAAATATAACCAGCATTACACTCCAAAGAACATTAAATATTAATAGTAAAAACTGAAAATGGCAGAAATACACAGCAGATATGCAACTTCCATGAAGCGAAGAAAAAGGGTTAACAGGTTGAACTTTGATTGGATTTATTATTGTGACACGTACTGAGATACAGTGAAAAGTATTGTTTTGCATGCTATCCAGGCAAATCATACCTGACATAGTTAAACTGGAAAGAGTGCAAAGAAGATTTACAAGGATGTTGCCAGGACTGGTAGGCCTGAGTTATAGGGAGAGGTTGGCCAGGAGAGGACTTTACTTCTTGGAATGTAGGAGAATGAGGGATGACCTTATTGAGGTGTGTAAAATCATGTGGGGCATAGATAGGATGAATGCATTTGTCTTTTTTCCCCAGGGTTGAGGAATCAAAAACTCGAAGGCATAGGTTTAACCTGAGAGGGAAAGATTAAGATGGACCTGAGGGGCAACATCTTCATGCAGAGAGTAGTGCATATATGGAATGGGGTGCCAGAGAAAGTGGTTGACGCAGGTACAATAGTAACATTTTTAAACATTTGGATAGATACATGGATGCGAAGGGTTTAAAGGGATTACAGACCAAATGCGGGCAATTGGAAGTAGCTGAGTGGGCACCATGGTCAACATTGACTAGTTTGGGCTGAAGGGCCTGTTTCTGTGCTATCTTATTCTATGATGCTGTAGCTTGACATAACTACATCAGGGTAAGAGAACAAAATGCAGAATATAGTGGTATAGCTGCAGAGAAAGTGCACAGAAAGATCAACTCTAATAAATAAGAGGTTTGTTCAAAAGTCTGATAATAGCAGGGAAGAAACTGTTCTTGAATCTGTTGGTACATTTTTTAAAAACTTTTGTCTCTTCTGCCTGATAGAAGAAGGTGAAAGAGAGTATAACTGGGGTGGGAGAGGTCTTTAATTCCTGAGCCCTAATCCTATCAGAAGGAAATGCATACAAAACAACACCAGGAGTTTAGGACATTTTTGAGAAAGTAATTGATTTGGCAGTCCTGTCCAGGAACCCTGTCCAATTAATGACGAAGGGCAGTTTTGCAAGACAGCTGGATTAATACGAGGTTCTCCACCAGTGAAAAATCAGTAGTCCCACAGTCAACTAATGAAGCTGCTGAAGTAGACAAAAAAAAACTAGAGGGGGAGAGAAAATCAAAAAAGATTAGTACATTAACTGTTAGGGTTAGAACATGAAGGAGACAGTGTTACAGTTATACAAAGTCCTGTTTAGATCAGGGGTAGAGGTCTGGACAATGTATCTGAGAAAGTTTTTCTCTGGGAAGGGGCACAATGCCAACTGATCAGAACAGGTATTCCACAGAATGTGGAGGTTAAGGAGTATCTTAATTTAAATGATTGGACTGGTCATATGTACAACCAGAGAACATAACCTTGAAAACCAGAACCATTTGGGAGAGAAATCTAGAAGGACCTTGAAATGGTAAGGGTTATGGTCCTCTCTCCCCAAAATAGTGGAAGGTGTTTGATGATTAATCATTTTAAATGCGAGATTGACAGATGTTTGATTTTAAAGGACATTAAGTTAAACTTGGTGGAGTGAGGACATGGTTCAACAGCAATCTCACTGACAGCTGGAGCATTTGAAGAGCTGAATGGCCTACTCTGATTGCTATAAATACATGTGTGGACCACTTACTTTCCAACAGCCTACAAATATTTGCTACCACAATATAAGTCACATGAGAACATCATCACATCCCATCCTTCACACACACGTGCTGTCAACATCAATAAAAATGATACGAGGCACAGCTGGCCTTGTTTTTCCTGGTCCCCAAGCAAGAAAAGAATCATCAAGCACATTTTGTAAAGGCAAAGCTATTGTAATGAAATGAGAATAAAGTACAATACATTAATCACCAGCTTGCACCCTCCAGTGTTGCTATTTCCAGATTTTGCAGGGTCAATGGAAGGGAATCTAATATAAATGGAGCTAGTGGCTGTTTGAGCCATTACAGACACAAACTCCCTTCCAGCCTGTTGCATGGAATTGCAAAGATCATCATTCAGGAGGTAGCTCTGTCCCTGTCCCTGGAACAGAGAAGGCACCTCATCAACTCCTGGCATAAGTCAACCTTTTTTCAAGCAACTGACTCCAGAATGAAAGGTCAGTAAAACTTACAAAATAACACATACTGCTTGACTCGTTTTGTGCACTTCAAAATGGAGCTCCAGCATGACCAGTACATTCATTTCCAAGTATTACTGTTTTTTTTTTAAGAACAGTCTTTTTTTCTTTCTAGGATGTTTTCTACAGGATTTCTGGTCAAACATCCTGACTAGTGTCCCTACCCAGTATGGCTCACACATGCCTATCTGGGCAGCTCACTCATTGGGCAGGGTCGGCCTCAAACAGCTTCAACCTGTGGCTGCCCCTGACAGCTTCCACCTGATTGCCAGTGCAAATGCCCTTCTGCTCCTTACAATGTTGACAGGAAAATCCTAAAATTGGTGGGATCTGTCATTTTCCAGCAAGATTTCTTGATCTCCTTCTGGACTCACAGCAGGAGTTGCATGGAACATCTGAGGAAATTCAAGCTGTATATTGTGTTGATGTGATCATTGGAAGAGGTTGTTTGATTCGGTTTAACTACACCTGGATATTCTTTTCCTTTCCAAAGATCATTTCAATGTACTTCTTGTAGCAGCATTCTGTTCTTGCTGAGAGTGTAACAGGTCACAGTGCTTTATCATTACAAAGCTCAGATGCACAATCTATTCGGTAATAAGAAATATTTCTCATTTATGCATTCAAAGAGTGGGATATTGAACATTTCAGTACATTTATAGTTGTTACAGCAGGCGGGTAATAAGGAAAGATAAACTCATTGCTGCCAACATACCTCAAATCCAACAAGTCAATTGTTGTATGTTGGCAATTGCAAACAAATTCACGCTGTGAGGAACAAAGTAATTGTCCTCCAGGTCACAGAATAAGATTGTTTATTAAAGTTCTGTAGTTTCACTTGTTATTATAATAATTTTACATTTATTTCATGTCCGTTCATGATTCTTTGTTGGACTTAGCAGTTACTATGAGCACGGACAATTTACCTGAATGCAGAGACAGTGCACTGAAGTTTACAGTCACCACTGGGTGAGGCTTGGACTTAGGGAGCTGCAGGGATACTTAAAACATAAAAAGGTCCAACCCATCCATGCTGACCAGATATCCTAACCTAATCTAGTCCCACTTGCCAGCACTTGGCCCACATCCCTCTAAACCCTTCTATTCATATACCCATCCAGATGTCTTTTAAATGTTGCAATTGTACCAGCCTCCACCACATCCTCTGGCAGCTCATTCCATAGACAGACCACCCTCTGCGTGAAAAAGTTGCCTCTTAGGTCTCTTTTATATCTTTCCCCTCTCACCCTAAACCTATGTCCTCTAGTTCTGGACTCCCCCACCCCTGAGAAAAGACCTTGTCTATTTATCCTATCCATGCTCCTCATGATTTTATAAACCTCTATCAGGTCACCCCTCAGCCTCCAACACTCCAAGGAAAACAGCCCCAGCCTATTCAACCTCTCCCTATAGCTCAAATCCTCGAATGCTGGATGGACAGAGGCCCTGACAAAACAGGAACCAACTTCACTGAAGAGTTGCTCGACAAGCTTCAACACATAGATCCCATCTCATCCAAACAGCATTTGCCCAGCAATGAAAGCTACATAACTCACAAAGCTTATCTGTCTTAAAGGCTTTGTTTTCTCTTTTCCAAAATTATTTAACTTTTTAGTGATGAGCAGGTCAGCCACAGCTCACATTACTGTTGAATCTGTAGTGATTGTAACTAGGTCAGCTGGATAGACATCATCAAATAGGAATTATCTGATTGGAGCTATTAATCTAATCCAATCAGGGAGCCCTGGTTGACAAGTAAAAATTAAAAAAAAGCGAAAAAAAATAAAAAAAAATAAAAAAAATAAAAAAAAAGGTCTGTGTTGCGGTGGTTCACGGTGTTTTCCTATCTTCCTGGTGGTGGAATTTGAATAAAGATTCGTGCACTTTGTGTCTTTCACTGTGTCTCACACCTGCACACACACACCATGGGTGCTGGGGAAAAAAAACAATAAGCACTACCGCACTTAGGTGGTAGTGTGGGGGTTAAAATAAAAAAAAATTAAAAAAAATAAAAAAATAAAAAATAAAAAAAAAGGCCTGTTTTAATAAAGATTCATGCACTTTGTGTCTTTCACTGTGTCTCACACCTGCACACGTACACCATGGGTGCTGGGGGGAAAAAAAATAAAAAAAGAGAAAAAAAAGAAGAAAAAAAAGAAAAAAAAAAGGTCTGTGTTGCGGTGGTTCACGGACTCCCAGCCCAACTGCTTGTTCTGTGGCGCTTTGGGTCCATGGACCACGTGTATGTTGGGTGTGGGCGTTTGCACTCCCTTTTTGATTTTCTGAAAAACCTTCTCCTCTGTTTTTGGCTGCACTTCAGTCCCACGCTCCTGATCTTTGGGCACCTGGTACGGACGAAGGAGGGCAGGTCTGAAGACCTCCTCGTGTGTCTGCTCCTGGGCCTGGCCAAACTGGCCATCAACAGGTTCAGGCAGCGGGCCATGGAGGAAGTGTTTAGGGCCGACTGCCTGCCCCTCTTCCGCGGTTACGTTAGAACCCGGGTGTCCTTGGAGAAGGAGCATGCGGTGTCGACCAATACTCAGGAGTTGTTCAGGGAGAGGTGGGCGCCGCAGGGAGTGGAGTGCATCATTTCTCCCTCCAACTCTATTTTGATTTAGTACCTACCCTCCCCTTCACTGTTTTGATCACACAGCACTGCCCTTTGATGTGAAGGGCAGTGTTTGTTACTGGCCACCCGGGTGTTTTCCTATCTTCCTGGTGGTGGAATTTGAATAAAGATTCATGCACTTTGTGTCTTTCACTGTGTCTCACACGTATATACACACACCATGGGTGCTGGGGAAAAAATAAGCACTACCGCACTTAGGTGGTAGTGTGGGGATTAATATATAAAAAAAAATAAAAAAGTAAAATAAAAAGGTCTGTGTTAATAAAGATTCGTGCACTTTGTGTCTTTCACTGTGTCTCACACCTGCACACACACACCATGGGTGCTGGGAAAAAAATAATAAGCACCACCACAGTTAGGCGGTAGTGTGGGGGGGAAAGGAAAAAATAAGGTCTGTGCCCTTTTGAGGACGTAAAAAGGTGGGCCTTGTATCGACTGCTGCTGCACACCGTCCACCTCTTCTCCCTCAGCCACCATCCGGACACGCCTTGGCATGCCCATTTGCCACCGGGCAGTAGGGATCCCCAGTGGAGGGCTCTCTATGAGGGAGTCCTCCCCCTTTCTCTCGGGGATCTGGGGTAGAGGGTGCTGCACGCAGTCCCCTGCAACTGCAGATTGAGGTGGTTCATGGACTCCCAGCCCAACTCCTTGTTCTGTGGCGCTGTGGAGTCCGTGGACCACGTGTATATTGGGTGTGGGCGTTTGCACTCCCTTTTTGATTTTCTGAAAAACCTCCTCCTCTGCCTTTGGTTGCACTTCAGTCCCACGCTCCTGATCTTCGGGCACCCGGTACGGAGGAGGGAGGGCAGGTCTGAAGACCACCTCGTGGGTCTGCTCCTGGGCCTGGCCAAACTGGCCATCAACAGGTCCAGGCAGCGTGCCATGGAGGGGGTCGTTAGGGCCGACTGCCTGCCCCTCTTCCGCGGTTACGTTAGAGCCCGGGTGTCCTTGGAGAAGGAGCACGCGGTGTCCACCAACACCCTGGAGTTGTTCAGGGAGAGATGGGTGCCGCAGGGAGTGGAGTGCATTATTTCCCCCTCCAACTCTATTTTGATTTAATCCCTGCCCTCTCCTTCACTGTTTGATCACACAGCATTGCCCTTTGATGTGAGGGACACTGCTTGTCACTGACCACACGGGTGTTTCCTTTCTTCCTGGTGGTGGAATTTGAATAAAGATTCATGCACCTTGTGTCTTTCACTGTGTCTCACACCCACACACACACAACATGGGTGCTGGGGAAAATAAGCACTACCGCAGTTAGGCGGCAGTGTGGGGGCTTAAAAAAAAGAACAGGAGGGTCAGAAAAAAAATTTAAAAAAATAAAAAAATTAAAGAAAAAAATGAAAAAGGTCTGTGTCTTTAGAGTGAGGGATGACTCCACTGAAATGTATAAACTCCTGAACAAAAACAAAATAAAAAGGACTGTGTCAGAGTTCTGTTCCCTCAGAGCTAGCTCTGAGGAACCAGACCAGTGTCAAGTCCAATGCACCTGTAAATAAAGGGTGGCTTGGTGATGGGATACCAACCTCTTTGGAGTTATTTTAGAATCATGACAAGAAATTCCATGCCCTTTCAAAATCTTTCGTAACACTTTTAAAATCAAAATATCTAAACAGTTCCTCATACTCCTTAATTAAGTATATCAAACAGCCCTCATTGACAGCTCCCCTCTTGCTTGTTGATCAAGATGATGCATATATTTCATGGCCGTGACTATCTTCACAGTTGCTGTAAATACAGTCTTTGCCTTGTTCTGTAGCTGCAGTTTTGACTTCAGCATATGCCCGAGTTCAGTGAGGACCCCCTGCAGAAAACGTAGGAACTTCAAACACTTGCTCCATGGACTGCAGGCAGTGGATTCATTCCTTGAATACAGAGCATGGATATGACCTCCTGCTGAGAGCCCATCTCGCCCTCCTCTGTTCCCACTTCCAGCACTTTGCCCTGTGCCTTTCCTCCTCCTCCGTGTATACTCAAGGAGGATGACTGGAAACAACTAATTTTTGCAGAAGACTTCATATCACCAAAAAATTCTTTAGATGCCTATCAGCCATTTCTAGAAAACATAGAAATTTTAGAGAATTCTGGAAAATGCCTAATTCCTTTACAAGGAGAAAGTGATGACTGCAGATGCTGGAGATCAGAGCTGAAAATGTGTTGCTGGAAAAGCGCAGCAGGTCAGGCAGCATCCAAGGAACAGAAGAATTGACGTTTCGGGCATAAGCCCTTCTTCTGCGATTCCTGAAGAAGGGCTTATGCCCGAAACGTCGATTCTCCTGTTCCTTGGATGCTGCCTGACCTGCTGCGCTTTTCCAGCAACACATTTTCAGCAGCTAATTCCTTTACAAGCAAAGCAGCAGCTGGTAGAAATTAATCAGCAACTAACCTGGCAGAAGTTGAAATTTTCTTTAAATGCATACGTTCAACCAGGTTTGTTCACTAATCCTAACCTTATCGTATTAATCGGAGCATTCAGCTCCATAATAACAGTTCCCATGCAGTTATATATGTTCCATTTCAAATCAATGCAGATTTAATATTGATTTCTACATGTATAACAGGTTCTATTTACAATTTTTAAGTCCATTTATCTCATTCTTCAGCTCTAATCCCCACCTTTTCTGAGTAACTTCTGTAGTCTGTTCCGTTTTCTCTGAGTTCATACCCAGGCTTAACCAATCAAGTACAATGAGCATCGGTCAGTTGCCAGGCTCCATAATCAAACATGGAACAATTCAGCACTTCACCTCTCCCTTGTAAAAATAAAGATTTTACTTTAAAGTAAGCTATGTTTAATAACAGACACATGTACATCAAAACATTTCTCGGAGTGCAGCTTGTCTGTTTTCTCCAGGTACAGACATAATCTTTTAGATACCGTAAGTATTTCCAATCACTAAGCTGCGAACTGTGAATTTTTGATTGTGGATCTGTGGAATCAACTTGATGAGGTGGATTATCAAGATCACAAGTATCTATCGGAAGAGGAAGTGTATCCTCATAATCACTGGTACCAAAATATTCTGAAGAAGGGTCACTGGATTTGATACGTTAACTGTGCTTTTTCTACACAGATACTACCAGATATTCTG
Source organism: Chiloscyllium plagiosum (assembly GCF_037043375.1). Taxonomy (NCBI): domain Eukaryota; kingdom Metazoa; phylum Chordata; class Chondrichthyes; order Orectolobiformes; family Hemiscylliidae; genus Chiloscyllium; species Chiloscyllium plagiosum. Next base: position 21,779,530 of record NW_028270139.1, read on the forward strand.
AGTTTCTCCAGCAATTTCTGCTTTTGTTCTAAAATATCCTTATCTGTTCAGTAGCATGTGTGGCAATCCAACAGATAAGTGCTAATACTAAAGAAGCTACTGATCTGCTTTGATCTTGATTGACATATGTGAGTTTGCAATTTGTTTGTTTGATGTGAACCTAATCTCTAACTTAAGAAATTGTGTTCTTCTTGTTCTGTTCACTTGTTGAGATATGCTTTTATTTTACTTTGTTGCTTGGTGATATTTTCTGTTTTTGCTCAGAATCTTCCATTGAATGGCAGAAATGGCTCAAGAATGATCGGTGCCATACAGAAGTTACAACTTATTACAACTCCTGCTGGTGTCTGTCCAGTCATAGAGTGTGGGGTGGATCGATATGAGTGAAGGAGGACATAAATGGATTGTGTAAATATTATCCTCTCCTGCAAACTACACACCCACCCATTCCACCAGTCTTTGTCCTCTTGACGTCCATCTTGTGTTATCATGTTCTAGGATGGGTAATGGATTGAGGGAATGTCCCTCAGGGAAAGAAGGAGAGAAGGTCAAAAGATGGTCAAGGAGAGACAATACTTCAGTGATGGGATGGGTTCTGATATTATTTGCTATGTTACTTAACAATATTTGGAGTGCACTTTGCCATGAACTAGGCTTGCTTTTATGCAGAGCCAAAGGACAAGTTATAAGATCACAGGACATTGATTAGGCCACTGTTGGAATACAGTATTCAATTCTAGTCTCCCTGCTATATAAAGAATGTTGTGAAACTTGATAGGATTCACAAAAGATTTACAAGGATGTTGCCAGGGTTGGAGGGTTTGAGCTACAGGGAGAGGCTGAATAGGCTGGGGCTATTTTCCCTGGGGCGTCGGAAACTAAAGAGCGAACCTATATAAGTTAATAAAATCATGAGGGGCATAGACGAGGTGAATAGACAAGGTCTTTTCTCCAGGCTAGTGGAGTCTGAAACTGGAGAGCGTAGGTTTAATTTAAAAGGGACCTCAAGGGCAACATTTTCATGCAGAAGGTGGCTCGTCTTTGAAATGAGTTGTGAGAGGAAGTGGTGGAGGCTGGTTCAATTTCAACATTTAAAAGGCATCTGGATGGGTAATGAATAGGAAGGATTTAGAGGCATATGGGCCAAATGCTGGCAGGTGGGACTAAATTAATTTCGGATAGCTGATTGGCATGGACGAGTTGGACTGAATGGTCTGTTTTCATGTTGTACAGCTCTGTGACTCTATGACATGAAACTATGGTTGTTCATAACATATAATGTGGAGTATTCTACAGAGCAAGACCTGACCTGTTCAGGAAATGAGGGCCTGTCTTTAAAATCCCTGCTTAATAGTCAGGCCAGTAAAGGCATTTGCCTCAATGCAGCCTTTCTCTTCTGCTGTTTGGACTATGAAACCAGACAATTGCTTTTCACAGCCAGACTTATCTGTTGACCTGATTTTCTTCACTGTAGAAGTCAAAGAGTATCTTATAAATTTCAGTCCAATTTACCTTGAGCACATTGCACATTTAACAGTAGGATACTGTGAGCTGCATTGCCTTTGGACTAAATGAACAGTTTTTGAAAAGAGGGAACACAGGACTCAGTAGGCAGATTTTGAAGAATGCCAAAACTCCTGTAGGAACTCGCTAAGAGATGTAGTGGAGGCAAATGAAGGAATGGATTTTGCCCAACCGTCTTGCTATAACAATTTCCTGCCTTTGTAACTTCTCACCAACATGCTAACTATGGCAAAGAAACTCACTGCCTGTGTGCTTCTTATATTTTACTTACAGTATCAGGCAAAACAAACATAATTATAAAATCATCCCTGCTGAACTGATTATGAGGCAGTAATGTAATCAAATGATTCCCACCACGTTATGAGGCAGGAGTTTGAAGCTAAGCATTTTACACCCTTCAACTGAACCCTGTAATTACATTAAGCACTAGATTAAAAATCACTCTCTTGTGCCTTTAATATATGTCTGCTTCAATATTGTGTGGGAGTTTTATTCTCATAAATTAGCTCTTGTACTGTTGGAAACCATCAGTGAACACCCACTACTAAACACTGACAGAACCCATGAGTAGAAATTGACAGATTCAAAATGGGTGTAAATGATGCCCAATTTCAGGGAATAACATTCTGCCCACCAAAAATGCCTGAAAGATAGTCTAATAATTAGACTGGGCAGTTTTCCTGCGGGACACTGATTATCAAATAGAATCTTTAAAGTTATAATATTCCAACGTACAGCATAAGCCTAAAAACAACCAGAATAGTATAACTAGTATAATCAGGTGTGAATATAATAATGATTTAAATGATATTGCTACTTTGATTTCAGTAGAGCATGAGAGAGCACAGAGGAACATGTAATGGAGCAAGAACGAAACACTGCTCCAGATAACTGCATTCAATAACGTGTATATTTAAGTGTATTTAAAGAGGGTTTGCTGAACTGAAGAGAGTAAAAGAGCTGTGTTCTACCATAAGGACAAATCGGGGATGCTAAGGACTCAGTGCAGTAGTAGGCATGTTACAGTATAAGTGTAGACACCCAAACCACAGAAAATCCATGAAGGAGAAACAAGTGCCTGGCAGGGAAGAACAACCCATAGCCTGAGCTGTAGCTGTGCAAGGCATGGTTGCAAAAAATCTCTTCCAAAGAGAGAATTCACCAGCAGGGGAGGTTTCAAAATCATTGAATTGGAGCCAGACCACAATCCAAAAGGCAGAGAAAAAGAAAGGAAGACTTTTAGTGGACAGAATAGAACCTTGGAAGACTTTGAATACAAAACCACTACAACAGAAAGACCATGCAGAACCACTGATGTAATCAGATGAAGTCAAGTAACAGATGGAAAAAAAAAGTCAGTGCAATGCAGCAACCAATCAGGAGATCAATTCCTGTCAACCCACTGCCATTGCCCTAGTACTTTGCAAATGCCATGAGCTCAGGATGAAATGAGAATTAGAAACGCTGACTTTGAACTGAATAATGTTGCAAATGAAAAAAGGCATCAGATCAGTACATTCCTGTGCATGGTTGGGCCTTTGTCCAACAATGTCCTCATGAGGCAAAACATGGAAAAAAGTATGATAAACTTTAAATCCTTAATTACGGCATTGAACGCACACTTTAGTGGAAAATGGAATGTAGTCGCAGAGTGTGAAATTTAACAACAGTCCAACTGACATGGGGAACTGATTGAAGCATTTTTAACTAATTTAGATTCACAGGATGAAGCAGGAAAGAAATGGTCGTGTGAGGGAACCTTGGTTGACGAGGGAAGTTGAATGTCTTGTAAAGAGGAAGAAGGAGGCTTACATAAGGTTGAGGAAACAGGGTTCAGACAGAGCAGTGGAGGGATACAGGATAGCCAGAAGGGACCTGAAGAAAAGGATTAGGAGAGCTAAGAGAGGGCATGAAAAATCTTTGGTGGATAGGATCAAGGATAACCCAAAGGCATTTTATGCGTATGTGAGAAACATGAGAATGACGAGAACGAGGGTAGGTCCAATCAAGGACAGTAGTGGGAGACTGTGTATTGAGTCGGAAGAGATAGGAGAGGTCTTGAATGAGTACTTTCTTCAGTATTTACGAATGAGAGGGACCGTATTGTTGAAGAGGAGAGTGTGAAACGGACTGGTAAGCTCGAGGAGATACTTGTTAGGAAGGAAGATGTGTTGGACATTTTGAACAACTTGAGGATAGACAAGTCCCCCGGGCCTGATGGGATATATCCTAGGATTATGTGGGAAGCAAGAGACGAAATTGCAGTACTGTTGGCAATGATCTTTTCATCTTCACTGTCAACGGGGGTGGTACCAGGGGACTGGAGAGTGGCGAATGTTGTGCCCCTGTTCAAAAAAGTGAATAGGGATAACCCCGGGAATTACAGGCCAGTTAGTCTTACTTCGGTGGTAGGTAAAGTAATGGAAAGGGTACTCAGGGATAGGATTTATGAGTATCTGTAAAGACACTGCTTGATTAGGGACAGCCAGCACGGATTTGTGAAGGGTAGGTCTTGCCTTACAAGTCTGATTGAATTCTTTGAGGAGGTGACCAAGCATGTGGATGAGGGTAGAGCAGTGGATGTAGTATACATGGATTTTAGTAAGGCATTTGATAAGGTTCCACATGGTAGGCTTATGCGGAAAGTCAGGAGGCATGGGATAGAGGGAAATTTGGCCAATTGGATAGAAAACTGGCTAACCGGTCGAAGTCAGAGAGTGGTGGTAGATGGTAAATATTCAGCCTGGAGCCCAGGTACAAGTGGAGTTCCGCAGGGATCAGTTCTGGGTCCTCTGCTGTTTGTAATTTTTATTAATGACTTGATTGAGGGAGTCGAAGGGTGGGTCAGTAAATTTGCAGATGATATGAAGATTGGTGGAGTTGTGTATAGTGAGGAGGGCTGTTGTCGGCTGCAAAGGGACTTAGATATGATGCAGAGCTGGGCTGAGGAGTGGCAGATGGAGTTCAACCCTGCCAAGTGTGAGGCTGTCCATTTTGGAAAGACAAATAAGAATGCGGAATACAGGGTTAACGGTAGGGTTCTTAGTGAGGTGGAGGAACAGAGGGATCTTGGGGTCTATGTTCATAGATCTTTGAAAGTTGCCACTCAGGTGGATAGAGCTTGTAAGAAGGCCTATGGTGTATTAGCGTTCATTAGCAGAGGGATTGAATTCAAGAGTCGTGAAGTGATGTTGCAGCTGTACAGGACTTTGGTTAGGCCACATTTGGAGTACTGTGTGCAGTTCTGGTCGCCTCACTTTAGGAAAGATGTGGAAGCTTTGGAGAGGGTGCAGAGAAGATTTACCAGGATGTTGCCTGGAATGGAGAATAGGTCGTACGAGGATAGGTTGAGAGTGCTTGGCCTTTTCTCATTGGAACGGCAAAGGATGAGGGGTGACTTGATAGAGGTTTATAAGATGATCAGAGGAATAGATAGAGTAGACAGTCAGGAACTTTTTCCCCGGGTACAACAGAGTGTTACAAGGGGACATAAATTTAAGGTGAAGGGTGGAAGGTATAGGGGAGATGTCAGGGGTGGGTTCTTTACCCAGAGAGTGGTGGGGGCATGGAATGCGCTGCCTGTGGGAGTGGTAGAGTCAGAGTCTTTGGTGACCTTTAAGCGGCAATTGGATAGGTACATGGATAGGTGCTTAAGCTAGGACAAATGTTCGGCACAACATCGTGGGCCGAAGGGCCTGTTCTGTGCTGTATTGTTCTATGTTCTATGTTCTATGTTCTAAATGCAGAAAGGCAAGTTAATAAAATATCATGTTATAGTAGGCGTCAGATATGACAAATTGTCTGATTTTTGTCAGTCAAAAGAGTAGCTCTTGCTAGAATAAGTGATTCAATCTGTGGTTCAAGTGGAGATCAGGGTCTAGCATTGGGTGATTATGACAGGCATCACCAAAGCTCCTTCCAATTCAGTCCGATTGGTAGCCCCAACCCCTGGTGGCATTGTCATCTTCCCGAGAGCCTGTCAAAACACCAAAAAAGCATGAAAGAACATCATTGCCCAAGGTAGAGTGCTCAAGATGTGCATCACAAAGTGCAACTGCCCAGCAGAGGGAGCTCAGTACTATCTGTGTGGAAACATTGGACACTGATTAGCACCTCCTACATCACCATGGCGATAGAGAAGAAATCCCACCAAGGAGGACAAGTCCTGACAAAGAGAAATAAAAGAGAAAAGATCCCAGAGATCAAAGATGAAGATCAACAAAGTAAGCCAACATTTTTAGGTGGGATCAAACTATCATCTGACATTGTTTAATACAGGATTTAAACTTGATTCTGGGCCAGCCGATTTAATAGTGACTGACAACTTGCTGGAGTAAAATGGACAGCCTGTGAGCATCAAAGTGTCGGGCACAAGGTGGTAGAAATCTTTAGGTGTGTGATCAGTTCATGACTATACTCATCCATTAGAGCTGAGGGATCAGTGAGACTGCAAATGTTGGGGAACAGAAGTACATAAATCTCTTAGGAAGAGTCAACTCAGTGCAATAAGAGGAAACAAAAGAGAATTTTACCAAGAATTTCCAAGGTTGAGGAGTACTTCATTACTCTCAGAAAATGCTAAGCCTTTCTGTCTTTATGCTCATAGAAAAAAAAACACATCCACTATTAGAAACAATGAAGACTCAGTTAGACAGTACATTAAAAAGGAGCATCATATTACTGATGTCAAAACTGATAAAATGATGATCGGTGCTGGTAGTCGTTTTCAAACCAAATGGAATACAGCATACAATTCTGATCACCCTTCTGTAAGAAGGATGTTGTTAAACTCGAGAGGTCGTAGAAAAAGTTTAGAAGGATGTTGCCAGGTTTGGCTTATAGGGAGAGACTGAAGAGGCTGGGGCTTTTATCCCTGGAGCAACGGAGGCTGAGGTGTGACCTTATTGAGGTTGATGAAATCACAAGAGGCATGGATAGGGTGAATAGCTCTGGTCTTTTCTTGGGAGTCAAAGACAAGAGGGCACAGGTTTAAGGTGAGATGGCAAAGATTTAAAAGGGACCTGAGGGGTAACTTTTCCACGCAGAGGGTGGTGTGTGTGTGAAATGAGCTGCCAGAGGAAGTGTTGGAAGCTGGTACAATTACAACATTTAAAAGGTATCTTGAAGATTACATGAATAGGAAGGATTTGGAGGGATACAGGTCAAATGCTGTCAAATGGGACTAGATCAGATTGTGATGTCTGGTCGGCATGGACAAGTTGGACCGAAGGGTCTGTTTTTATACTGTACACCTCAATGATTCTAAAAGGTTGTGAAAGAATCATACTCAACTGAACACATGAGTCCAAAGAAAGCTTTGATTTTGTTTAACCAAATTAGATGCAAATACCAGATTTGGGCAAATAGCCCTAGACTATTTACAAGTCAAGTTTGTTGACTACGTTCATACTGTCATTTGGATGACTCTGTTTCAATCATTTACTTCTTGGAATTTTGTCAGTACCAGAAAACGTTTAGCACGTTGTGTCAAGAATTGGTAGTAGAAAGGACGGTCTTACACAAAGGGATGTGACCCCCAGAGTCAGAAGTCTTGAAAGCATTACAAATTCCACGATATGCACTGAACAAGGAATGTCATTTCCCATATACAAAAGGCATACTTTTGGAATAGATAATACAGACACATCACACAGAAACAAGGAACTATGGCCAATCCCAGAAAAATAAAAGCCAGAAATAAATTCCACAACCAAAGTGTGTAAATGACATACAGCAATTCTTAGAAATGGTGAATCAGGTTCATTCCTAACCTAGTTAGTCTCACAACCAACAAGAGATCTTTTTGAGAAAGGCAAACAGTGGTAGCAACAAACCTCAGATTTTCAGAAGGTTAAATGGAAGCTCCTCTCCTTGGATATATTAGCTCACTATAATCCTAGCTTCTTTAGCATACTAAGGGGAAGTCATCACCCATGGGCTAGATATGTGCTCATTCAAGTGCAGATTGATACAACCAGTAAGTCGGTATACTTTGCATTGAAAGAATTCACGGAGATATGCTGCAATTGAAAAAGGAGCACTAGCTGTCACATGGGAATGCAGGCAGGTTGCAGACTATTTCATAGGGTTGAGATTCCAGATCAAAATGGACCATAAGCGACCTGTCATATCGCTAAGCTCAAAGGAAATAGAAGAAACACTGTCACTGCAAGGAAAAAAACCTGGCAGAATAATGCTACACAAAGATGTGACAATCCACTTCCCAGGTAAGGCACAGCTGGTGCACTATCCACAGCTATTGTGGATCTGGCTGACACTAAAGATTTAATCTTCATTACCATGGTGCAATTAGATTCTACTATAATCACCAGTACACTACTACATGCTACCCCCAAGATGAAGCTAAGAAAATGTTGTACACCTCAGAAAGCAGACGAGAAGTGCACAAGGATCAGATAACTTTGTTCAAAAGGTTAGTCCAGATATTTTCCAACAACCAAGTTCAGAAGAAGCAGCATGAACAGTAGTAACATTTGAACAGCTGTAGATGACGTACTTATAGGAACATAGATTGGTTTTAGATTAGATTACATTACAGAGCGGAAACAGGCCCTTCGGCCCAACAAGTCCACACCGACCCGCCGAAGCACAACCCACCCATGCCCCTACATTTACCCCTTATCTAACATTACGGGCAATTTAGCATGGCCAATTCACCTGACCTGCACATCTTTGGACTGAGGGAGGAGACCGGAGTACCCGGAGGAAACCCACGCAGACACAGGGAGAACGTGCAAACTCCGCACAGTCAGTCGCCTGAAGCGGGAATTGAACCCGGGTCTCAGGCGCTGTAAGGCAGCAGTGCAAACTACCACTGTGCCACCGTGCTGCCCACTAGGTTTATACTGAAGTCTGAGACAAAAAAAATCCCAAAACTACTTCATAGCAGAAATTTGGCAATCACACAATGCTGACATAGAGCTAAACTGTCTGTACGATGGGTAAACATTTCAAAGGAAGTAGAAAATGTTATATTCTTTACTAACAAAGTGCCATCAGCAGTCCGCTTCCAATGGAAATATTTAATGTTTTTCAAACCTGCCAGATAGGTCTTGATTAAGACTAGCAATAGGTTCATATATCTTCAAAAGCATGATACTATTCCAAATGAATTAAAGTTTCACAACTTCATACAAGTTTAGCAGAGTCAGTAATTAAAGTAGCAAGACCGTACAACCATAAGAAATAGGAACAGGAGTAGGTCATTTAGTCCCTCAAGCCTGCTCTACCATTTACTGGGAACATATCTGATCTGACACTCTTCACCTCCACTTTCCAGTCTTTTCCCTGTAATCCTGGATTCCCCAACTGATCAAGAATCTATCATTCTCCGTCCCCATAGCACTCTGTGGAAAGCAATTCCAAAGACTTAGAACTTCCAGAGAGAACAAAAATCCTCTTCATCTTATTCTTAAATTGGCACTCCTTTATTCTGAGACTCTGTACTCTGCTCAATAACTCTCCCTTGAAGGGAAACATCCTCTCAGCATTTACCATATCAAACCCCTTAGGAATCTTGCATGTGTCAATAAGATCACCTCTCATTCTTCTAAACTTCAATTAGTAAAGTCTCAACCTGTTCAACCTTTGCTAATAAGACAATCCCTCCAGGAATTATCCTGCTGATTTTTCTCTCAACTACATCCAATGAAATGATATCCTTAAATGAGGTGACCATAACTGCTTACAGTACTTCAGATGTGGTTTCACTAGCACCTTGTATCGTTGTTGTAAGACTTCCCTATTCTTATATTCCACCTCCCTTGAAATAAGGGCCAACATTCTGGCCTTCTGGATTGCCTGCTGAACCGGTGTGTTAGATTTGTGTTTCCGACACAAGTATCCCCAAGTCCCTTTGTGTTGTAGCTTTCTACATATTTTGTTCTCCCTTCCAAAATGAACAGCTTCACACTTTCCCACATTATACTCCACCTGCCAACTTTTTTGCCCACTTATTTAACCTATCAATATTTCTCTGTTAATTGTTTGTATGCCTTTTACAACTTGCCTTTCTACCTACTTTTGTGTCATCTGCTAATTTGGCTGCAGTACATTGGCTTCCTTCCTCCAAGTCAACAATATATATTGTAAACAATTGTCATCCCAGCACTGATCCCTGTGGAATCCCAGCGGCCTCAGGAAAGAACCCCTGATCCTAAGTATTCTAACACCATGGCCTCTTATCTTATGATATAAGCTTTTGCGAGCTACCTTGTCAAAAACCTGCTGAAGGTCCAAATACAACACAAGTGCTGGTTCTCCTCTATCCACGCTGGTTGAGACTTACTTGAAAAGCTGTAATAAATTAGTCAGATATGATTTCCCTTTCATTAAGCAATGCTTGGTTAGAATGAGTTTCCGAATGTGCTGCGATCACTTAATTAATTATTGATTCCAACATTTTTCCAGCAATAGATGTGAGGTTAAGCAACCTCTAGTTATCTGCTTTTTGCCTCCCTTCCTTTTTAACTGTCACATTGGCAGTTTTCCAATCCTCTGGTTCTTCTCCAGAATCTAATGATGTTGGGCAAATTATAACCAATGCATCCATTATCTCTGTAGATACTTATTTTAGGATCCTCAGATGCAAGCCATCAAGACTCGGAAATTTATCGGCCTTTAGCCTCATTAGTTTGTCTAATGCTACTTTTCTCAAGATGGTGACTGTACTTAATTCCTTCCCCCCATATACTTTAATATTAGTGGGTTGTTTGAAGTGTCTTCCACGGCGAAGATTGATGCAAAGTATCTGTTTAATTCCTCTGCCACTTCCTTGTTCCCCTTAACTATCTACCCCGATTCACTTTATAATGAGCCTATGCTCGTAGATGTAAGTTTGTTCACTGAGCTGGAAGTTTCATTTTCACACGTTTCACCACCATACTAGGTAACTTTTTCAGTAAGTCTCCAGATGAAGCACTGCTGTCGATTCCTGCTTTCTATTTATATGTTTGGGTTTACTTGCGTTGGTGATGCCATTTCCTGTGGAGACATCATTTCCTATGGTGATGTCATTTCCTGTTCTTTTTCTCAGGGGTGGTAAATGGGAGCCAAGTCAATGTGTTTGTTTAATAGAGTTCCAGTTGGAATGCCATGCTTTTAGGAATTCTCGTGCATGTCTCTGTTTGGCTTGTCCAAGGATGGATGTATTGTCCCAGTCGCAGTGGTGTCCTTCCTTATCAGTATGTAAGGATACTAGTGAGAGAGAGTCATGTTGTTTTGTGGCTAGTTGATGTTCATGTATCCTGGTGGCTAGTTTTCTGCCTGTTTGTCTAATGTAGTGTTTGCTACAATTCCTGTATGGTATTTTGTAAATGATATTGGTTTTGCTTGTTGATTGTATAGGATCTTTCAAGTTCATTAGCTGCTGTTTTAGTATGTTGGTGGGTTTGTGGGCTACCATGATGCCAAGGGGTCTAAGTAGTTTGGCAGTCATTTATGAGATGTCTTTGATGTAGGGGAGAGTGGCTAAGGTTTCTGGATGCGTTTTGTCTGCTGTTTGGGTTTGTTGCTGAGAAATCAGCGGCTGTGTTCACTGGGTACCCATTCTTTTTGAATACACTGTATAGGTGATTTTCCTCTGCTCTGTGTAGTTCCTCTGTGCTGCAGTGTGTGGTGGCTCATTGAAATAATGTTCTAATGCAGCTTCGTTTGTGGATGTTGGGATGATTGCTTCTGTAGTTCAATATTTGGTCAGTATGTGTTGTTTTCCTGTAGACGCTGGTTTGAAGTTGCTCATTGGCTGTTCGCTCTACTGTGACATCTAGGAATAGCAGTTTGTTGTTGTTTTCCTCCTCTTTAATGAACTTTATGCCAGTAATGGTATTATTGATATTATTTCCTCTAATTTGTTTCGTTTAGTGTTCTTTATTTAATTCGTTTTTATATCCCTCACTAGTTTGTCCTTGCCATTTATTTTCTCTGTTTTTTAATCTTCCTTTGCTGAATTCTGCATTCATCCCAGTCTTTGGGGCTATCACTGACTCTTGCTCCCTACATGTTTTTTTCTTTCAACTGTACACTCTCCTTAAATTCTCTGGTTGGCCATAATTGGTTTAATCCTCTCTCAGAGCCTTTTCTCCTCACTAAGAAATATTTTCACTGACAGCCATGAATTACCTGCAAGTTAGGTAACCATGATTTTCTGATAAGAAATCCATGCCATCTCTCTGTGCTTAACTCACATTTGTCCATGTGACTATTAATTCAATGCTGAATTATTGTTTTTAAGAGGTTTTCCTACCACTAACCTGTCTGCTCAAGCCGGGCTGATCTAACCCCCATTTTGAACAAAGGCATGTGTTTATACTTCTCCAGTTCTCTGGCGCCCCTCCAAAGTCTATAGAAGACTGAAAAAAAATAGGATAGCTGACTTCAGACAAGCACAAGTACATCAAATGATCTATTTCTCATAGCAGACTAATCATTTATTTTACCTGAAAATTGACATGATTTGACATTTCTATGTAGATTTATTATACTTTGATACAATCCATATTATTCAATGCACACACCCGTCGCAAAAACATTTGCCATGTAAAACTGCTTTTCCCAGTAATATTTTCGTCTTAATTTAAAAGCAATTTGTCATGGAATCTAGCAAAGGGTGTTAACTGCATGGTGTCTTCACATAAACAACATTCATCAAACCTTTTCTCATTTGAAACGCAATGACTGAAACTGCAACGAAATTATGTCTGTAATATACAATATCACAGCATGCAATATCACAGTGTTAACTCTTCAAAGAACGTGATGAGAAGTAACAACAGCAGCTTATATTTATGTAGGCTTTTAGTAAAGTATTCTAGGACATTTCATTTTAATGTTATCAGATAAAGTTTAATGTTGAGCTGCACAAGGAAATATTGGAATATTTAATGAAAAATTTGGTTAAAAGGATAGGATTTAAGAAACGCCCTAAAGTAGGAGGAAGGCAGGGAGGGATTTCCAGATTCTGAGGCCTAACCAACTGAAGTCACAGCTAGCAAAATAAGGTATATAAAACCATGGATGCCCAAGGTTCGACAAATTGGAGAAACAGGCAGGAACATGAAGGGTAACAGAGGCAGGCAATAAAAGCAGAACATGCTTAAAATGTTGTAATCCATCCTTGACACGGAAGAAAATAGTTAACTGCTTCCAGAAATAATTTTCTTTTACCAATATCATGTCCAAGCTTACCAATATCTTGTCTTCCTTTTTCAAACAACAAGCAAACTGTAGTGCTGGATAGTGCTTTCCTTATCCTTTATGGGAACAGATTTAAAAAGCCGGAAATGGGAACATTTATGTTTCAAAATAACAATTTTAAGGCTAAACACAAAATAATACCTGAAATCCTACTTCCAGTTGAAGAGCCATGCAAGAATTGTCAGCATTCTCTGTAGTGATTGTAATGATGTCAGCCAGGTTGACCTCAGAGAATTAACAGCCTGATTTGGGCTGTTAATCTGGTCTCATCAGGGAGCCCTGGCTGCCAGATAAAAAGACGATTGTCAGATATCCTGACACTCAGAGCTGGTTCCAAGGGAGCTGAATCAGTGTCAAGGACTTTCTACGTGTGAATAAAAGGTGTTGTGGTGACATGATACTGACCTCTGTGGAGTTATTTCATTCCCAGAGGCTTCCCTCGCAGTGAGACTATTATATATTTCAATAGGGTAGAAAGGCAACCACCCCTTCCTCACAGCTTTCACGCAGTTGTTAGATGTGTGAGTGGAGGAAAGAGGAGTGAAGTGATTAAGAACACAGTTTATAATAGGTGAAAGAGTTGTGTTGGTATTTCATAATAATCCTGAGTTGTGGGCATTTTTAGCAGATGACATCAGAATCCAGTAATACTGAATGTGGTAAAATCAAATTTAGCATTGAATGGTTAAGTAGATTTTCACATTATATTGTTACGAAGCTGTGGGTGCACTATACATTTAAGACAGTAAAAGCTAGCAGTGACAGCACCAAGTGATCTCAATAAGACAAAATGTAATATGTGGTCCAGCTGTTGGGGTAGCTGGTTGCCTGGAATTGACAAAACAGATTTGAATTAGGCCAATCAGTTTAAATTATACCCCAAAAAAGTACCAAATTCCAATCAGGTTTGTATTGGGTATATTGACAATCTTAAAAGCCAATGACACAATCTGATGTTTTGGGGTGTAAGACCGTGGAAAATTGAACAGTTGGGAGGAGAACCAACAGCTGTAGACTGCTAGTCAGAACTCTCTGAGAGGTACCCGTCTAGAGAAGAAGTTTGCACAGAGAAAAACCTCAACACTGACCTAGAGAGCCAATCTACCGACGAAGACAAAGAGCAGGTTTGACTGCTGGATGGTTTTAAAATTTGGATTTTTCTGCAAATCTTAATTGGGAGTTTTATCAGACTACTATTATAGAAGGCAAGGTAAAAGGTAGTTTAGAGGGAGGAATTGTAAATAATTGTTAGTTAATTATTTTCTGTTATATGTTAAGAAATAAAGTTGTTAATTTTTACTTTAACTGGTTCTCGGCCATTTGAATTTTTACAGATTACTGCACGGATAAATCTTTTCTGTGTGGCTGGTTTTAAATTAAGCAGAAGGGTTTACCCAATGTTGTAACACTATCCATTGAATTCTGTATCTGAGGATGTAAGGTTTGTGCCAGAGGAATGGCTAAGGTATGGCACAGACAGTCAGGTAGTATCAGAGAAGCAGGAGAGTTGATGTTTCGAGCATAAGCTCATTCCTGATGAAGGGCTTATGCCCAAAACGTCGAGTCTCCTCCTCCTCGGATGCTGCCTGACCAGCTGTGCTTTTCCAGTACCACACTGTTCGACTCTGATCTCCAGCATCTGCTGTCCTCACTTTCTCCGAAAAGCTAAGGTAAGTCATTAACTGTTCCAGTGAGTACTAGGGAATTCAGCGTGACAATTGACAGCATTGTTTAACAGATTTGTAACTATTGAAATATTATGAATAGCTAATTTTTTGGAATTTTTAAAGTACAGATGTAAGTGAATTGGGAGGGAGTTGTTTTTAATCCCCTAGGGTGGGTACTCAGGAAGTGGCTGGGATGGGTAAGTAGGTATGGGTGAGTAGGCAGGAAATGAGTTAATATCACAATCAAATCTATATAATGCTGTTAAATGGTGGAGTAGGTTCAAGGGCTTTAATAGCCTTATCCATGATTGACATGATGAGAATAACAAGGCCATGTGAAAAGGCAGGGTCAGGTGTTTAGCCATGAAAATGTGTTGGGGGTTTATACTGAGGGAGAGATTATGATGAGCTGGAGGACAGTTAAGTTAAAAAAAGAGAATACACAATCCATTGTGCTACAGCCAAAAATCACCAGGAATGAGAAGATGCTCAGTGTGGAGACAGAGGAGAGCACTCAAGATATCTTGGTGACAACAATTTTATTTGGTTTACTTAGATGAAGGAAAATAACATTTCTAACCAAAATATAGGTTAGGGGAACGGGTACATAGAACATAGAACATAGAAAAATACAGCGCGGTACAGGCCCTTTGGCCCTCGATGTTGCGCCGATCCAAGCCCACCTAACCTACACTAGCCCACTATCCTCCATATGCCTATCCAATGCCCATTTAAATGCCCATAAAGAGGGAGAGTCCACCACTGCTACTGGCAGGGCATTCCATGAACTCACGACTCGCTGAGTAAAGAATCTACCACTAACATCTGTCCTGTACCTACCACCCCTTAATTTAAAGCTATGCCCTTCATAATAGCTGACTCCATACGTGGAAAAAGATTCTCACTGTCAACCCTATCTAAATCCCTAATCATCTTGTACACCTCTATCAAGTCACCCCTAAACCTTCTTTTCTCCAATGAAAACAGCCCCAAGTGCCTCAGCCTTTCCTCATACGATCTTCCTACCATACCAGGCAACATCCTGGTAAACCTCCTCTGCACCCGTTCCAGTGCCTCCACATCCTATAGTATGGCGACCAGTACTCCAGATGCGGCCGTACCAGAGTCTTATACAACTGCAACATGACCTCAGGACTCCGGAACTCAATTCCTCTACCAATAAAAGCCAGTACGCCATATGCCTCCTTCACTGCACTATTTACCTGGGTGGCAACTTTCAGAGATCTGTGTACATGGACACCAAGATCCCTCTGCTCATCCACACTACCAAGTATCTGACCATTAGCCCAGTATCCCATCTTTTTGTTACTCTTACCAAAGTGAATCACCTCACACTTACCTACATTGAACTCCATTTGCCACCTTTCTGCCCAGCTCTGCAGCTTATCTATATCCCGCTGTAACCTGACACATCCTTCAATGGCTTGTTGGGCTGAAGGTCCTGTTTCCATACTGTAGTGAATCTAATATAACCTTTTCTTATGGTCCAAGGCCATAAATGCCCTGCCTTGGTAGAATGAAAAGACAATGATGGATGGAGAGACAATTTGTAGACTGTGATTGCTTTTGGTGTAGACCTGATACCTATGAGAATCCTGACAATTATCTGTGCAGCTGCACCATCATTTGTATGCATGAGTCATTAATTTTTCTTATTTGCATATTTTGGTTCTATTTAGAGCAATCTGATACCCGCTGGCAGCTTGCCATTGAATATTTTTGCTGTCATAATTATTACATGCTCCTGATAATAGCTGTCCACCACTGCTGAGTAGATAATCAGGCAGCTAAATTCCTCAAGATGATATCTCGACAATGTTATTTAAAATATGCCCAGCAGTGCCACACAGTGCCAGCCTTGCTAGCTCCTCTCCCATATTAGCCATGTGGGTGGATATGCCATTTTGGAAATATGTCCGAGGGCATCCCTGTCCTGTGATAACTGAATCCGTCTACACGTGAGGAGAAGGGTTTAGAGTCTCTCCCTTTTGTAGACCAGCATCGTCCCTTTTAATGACAATGCTTCCAGGGTGTAAGTCACTTCTGCATTGAATGTCGCATTGTTGCGGCTGTAGAGACTGACTCCTGTGTAACAGTCCATTCCACAACTCGCACAGTTAAATAATGTAGGCCCAATGTGAACAATATACTTTTCCTCCCTTGGGACTCTCTTTTCCAGATTTGTCTGATACAGCAGATTTGTATCTTGTGTAAATTGTTCATGCTTCATTACTGTGAAAGGGGGGTCCTGAGATCACAGGTCTGGTACACATGGAGCTTTGCAATTTTGAATAATTTGCTGATGGTCCACAATCACCTTCTCAATGTTGACATGACTGTTGACTCCAAGACATGTGAAGAAATTAAAAGGTAGGCAGAGTGGGGTTGTCAGTGTTGATGAAGGGTGGAAACAAAGTCCTGGCCCATACTGGACTTTCTGATGCTGATAGTCAGTCCAAACTCCACATAAAGATAAGCTTCCACTGGACCTATGTAGGTACAAGTGCACTCCAGTACAGTATATCAGCAAACAGCAATTCGTGGATTGTATGTATCTTGATCTTGGCAAACAATGTTGTCAGCAGCTTTGCCATTGGCTCCCCCTTTATACATAAGCATGAAGTATGAGGACTATATTAGCTGTATTTTAATTCTTCAATTTTCTATGGATCTTTTCTGCAGCTTATCAGCCCCTAGTGTACCTTTGTGGAGGTTAGTGTGACTTCACATATCAGCTGCCACAGCAGCTGTGGACCTCAAGAGCCTCAAGTGCAGAAACCCCTTACTTAGGAAATCCCATTGGTTAATTACATCTTAATTGTGAATAGCAGTATATAGGTGCAACTTTGATGTTAGTTGAGTGTATAAAATGAGACGCTTACTGGCAGTGTGAGGTGTTGAGTTGAATGATGTTTCACTTGGTGAATAAGAGTAAACTAAATAAAGATTGCCAATTTCATCCTTCGACATTAGGCAATCAAGAGTGCAATATCTTTTTCCTTCCTCCACCCCTTATAATGCAGTGACAAAACTCCTGAAAAGAGGGTGACTGAGTCTTCATTGTTTTACTGGAACACAATAGAATAGGATACTGTAGAACTGGCAGGACAATGACAAAAAACTAACAGTTCATTCCAAAACCTAGGCATTTAACAATAAAGGAAAAGACTATTTAGAATGTGAATTTATATAGTGCCTGAATGATTAGAAGATGAACAAATTAGTTAAGAACTGGTTAATTGTTCCCACATAAGGAAACGTGCAAATGCCTAAACTTAGACTGATCATTTCTTCCCATTGGTAAGCTATTGTTTTGATTTGAAACTATCAAAATGAGTAAAGTTCAGATACTGAAACATCATAATTGTAATATTTTGAAAGTGTACTCCTCAAAAAAGTACACAATTCTTTTTTATTTCCATATATGAGGTCTCTCCCTCTATGACAATGCGTTCTCCACTTTGTGTTTTTAGTCATTATTAACTTCCACCATTTGGCAACTGTTCACAGTTTGTATGATCTAACACAAGTTCTCTGGGGACAAACAGCAATTCAAGTTACATTGCTGCAAAAGAATGGGCTGCCAATTACTACATACTGAAGTAACTCCACAGAGGCCATTATCCCTTCATTAAGTGAGCCTTTGTTTATATGTGCACAGTACATGGGCTCTGGGTACTAGCTCAGAATCAGTCAAAAGAGGGAGTTGAATCTCAAAGACTCCTGTTTATTTATTTTTTTATTTTATTAAACAAATTACAAAAACAGTTTACAACAAACAGTTACATTTACAGCTGTTTACAAGAGACAGCAATTTTACAAGGGAGAGGAGCAGCAAAGCCAGGCCCCAAACCCTACCATTCAAACAGTTTACAGGGACATGAGGACAAACCTCAAATCCCAGTTTCACATAAAGATATAAAGAGACAACAGCAATGACAGTTGTACATTAGACAGTACTGTTACATACAAAAGTGCAGACAATACAGACCCAGCAAGCCCCCACCCCTCCCACCTTCCGACCACTCTAAGGCAGCCCGCCCCTACCCACCTTCCGGTTCTCGGTCCACACCATGCCCCTTCCAGTTCTCGGTCCGCCCTGACACACCTTTCGACCACCTCTAGGACAGCCCACCCCAGTACCCACCCGGGGTGACAGCGGTCAGGACGGCCTACCCACCTTCCGGCTTCACTAACCACCCTCAGCACCTTTCGACCACCTCAGAGGCAGCCCGCCCCGGTACCTGCCCAGGGTGACAGCGCTGAGGACGGCTACCCGCCTTCTGGCTCTCGGTCTGCCCCTACGTACCATTGGGCTCTAAGACTCCTGTTTATTTTATATTTTATTAAACAAATTACAAAAACAGTTTACAACAAACAGTTACATTTACAGCTGCATACAAGAGACAGCAATTTTACAAGGGAGAGGAGCAGCAAAGCCAGGCCCCAAACCCTACCATTCAAACAAACAGTTTACAGGGACATGAGGACAAACCTCAAATCCCAGTTTCACAAAGATATAAAGAGACAACAGCAATGACAGTTGTACATTAGACAGTACTGTTACATACAAAAGTGCAGACAATACAGACCCAGCAAGCCCCCGCCCCTCCCACCTTCCGACCACTCTAAGGCAGCCCGCCCCTACCCACCTTCCGGTTCTCGGTGCACCCCATGCCCCTTCCAGTTCTCGGTCCGCCCTGACACACCTTTCGACCACCTCTAGGACAGCCCGCCCCAGTACCCGCCCGGGGTGACAGCGGTCAGGACGGCCTACCCACCTTCCGGCTTCACTAACCACCCTCAGCACCTTCCGACCACCTCTGGGGCAGCCCGCCCCGGTACCTGCCCGGGGTGACAGCGCTGAGGACGGCTGCCCACCTTCTGGCTAAGACTCCTGTTTATTTTTTTTTCCCACACTACCACCTAAGTGCAGTAGTGCTTTTTTTTTTTTCCCCAGCACCCATGGTGTGTGTGTGCAGGTGTAAGACTCCTGTTTATATCTGTCAGCCAGGAATCCCTAATTTGTCCAGGGTAACAGCCCCAATCAGGAAACTCAGACTCAATTAGATTCACCTGGCTAACCTTGTTCCACTACACACACCATTCAAGAAGGAGAAAAGGGATGAAGGAAAACTTGTCTGTATTAATTTTGGGTAACCATCTGGACCCAGACCTTTCAATCCTACATGGTGATGCTAAGACCTGTAAGCAGGTGCAATTAACAGACGCAGTCGTGAGAATTAATGTGATCTGGGGATATAGCACATTTTGCAGGCTAGACGTCTCTACTACATTACTTCTTAAACCCAAACACCAAAGATGAGTTAAAAATCACACAACACCAGGTTATAGTCCAACAGGTTTATTTGGAAGCACTAGCTTTCTGAACATTGCTCCTTCATCAGGTAGTTCTGGAGTATGAGATCGTAAGACACAGAATTTATAGCAAAAGTTTACAGTGTGATGTAACTGAAATTATATCTTGAAAAAGACCTGGATTGTTCCTTAAGTCTCTCATCTTTTAGAATAACCATGTTGGTTTCAGTTCTTTCATATGTAAATCGCAGAACTTTTTTAAAGTTACATTCTCAAGTGAACTTTAACAAGAATGTAACTTTAAAAAAGTTCTGCAATTTACTTATGAAAGAACTGAAACCAACATGTTCATTCTAAAACATGAGAGACTTAACAAACAATCCAGGTCTTTTTCAATATATAATTTCAGTTACATCACACCATAAACCTTTGTTATAAATTGTGAGTCTTACGGCCTTAAGAAGGAGCAGCGCTGCAAGAGCTAGTGCTTCCAATTAAACTTGTTGGACTATAACCTGGTGTTGTGTGATTTCTAACTTTGTACACCCCAGTCCAACATGGGCATCTCCAAATAATGACCAAGGATGAGAGAAGCTCAATTTGTGCCACACATAATTTGCTCTCAAACTTGCTCAATCTTTCATGTTGCATTGGCAGATTTGAGGATAATTGTGCTGAGAGAGAGAGATACCTGGTGGAAACTCCAGCTACTGGGCTTGACAATGTCACTGCTCAGAGGTGACAAGACCATCTTTCTCGCTATTGAGAGTTAATCGTCCCAGAATGTTGGCTTTGTGGTGAAATGAAGTGAATCAATCAGCAAGAGATAAACTAGAATGAATTCTGTAAGTTGTACACAAAGAGAATATAAGGTTGCATTAATCACTACAAGTGATGACAGGAAATACATAGAGTGGAGTTGGCAAGTAAGAGCAAAAGAATTAGAATCATAGAATACAGAAACAGACCCTTCGGTCCAACCAGTCCATGCCGACCATAATCACAAACTAAACTAGTCCCACCTGCCTGTGCTTAGCCCATGTCCCTCCTAAGTATTTCTTATTCATGTACTTATCCAAATGTCTTTTAAAAGTTGTAACTATACTCCCATCCACCACTTCCTCTGGAAGTTCAATCCACACATGAACCACTATCTATGTAATAAAATTGTCCCTCAAGTCTTTTATAACTTTTTCTCCTCCCACCTCCAGTCTCGAAATTTCCCCACCCCAGGGAAAAGACACCTGTCATTCATCTTATCTAAACCCTTCATAATTTTATAAACCTCTGTAAGGTCACCCCTCAAACTCCTATGTTCCAGTGAAAAAAGTCCCAGCCTATCCAGCTTCTCCTCATAACTCAACTCCTCCATTGCTGGCAACGTCCCAGTAAATCTTTTCTGAACCCTCATCCTTCCCATTACAAGGCAATCAGAACTGGACACAGTACCCCAGAAAAGACGTCACCAAATTCCTGTATGACCTCAATATAATGTCCCAACACCTATACTCAAAGGTCTGAGCAATGAAGGCAAGCATGCTACATGCCATCTCAACTATCCTGTCTCCCTGTGATGCAAACTTCAAAGAATTATGTTCCTTAACCCCTAGGTCTCTCTGTTCTATAACACTACACAAAGCCCTACTTTTAATTGTGTAGTTAATGTTTGCTCTTATTACATCAGGTAGATTGAGGGTATGATTCACTGATGTAACTTGATGGCCAGGCAGTATGCCTGCTTATCCTGTTCGAAGCTGAGTATTTTCATATTTCCCATATCCGGGGAATTGTCCATTAACAAGTGCAGATCTCCAGAGTGCAAAGAATTGAAAGGAAAAAGAAACAATGGATCAGATCTTGCTGGAGAGATAACCATGAGCTCACAAAAGGTGCTGTTTTAAATGCACAAAACAACGAGCATGTTCAGAGTATGATGCATGATTTGCATATCTCCAAAACTGTGTGGTCAATTGATGCCACTCCAATGTCTGCCTTACACAGATGCAATTTCACCCTTAACCACTGCATTATATTGTAAAGAGT
This sequence comes from Chiloscyllium plagiosum, assembly GCF_037043375.1. Classification (NCBI taxonomy): domain Eukaryota; kingdom Metazoa; phylum Chordata; class Chondrichthyes; order Orectolobiformes; family Hemiscylliidae; genus Chiloscyllium; species Chiloscyllium plagiosum. The sequence continues at coordinate 21,801,318 of NW_028270139.1, forward strand.
TATTGGATCTGCACAATAATTATCTATTAAAATTGATGAAGAAAGTAAGGCTGAAACTTAACAACATAGTTATCTTTGCAGCATGCAATAATTCTTAATGCTATAGCAATCAACCTTTCTGATCCAAAAATGGAATATGCTATTCAATCATATCCCTGCATGTAGTAATTATTGGTTGACATTTTAAAATTTTTTACATTGAATTTTTCCTTTGTCTCTCAAGCTTAATTCTTTTTTTTTTGCTGCTTTTAACTTTATTCACTTGATTTGACGTTACTTCATTCTCAATGATCTGTTTCTTTCTCAATCCTGAAATCTCATTGGTTAAGGTGATATCCAGGTGTCCCATTGCCTCACTGGTTGGCGGCCAACTATTTCAATAAATTATAGTGAAAAAAGACTTTCAACCTAAATGGTGTTGACAAAAATCTGACTAATGATGCACACTCTGAGATGCTTCAAAACAGCCAGATTTGGCCTATTGTGAATATTATATACAATCAATCATTTTGATATTTGATTTTCAGAATACAACTTTGCTTTTCAAATATATTCCAATCTGTTTTCTTACCATTTGTTTCATTTTGAAATTGAATTTATTCCTTGTGTGGCTTGATATCTTTTGATTATAATGTTGACATTAATGATAGGCTATTATTTAGCCCACACTTTCAGAAAGTGATGGATTCTTGAGTGGAATGACAATAGCTAAATCTATTCCTCTTAAATCATTACAGCCATTTCAATGTGCAGCCTCTTTCTGTCTATAGAAAGTGGTCATGACATTTTTGGCTTTTATGGCAAAGCATTGCGACTACAAAAATGTCATGTCTTCTCTTAAAAAGTTGAAAAAGATAGGGGCTGAATAGTTTATCACCAGCTTTTTATATTTCAGCAAATATTCACTTTGCTAATTCTTTAAGAAACTAGGGGTGCTTAGGGAAATATATCCTATTTTATGATTTGGAGGTGCCGGTTTTGGACTGGGGTGTACAACGTTAAAAATCACACAACACCAGGTTATAGTCCAACAGGTTTAATTGGAAGCAAATAAACCTGTTGCACTATAAGCTGGTGCTGCGTGATTTTTAATTTAATCCTATTTTATTTCAATATTGATTCAGTTTACACGTTAAAATTTATTTCAAATTCATTAAAACCCTTAGTGAATGAAATACACACCCTAATTTAGAGAGCATATAATTTTCAAGGAGGAATAGAATTTATGATTAGATTAGGTTAGATTCCCTACAGTGTGGAAACAGGCCCTTCCGCCCAACAAGTCCACACCGACCCTCTGAAGAGCAACCCACTCCCCTACATTCACCCCTGAATAATGCACCTAATACTACGGGCAATTTAGCGTGGCCAATTCACCTAACCTGCACATCTTTGGATTGTGGGAGGAATCCGGAGGAAACCCACGCAAACACAGGGAGAATGTGCAAACTCCACACAGACAGTTGCCCGAGGGAGGAATTGAACCCGGGTCTCTGGCGCTGTGAGGCAGCAGTGCTAACCACTGAGCCACCGTGCCCCTTCTTTCTTTTCCTGCCCTTCCCTAAATCTGCTGTTGTTGCAGTGCCCTGTAACTGGGTATTTCATTTGATGAAACAGTGACCTGGTGTTGAGCTTTCAAAAGCAAAGAGGAACTGTGTGGATATCAAATACTCTTCCACCATTAAAATTAACCAACAGAAAAAAAAACACAGGGAGTGTCAGGAAGGAATTAGTCCAAGAATCCCAAAATCTGCACATGTTAAATTAATTTCACTTCATTTTGTAGGACGATTAAATTTTAGTGTTTTGCCTATTAAGCAAGGTAACATAGTACAATTTTGACAGTGACCACTGAACCACTGAATTAAAACTAACCTTTAAATAATCATCAATTCAATAAACCATATGAAATGATATGCTTTGTATATTTCAAAAAACCTTAATACAGTTAGTTTTTCAAATATATCATTCTATTTAGAAGCAGGAGATTGATATAGAATAGTACAGACTGAAATATTTAGACACTTCATTTCCCTACAAGGGTGTTGAGGTTATTTGAAAACTTTAAAACTGAAATTGCTAGATTTCTGTTGGCCAAGAGTATTAGGGATGCAAACCAAAACAAATAGATAAAGCTAAGATAATTTAAATGATGGAACAGGTTTAAGAGGCTGAATAGCATGTTCCTGTGTTCCTATGAACAGCAATCATGTAAAACAAGTGCAAAATTATTGGGATAAATTAACAAAATTAGGGAGCTGCACTGTCTGCAGGAAAGTAGTTATGAAAATGTCTAATTTCATGTTTCATATCTTTAAAGTATGCTTTAATATATGTTTTCATTTACTTCAATTTTAAATGCAAGATAATGGAAACAACTCTTCTAGGAGATGCAAAAAGTAGTTTGCAATTCAAAGGTTGGTCATGGCTTATGAATTAAGCTGAGAATTGGATGTGGGACAACACTAACCATTTCATGATGCAGACAATGTATCTGCATCGTTTTCATAGGGTGTTTAAGTTTCCCAGAACAAAGGGAAGAGTATGATTATAGGAGATAAAAGTTGAATTTTTCAGAACATCCTGAAGGTCACTGGTCTTGAAATGTTAACTCTGTTTCTCTCTCCACAGATTCTGCCAGATCTTAGATTATATTCCCTACAGTGTGGAAACAGGCCCTTTGACCCAACAAGTCCACACTGACTCTCTGAAAAGTAACCCACCCAGACCCATTTCTGTCTGACTAATGCACCTAACGCTATTAGCAAGGCCATTTACCTGATCTGCACATCTTTGGGCTGTGGGAGGAAACCCATGCAGACACAGGGAGAATGTGCAAACTCCACACAGACAGTAGCCTGAGGATAGAATCAAATCTGGGTCCCTGGTGTTGTGAGGCAGCAGTGCTAACCACTGTGCCGCTGAGACCTGCTGAAACTACCGGGACTTTATTTGCTTAAACTCTGACTGCTTGAAGTATTTCTTTATTGTCCTTAAGTACAATAGTGCATAAAACCATCTTACATTTGTACCCTTGCTGTTTGTAATTCAGTTACTTGCAGCTGAGTATTGTACTAAGAGCCTCCTTCGAGTGTCTGCACAATCAATTGTTGTCCATTCACTACATTATGGGGTAAAGTCAATAGATTGCAGGGAGGTATCTTATTTTGGATTTATTTGAGCAATTTATCACAGAATAGGATCTTTAAAACAAGCAGGAGAAAAAATGCCAGGGTCTGTCAACCAATAGCAAAGGGCTACCAGGCACCAAAGACGGTTCCTGATCTTGAAGTCCTGAGCAAGAACACAATGAGTCCCATGCTTGAGCTGCAGTGTCCACCATCATCACATATTAAAAGAGTGCTAGGGGGGGTTTGCCGAGCTGAATGTCAGTCAAAGGATTCAAAGAAACATCATGTCTCTGAGAATAGCAGGAACACTGAGGAGAATCAATATGAATTCCTAAATGCCAGGGCACAACTTGGCTTACTCTCAGGGGAAATGAAGTAATCTTTACGATTCTTTAAATTAAAGAACTCTTGGGTGAAAGAGAAGATGGGATGGAAAATATCATGATAAGATTTCCAGACTTAAAGAATAAGTACTCATGGAAAACAATATGAAGTTAGAAGTACTTGCTCTGTTCAAATCTTGGACAGTAAATGCTTTGTTTAAAATGTAAAACCTTGTGCTGTAATTTTTTCAGTTAATAATCGAGAGCTCAAATCTATTTTGTGCAAGTTACTTGTCACCCTTAAGATCATAACAATAATTTGTTCAAACGAATGTTATTGACAAGGAAAGCCCTCATTAGAAATATAGCCCATATTAAACGGGAGACAATTGTTTGTGTGGTTAGTCCAAGGAGGGTCTTAGTACAGCAATAAACTGCATATAACTGGTTTGGCTGAGAGATATGGTTCAAATGTAAAAAGATTTTATTCATTTATTAGAAATTGGTCAAAAACCATCTAGAGGACTCTATGCATTTAAGAACAAAAGAGCAATGCTTCAACAATTAGAGTTAGTTTGCCTTTTTTTTGGTCTAGGACCAGAGAGTCTAAGACCAGAGGGCATAGTCTCAGACAAAAAGGGCGGCTAATTTAAGACTGAGATGAAAAGGAATTCATTCCGTCAGAAGGTTGTGGTCTTTGGAATGCCTTGCCTCAAAGAGTTGTGGGGGCACAGTTTTTGTGTAGATTTAAGGTTGTGATAGATTGATTCCCATAATGACCAAGAATCTAAGGTTATAGGGAAAGTCAGGAAAGTGGACACAAGGAATATCGGATCAGCTATGATCTTATGGTTTTTCCACAGAAAAGGATTGAAGATACAGTGAACTAGTGGATAGGTTGGACTGATATACAAAAGTCATGGTTTTATTTTATTCCTCAACATTCATTGTTTCTCTTGTTATGATCTCAGCTGATATTACAACTGGACAAGTCAGATCCTATACAGGGACCAAGCTTGATAGATCATTTTTAAAATTTGCTTTGGTTTAAAAGAGGTAGTCTTTCACTGAAGCATAAACATGCAATGCTGCAGACCTTGTTTTAACAATAGCATGGGAGTTTATTATAAACGGAACAATGATAACAGAATAATCAAAGCTACCCACTTATAATAGAAATTCAAAGATTTTTAAATATACAGTAAAAGTGCAATCCCACTAATCCCAAAATACATATTGGAAAGAAACAAAATAATGGCTGTATCATACAACACTTGTACAATGTTCACACCAAAGTCTCTGTATGTAACATCTCAGTGGCTTCAAGTCACTTGTGATTTCAACTTTTAGACTGGAACTATTATTGTTTCTTTCTGGAAGCACTGCACATCTGAGCTTCCATGTACTCTAAGTAACTTCTTTGGGGTGTTTTACCACAACATTTCTGATAAGGGACTAACACTAACTTTTCATTCCAAGGTAATCTGATTCATTACATACCTAATCAGGAGCACTGCTCTGCACAGACATCCTGTTCCAAGGACTTCACAGGTCTGCCCAACTCACAATCAAACTAAAAGTCTCTCTCTCTCTCCCTCAGCTATGGGTTTTTACCTCAAGCATGAAGAAAAACAAATTCCACAACTTTCTAACAAACTATTGAGGCTCTGTTATTTACCTTGCTGAATCATAAATGATCTAAAATGAACTAGTTGGGCATATAATCTATTCAGTCTATACCCAGGCTTCAAAAACTAGTTTTAAAAGTTTTCAAAGAAATTGTCATGATTACAAAAATACTTACATGTTAACTATTAGCTTCAGGTACACAGAAAACCCCATTGATTATTAATTCAAATACCAGAAACCCAAGCTGAGACCAAATAACATTAAAATAATACATGTAAATCTCACAGTTTACATCACGATGTTCAAAACAGTCTTGAAGCAGAGCACAAATTGATGGATGGTACTTTTTGTCCAATGGAAAATATGACCATTATCTGAGATTAATCAGCATTATTTATTTGCTCATTTAAATTTATACAATGGCCTAGATTTTGCTGTCAGAATAAGTTGGGTTTAATGATGCTCACTGTTATTAATCCATAAATTTTCTAATAACTTGTGGTGAAGAAGAGACATTCATGAATTATGAATCACCAGAAGTTGCTGGATGGTTTGAATTGCTGTACTATTTGTCTCACAATAGCAGCAGCTTGCCCCCAGACTTTACATGAATTTCACAAAATTGAAGCATTTGTGCATTTTTTGCCAGTTAAATTTATTGTAGGATCAAAAGGGCTGCTACTAATTTTAGTGCTGTTTTAATGAAGAGATTTATTTTCCTGCCAGACCATTTAATCACTCCAGTTCAGAAAGGGAAAATTTTATACTGTGGAGTCAGGTTCCTACAGTCAGTAAATTGTTGTTGAGATTTTAAATATTTAAGTCAGCTAATAAATTTATATTCATCATTGCTAAAAAATATTCTATTGCCAATTTTCACTTGTAGTATATATGTAAAGGTTCTGTTTAATCTTGCAGTAGGAAATTGCAACCAAAGGCCCTTCTTGAGACTCAGTCATAATATCCCTACCATTCTACTGGCAAGTCCCACTTGCTCCAGAGGTGTGTAATGACAGGTTGATTAGAAAAATAGGTTTAAAAAAAATAATTGCAGCTAATGTATGTGATAACAGTCAATAATGATGATCCTAAGATTGGCCGAGTCTAAAGTGATATTTAATTTCAATATCCATAGCTGTTATAAAAGCAAATTATTGCAAATGCGTTTCTAGTTTATGACTAATATGTGAACATTTCATTGATTAATAGACATTTGAAAAGTATAGAAGGTACATTTTCCTTCCTCTTAGAAGTTTCAAAAGTTGTTTTAAAAAACATATCATGATGTTTCCTGTCTGGCCTTTACTTTTCATTAGCTTTAAAACGCTTAACAGTTAAAGTGTTTATTAGAATCCAGAACAAAGTGAAATTGCATCCATGCTTACTAAAGGATGATGAATAATTTAACTGCATAAAAATAATTGAGATTCCTCATTTTCTCATTTTTTTTTCCATTTTCAGTCAATCTCAAGTATAACATAAATAAGTTAAACTATAAGGGCATAATTATCAATGTGTAACGATGTGAGCAAGAATCAGAATATTTTTAACTTTGTCAAGAACTACACAATATATAGAAACCAAAGATCATTCAAAGTTAATGAAATGGAAAGTATGTACTCCAACTTAGAAATTCATTGCTGTCTCAAAATTTCAACCTATTCTCTATGCTCATCATATTGGTGATGCAAATTCCCAATTGAAAACCTACTCACGTTGACAAGCTTCACTTGAAACCAGTTAAACTGTACTTAGGCAAGGCAGCCAGTGTATTGTTTTGCATATTATTACCCTCCACTTCAGATTAATGGACAATGCTATTTTTTTGTCAATAAAGTAGCAAAACATAGAAATTAAAATACAATATGCAACAAACTTTAAAAATGGTGATTTAAAGATCTCAAAATCTGTGAGGAGATGTCAATAGTTCAAAAGGTATCTAACATCTGGGATTTATGCCAAAACTGGAAGAGCGGTCCTATGTTCTGGGGACCTGGATTTGAATACCACCCTGGCAGATGGTGGAAGTTGTATTTAATAAATATCTGAAATTAAGAATCCAATGATGAGCATAAAGCCATTTTCAATTGTTGCAAAAACCCATCCGGCTCACTGATGTTCTTCAGGGAAGGAAATCTGCCATCCTCATCTGGTCTGACCTGCATGTCGCTCCAGACCCAGAGCAATGTGGTTGATTCTTAACTTCCCTCTGAAATGGCCGAGCAAGCTATTTACTTGTATCAATCGCTATGAAGTCTCAAAAATAAAATGAAATCAGATGGATTTTTTGTCATCAATCTTAGCACTGGAAAAGACCAGGGCAGAAACAGCCCTGTTGACCCTGCAAAGTCTGCTATACTACTATCTGGAAGTCAGTGCCAAAATTCGAGAGCTGTCTCATAGACTGGTCAAACAACAGCTTGACATTGTCTGTATGATACGATTCTGTGAGTATGATTATGCCCCCAAACCATCATGACCATCCCTCAATAGGGTTGTTAGTTTGCTTGCTAAACTGATAGATTTGTTATCAGACATTTCATCACCATGCTAAGTAACATCATTTGTGAGCTTCCGATGAAATGTTGGTGTTCTGTCCCGCTTGTTATTTATTTGTTTTGGTCTGTTGTGGTGGATGATATTACTTATGGTTGTTTCTCTTAGAGTAATACAGTGATAGAGTCATAGAGATGTGCAGCATGGAAATAGACCCTTCAGTCCAGCTTGTTCATGCCGACTTAATAACCTAACCTAGTCTAGTCCCATTTGGGAGCACTTGGCCCATATCCTTCTAAACCCTTCCTATTCATATACCCATCCAGAGGTAGTTGCTGTAGTTGCACCAGCCTCCATCACTTCCTCTGGCAGCTCATTCCACACATACATCACCCTCGGTGTGAAAACATTGTCCCTTAGGTCCCTTTTATATATTTCCCTTCTCACCCTAAACCTATGCCCTCTAGTTCTGGTCTCCCCCATCCCAGGGAAAAGACCTTACCTATTTATCCTATCCATGCCCGTCATAATTTGAGGCTGAGGGGTGACCTTATAGAAGTTTACAAAATTATGAGGAGAATGGATAGGGTAAATAGACAAAGTCTTTTCCCTAGGGTGGGGGAGTCCAGAACTAGAGGGCATAGATTTAGGGTGAGAGGGGAAAGATATAAAAGAGACCTAAGGGGCAACTTTTTCACACAGAGGGTGGTATGTGTATGGAATGAGCTGCCAGAGGATGTGGTGGAGGCTGGTACAATTGCAACATTTAAGAGGCATTTGGATGGGTATATGAATAAGAAGGGTTTAGAGGGATATGGGCCGGGTGCTGGCAGGTGGGACTAGATTGGGTTGAGATATCTGGTCGGCATGGACGGGTTTGACCGAAGGGTCTGTTTTCATGTTGTACATTTCTATGACTCTATGCCCCTCATAATTTTATAAACCTCTATAAGGTCACCCCTCAGCTTCCAACGCTCCAGGGAAAACAGCCCCAGCTTGTTCAGCCTCTCCCTATAGCTCAAATACCCCAACTCTGGCAACATCCATATAGGTCTTTTCTGAACCCTTTCAAGTTTCACAACATCTTTCCGATAGGAAGGAGACCAGAATTGCACGCAATATTCCAATAGTGGCCTAACCAATGTCCTGGACAAAAGTAAGGACTGCAGATGCTGGAAACCAACGTTTAGATCAGAGTGGTGCTGGAAAAGCACAGCAGGTCAGGCAGCTCCGAGCAGCAGGAAAATTGACGTTTCAAGCAAAAGCCTTTCCTGATGAAGGGCTTTTGCCCGAAACGTCGATTTTCCTGTTCCTCGGATGCTGTCTGACCTGCTGTGCTTTTCCAATACTCGGATTTCACCAGTTTCCTCATTTCCCCTCCCCCCACCTTGTCTCAGTCAAATCCATCGAATTCAGCACCGCCTTCCTAACCTGCAATCTTCTTCCTGACCTCTCCGCCCCCACCCCAGTCTGACCTATCACCCTCACCTTGACCTCTTTCCACCTATCACATTTCCGACGCCCCTCCCCCAAGTCCCTCCTCCCTACCTTTTATCTTAGCCTGCTGGACAAACTTTCCTCATTCCTGAAGAAGGGCTTATGCCCGAAACGTCGATTCTCCTGTTCCCTGGATGCTGCCTGACCTGTTGTGCTTTTCCAGCAACACATTTTCAGCTTTTCCAATACTACTCTGATCTAACTAATGTCCTATACAGCCGCAACATGACTTCCCAACTCCTGTATTCAATACTCTGACCAATAAAAAAAAGCATACCAAACGCCTTCTTCACTATCCTATCTACCTGTGACTCCACTTTCAAGGAGCTATGAATCTGCACTCCAAAGCCTCTTTGTTCAGCAACACTCCCTAGGATCTTGCCATTAAATGTATATAAGTCCTGCTAAGATTTGCTTTCCCAAAATGCAGCACCTCTCATTTATCTGAATTAAACTCCATCTGCCAATTCTCAGCCCATTGGCCCATCTGGTCAAGATCCTGTTGTAATCTGAGGCAACCCTCTTCGCTGTCCACTACACCTCCAGTTTTGGTGTCATCTGCAAACTTACTAACTGTACTTCTTATGCTCACATCCAAATCATTTATATAAATAAAGAGAAGAAATGGACCCAGCACTGATCTTTGTGGCACTCCACTGGTCACAGGCCTTCAGTCTGAAAAACAACCCTCCACCACCATCTTCTACCTTTGAGCCAGTTCTGTATCCAAATTGCTAGTTCTCCCTGTGTTCCATGAGATCTAACCTTGCTAACCAGTCTCCCATGGGGAACCTTGTCAAATGCCTTACTGAAGTCCATATAGGTCACATCTACCGCTCTGCCCTTATTAATCCTCTTAGTTATTTCTTCAAAAAACTCAATCAAGTTTGTGAGACATGATTTCCCATGCACAAAGCCATGTTGACTATCCCTAATCAGTCCTTGCCTTTCCAAATACACGTACATCCTGTCCCTCAGGATTCCCTCCAAAAACTTGCCCACCACCGACGTCAGGCTTACTGGTCAATAGTTCCCTGGCTTGTCCTTACCACCCTTCTTAGAGTGGCACCATGTTAGCCAACTTCCAGCACCTCACCTGTAACTATCGATGACATAAGTATCTCAGTAAGAGACCCAGCAATCACTTCCCTAGCCTCCCACAGAGTTTTAGGGTACACCTGATTAGGTCCTGGGGACTTATCCACCTTTATGCGTATCAAGACTTCCAGCACTTCCTCCTCTGTAATATGGACATTTTTCAAGATGTCACCATCTATTTCCCTACATTCTACATCTTTCATATCCTTTTCCACATGGGCTACCATGATGCTGAGGGGTCAGAGTAGTCTGATCGTCATCTCTGAGATATTTTTAATGTATGGCAGGGTGGCTAGAGTCTATGGGCATATTGTGTCTTCTTGTTTGGTCTGTTGTGCCGAATACGTTGTATAAGTGTTTTTCCTCGGCTTCTCATAGTTGGTGCAGTATGTTGTGGCTCATTTAAATAATGTCTATTTGTGGGTATTGGGATGATTGCTCCTGTAGTTGAGTATTTGGTCCGTGTGTGTGGTTTCCTGCAAACACTGGTCTTCAGCTCTACATTGGCTTTTCATTCAACTGTGATGTCTAGGAAGGGGAGTCTGTTGTTGTTCTCTTCTCTTTGATGAACTTTCTACAGTAATCTTTTTCAAAATCTCAAATCCCTGGATATGTCCTGTCTTATCAGCAGAATCTGTTCAAGCAAAGGTGGGACACAGTGGTATACAGTCGGGACAGAATAATCCTGGGAGTCCTCAACATTGACTCCAGACCCCAAAGAGTCTCATGGCTTCAGGTTAAACATGGGCAAGGAAACCTCCTGTTGATTACTCGTACGGTCCGCCCTCGGTTTATAAGTCAGTACTCCACCATGTTGAACAACATTTGGAGGAAGCATTAAGGGTGTCTAGGGTGCAGAATGCACTCTGGGTGGGAAACTTCACGGTCTACCTCCGAATAGTTCGACAGCACCACTGATCAGGTTGGTTGGGTTCTAAACGAAATAGCTGCTAGACTGGATATGTGGCAGGTGGGGAGGGAACTGACAGGAGGTAAAAACATACTTGACCTCCTCCTTACCAATCTGTTGGCTGCAGATGCGTCTGTCCTGTATTATAACAGACAATCCAGATTTAACCAGGCTGTCCACTGTCTACTGAATGCATGAACTATTGGATAACTTTATCAATTAATCATAACAGAACCTCTTCCAGATTCAGATCTAATCACTACATACAAAGATACATTCTTTACTGTCTGAACATCAAGTATCATTTCTGTGAAATATAAGGATTCAAAATAGAGGGAACGCACAAAGGATCATTATGATTAGGTGTGGCTTTTTTCCCTGTTATTTTAATCCTAGATGGTACTGACAGAAAATCAATACCACAATGTTCAAATTATTAGAATGAATGTGTATTTAAAAGGTTTTTGATGTCACTTTGCTTTCAAAAATCTTTTTGTGTAATATTCATGTAAAATAAGACACAGAAGCCAATGGGACCTGACAGTATTCGGAAAAAAGTACTTGTGCTGCAGAACATAGGGTGCCTGAAGCTAAGCTGTTCCAGACAAGCTTTTTTTTATTCATTTAGAGGATTTGAAAGTTTCTGGTTCGGCCAGCATTTATTGGCCATCCCTAATTGTCCATAGGGCAGTTCAAAGTCAATCACATTGCTGTGGGTCTGGAGTCACATGTAGGCCAGACCAGGAGAGGATTAAAGATGGCAGATTTCCTTCTTTGAAGGATATAAGTGAGCCAGAAGGAGTTTTCCTGACAATCAACAATGGTTTAATGGTAATCAGTAGATTCATAATTCCAGCTTTTTATCCTTTTCATTGAATTCAAATGCCACTATCTGCCGTGATGAGATTTGGACCCAGGCCTCTAGAATCTTAGCTGAGTTTCTGGACGAATAGTCCAGTGATAACACCATTAGGCTGTTGTCTCCTCTTTAAACAATGATATCTACCTGACAATGTGGAAAATTGCCCATGTATGTCTTGTACTCAAAAAGCAGAAAAAAACCCCATGTCTGACCAATTACTGACATCATTGGACATCTGTGAGTTCAGTTCCAGGCCATCTTTGCAGGATTTGTGAGGAAGTCGACTGGGTACAGGAGATATTCTCTTATGATTACACAATGTTCAGCTCTATTTGTGACTTCTCAAATCCTGAAGCAGTCCACGTCTAAATGTAGCATGACTGAGACAATATCCCTGCTAGTGTTGTTTCAACTCCAGAAACATTCATGCCACACAAGTGTCTGGTAATGACCATCTCGAACAAGCAACAATCTTGACTTTCAATGACATCATGTTATAAAAGATGTAGAGGTGTACTGTACCTTTAAGAGAGTTGAAAAGCTAGCAAGGATTGACAAAGCACAGACAGTCCTGAACAAGGTAACAATGTAACACTTGGTCGAAACAAATAGTAGCAGATGCGTTGCCATGAAACAAAAACAGATTCAAATTCAGCCAGTTTACATTATGCACCGAGATACCAAGATCCAATCAAATTTAAATTTAGTATTTTGATAATATTAAAACCAATGAAATGATCCGATGTTTTGGCGTATAAAACCAGACATTTTGAACAGTTAGGGGGAGAGCTGCCAAAGACCAACAAATGTAGACTGCTAGCTGAAGAGCTCTCTGAAAAGGACCTGTCTTTGGGGAGTTTGTGCAGCAGAACAACAAGGCTGACCTGGAGAGAATCTACAAAGGAGAATCAGCAAAGCTGGTTTTGAAATGTGATTTTTGTTTTGTAAATCTGAATTGGGATTTTTAAAAAATCAGACCTAGTATTGTAGAGTGGGAGGTAAAAGATATGTTTAAGAAAAAAAGAGTTGTAAATATTTGTTGGTTTTAATATTCTCTGTTGGACTTAAAGAATAAAGTTGTTGATTTTTACTTTAAATAGTGACCTCTTGGATAGCTCTTTGCCTCTTGAATTTTAGCAGATTACAGCACAGGGTAATCGCTGTCTCGCTGGTTTAAATTAGCAGAGGGTTTATCCCATGTCATAAAGTTAACATCATTGATTTCCCCACTGTCACATCTTGGGAGCTACCATTAACTTAAACCTCAACTGGTGTAGTCATATAAATACTGTCAGAGGCTAGGAATCCCACACGAATAACTCATCTCCTGACTTCCAAAACCTTGTTTAGCCAAAGTCAGGAGTGTGATGGAATACTCCTCACTTGCCTGAATAGGCACAGCTCTAATAGCTTGACACCATCCAGGAAAAAACTGCCCAAATGTCATAGAGTCACGCAGCATGGAAACAAACCCTTCAGCCCAACCAGTCCATGCTGAACATAATCCCCAAACTAAACTAATCCCACCTGCCTGCTTCTGGGCCCTATCCTTCCAAACCTTTCCTATTGATGTATCTATCCAAATGTCTTTTCAACATTGTAATTGTCCCCGCATTCACCACTTCCTCAGGAAGTTCATTCCACATGCGGACCACCTTCTGTGTAAAAAATTTGACCCTCATGCCTTTTTTAAATCTCTCTCCTCCCACTCTTAAAAACGTGCCTCCTAGTCTTGAAATCCCCCATCCTATGGAAAAGACACCTACCATTAACTTGGTTTATACCCTGATTCATAAACTCTTATGAGGTCAATTTGAACCAGATCTAAAAATATCCACTTCCTCCACCACCAATACTGTGTAGCAGCAGTGTTTACCATCTATAGACGAACTGCAGAAATTCACCAACGATTCTCAGCCTGCACCTTCTAAACTCTCAACCACTTCAATCTAGAAGGACAAGGGCAGAAATATATGTGAACACCACCAGCTGCAAGCTCCTCTCCAAGCCACTCCCATCTTGAATTGGAAATATATTGCTGTATCTTCACCATCACTGGCTCAAAATCCTGAATTCCCTCTCTAGTGGCATTGTGGGACAAAGAAGCAGCTCACCATCACCTTCTCACAGGAAATTAGGGGCGCCCAGTAAGTTCTGGCCCAACCAGCAATGCCCAAAAGATTAAAAACAATTTATAATTGATATTTTAAGGATATTTTGAGAGTTCTCAATGGGCAGATTAATTTCACAGGTTGGCGTGAGTGCCTGAGTGACATGGATCTGTGGTGAAATCCATGACAGGAACAGACAAGAACTCCAGTGAGCCCAATCTCAATATCAGGAGCACCTTGCTCCATTTTTAATGGTTTTCACAAGTGGCATGGTGAGTTGCTCACTAGGATGTGGCGAGTTGCTAATTGGGTGTGTGTGTTCTTTATTAAAATGTCAGGAATCTGAATATTAATATCTTACCAAACAAGTTGGATGTTGAGAAAACTCAACATGGGAACCATAGCAAGTACCTGATGCCATCGATTCATTGCTTGCTCCAAATGCCCTCTTTGTTGAGCACATGGGCATGACCACACACACTCCATGTCCATGAGCATTGACATCCAAGATGTGCCCAGGAGCCCTCATGGTATTTTTCCAGTCAATTTCTGCACCTCAATGAGTGAGGAAGATGCTGCAGGCAGTAGTAAGAGTGGTCAAGGAGTGTGGAGGGAAGGTAGAAATACAGGGAGTGTGAGATATTGGAGAAATTGTGGTATGGTGTGGTATTGTAGCCTCCAGTGAGGGAGAAGGAAGTCCTGCCTGTGTCCAGGTGTACAATGGGCTTCTGAAGATGCTCACACAAAGGACTGCAGGTGAATTCTACAATATGTACTAAGTGGCAAGTTGTCGGAATGGCGCGTGGTAAGATGGGACCAGACCCGAACATAAGGATGTCTCAAATACATGGTAGGGTGTTAATGCGCATTTGGTAATATATGGAAAGACTGGTAGGACTCCCAAAAAACGTCAATGGCCAAAATAATGTCAGATTCAGCCATGACTTTTTCGTGAATTAAGCTCCTTCGATATTATAGTTCTGTGATTGAGTTTACAACTGTGCAGCACTTGGCAACTAGCAGCAGTAATTCATCAACAAAATACAGTAAAGAGGACAGAAATCATAAATCTATCAATATGATTGATATGAGTGCTGATTTGGATCTTTTGATGTTTGAATATGTGTGTTTCTGAATGATTTCAAATAAAAGTACAAAGAAAGAATCTCTAGAGGATTGCAGTAGTTCTGCTGTTTATTGAATACACAATTGGTCACATTCAGTTTAATTTCTTTCTTCACCATGAGGCATGCTGGGAAGTGCTGATGTTGTCAGATATCTCGCTCCAACGCTGAAGGAGTGGTGAGGACCGGAGCTGACTTTATACTGCTTGCTGTATCTTTTCCTAATCAAGCAGCTTGGGTGACAGAAGGCCTCTCTCGGAAATCAAATCTTTGGAAGAAGACTGATTGGAGGCTGGCAGCTCTGACAAACGCAGTGTCACTGCAAAGGCCATGGTTGGGACAAACCCAATGTCCTGACAGTCAAAGTTTTGGTGTTGTTTATGGATTGAGAGAGAGAAAAGCAACCATGTCAGAACCAAGGGTAGGGTGAAATTCTCTAAGAGGCCAACATACCTTCCTATGTCTGTGCCTTTGATTGGCACAAATTAGGGTCAATGACAAGACCCCTTCTCCCCCATCACCAAATTAAGAGCCAGTCTGCCCTGGTGTTCTAGTCTGATAGGCTGACACTCTTACATTTTGTTTCAGAAAGCAGAGTGGAAGACACGCCCGTGTCTGCGCTGTAACATAGAATGTTACAGCACAGTACAGGGCCGCGATGTAGCACCAACCTGTGAAATTAATCTGATGCCCATCTAACTTACACCGTTCCATTATTATCCATATATCCAATGCCCAGTTAAATGCCTTTAAAGTTGGCGAGTCTACTACTGTTGCAGGCAGGCTGTTCCACGCCCCAAGTAAAGAAACTACCCCTGATCTGTCTGAAATCTATCATCCCTCAATTTAAAGCTTTGTCCCCTCGTGTTAGCCTTCATCATCTGAGGAAAAAGGCTCTCACTGTCCACCTTATCTAATCCTCTGATTATCTTATACATCTCGGTTAAGTCACCTCTCAACCTTCTTCTCTCCAATGAAAATAGCCTCAGTTCCTTCAGCCTTTCCTCATAAGATCTTTCTATACCAGGCAACATCCTAGTAAATCTCCTCTGAACCCTTTCCAAAGCTACCACATCCTTCCTAAAATGCGGTGACCAGAACTGCACACAATACTCCAAGTGGGGCTTTACCAGTGTCTTGTACAGCTGAAGCATGACCACATGGCCCCAAAACTCAATCTACCTAACAATAAACGCCAACACACAATATGATCCTTAACAACCCTATCAACCTGGGTGGCCATGATTTGGAAGTGCCAGTGTTGGACTGGGGTGTAAAATGTTAAAAATCACAACGCCAGGTGATAGTCCAACAGGTTTATTTGGAAGCACTAGCTTTTGGAGCACTGTTCCTTCATCAGGTGGTTGTAGAGCAGCGCTCCAAAAGATGGTGCTTCCAAATAAACCTGTTGGGCTATCACCTGGTGATGTGTGATTTTTAACCTGGGTGGCAATTTTCAGGGATCTATGCACCTGGACACAGATCTCTCCAGTCATCTACACTGCCAAGAATTTTTACCATTAGCCCAGTACACTTCTGAAGTGAACTACCTCACACTTCTCTGCATTAAACTCCATTTGCTACTTCTCTGCCCAGTTCTGCATCTTATCTATGTTCTTCTGTAACCCACAACATTCTTCAGCACTATCCATAACTCTGCCTACCTCAGTGTCATCCACAAACTTACTAACCCATCCTTCTATGCCCACGTCCAGATCATTTATAAAAATGACAAACAGCAGTGGGCCCAAAGCACACCACTGGCAACTGAGCTCCAGGATGAACATTTTCCATTAACCACCACTCTCTGTCTTCTTTCAGCTAGCCAACCTCTGATCCAATTCACTAAATCACCTTCAATCCCAAAACTCTATTTTGTGCAATAGCCTACCGTATGGAACCTTATAAAACAGCTTACAGAAGTCCATATATAACATATTAACCGCTTTACCTTCATGTACCTGTTTTGTCACCTTCTCAAAGAACTCAAAAAAGGTTAGTTAGGCACACTGTACCCTTCACAAAACTATGTTGACTATCTCTAATCAAATCATTCCTTTCCAGATGATTCTAAACTCTATCTCTTATAACCTTTTCCAACATCTCATCCATAATTATCAGAGTTGTCTTGATTTCCCTTCTTAAACAAGGGAACAATATTTGCTATCCTCCAGTCTTCTGGCACTACTCCTGTCGACAATGATGTCATAAAGATTGAAGGCAAAGGCTCTGCAATCTCCTCCCTGGCTTCTCAGAGAATCTGAGGATAAATTTCATCCTCAGGGGTCTTATCTATTTTCAGATCTTCCAAAATTGCTAAAACCTCCTTGTTGTCAACAGCAATCCCATCAAATCTAGTAGCCTGTATCACCATATTTTCACTAACATTGCCCCTTTCCAATGTGAATACTGATGAAAAGTATTCATTAAGCATATCCCCATAGCCTCAGATTCCACACACAACTTTCCACTACTATCTTTGATTGGCCCTAATCTTATTCTAGTCATTCTTTTATTCCTGATATACCTATAGAAGGCCTTAGGGTTTTCCTTGATCCTATCTGCCAACAGCTTCTCATGTTCCTTCCTGGCTCTTCTTAGCCCACTCTTTAGATCTTTTCTGGCTAACTTGTAACTCTCAAGCCTTCACGTCTCATCCTCACATAATCCTTCTTCTTCCTCTTGACAAGAGCTCAAGAGCTTCAAGTTCTTTAATAAACCATGGCTCCCTCTCTCGACAACTACCTCCCTACCTGATAGGTATGTACTTATCAAGGACCCACAGTAGCTGTTCGTTGAATAAGCTCCACATTTCAAGAGTGTCCATCCCTTGCAGTTTCCTTCCCTATCCTATGCATCCGGAATCTTGCCGACTCGCATCATAATTGCCTATTCCTCCAGTTTTACCACTTTCCCTCCAGTATATACCTATCCCTCCTCAAAACTCCCAATAGGGTGACTTCTCTTTTCCTGTTTCTAACCTCAGCTCAAACTACCTCAGTGGATGAGTCCTCAAATGTTATCTCAGCTGCTGTATTACTACTCTTGATTAACAGCCCCCCCACCCCCTCCCCCTTCTTTTACCATCATCTCTGTTCTTACTGAAACATCTAAATCCCCAAATCTACAACCACCATTCCTGTCCCTTCTCCAGCCATGTCTCTGAAATGGGCACAACATCAAAATCCCAGGTACAAACCCATGCTGCAAGTTCACTCACCTTATTCTGTATGCTCCTGCTGTTGAAGCACACATATTTCAAACCAATATCCTGATTCCTGGTGTCCTTTCGCGACCTTGTAAACCTATCCCTGACCTCACTACCCTCAACCTCCTGTACACTGGAACTACAATTCAGATTCCCATCGCCCTGCAGCATTAGTTTAAGCCCTCCCCCCCGCCCCAAGAGCATTCACAAATCCCACCCCCGCCCTCCCCATCCCAGGATATTAGTATCCCTCTGGTTCAGGTGAAGACCGTCCTGTTTGTAGAGGTCCCACCTTCCTCAGAAAGAGCTCCAATTATCCAAGAGCAGCCCCAATGATCCATTTATTAAATGTTGCTGAGGTGGAGATGGCCAAGAGCATCAAGTTCCTAGAAATGACGATCACCATGTTCCATGCTGGTCCATGTTCAATGACACCACAGTCAAGAAAGCACAACAACTACTTCCTCAGGAGGCTAAGGAAATAAAGACTCTTATAAATTTTTATCGAAATCATCCTGTCTGGATACATCACATATGGCAACCGGTCTTCCCAAAATCGGAAGAAATTACAGGGAATTGTGAACATAGCCCAGTCAATCACACAAATCAACCTCCCATATATTGACTTCATCTATATTTCCAGCTGCCTCAGGAAAATAATCAAAAACCTTTCCCGTGCTGGTTATACTCTCTTCCATCAGGCAGAAGACAAAGGTTTGTACACATGTATGAACAGATTCAAGAACAGCTTCGTCCTTGCTGTTATCAGTCTTTTGAATACACCTCTTAATGTTTATATTTATCTCCCTCTGCACCTTCTCGCCAGCTGTAACATTGTAACTGCAACACCGTTCCGTTATGCTGATACACTTGTATAGTACAATCTGCCTGTAAAACATTTTTCACTGTGCCTTGGTACACATGACAGCAATAAATCAGATCAAATCAAATCCGACTTGGAAAAGAGATAGTTAAAAGCACAGGCAGGAAGAAGCCCTTCACTGACCACATGAGGACCTCAATTCGCAGCTGAGCAGGAAGGTCAAGCTTTTTGCTCAGAACATTCTGCCTGGAATTAAATTCAGGTGGAGTTGGGAAGGGGCAGGGTTCTGGGATGCAACCATCATATTCCTGCCCAATCAAGATGCTTTCCTGCCTTGTAGACCAAACATTCCGCTTTTCATCCCCAAGGGGACATGTCTTTAGTAATGAGGGGATGTGGCTGTGATGAATTACATTGAACTGTTGCCCCTCAGACTCTATCTCTCCTATATCATTGGAACATAAGGGAGCTCTGGTGTAAAATGGTGAGCGAGCAGATTAAATCAGTGTTGGGATGTCCGCTATCCAACACCAACCAGAAAATTATTTGGTGTTAATAGTCTGGGTCCACAAGTTTGTCAGCCTTTGTAAATATGAATATAATATAAGGATTAGTGTGAATTTTAATAAAGCCCTTAAACCTGACTAATAATGATGAACTTTAAAAATAGAACTGTTGATAATGACATCTCTCCTGACGACAACGAATATGAGCACCATGTGTTCCTGGGACACACAAACCAGAGAGCTCCCTGGTAAAATTCCGGATCTCTCAAAAGCCTATCACACAGCCTGCACCTAAAAAAAAAAATCAATAATCTGCCTTACAGGTGCAGGAGCAATAAAATCGGACGGGTTATTATTCACAAAAAACAAAATTATTCTCATGAGAAACTCCAGGCACTACATTTTACCTGCCCTCTGGGAGGAGTTATACAACTAGAAGGCTCATAGAATCCATCATCTACTTCTTGCCATTGCATCTTGCAAGTGGCAGGATAAGATGGCAGCTGTCCCTCCCACCCAGAACCCATATATGTGATCACTTAAAAGGTCAATTCACATCTCCACTGGAATTTAACCAGCAGTTGTGGGCATTCTGTCAGTGGGGGGGGAGGGGGGGGGGGGGGGGGGGGGGGAGGGAGGCCTCCATGCAAATCCAGTCAGCCTCCAGGAGGGCATTCCTTTTTGGGCAAACTTTGTACATGGAGGGGTCCACCATGGTAAAGGGTGTTCTTGTGGCAACAATGCCACCTGTCCTCACTATGCACACCTTCATATGATCTTTCTAATGGGCCTAAGCACCCTCAGGTCACATTTACGACATCATTGACAGTGAGGGCACACAGCTTTGAATACTGCTTTACCCTCCAGGTGATGCCCCAGGTATGACCATGGATCCAGGTTTTTTTAGATTACATTACATTACAGTGTGGAAACAGGCCCTTCGGCCCAACAAGTCCACACCGACCCGCCGAAGCACAACCCACCCATACCCCTAACCTAACACTACGGGCAATTTAGCATGGCCAATTCACCTGACCTGCACATCTTTGGACTGAGGGAGGAAACTGGAGCACCCGGAGGAAACCCACGCAGACACGGGGAGAACATGCAAACTCCACACAGTCAGTCGCCTAAGGCGGGAATTGAACCCGGGTCTCAGGCGCTGTGAGGCAGCAGTGCTAACCACTGTGCCACCGTGCCACCCACCAGTGCAGTTGCTGCACTGTTGACCCTCTAACTGGCCAAGTAAACCCACAGCCAAAGGCAGTCAGTTAATGTTGATGGAATTATTCTGTTGGGAGCTAACAGTTAGGATTGGTAGGCCTTCCATAATAGGGAATAGCACTTGTGCAGGCTGCCATGAATTAGTGAATTGCCCAGGTCCTGCTGACAACGTAAACAGCTTCATCCCCCTTCTTCAGACTGCTACCGAAATTAGATTCAGCTGGGTGAGAGAGAGCTCAGTTGAGGATAGGAACAGTTTTCTATGATGTCCAACTGGTCCAATTAATTACTGACACCAACAGTATCAATCTTCCATGAAAAGAAAGAACAACTTGCATATATGTAGCAGCTTTCACAGTTTCACGGTGTCTCCAAGCACTTTAAAGCCAATGAAGAGCTTTAGAAGTGTAGTCACATTGCAACATGGGAGATCTGTCGCCCAGTTGGTTCAAAGACTACACTGACAATAAATGGCTAACCTGAATTGATTGACAACTAGATCTTGGCTAGGATACCAGCCATTTGGACACTTGGGCACATGTTCTTACAAAGCACAGGTTACCTCCTACAAAATAAGTTCAAACTTTAAACAGTACTAGACTTGGCAAAGTGCTTGCCCTTTTCCCTGTGGTGAAAAAAACTCATGGAGAGGACAACCATCAAAGGCAGTCGATTCTAAATGGATTAAATCTTATATAACTATTCATTTGGGAGCTGAATTAAAGATCAAAAGGAGAAGTACTGGCAGAGTTGATTAAACATGCTGCAGACCCAGCATGGCTCCGTTCCTTCTGGGACCATTACCATGTCAACAATCGAATTCAACATTTGGGGTTTGAATAATTCAATTGCATTGTTAAAACATTAACATTGAGTTTTACTCAATAAACTTTGCAAATCACAGAGTGTCATCTTTTTCTAAGTTTTACCTTTTTTATTTGTGCCCCATGGGAATAAGAGCTTTGAAATTTGCAGAGAGGATGTGTCAAAGGAGAAATTGAGCTCTGTGGCTCTTGCTTATTTAAGGCACCATGCAGCTTCTGAATGTTTGCAGATAGCATTTGCTCTGGATGGAAAGTGTGTAGGACAGCATCTTAGGAAAGGGCTATATACAGTGTGCACCTGACAACTAACAGCAGCATGCCAATAGACATAGTCACATTGCCAGCGATATTATTTTGATGTGAAATGTTCCAGCTTATAATATCTGTTAACATTGTACAGCTAAGCACAATATCAATTAGCATGAAGGACTCCCCCATTGGGACATTTTATTAAAGAAATCATGAACTACCGGCAGGTTAGTTGTTGGCTGTTGATGCAATTGTACATGTTGTTAGAGCTTTCCCAAGTATAACAAAAGTTTCAATAAACTCTGGGGTGTGGTGGTCTGGCTGGTGCTCAGGTATTTATCATTGATTTAAAAACTTGTGCTGGAACTCGACAGTGGGAGAAAGAAGACGTTGCATGCCAAGCTGCTAAAAAGGGAGGAGAAGGACTGCTGACAGGTGGACATGATATCTAGAAAGAGTCTTTAGGGAGCAATTAACTGACTTGTACTTCGCTAAGGACCAATGCCCAAGATTGATGTCAACTGCTATAGGCTCAGCTATGACTCGAAGTAGGATAGGACTGCAATGGCTGGGGCTGTCAAGGTGACATTTAAGTCTCTGGTTTATTCTAAACTGCACCTGGAAATGAGAAGGCTTTACAGTATGTAGTATAAGGAAGATCACTGAGATTCTTGAGATTCACAATTCATCTTATTCTCTCCTGCAAGTGGGAAGCAGGTAGAACAAACATAAGAATTTGCTTGCATTGTCGGCTCTGGTTAGGTGTTAATGACTGCAGATACTTTGCATGCCCTTCAAGTCTAGCAAAGCATTGTTGTAAAATCTTGGTGCTCTGTGTCTTACATGCTCAACTATTACCCAATCTTTCACAACAGAGATTCAGTTCACAAAGGACTCCCACCCTATCTATTCCAGCCACAATGTACCTTCCCATTAAGTAGTATTATACAATCATGATATCAGATTCCTGGCTGATGCATACAGAGAATGAGCAATGTAGTTAGAGTCAGCTACTCATAGCTGTCAGTTCAACCAGCGGGAAGCACTCACTTCCCATGGTGCCTATAAAACAAACAGGCACAGATTAATTCTGCACAGCAATCGCTACATCCATTGTTGGATCATAGTTAACTTAACCCTACATCTGTACAGTGTGTCAATTGTGGCTCAGTTGATAGTGCACTTGCCTATGCGTTTAAGTTCCACTCTGCGTTTAGCACAGAAATTAAGACTGATTCTCTAGTGCTGCAATGGCACAGCATTGCACTGTTGCAGGTTCAACTTTACTTGGATGAGATGTTAAACTGAGGTCTCATCCATCTGCTCTAATCAATGCAAAAGAGCTGTTGGCACTATTTCTACAAAAAAGTGCTGGCAAGTATTTATCCTTTAATCAAAAATCACAAAGAGCAGCACGTCTGGCAGCATCTGTAGAGAGAAACAGAATTAACATTTTGAGTCCGGTGACCCAACTTCAGAATTGATGTTCCGAAGAAGGGCCACTGGACTTGAAACGTTGACTGTTTCTCTCTCCACAGATGCTGCTAGACCTGCTGAGCTTCTCCAGCAATTTCCTTTTTAGTTTCAGATTTTCAGCATCTGCAGTTCTTTGTTTGATCACAAAAAGCAGATTATGTGGCAATTATCACATTGATGCCTGAAAGGGTTTTCTGAGTGCACAGTAACTAGCCTTTTCCCACATTGCAACAGTTCAAAAAGTATTTCATTGACGGGGCGGCACGTTGGCTCAGTGGTTAGCACTGCTGCCTCACAGCACCCAAGTCCCAGGTTCAATTCCAGCCTCGGGTGACTGTCTGTGTGGAGTTTGCACATTCTCCCAGTGTCTGCGTGGGTTTCCTCCGGGTGCTCCAGTTTCCTCCCACAGTCCAAAGATGTGCAGGCCAGGTGAATTGGCGATGCTAAATTGCCCATAGTGTTAGATGCATTAGTCAGAAGGACATGGGTCTGGTTGGGTTACTCTTCGGAGGGTCAGTGTGGACCGGTTGGGCCGAAGGGCCTGTTGCCACACTGTAGAGAATCTAATCTAAACACTGAGATAAAAGCAAAGTACTGTGGATGCTGGGGAGAACAGAAGTAAAAAACAGAATGCGCTGGAGAAACTCTGCAGATCTGACAGCATCTGTGGAGACCGAAACAGAGTTAACATTTTGACTATTCTTCAGAAGGATTTTGAGATATCTGGTGGTTCTAAAAGCATTTTATGAGTGCAAATCTTTCTTTGCCATTGTATACTTTTTTAGAGCTATGGTGAATCAACCTGTCCATCTGTTATGACAAGTCTCTGGAGCACTTGAACACAGGCCTCCTTATTCAAAGGTAGAGACACTATTACCACAACCCAACGAACATTTTCTTAGATACAGTTAGGACCACTATTACAGTTACATTAATCCTGTTCTGTCACATTATGGCACACCTCCGAGGCAGATGGGATTGAATCCAGATTCCTAACTCAGTAGTAGGGACACTACACTGAATCCTTGTATTTTCTTAAACGTGAAGTCATCTATTTTGGTAGGAATAACAATAAAAATGACTATTACTTGAATGGTAAGAAATTGCACCACACTCCTGTGCAGAGCGACCTGGATGCCCTTGTGCTTGAATTACAGAAGGTCAACCTACAGGTGCAACAGGTAATTAAGAAGGCAAATGGAATTTTGTCCTTCAGTACTAAAGCAGAGAGGTTATGTTGCAACTGTATAGGATACTGGTGGGGCTACACCTGGAGTACTGCATGCAGTTTTGGTCTCCTTACTTACGAGAAGGGGTGCAGAAGAGGTTCACTAGGTTGATTCCAGAGTTGAGGGTGTTGGCTTATGCGGAGAGACTGGGGAGACTAGGATTATATTTATTGGTATTTAGAAGAATGGTGGGGGAGGGAATCTTATAGAAACATATAGATTTTTGAAGGCCATAAATACGATAGAGGCAGAGAGAATGTTTCCACTGGTGGGTGAAACCAGGACAAGAGGGCTTAGCCTCAAAATTAGGGGAAACAGATGTCGGACGGAATTGAGAAGGAACTTCTTCACCCAGAGGGTTGTGAATCTATGGAATTCCCTGCCCAGAGAAGTGATTGAGGCTTCCTCAGTAAATGTAAGATAGGAAATTCCTTTACTGTTCAAAAATTTAAGGGTTGTGGTGAAAGGATGGGTGAGTGGAGCTGAGGCCACAGAAAGATCAGCCATGACCTTACCAAATGGTGGAGCAGGCTCGAAGGGCCAGATTGCCTACTCCTGCCCTAGTTCTTATATTCTTATAGGTATATAGCAATATCATCACTTTGTAATTGAAATTAGTTTATGTGCAAGTAAGTTAGTTGACATTCACAAAACATCGTAAAAGTCATCTTGCCCTGCACTCAACTACTAATTAAAACAGATACCTACAAGCGATTCAAGTGGCACTGCTTATATTTAAAACGATTTAAAATTACATGATTGTTTATTATGCCAATGGGCCAATGGGTGTGACATCTGTCACCATCAATAATAGAGAAAAGGAGACCATTCATTGTTCTGATTTCCAAGTATATGCAGCCCTCTACTCAAGAAAACAATATAATCTGCTACTAACATAGAAAGATTACTGAATTATAATATGAATCATTTAATCACTAGATAAAACTTTCTCTTCTCAATGGGAATATCTTCTATACTCGATCAATACAGTTTCAACAGTAAATGCTGAAAATACTCAGTAGACCTCCCGGAAGCGGTGAAGACATTAATATTTCAGGCTGGTGAACTCTGTGTTAGAACTGAAAAATGTCCAGATTGTCAGGTTTTAAACAAACACAATAGCTAGAAAAGAAATAGGAGGGAAATAAAGGAAAGAAAGGGAAGATCGTAATAGGGTAGAGTCAGAGTCATACAGCACAGAAACAGACTGTCAAAGCAGTCTGTGCCAAAAATAATCTCAAACTAAACTAATTTCACTGAGCCGCTGTTGGCCCATTCCCTGCAAACATTTCTTATTCATACACTTATCCAAACGTCTTTAAAATTTGGTAACTTTACCCACATCTACCACTTCCTCTGGAAGGTCATTCTAAATACTAATCACACTGTGTAAAAAAGTTCCCTTTTTAAAATTTTCCTCCTTTAAAAATATGCCCCCTAGTCTTGAAATGTCCCACCTCAGGGAAAATACACCTATCATGCACCTTATCTATGCCGCTCATGATTTTATAAACCTCGAGAAAGTCACCCCTCAACCTGCTATTCTCCATTGAAAAAAGTCCCAGCCTACCCAGCCTCTCCTTATAACTCAAACCCTTCATTCCTGGAAACACTGGTAAATCTCTTCTGAACACCTTCTTAAAGGATGGAAGACAGGAACACTTCACTGCATAGCAGAATGATAGCCTGCACCTACTGCCCAGACCAAATAGGAGGAAACAATTCTCAATTTGAAATCATCAAACTCACTGCCAACTTTGAAGGGTTGTCAAGCACCAAACTGAAAGGCGAGGTGCTGTTTGTGAAGCTTGCCTGAAGTTTCATTAGAAAGCTGTAGAAGATCAAGGACAGAGCAGTTAGTGTGGGATTGATTTGAAAAATTAAAATTTCGGATGACACTAGTGGCCAGTCAAAGGCCAGCATTTCCTTTGCTCAGCAACACCACCAAGGAACAACCCCCGTGATTCTGGTGGCATATTGCGGGTTCAGGGTTGGCAACCAGGGCAAGGGGTGACTCTCATTGACCCACCACCCCACACCCCATTTCAAAGTTAGTCCCTCAGTCAGGCGCTTTGATCTAAGTACACATAGAGAGAGTGTATAAATGGGCAATAAGGTGTGCATTCATGCAAGGAATTGACAATTGGCAACAGGCTGAATATATAGACAGCTAACAAGATAGTGGGAGTGCAGGATAGGCAAATAAGGAATGTGTTGCACAGATAGGCAATGAGGCAGGTAGTAGATTCACAGTTGCACAGCAAAGCAGGAAGCAATCTGGCGCACTGACCTCTACACCGCTGAAGCCAAACGTCAACTCAAGGACACCTCTTCCTACTGCCCCCTCGACCATGACCCCACCCCCCATCACCAAACCATCATCTTCCAGACCAAACAGAACCTCATCACCTCAGGAGATCTCCCACCCACAGCTTCCAACCTCATAGTCCGGGACCCCCGCACTGCCCGGTTCTACCTCCTTCCCAAGATCCACAAGCCTGACCACCCTGGCCGACCCATTGTCTCAGCATGCTCCTGCCCCACTGAACTCAGCTCTATCTACCTCAACACTGTCCTATCCCCCCTAGTCCAGGAACACCCCATATACGTTCGAGACACCACCCACGCCCTCCACCTCCTCCAAGACTTCCGTTTCCCCAGCCCCCAACGCCTCACCTTCACCATGGATATCCAATCCCTCTACACCTCCATCCGCCATGACCAGGGCCTCCAAGCCCTCCGTTTATTCCTCACCAGACGTCCCCAACAGTACCCTTCCACCGACACTCTCATTCGTTTGGCCGAACTGGTCCTCACCCTTAACAATTTCTCCTTTGAATCCTCCCACTTCCTCCAGACCAAAGGGGCAGCCATGGGCACACGTATGGGCCCCAGCTATGCCTGTCTTTGTTGGCTACGTAGAACAGTCGATCTTCCGTAATTACACCGGCACCACTCCCCACCTCTTCCTCCGCTACATTGATGACTGCATTGGTGCCACCTCGTGCTCCTGTGAGGAGGTTGAGCAATTCATCAACTTCACCAACACATTCCACCCTGACCTTAAATTTACCTGGACCATCTCTGACACCTCCCTCCCCTTCCTGGACCTCTCCATCTCCATTAATGACGACCGACTTGACACTGACATTTTTTACAAACCCATCGACTCCCACAGCTACCTGGATTACACCTCTTCCCACCCTACCTCTTGCAAAAATGCCATCCCGTATTCCTAATTCCTCCGTCTCCGCCGGATCTGCTCCCAGGAGGACCAGTTCCACCACAGAACACACCAGATGGTTTCCTTCTTTAGAGACCGCAATTTCCCTTCCCATGTGGTTAAAGATGCTCCCCAACGCATCTCGTCTACATCCCGCACCTCTGCCCTCAGACCCCACCCCTCCAACCGTAACAAGGACAGAACGCCCCTGGTGCTCACCTTCCACCCTACCAAATCATCCGCCGACATTTCCGCCACCTCCAAACAGACCCCACTACCAGGGATATATTTCCCTCCCCACCCCTTTCCGCCTTCCGCAAAGACCGTTCCCTCCGTGACGACCTGGTCAGGTCCACGCCCCCCCTACAACACGCCCTCCCATCCTGGCACTTTCCCCTGCCACCGCAGGAACTGTAAAACCTGCGCCCACATCTCCTCCCTCACCTTTATCAAAGGCCCTAAAGGAGCCTTCCACATCCATCAAAGTTTTACTTGCACATCCACTAATATCATTTATTGTATCCGTTGCTCCCGATGCGGTCTCCTCTACATTGGGGAGACTGGGCACCTCCTAGCAGAGCACTTTAGGGAACATCTCTGGGACACCCGCACCAATCAACCACACCGCCCAGCATTTCAACTCCCCCTCCCACTCTGCCAAGGACATGGAGGTCCTGGTCCTCCTTCACCGCCGCTCCCTCACCACCAGACGCCTGGAGGAAGAATGCCTCATCTTCCGCCTCAGAACACTTCAACCCCAGGGCATCAATGTGGACTTCAACAGTTTCCTCATTTCCCCTTCCCCCACCTCACCCTAGTTCTAAACTTCCAGCTCAGCACTGTCCCCATCACTTGTCCGGACTTGTCCTACCTGTCTATCTCCTTTTCCACCTGTCCACTCCACCCTCTCCTACCTGACCTATCACCTTCATCCCCTCCCCCACTCACCCATTGTATTCTATGCTACTTTCTCCCCACCCCCACCCTCCTCTAGCTTATCTCTCCACGCTTCAGGCTCACTGCCTTTATTCCTGATGAAGGGCTTTTTCCCGAAACGTCGATTTCGCTGCTCCTTGGATGCTGCCTGAACTGCTGTGCTCTTCCAGCACCACTAATCCAGAATCTGGTTTCCGGCATCTGCAGTCATTGTTTTTACCAAAGCAGGAAAGTGAACAATCAACAAGTGAAATTGACACAGAATGAGATGCAGTAGGTTAGACCATGCATGAAACTGATAGCTGGCAAGTGGGCTTGATAAACAGACTATTGATGTTCAGGAGACAGTAAACAGAATGAATGTATAAGGAGATGGACCAACCAGCAGTGGGAGAAGCAAGTATCAGACCAACCCAACAGGTCTCACACACAAACTGTGGGACAGACTCAGGCCTGGACCAGACACAGTCAAGATCAGCACACCCATACAAACTGGTCGAGTGAGCAAGTAGTAAACCACTCACTTCATAGAGAGACTGTATTTGGACTATCAGACAGATAACCAGAGCAATAGTAAAAATTGGACCAATTTCGATATGCCAAGATTTTCTATGCAACTTTGATACCAGTGTGTTGCCCTTAATTATTTTGCACTCTGCAGCCTGTGGTGATGTCCCTCAAAACACCACTAGCTCAGAATTATTGTCATGATGTGTATGACAATGAGTTAAAATCTCAGATCTCACCCTGCAGGAGCTGGGGGTGAAGGGGCAGAGCCACTTTGACCAACATAGCTCCAACTGCACCCTGAGTTATAATATTGGCCAACACATTAAAAAGTTTTCCATCAATCATCATCCACAGTCCAGCATTCTGAAAATCAAAGTATTTCTTGATTCATACCAGATCCAGTGGTTTCTAGACCCAAGCCAAGATACGTGTAAATCCTTCCCATGGGTGAATGATGGCAAATTATTCAAACAAAATTGCAGCTTCAGCAGTAAAGAGTAAAAGACCATTGTTATTACAAATGGATCAGCATTGCACTACCTGGATAGAGGGAAAATGCTAAGAAATTTCAAGAAGGAGGTTGAAAATACTACATCTTGCAGAGTTTTCAAATTAATTCACAGCTGGTAAATTAGAGAGTCTCGTTTTGAGCGATTAATGAAACACTGCAGGCCAAAAGCTAAAGGGAACCAAGAAGGTTAAAGTTCATTGTAACTTCACATGAAACTGCATTACGCAAGACTGTCCAATCTATAATGCTGCCATTTTTTAAAAACAGAGATCGAGAAGATATAAGTAAATTATCCAACGGTAATAAGGCTACTTTCATTACTGCAAGTTTCAGAAATTAAGCTGTTTCTGCTCATTCTACAATAGATTATTTGCCAGAATTTACTGTTAAATTTACTGCAAGGCTAATGGTACTCACCACTATGCATTTATCAATGGCTGCTTTGGAACAGATGGTTGATTACATAAGAATATTCCAAGAAGCTGTTCATTCTTAGCTTTGTGAACACAGCACCAATCTCTGAACCCTCCCCATTTTCAAAAGCACCTGCTATATTTGGCAATTAATTGTCCACTAAACCTACAGCAGACAATTACCTCTTGATTTCTTTTTATTCAATCTATTTTTCTAATCAACCCTCTTCAGATATATTGTTACATACCCCTAGAGCATGTAAGACTTGAACACAGGCATTCTGTTCCAGGGGTAGAGACACTACCACTGCACCACAAGATAAGCCCCAGAAAATTACCTCGTTATCACAAACTGAAAATGTGTTGCTGGAAAAGCGCAGCAGGTCAGGCAGCATCCAAGGAGCAGGAGAATCGACGTTTCGGGCATGAGCCCTTCTTCAGGCTTATGCCCGAAACATCGATTCTCCTGCTCCTTGGATGCTGCCTGACCTGCTGTGCTTTTCCAGCAACACATTTTTAGCTCTGATCTCCAGCATCTGCAATCCTCACTTTCTCGTTATCACAAACCCAAGTATTGCTTTAACAATGTTAATGATTGCTAATCAAACTCTCTGTATCAGACAATAATTATTACAAATATGGAGTCTCATTCCTTCAGGCTTTAGGTTTATCAGAGATTATAAAAATGTTAAAATGACAAATTCTGCTTTTTCTAACATTTAAATTTTTAAAATTCTCTCAATTCAATTTCTTTTCACTCTATTTTTCTTTCTGTGATTTGTTCAATGTAGAACTCACTCTCCTTAATTCACGTTCTTTGTCAGTTCATTCTCAGTCCTTAAATCTGTTTAGTTAAGGAGTGTTGGTTATTCTGCTCAGGTGTGCTGTATTCATCACTCTGCCATTTTAACCACACACTCTCAGCCATTTAGTGGGCAAAGCCTTTTCAATGTGAACATTGAAGGGTCACATCCAAGTTTAGGACCAATACCATTAGGCACCTGGTACAGAAAATCCTGGCCCAATAGTTTAATCCATTTGAAAATCACTTCCTCTCATTGGCAACCTTGTTGGTGGGTTTAGGAGAAATCAGTTGAGGTACAAATCCTACTGTTTTTTTTTGCGACAGTTCTGGAAAATTTTGATCGATTGGACAAGACAGTGGTAATTTGGGAGTTTTTTTGTTGACTTCTAATTATCCTTAAATATTGAGTATTACTTCTCAGGCATGTAACCACCTGGCTGAGTTAGCAAATAAACAGAATGAAGAGGAATTGCTCAGATCATTACATACAATAAAGTCACATGCACATTTTCAATAATTACGTCTTCTGCATAACTACACAGAGCAATTGGGGCACAAAGGAATTTGAACAGAAGTCACTGCAATGTTGTAATTGAGAAGTCAAGTTCACAAACCTTGCCAAGTATCTCCGGAAGTCCCAAGATCTGACCAACAAAGACACCAACACAGATGAAAATGGATGTGATCTGCCCTAGGGAGCCACGGATTTGCTTCGGTGAGATTTCACCCAAGTACATAGGAAGGGCACTGAGGGCAATGCCTGCAGAGAAGGCAGAACTTCAACATCAGATACCTAATATCATGTGTCACATCACTGCAAAAATGAAAACAATGTGCCTACAGTTAAACACAGCAGCAAGCATTATCTGTAAAACAGTGTGCTGATTTGGGTCTGTCTGATTGCCTGCAATAACACAACGTTGGATTGCTAGAAATAAACGCATGCTGAGAAAAGGCAATTTTCAGAAAATAGTTTTATCTCAGCAGAATACTTCATTAAATTACATTTCTCTACATTCTTAAAACACGTTCTTGTCAACAGAATATCTCAAATACTTGTGCAATGCCGCATAAAGATATTAAGTTCCAAAAAAAGGTTAGAAATATAAGCAAGTATGGAAGGATACTGGATCTTCTGTGGCTGATTATCTGGAATATTCTACTGTCACACAGATACAGCTTGTTCAGCCCAGCAGATTTATGGTCCACGCAAACATTTCATCACCCTTCTGATCAAATCCCCATCAACATATCCTTCTAAAACAAGAGTTGAATATTGTAGATGCTGAAACCATGAATTATTTTTTTTAAAAGTACTGCAAACAGGTGAGGCAGCATTTGTGGAGTTAATGGGTTGAAGCTATGGTTTATTGGCTGAATTGCGTTGAGTGTTTTTTTTTTGGAGATTCTCACCTTATAGCTCAGCAAGACTTTCATTGTATCTTTCCAAACTCACCTTATTAATTACTAGCCCCCGCCCCATGGTGTCCCTCATGTCTGATTTTATTCTGATCTTCTCACGTGTCATTTCTGGAACAATTTGTCAGTTATCAGATATCTACCGAAAGATCAGCTGAGTGTGTGTCCTTGAGCACATGGTGCCCTTGCACCATGTGCATTACAACGGTAGCTACATGTTCAGCATTGAACTATGGTAGTGTCCTGTAAGTGGATCAGAGATGCACTATGAGGGTTCTTAAAGGCTGGCAAACATCAGATGCCACTGACTATAGAAGTGGGGTGCATGTAAACAGTGCCCACTTCCATATGGGCACTGAAATGTTAATGTGCAAGGTTCAATATGGAAGTCTGTTGGAGCAAGCAGTAAGGTGAATGAAACAGATTCCTGCCTTGGTTTCCATGGCAAGTGCTCCTGATGTTGAGTTTGTTTGCCAAGTTTGGTCAAATAGGAAGCTGAATGTTAATGAGTACAATTGTGGCATTACTAAGGCATTTAACAAGATATAATCCCCCTTAAATGGCAACTCATCACTGACCACTCAAAACATCACTTGTGAAAAGCAGAAAAACTGGAACACCAAGCCTGTCTTCCCATTCAATTCTGTTACACATCCTGCCCAATGATTCAGGTAAATGACTGAGAGGTGGGGGGGTCACTTTAATGTTTCATTCAAAAGACTGCATCTGAGATAGGGTAGCATCCCCTCCCTACTGCACTGGAGCATTGCCTGGGGTTTTGTGTTTGAATCCCGGAATGGAGATTTCAATCCCTAACTTCAGACTCAGTCACAACACTGCTAATATAAGGCTGACACCGAGGTAGGTTGTAAGGTTCGTAATTCTGAGCAATATTCTTTGCCATATTCTTTCAGAAGTGTTCTTTAAATATTTTTCTGCAATATTGCTTGCTTTGGCAACTTCCCTCCCTTATCCCTTCCCTGCCTTTCTTTGCCATTACACAATGATTTCAAAGCCCATATGAGTACTGGCAACATATCTTTCTTTAAAGCTGCATAACCCAGAAACCACACCTACAGTCATTATTTATCACAGGCTCTGCTCATTCATCATTTATTTTTAAACTCTTCCCAATCGAAGAAGAATCAACCAGCAAGAAAAATATCAAGCTTAGACCAGAAGTTACTTCACCTTGCTTTACATTCCTCTTGGATATGTTAATCAAAATGAAATTAGAATAATGTGGACTTGCTATAAGTCCCTGTAATCTACGGTTTCTTAGAGAGTGAGATTTTCTTGGGTCAGGCTGCAATTTCTGTTGAGAGAAAGTGAGGACTGCAGATGCTTGAGATTCAGAGTCAGAAAAGACCTTGGATGCTCCCTGATCTGCTTTACTTTCTCCAGCGCCACGCTTTTCACCTCCGCAATTTCTGTTTTTCCCATTGCTCAGTTGATTAGTGCAGTCAGGCACAGCCCCAGGAGAAACCTCCACTCATGTGACAACTCATAGTCTGTTTTTTTCTGTAAAAACTTAGCGGAAAATAATGGGGGATGTCCCAGCAGTAGCAGTCTGATAGGTAAGAAAAGACAGAATTGGTAGCAAGGGGCTCTGAGAGGCAGCTCACTTCACTGTCAATTAACAAGAACCCTGTTGGTGTCCAGTCAATTGACTGAAAATGCCAGAACAGATAATTAATGAAAATCCAACTAGAAAGCTGAGGCCTTGAGTCTCCAGATGGTTATTCTCTATCAATTTGTAATGGCACCAGTCATAAAATAATGAAGGTTTCATGTGTTTAAATATTCCAAAACAAATCTGAATTGCTAAATAGGCAGCTGCAGCCATAATGCAACTGAGAGCGGAGAATGTCTGTCCAGGCTGCTCTGATAGGGTCAGAACTAGGGTCAGGGAGAAGAACATTTCTGTGTCTTGTTGAACTGAGGAAATACAGTTCATTTGTGATTTTTGGTATTCAAACTAACTTGAAAAGTTAATGTTTGCAATGCTTGGAGTCTGGAAACCATCAAAACTGAGTGTATTCTCGTGATATTACCAAAGCAGTCAGATTCCAGACAGGAACCTGGCTTGACACTTAATGGTTTTAGTTAATTTGACTTTAACAAGGTGGTTTCTAACTGCAACACAATGCTGCAACTGTTACCTTAACCATAAAATGGAAGCTCGGGATGAAATAAATGAAAAACAAAATGTAAAATAATTCAAAGTACATACTAACAATACAATTTAAAAGGTTTTAAACATGCAATAATCACATAAACATAATCACATAAATTCCAAAATATTCTGTTACAAATTGAAAAAAAGAGACAAAGTAGCATATGTTCCCAGAATACCAATCACAGCACATTCTCCTCGTGTCTGCGTGGGTTTCCTCCAGGTAATCCGGTTTCCTCCCACAATCCAAAGATGTGCAGGCCAGGTGAATTGGCCATGCTAAATTGCCCATAGTGATAGGTGCATTAGTAGGAGAATGGGTCATGGATGGGTTACTCTTCGGAGGGTCGGTGTGGACTTGTTGGGCCGAAGGGCCTGTTTCCACACTATAGGGAATCAGTGTCCCTATACTTAACACCTGTATTTAAGTCGTATGCCTTCGACTTTGAGACTGAAACTACAGATAGCTTCTTCCAGGAACTGCCACATTCCTGCTTAAATACAGTCAGCTTCTTCAGGGCTTTAACCCACTACTTCTGGTCAATGACTAACAATAACTCTTCACTGGTTCACTGTATTTGTTTTCCTTCTGAGGAGCACCTTTCTGCACAGCTATTATATTCCAAAGATTTCACGAAACTGCCCCACTCAAAGTCAGATTGTTGTCTCTCTCTCAGACCTCGGTGTAGATGAGAGTTGCTCATCTCTCTGACAATGAATTATCACATGCTACAAAGTTACCAAAGAAGACAGCCAAGGTAGCAAAGAGGCTTATAGACTGATACAGCTCAGAAGGAAGTGGGTACTGCAGATGCTGGAGATTAGAGTCAAGATTAGAATGGTGCTGGAAAAGTACAGCAGATCAGACGGCATCCGTGGAGCAGAAAAATCGACGTTTCGGGTAAAAGCCTGATGCTGCCTGTCCTGCTGTGCTTTCCAGCACCACTCTAATCTTGACAGCTCAGAAGGAGGCCATTTGGCCCATTAAACCTGATCTAGATTTTTGAAGGAGCTATCTAATTAGTCTTAGACCCTTACACTTTCCCTGTAGCTCTGATTTTTTTTTTATTTTTCAAGTACTTCTCAAATATCCTTTTGCAAGAAATTGTTCTGCTTCCCTAAACCTTCTAGATCAAAACTTTTTCTGTAACTTCTGTTTCCTAATGCCATCTCTCATTTTATTACAATTACCTGTACCGTCTGATGACCAATCGTTCTGCCACTGAAAATGCTTTTCCTTATTTATCCTATCAATGCTGTTAATTATTTCAATCACCTCCCTGAAGCTGATGCTGAAAATATTACAGCATGCAAATAAACAATACAAACAGGAGGCTGAGGAAGAATCTCAAACACTGACAAGTCACTCTCAGAAGTACTTTACATCTGTTTATATTATGATATAATTGTACAACAATTTGTAGAATCATTGGGAAAGCTACTGGACAATTATTTTATTGCACTTGTGACTGAATGTATCCCTGCTAGCTTACACTTATTGTATTTCGGATCACAGATTCAATTTCCCAAACTTCATTTTCTGCAGCGCTCTGTTGACTGCCATTGCTCGATTCAATCTTCAGGAGTGATACAAGGTGGCATCATCCACACTGGAGTCTCCAAGGGAGACGTGATACATATACCAAGACCAATTAAATGAAAATCCATTTGCTCTATCACTAACCTACATAATCCACATCTTCTGCCTATCTGATATCTGTTTCATTGTGTCAATTTGTTGGATTGAGTTAAGTCCGAATCTAGCTTATGATTAGAAATTGGAAATTATATTTAAAATGGGAAATTAGAATAAAAAAAACAAGAAGCTAAAGGAAAAGAGTGTGCTGAACTTCTTACATGAGAAGGGAACCAAAACACAGCCGCTGGAATTCAAAAGGTAGTAAATAAAAACCAAAAGGAAAGACAGTGCCTGGCAAAATTAAGCGAGGCATTTTTCAACAGGAGCTCTGTAAAATAAGTATTTTGACCACTATCACAGTCCCAGCTGTCTGTATGAAACAGGAGAGGCCTTACAAGAGAACCTTACTGTGGAAACCTTGGATTGTTTATACTGTAATTATCATCTAACTTGAAAGATGATATTAATGTCTTAAATTCAAACTCTATTATCTAACGTCTCATTCAGAATTTTTACTCTGCTTGAATGCTTTTTCATTAGGGGCTTATTAATGTTATATTAAGCATTCCAAATTTTGATAAAATAATGCCATTCACAGGAAAGGGTCAATGATTGAGATGTCATAGCTTCATGTTAAATGAAAACTGCATCTCGTTAATCGAAAGGACCCAGGGACATTATATGGAGTCAGCAAACAATGACATCAGATTATATATGGATGCACGTACATTGGAAGCAGAGTGATTACTCCAAATACAGAAAATGCATTAAAGTTTCAAAAAGAACTCTTTGAAAAAAATGTTGACCCTGGTACAGCCTCACCTGGTTGGAAGACAGAGGACAGGCCTTACAAGAGAAACTTCCAGTTCATGCCCTAGATTTCTAATCATCATCTAAAATACAAGATGGCAAAGCAGCTGGTCGCAATAAGCTGCAGAAGTGCCTGTGCCTGTGTCTCTGATACCACTGTATTCCATGCGCAGTGACGTCAGCATCTCTGCATGCACAGACAACATCCACCACGGCCACCAAATCAGACGGAATTGTTGAGATGGACTCTAAAAGCATCTATATGTAAAATGGAAATGTTTGGCTCAACCGAACATGGATCCATTTCAAGCAGAGTCAACTGAATTTATCATGGGAAATAGAGAAATGGCAGAAAAACTAAACAATATTTTTATGTCAGTTTTCACTGAAGAAGATGCAAGAAATCTCCCAAAATTAGCAATCTAAGTGACTAGGGAGGAATTGATATAAGTAAACAAGTTGTCATGGAGAAATGAATGGGGCTGAAACTTATTTAGTCCCTGGGACCTGATGTTCTACCTCCCAGAGTGTTGAAGGAGATGGATATAGAGGTAATAGATGCATTGGTAGTCATGTTTCAAAATTCCTTAGATTCTGGACTGATTTCTATAGATTGGAAGCTTGCAAATGTCACCCTAATATTTATGAAGGGAGCAAGTGAGAAAACAATGTACTAAAGACATATCATCTGTATATCAGAAATACAGAAATATTAAAGAATCTATTATAAAATATGTGATAAATAGATATCTTGAATAATAATGATCTAATTGGACTTGGTCAACATGGAATACAAATGGTCAATTGTGTTTGACAAACTTGAAGAGTTTTTAAGATGTTACCAAGAAAAATGTTGAAGGGGAGTGGATGAACATAGTAGTCTTGGATTTTCAGAAGGCGTTTGATATATTTTAAAGATCCTCCACAGGATATTGGTTAGAAAAATTAAAGCACATGGGCTCGGAGGTAATGGACTGTCATGATTAATGATTAGCTAACAGAGAGAAAACAGAGAGTAGGAATAACTGGATCATTCTCACATTGGCAAGCTCTGACTAATGGAATACTACAAGGATTGTACTTGGGCACCAGTTGTTCATGGTATATATCAATGATTTGGAGGTGGGTAAGAAATGTAATATTTCCAAATTTACAGATGGTGCAAACCTAAACAAGAATGTATGCTGTGAAGAAGATATACAATTATTTCAAGAGGATTTGCACAGGCTTAGTAAGTGGGCAAGTACAATGTGTACATATGTAAATTTATGCACTTTGGTAGGAAGAACAGATGTACAGGGGTAATTTTTTAAAAGGTAAGATATTGGAAAGTTAAGTGTACAAATGGGTGCCCTGAGCGATAAGTCTCTGAAGGCTAACATTCAGATGCAGCAAGCTATTAGGAAGGCTAATGGAATGCTAGCTTTCATTATAAGAGGATTTGGATACAGGAGGGATGAGGTCTTGCTTCAGTTGTATCCAAGTTTGGTTAGATCACACATGGAATACTGATGTTAGAATAGAGCCCTTTCCTGATGAAGGGCTTATGCCCAAAATGTCAATTCTCCTGCTCTCGGATGCTGCCTGACCTGCTGTGCTTTTCCAGCACCACACTCTCGACTCTGATCTCCAGCACCTGCAGTCCTCACTTTCTCCTGATGTCAGAATACACCCTATTCATTTTAGAGGAAATCAGAAGGGTTAGAAGATTGATTTGATAACTGGTTCTAAAACTCCACATATTGAAAGATTTTTGTTTATAATTTAGCAAGATAACTTATTGTTATCAAAATCCAATTTTGCAGAGGTAAATTCGGTTTAACCTGTATTCTGAAAATAGTTTCAAATTTCTGGTAGCTATCATTTCATTGCTTTCGAGTGAAGTGCTGCACGCATGTGCACTGTTCATTTCAACAGTAGAGACTGGCATATATTCTTCATCAGATGTACATTCCAGTATATCTAATATTCCAGCAGTCACCAGTCGTAAGCATCTCAGGCACCTGAGAAAAGACCTGAAAATGCTCCGTTCCCTGGGGATTCAGAAACAAACACACTTCTGCAACTCAAGACTTAACGAAACAGATCAACTCAATAGGACTTAAATATTCCCACCTCCATTCACTCCAATAATAAAACGCCCCACAATCAGCATTTCGAAGAAGCCAGCAGTTTCACTCAAGGACATCAATAAAGCAGCAAGGATTGCGAATCCATTATTTAAGAGAAGTGTGCCTTTCCTAGAAGCAAACAACACAGAGCTTTCAACCAAAGTAATTGCCTTCAGAAAATTATACAGATAAGATTCCACAGACATTCTAAAATTATGTATCTTGTTTACTCAGTATCTGAGCAATGTAACATTTCAAATTGTTGTATTCAACAGCCACTGTTAGTGCTGAGTAACTGAGTTACTGAACTGTTAGTAGCTGAGTTAATTTTAAAAAAACTTTTCAAATTCTCCTTATTTTTGCATAGGAAGGAAATAAGCAAACAAACATTCTTATTAAATGCTACAAGATACCAATAAAGTTTACTAAATACACAAAAAAAAACTAGGGAATTAATCCAGCAGATTTTCGTTACCAAAAATAATTTACACCACTGCTGCATATTAACAAATCTGGTACAAGTTTACAAATGAGGTTTTATAGAGTCAAACTGAAAAGCTGTAGGGTTGCTGATGTACATTCTCAAATTGACCCGGGGTTGTTGATTCATCTCAACTGCAGGAATGTTGAGTATTATCCCATAGTGGTGTTACAATTTCTATGGAGATCCATAAACTAAAAGAACCAAATTTATCCAATGACCCTCACATTTATAACTTGAATATTGTTGAAAAGGATACCTGTGACCAAAGCTTTACATCTTGTGCTCAGCAGGGTAAACTCACAGAAA
Organism: Chiloscyllium plagiosum; assembly: GCF_037043375.1. Classification (NCBI taxonomy): domain Eukaryota; kingdom Metazoa; phylum Chordata; class Chondrichthyes; order Orectolobiformes; family Hemiscylliidae; genus Chiloscyllium; species Chiloscyllium plagiosum. The sequence continues at coordinate 21,841,381 of NW_028270139.1, forward strand.
TCAAATTTCAAATAACCACAACAATTTACACTGTGGGAGAAAAGGACACTTACTGGTTGGCAAGTAAACTCCGATAGGGATCAATAGGTTCCGCAATCTCCTGGGAAACTCAAAAAGGTACCAGGCTTGAACATGTTCCTTTTTGTTTGTATAGCACAGGTTCCTTCTGTAAAAACTGTCTTTTCATTTCTCTATTTTTGATTGTGGACCAAAATGGCAATGAACTGTTTTTAAAACCAAGGATTATTGTAGGATTGAAACACTTTCTAAAAGCAAGTAGCCGGACACTCATTGTATGCATTGTTTACAGAGCTGTTTTTTAAGCAATAGTGCAAACCTAGCTTGTAGTTGAGCTGGACCCATGGTGTGTGTACAAATGCAAATTTGGCGAGCAAGAAATAGCTGATTGATCTGTGAGCCAATGACTGGTTACCAATAATAAAGGCCTTCTACCTGCCAACAACTATCCAAATACCTGAACAACTTGGGAAGTGTGAGAAACGACTAGATCTCTAGAGGAGAAGGAACTGTTTTTGCTCTGCAGTAAAAAAAGACAGCCAATTTATTTCCCTTTCTCAATGCTGTATGCTATGCCTTTTAATTGATGAGTCAAAGACCTTTACAAATGTGAACCAGACATCCTGCATGTCAAATAAAGGCAACTGGAGAAGGAAGACTAAGCAGCAGTGTTCACCTCAGCAAACCCGAGGAGAGGGACCACTGAACTGCCTTCTTCGTCCTTTCCTCCACCTATAACACCAATTTTTTTTATTGTCTCTGTCTGGCTGTATGTTTGTGTAGGGAGAGTTAAGAATGGTGTTAGACTTTTATCTGGTAGTCATAGTTCATAATTGTTTACCTGTAATTCAAAACAATTTATTTGTAATTGCTAAGTCCAAAAACTTTGACCATGGGTCTAAAAGACAGAAAAATTGGGGAATTCAGTGAACTTTGATAAAATCTTTAACTTTTGTCAGGACTCTGGGAATATTGGGATTTCATTTCCAATGTGCTATCTCAGTGAGGGCTAACTTCTAGATATCATAAATGGGCTCCAATGTTTATCTTAAATTGATTGTTAGTATCACTATTAACACACTCAAGAGCTGCCCAAATTCAGAATCACATCTAACAGCAAATGTACTGTTTTGAATTTTTGACTGGTTTAATATCCTAATCTACCTGTTACCAACAACTGAAGGAACATGCTGAATCAGCTAAATAACACATTTCATGTGCCTGCATTGCACTGGTACTGAAATTAATATGTTGCATTGTTCAATTATGTGGTAGGCAGAATGTCGTTTTGGATTATTGGCACTATTAATGGAAAACATAACTCGTACAGCCACTGCATAGCGGCATGAAATGATTCGCTTAACCTGTTGTTCAATTCTTTTTGCAATACTTCAGGCTGAACAATCCTCTAGTCCAAATTACATTGAGTTTTTGAGGATTTTTCACCACGAGACCGCGCAAGATTTCTCACCACCCTCATGGCATTTCTTATATCCAGTTACAATCCATCTTACCATATGCCGTTCCCACAGTAACCTGCCACCCAATGGATATCTGTCAAAACACTGACATCTCTTGCACCCACACCATCTTTAAAAAGGTCTCTCTCCACCTGGATAAACATTGGTGATGTAGTGTTGACTCTCACTGGCAAGATAATGGCACAGCAGCCACAAAGCCATACTGCCACAGCACAAAGCATGTAATGCTGACACTCTCTTGCACATATAACCCCATTCCCTTACACTAGTCATTCTTTAACCACCAAAACCATACACTTCACTGTCCTTAGCTACATTTCATTCAAACTTTCTCTCTAAGTCAGTGCTACCTGTCCCCAATGCCCACTGGAGACCTACAGCTTACCACTGTCCAGTTGGGGAACATCACGCAGAAGTGAGCAATCAGACAAACAAAGACAAATGGGAGCTTTTAATTACTGAACCCAGGGAACCCAGGCGAAGCCAACAGAGGCTGAGCTTCACCCCTACAATGACAATGAGGTCATCACGACCCAGGATTATTATACTGTCTATGATCATCTGCTGCACCCAACACTCATCTATTAGAAGCAGCTGTCAATGAGATCCTGTCTGGCATGTAGCACCTGACCAAACTGAGCTCTTTCAAGGACAATGACAGCTTCCTCCTCCCCAGTGTCCTCACCCTCCTCCTCGGGAAACACTTTCCATTCGCCCAGTTCTTCAGTATCTGGGATATCACCTCATTGGATGCTGTAATAGTGCAGAGCACAGCTGCCAAGATAATAGGGCACACTCTGTCCAGACTGTCACAGCGAGTCATGCTTGTCACCTAGTAACCAGCTTTGTAAGGCATCTCAAGCCACAAATATACCCAGTACATGAGAATGCTCCGCGATGTAGGAGTCACGGCAGCTCCCAGGGTAGAGGGCACACACCTCCATGCAGTGGTACCAGTGATCAAAGATCATCTGTTCATTATTGAAATGGAACCCCTTCCACAGTGTTATGATACTGCCCTCTCACTGCCATGTGTATGCCATCAGTGGCACCTTCCGCATGGGAGAACCCAGCCATGTTCCTGAATCTGACAACCGTAAATGGGGAACCAAATGACCCTTGGTGTGATATTGCACGGATGACATCAGTCACTGTCCTGATACATTTGTGGGAGCACAACTGAGTGATCCCACACAGGTAAACCATCACTCCCTGGAAGGAGCAAGCAGCATGGAACTTCAGTGGGCAGTAACGTTTACAGCCAGCAGGAGGGGCAGGTTGGGGGTGGGGGGGGGGGGTGGGTGCAGCGGCTCCCAGCCTGAAGCCCTTGGTTTCTACTGCCGTATCCAGCACCGTTCTGTCATAGTGTCACAGGACAAACCGAGCCAGTGACGTCAATGCGTCTCACTCAACCCCTGAGGGCCCCCGGGATCATGAGCTTTCCCTGAGCTGGGTGGTCCTCTTCCTCAGTGCTGATCTCCTGCCACTTTAGGGGTTGTTGTCGGCTTCTGTCCTTTTGGATCCATCTTCAATTTTTTGGAAAGGCAGCCGAAGCAACCCACATGTCAATAGCAGCACGACCCATCACACTCAATGGAAAAGACCTAGACTTGAAACGGAGCGAAAGGGTTTCTTTGAATTCAGAACAGTTATTGACGACATATCTTGCAGATGAAGGCTGGACACACTTCCCCATGCAGTGAGACACGATGCACCCTGATAACCAGGGACATGTCTCCATGATCCATCCACCTTCAGGCTCAACATATGCTGCAACCTGGTAAAGGTACTGAGCAGGCTGAGAGTAACTCAGTGTCATTGAGAAAGCAGTGTTCTGACACACTACCTATTCTGGACTCCCATTAAACACTCAGTGTCGCACTGCATTCAGGACAGAACATTGTGATGGTAGATGAGAAATCAATGGTGTGTGGCTCACACAGGACTGTTGGAAGTTTGGACAAGTGGTGGTTCCTCTTCAGCAAGCAATGTTGTTACTGCTGATAACTTCCACATTGAGATTCCCAAGTTCAACTTACAATCACCTGTGGCACATTGCAAACCAGCTTCTGACCCTTAAGTATCTTCATGCTGCATATCCAGCAAATGATCCATGAAATGGTTGCAGATTAAGTGTAACTGCACTTTGCAAATGGTTATTTTATGTAGTTGTTGCTGCCATGTTGTAGCATCCAACAATTGTGGATCCTGTGCTTTTACCCATCAGTGACACTGATTCCAGCCCCCTGGGTGTTGACCCAGCCATTTTCTAGGAGCATCTCAAATCTAGACTGTCACCTTTGTAACTCCCTGACTGACTGATGGGTCAGAATTCCCTTGACAGCTTGTACTGGCTCTACAGGAATGACTGGTGATCACATTCCAGACTGTACTGGGACAGATCCTCTATCCCAACTGGATGACTGATTGTGTCAAAGACACTGGACTCAGTGCAGACTGATCTTGACTGACATATCCCCTTTTTCAGGCTTATGCCCGAAACGTCAATTCTCCTGCTCCTCGGATGCTGCCTGGCCTGCTGTGTTTTTCCAGCATCACATTTTTCAACTCTGGCCTCCAGCATCTGCAGTCCTCACCTTCTCCTCCCTTACATATCCCCTGAATGACAACATTCCCCCACTTGACTGGACTAAGAACTAGCACCCCATCAGTTTCTGAACGGCCTTCTGATTGAATGAATGTGCAGTGTGTTTACCACACAGGGCACATGCTATAGATTGACATTTTGAAATGCCATTCAGCAAAATGGAAATGCCCATGGGGCAGTTCAAATACTGGCAAATGTGACAAGCAATCAGTCAATGAGTCTGCACTGAAGAGCATCTCAAATCAGCAGCTCAAAAAGTCTTTGACTGTGGCTGAACTGCCAATGTGCTAGCAGGCATAGAACAGCATAGCAAGGCAAGACACAGATGCTGTGGGCATGCAGGTAGGTACTAAGTGAGCCAACAATAAAAGAGCGAGTGAGCATTCCTGAGGTGCAACTTTGTCCTATTCCCATCCCTTTGTCTGGGAGTGGGGTTTGGGGGGTTTCTGGTTGGGAGGATGGTTGTAAAGTGTCTTGGGGGTTATAAAGGATTGGGGGGGAGATGTAGTAGGGACTGTGTCCTAAATTAGGAGATCAGCTTAATGTTTACCCTGGAGTTAGACTAAACTTTCAATTGTCTAACATTTCCTGGGTGACTATTAGCTGAACAGAAGTAGAATGCTCTAGGTTCTCCTAGATCAAGGAATTTCTTTGGAGGGTTTCACACATCTGGGATATGCCAGTCAGAATCTTCAATTTCCAGAGCAATTCCCACAGAGTCTGCTGGTCTGGGATTCCTCAAGGTCCTAAAGCACAACTGTAGTATTCACACTACCCGATTGGAATGTCTAGGCCATTGTCCCTTTGAAGTCGACTGACCATCAGATTTGATGCAAGAGTAGGCTCCAACCTATCTTGGCCTCAGGGATATCATAAACAGAGGTCAACCTGGGGCTGAAGTTCCATATATTTAACTTCATCAGCAGATTAGGGGATGGGAAAGGCAGAAAGTCCACGGACCCCAATCTGGTTGGTGGACAATCAAGTCAATAGCAGGGTCTGCCTGGAGGTTTGTAGCTCTAATCTCATATGGTGGAGGATTGTGGGAAACTCTTATTTCCATGTATACCAATGTGCCATTGAAATTGTGTTGTGTTCAATGTTTCTATGAAACTCTGCTGGCGCATTAGAACTTTAGATTAACATCTCTTAGGAAATAGCAACTTTTGGGTACATTGGCATTCAAGAGATCAATTCTGTTAGGGGATTCTGAAGTCTAAGGAACAGACAGACGTTTCTGTTGCCAGCAACGAAAAAGCAGAATGGTGTGTTGTTTCCCTGGTGCCAGGATCAAGGATGTCTCAGAGAGGGTGCAGATGTTCTCACGGGGGAGAGGGATCAGCAAGAGGTCATTGTCCACATTGGAACTAACAATATAGGAAGGGAAAAGGTTGAGATTCTGAAGGGAGATTACAGAGAGTTGAGTAGAAATTTAAAAAGGAGGTCCTCAAGGGTAGTAATAGCTCGATTACTCCCAGTGCTACGAGCTAGTGAGGCCATGAATAGGAGGATAGAGCAGATGAATGCATAGCTGAGGAGCTTGTGTATGGGAGAAGGATTCACATTTTTGGACCATTGGAATCTCTTTTGGGGTAGAAGTGACCTGTACAAGGAGGACGGATTGCACCTAATTTGGAAGGGGACTAATATACTAGCAGGGAGATTTGCTGGAGCTGCTCAGGAGAATTTAAACTAGTAAGGTGGTGTGGTGTAAAATTATGTCCCAATACATGTGTGAATCATTATGCAACACATGTATTGGGCCAAGCAGTGGAATGTGGTGAAAGGGTTAAAATTGTGTCCCAATACATGTGTGAATCTAACCGAAAATGGAAGGTGTCGCTTAGTCCCGTGTGAATCTTGTTATACACCTTCCCGTGTGAATCTTCTTATCTGTATGTAACCAGAATGGAATGTGTTTTTTAGCCTTGCTCTGCTGTTCACATGAATGTTTATATCTGGAAAAGGGTATATCAGCTGGAGAAGTCTCCAGTTCGGTAGAGTCTGCTCCGGGGTTACGTTTAACCGCCGAGCGTGGGTTGTTGGCAACCGCTCTACGAGAACTGACGGCTCCCAGTTTTGGTAACATGTAGAGTGAGTATAAGCCAGACCCGTTGTAAGTACGAGACTTGTTGTGGGGACACTGCGGGGAATAAAACACTTATATTCTAGCAGACTCGCCTCTTGGCTGTTTGTTCTGTGTCAGACTACTTTCCTGCGAGCCTGGTCCTTGACCTTGAGAATTTTTTAAAACATTTTGGCGTAGCCGGCAGGATCAATCGCAATTGAGGAAAGATTTTGATACAGAACAATGTTTTGGAAAAAGGCTAAGAAACCAGAGGAACAAACTGTGGAGGTCCTGACCGTCCCGGGATGGCATGGGCCGTGGCATGGCGTGGCAGTTTGTTTGAGAAATGGTGGGGGGCGACCGGAGGACTGGGAGGCCGAGGGCGTAGGAACCCCAGGGTCGCTGCTGTCCACCCTTGAGAGGATCCCAGTCCTGCCGAAGAACCCATTGCCTGGGGTACAGCGGAGGATGTGGGCCTGTGCGGCGGCTTGTAGACAACAGTCAGACAAGCGCCAAAAAGCTGAAGCAGAATTAGCCCTCCTGAAACATGAGCAGGGACTCAGTTCGGGAGATGCCTCTATGTTGAGGCAGGAAATTATGAAGTTAAAAGCTGAATTGACAGCATTAACTGAACTAGCAGGACGAACTATTATGTATTTGTCTGCTAAGAAACGGAAAGAGAAAAGGAAGGTCCCTCGAACCCCGGACCCGGTACAAGTACGGGCGTTTGTAGCCCAGTTAAATAACGGGGATCGGTGGGATATCGATCATTGGGATGGGAACATTTGGGGAGATTTAGATGATCAGTACGAAGAGGACCCACCCGTACTCCAAGCTAAACCAGTGGTTAGGAGAAAGCAGGTTCAGAGACGTCTCCCAGTGCAACGGGAGGTAATGTTAGATGAGAAAGGAAACCCTATTCGGAATGAACAAGGGGAGGCAATTATGCATGAATTACCGCGGGCTCAGCCTCCCGCAGAATTCTCTGAATTAACGGAAGACTTCACTACCGATGAGGTGCTGTTTATCACCCAGAAAACCCGACGTAATCCTGGGGAGCCGTTAGAGCTATGGCTAATTCGGCTCCTCGAGGAAGGGGGGCAACAAGTGCAGGTAGACTATCAGGATGCTCCCAAGTTTGGTGGATTAGCAAAGGATGCTGCCATAGACCTGGGGTACCGCAACCAAGCCAAGGATATGGTAATAGATCGCAGTATGGGGACCCTATTTGGGATGTATGCCAGGGCAGTGGCCGAACAGTATCCCTTCCCGTCCGATTGGCCCCCCTTGGAAGGAACTTGGACAACGATTAAGGAAGGGGTTCAGAGGCTAACCCGTTTGTGTGTGCGGGATGCCCTGTTGCTGGGAGTGCTGGACGAGGTAGATAACACAAATGTTAGTAGACAGACTAGAGACCATCTAGTGAAGACTGCCCCCCCCCATTATAAACCACTGTTATTAACCATAATGTTGAGTGGACGGGGAGAAACCCTAGGAGATGCCCGTAGTATGATGAGGGAGATGGGTGGTTTGGGGGATTGGGGACCCACAACCCGTGCTTCTCAGGGGGGCACGGAGGGGCGTCGCCCTGAGGCTCGGGCAGGGGGAAAAGTAAACCCTAATCAAGGAAGTAACCAAGGCCCCTCACGGCGTGCTTTGTGGCAAGCTTTGATACGGGCGCAGGTCCCAGCATCGGAGATTGATGGCCTACCTACACCGGAATTAAAAGACTTATGCAGACGAAAGGGACTGAAGGTGTCCCGGGTAGAGACGGAGTCCCGACCCACTATGGAAGACCTAGTGGAATTACTAACACAAAAATGTCAGACACGGGGTCCGGTTGTTAATGAGCCTCGAAGGGGTAGAACTTCCACTTCCCAGCGGTGGGAATCCTCGGAGGACGAGGAGGAGGAGGAGGTACGGCCTCCCCTCCGAGAGTGTTATAAAGTGGATAGGCGTGGCCGGAAACCTAGTAAGAAAGGCAAGAACAAAGAAGGGCGAGGCAAACGTCTTTACCCAGTGCTGTCTGGGGAAGATGAATGGGAGGAACAATAGGAATCGGGCCAAGCCCCAAGGGTTTGCCCACGAACGAGCCAATGGTCAGCAGACGACATTCGACCTCATGTATCATTGACTATCTATTGGCGCAAATCCGTCCAAACCGTTATGGCTCTAGTGGACACAGGGGCGGAGGCCACCTTAATCTATGGGACGCCCCATAAGTTTAAAGGAACCCCAGTCACGCTGGTTGGGCTGGGAGGTAATCTGATTGAAGGAAGAACAGTACAATTGCCCCTAAAGATAGGTACAATGCCCATTAAAACTTATTCAATTATCATTACACCGGTTAGAGAATGGATCCTGGGAATGGACATTCTGGCCGGTTTAACACTTCACCTCCAACAAGGGAAGTTTGAATTTGGAATCACGAAAATGGCTTTGCGCTGTAGGACGGTGTTAGTGGGAAAGGTTAAGATGGACCCCTTCCCCATCCCGATCGCCGATCGCGTAATAAGCCTTAGACAGTATAGGATTCCCGGCGGACATAAAGAAATATCCGCCACAATTAAGGATTATTTGGAAGCGGGAGTGCTTAGGACATGCACCACGGCGTGGAATAACCCCTTATGGCCCGTACATAAAGCCGATGGGTCATGGCGGATGACGGTAGATTATCGGCAACTAAACCGTCACACTCCGGCCTTGACGGCAGCGGTCCCGGATGCCGTCACTATTATAGGACGAATCCAACATCATCCAGGGGTGTGGTACGGAGTAATTGATTTGGCCAATGCCTTCTTCACAATTCCTATTCCCGAAGATAGGCAGGAACAGTTCGCATTCACTTGGGAGGATAGACAATTCACGTTCACACGACTGCCCCAAGGATATCTGCATAGCCCTACTATCTGCCACCGGATAGTTGCAGAACACTTGGCTGCCTTTAAAGTGCCTGACGAAGTGATGATCTCGCACTATATTGACGATATGATGATACAGGGGACAAGTCAGAAGCAGGTTCAGGAATTGCTGGACCAACTGGTTCAACATATGCGAGGATATGGGTGGGAGATCAACCCAGCCAAAATCCAGGGTCCCTCACAAACGGTAAAATTCTTAGGAATCGTGTGGAACAAGGGGGAAAGGGAAATCACTGCGAAAGCTAAAAATAAGATTCAGGTCTTTGCCGTCCCTCACACCCAGAAGGACGTGCAGCAATTTATTGGGTTATTCAGATTCTGGAGACAGCATATTCCCCATTTAGGACAAATTTTAAAACCTTTGTATCGAGTTACGAGGAAAAAGGCAGCGTTCGAATGGACGGAGGTCCATCAAACTGCATTTGAAATGGCCAAGCAAGCGATACAGCAAGCTGTGTCCTTGGGAAAGATACAGTCAGGACCTGTAGAACTGCAAGTCTCAGCACAGGGGGATTATGCCAATTGGAGCTTATGGCAAAAACAGGAAAGGACCCGTAAGCCACTGGGATTTTGGTCCCGAAAATTACCCCCGGCAGGGGAACGGTATACCCCCTTTGAGAAACAGTTATTAGCATGCTACTGGGGCTTGGTGGAAACCGAAGCCCTGACCATTGGACATGAAGTGATCATGAGAACAGCTATCCCTATTCTTCCGTGGGTACTTAGTGACCCCACTACCCACCGAATAGGAACTGCCCAAGAGAGCAGCATCATTAAATGGAAATGGTATGTGTCGGAGAGAGTGCGGACTGGACAGAAAGGAGTGTCAGTCCTACATGAGCAAGTGGCGGAGGCCCCTGAGGAAGGGGAAAAGCGGTTTGAGGTGATTGAATACAAGGAATCACCCGTTAAGATGGGAAAACGGTATGATGAACTGACCCCGGATGAACAAGCCACGGCTTGGTTCGTAGATGGGTCAGCCCAATGGAAAGCGGGACAGCGTAGATGGAAAGCTGCCGCCTTTAACCCAAAACAAGGCACTACCCTAGAAGAATTAGGGGAGGGAAAAAGTAGTCAGTGGGCAGAATTAAAAGCAGTGCATATGGTAGTCATGCAAGCAGGGGTCATGGGAGTTTGTTTGTTCTCTGACTCGTGGTCAGTGGTTAACGGCATGACACAATGGATGCCAACTTGGCAGGCCAATCAGTGGATGATCCAGAATAGGGAAGTGTGGGGTAAACAGTTATGGGAGGATATATGGGAGAAAGCTCAATACCTGGTCATATACATCACCCACGTAGATGCCCATACCTCTCGAAATGATGTGGAAGCTCTACATAACCGATATGTGGATGGTATCGTCCGAACCATGATGGTGCAAAGGGGCACCTCAGTGGACCTAGCTAGATGGGCACACCTTAAGGCTGGGCACTGGGGAGTGCAAGGAACCTTGCACTGGGCTCGAGACCGAGGAATAGATCTTATGGTAGATGATGTTAAGACTGCAGTAAACCAGTGTGAGCAGTGTCAACATCAGCGGCAGGGAGTGCCCCAACACATGATGGGACATATCCATCGGGGGGATGGTCCGGGACAGAGCTGGCAAATGGACTTTGTGGGTCCCTTACCCTCCTCACAAGGATGTAACCACATATGTACAGCTGTGGACACTATGTCTGGGGTTTTGGTAGCCCATCCCTGTCGTCACAACAATCAACAGGCTACCTTGCGATGTTTAGATTTGATTGAACAATTCTATGGATTGCCCATACAGGTCCAGAGTGACAATGGCTCCCATTTCACAGGAAGGGCGGTAAAGCAGTGGTGTCACGATAACCACGTGGAATGGGTTTATCATGTACCCTATCACCCACAAGCTGCGGGACTTATAGAACGAATGAATGGGCTTCTGAAGTCCTCACTACGAAAAGCAGGAGGTTGCAATGACTTAACGGGTTGGAGGAAGCAACTAATTCGGGTGGTGAAACAAATTAATAACCGCCCATTAGGAAATGGGGTAACACCCTTGAATAGGATGATACGAGTATGTGATACCCCAAAGACTCAGCCTATTAAAATGTGGAAGTTCGCTGAGGAAGCTGATATTCCAGTAAGGGCCACGCCGGCTTCGGCTGGACTGGACCTACGAGCACTAACTGCCCAGACTTTGATCCAACAGAAACCTACGGTGATTAAGACCGGGTTAGGGTTGATTTGTCCCCCTGGAACCTATGGGCATATCCTCCCGCGGTCGGGACTGTCACTAAAGGGGATTGATGTGATGGCAGGCGTAATTGACGCAGACTACCAAGGGGAGTTGGGGGTGATCCTGGTCAACATCACCGCTGAACCTTACGTGATACAGAAGGGGGACAGAATAGCGCAATTGGTCATTAAGCCATGTAACCTTACAACGGTGGAAGAGATGGGAGCTCCCGTTACGGTTACTGAGCGTGGGACGGGGGGATTTGGGTCTACTGACACTAAGGGGGCCAAGGTATGGGTGCGCCAGACGACCGGCCCCCCCAGGCCGGCCGAAATCATAGCACAGGGGAAGGACAGTCTGGTCACCATTATGTACCCCGGAGACCCGACCTGGGCAAACGTCCCGGCGAACCAGTGCTACTTACGTGAGACCTAAATAATGTTGTAATTGCTATGCACCCGCAGGCTGACCCTCCGCCTTGAACATGGGGTGGTCATGGGGATTGCGACTCCTATTGGCGATGTTCGCGATCGGATGGCCACTCCAGGGCATCGGTATCACGGCCTGGACGCTGGTACCGGTCGCCCGCCATGAGGTGCGGTGGGAGGCCAGTAGCCAGCGACGGACGCAGGACGACTTTACATGTGAACCCGGTCAGCAGTGCGTTGTTCTGACTCTCACCAGCGACTGTCAATTGTACACGTGTGCACAGTGCTACATGCGCCGGGATGGGGAAAAATATGACATATCGTTCATACCGCCTAATTGCACCCTGGTGGTAAATGCCCAAGTCAAGACGTGTTTGTGGGACCGACGCACCCAGACATGCGGGACAACGGGGACTCATTGGAGCGTCACAGCTCGGGGGGAAGATCTGTGGCTGCGCAATGCCACCGATATTCGGAATCGTCATCGATTCATGTGGTTAATAATGGTACTGCCCTCGACGAACGCCCCGTCTGAGGCGTTATTAAACCCCACGCGGGGCGGGCCAGCACCGAAGAGGGGTGCCACGGGGGGCGTGCGGTCGCATCGAACACAGTTGGCCCCTATTATGTCAACTTGTCAACAGATGGCCCGGGCGGTACTGCACACTGATGTTCATTGGCGGGTACAGTTGCCCCTCATACCCGAGTGTCATACCAAGAGGCGGCGACGAGCGTGGTACGACACCCTGCTGGGAGGCGCAGGAACTGTTATGGGTATCTCGAATGCCATTGACTCTGAGGTAACCCGTACTAAATTATCTAACACGGGACAGGCCACCTCACAAGGACTACATACTATTGGAAGGTGGATGCCATCCGTAATGATGACTCAAGGAGAGACAGCTGAAATAATGATACGATCTCTGCAATGGGAACTGGATGTCTGGGGCGCCACTCAGGAACTGTTTGAGAACATTACGGCTCAGTTAAATTGGACTGCCTGTCATATTCAAATGTTGCATGCTCAAATACAGAAAGAACGCTTTTTGCGTGTGGTAACATCCCCCAATGTACAGGCGTGGAGGGGACTATGGAATGTATCTGAGAAATTGTGGATGATAACCCATCCAGAGCGAACATGGTGTAACGCAACTATGTGTAACGGATACTGTGTTACCATGAATGTAACCCACACTGTTACGGTCTGTCGATATTATGTATTACCAGTGATTACATCTTCTGGATATTATTTTCTGAAGACAAGGGGACAGTGGTTTAGCCCAGATACCAATATTACCTATGATCTGTCCGCTTGTGAACAGACTGATCAGGGGAAAACTTGCCTACTGATGGACAGGTATCGGGACCCTTGCTTGACTAAGGGAACGGCCCTGTGCGAATGGACTGTTGAGACTCCAAGGGACATGATGTGGCAGATTGGGCCACACACGCTCTGTGTGGCTACCAATAATCCACATCCTATGCTTCCCTCAGCACCGTTCTCGGGATGCCTCTCAAATGTCTATCAGTGGCACTGGCAGAATCACACCTATTTGTTGACCACTTATAGCAGTGCTCGCCACTTTACCAAGGTGCAGTGGAAAGTGCTGAGGAATCCCTGGAACATTTCCCTGGATCGGTTTAAGCGGGCATTGGACCGATCCGAGGAGCTTAAGCAGATATTACGAAAGCATCAAACCAATGTCACCAAGGTTACGGTGTCTACCTTTATACATGGACAGGAGGTAGTACATGCTGCCCGTGTAGTGGACGTGGAGTCAGCTCATCATTGGTGGGACATATTGAGTGGTATGTCCTCCACTGCGGGGACATTCCTGTTCCCACCCTTGTCGATCCTGGTAGCGGTCCTGGTGATTTTAACATGCTGTAATGTCCTGACTTGCTTGTATATTTGGCGTGTACGTAGGCGCTTGTTAGAAAGAATACATATGGGCATAATGTAACACATGTATTGGGTCAAGCAGTGGAATGTGGTGTAAAATTATGTCCCAATACATGTGTGAATCATTATGCAACACATGTATTGGGCCAAGCAGTGGAATGTGGTGAAAGGGTTAAAATTGTGTCCCAATACATGTGTGAATCTAACCGAAAATGGAAGGTGTCGCTTAGTCCCGTGTGAATCTTGTTATACACCTTCCCGTGTGAATCTTCTTATCTGTATGTAACCAGAATGGAATGTGTTTTTTAGCCTTGCTCTGCTGTTCACATGAATGTTTATATCTGGAAAAGGGTATATCAGCTGGAGAAGTCTCCAGTTCGGTAGAGTCTGCTCCGGGGTTACGTTTAACCGCCGAGCGTGGGTTGTTGGCAACCGCTCTACGAGAACTGACGGCTCCCAGTTTTGGTAACATGTAGAGTGAGTATAAGCCAGACCCGTTGTAAGTACGAGACTGGTTGTGGGGACACTGCGGGGAATAAAACACTTATATTCTAGCAGACTCGCCTCTTGGCTGTTTGTTCTGTGTCAGACTACTTTCCTGCGAGCCTGGTCCTTGACCTTGAGAATTTTTTAAAACAGGTGGGGGGGGGGGGGGGGGGTGGGACCCAGCGAGATAGTGAGGAAAGAGATCGATCTGAGACGGATACAGTTGAGAACATAAGTGAGTCAAACAGTCAGGGCAGGCAGGGACAAGGTAGGACTAATAAATCAATCTGCATTTATTTCAATGCAAGGGGCCTTAGAGGGAAGGCAGATGAACTCAGGGAACATGGGACTGGGATATCATAGCAATTACAGAAACATGGCTCAGGGATGGGCAGGACTGGCAGCTTAATCTTCCAGGATACAAATGCTACAGGAAGGATAGAAAGGGAGGCAAGAGAGGAGGGGGAGTGGCATTTTTGATAAAGATAGTATTACAGCTGTACTGAGGGAGAATATTCCTGGAAATACATCCAGGAAGTTATTTGAGTGGAACTGAGAAATAAGAAAGGGATGATCACCTTACTGGGATTGTATTATTGACCCCCTAATAGTCAGAGGGAAATTGAGAAACAAACTTGTCAGGAGATCTCAGCTATCTGTAAGAATAAAAGGGTGTTTATGGGAGGGGATTTTAACTTTCCGAACATAGACTGGGACTGCCATAGTGTTAAAGGTTTAGATGGAGACAAATTTGTTAAGTGTGTACAAAACAATTTTCTGATTCGCTATGTGGATGTACCTACTAGAGAAGGTGCAAAACCTGACCTAGTCTTGGGAAATAAGGCAGGGCAGGTGACTGAGGTGTCAGTGGGGGAGCACTTTGGGCCAGTGACCATAATTCTATTAGATTTAAAATAGTGATGGAAAAGGATAGGCCAGATCTAAAAGTTGAAGTTCTAAATCGGAGAAAGGCCAATTTTCGAAAGCTGATTGGGGGCAAATGTTCGCAGGTAAAGGGACGGCTGAAAAATGGGAAGCCTGCAGAAATGAGATAACGAGAATCCAGAAAAGGCTGGTAAGTTGAGGGAATGCTGGATGACTAAAGAAATTGAGGATTTGGTTAACAAAAAGAAGGAAGCATATGTAAGGTATAGACAGGATAGATTGAGTGAATCCTTAGAAGAGTAAAAAGGAAGTAGGAGTATTCTTAAGAGGGAAATCAGGAGGGCAAAAAGGGGACATGAGATAGCTTTGGCAAATAGAATTAAGGAGAATCCAAAGGGTTTTTACAAATACATTAAGGGCAAAAGGATAACTAGGGAGAGAATAGGGCCCCTCAAAGATCAGCAAGGCAGCCTTTGTGTGGAGCTGCAGAAAAAGGGGAAGATACCAAATGAGTATTTTGCATCAGTATTTACTGTGGAAAAGGATATGGAAGATATAGACTGTAGGGAAATAGATGGTGACATCTTGCAAAATGTCCAGATTACAGAGGAGGAAGTGCTGGATGTCTTGAAACAGATAAAGGTGGATACATCCCAGGACCTGATCAGGTGTACCCGAGAATTCTGTGGGAAGTTAGAGAAGTGATTGCTGGGCCTCTTGCTGAGATATTTGTATCATCAATAGTCACAGGTGAGGTGCTGGAAGATTGGAAGTTGGCAAACATGGTGCCACTGTTTAAGAAGGGCGGTAAGGACAAGCCAGGGAACTATAGACCGATGAGCCTGACATCGGTGGTGGGCAAGTTGTTGGAGGGGATCCTGAGGGACAGGATGTACATGTATTTGGAAAGGCAAGGACTGATTAGGGATAGTCAACATGGCTTTGTGCATTGGAAATCATGTCTCACAAACTTGATTGAATTTTTTGAAGCAGTAACAAAGAGGATTGATGAGGGCAGAGCGGTAGATGTGATCTATATGGACTTCAGTAAGGCGTTCGACAAGGTTGCCCATGGGAGACTGAGTAGCAAGGTTAGACCTCATGGAATACAGGGAGAACTAGCCATTTGGATACAGAACTGGCTTAAGGTAGAAGACAGAGGGTGGTGGTGGAGGGTTGTTTTTCAGACCGGAGGCCTGTAACCAGTGGAGTGTCACAAAGCCCTCTATGCTTTGTCATTTACATAAATGATTTGGATGCGTGCAAAAGCGGTACAGTTAGTAAGTTTGCAGATGACACCAAAATTGGAGGTGTCGTGGACAGCAAAGAAGGTTACCTCAGAATACAACAGGATCTGGACCAGATGGGCCAATGGGCTGAGAAGTGGCAGATGGAGTTTAATTCAGATAAATGCGAGGTGCTGCATTTTGGGAAAGCAAATCTTAGCAGGACTTATACACTTAATGGTAAGGTCCGAGGGAGTGTTGCTGAACAAAGAGACCTTGGATTGCAGTTTCATAGCTCCTTGAAAGTGAAGTCGCAAGTAGATAGGATAGTGAAGAAGGCGTTTGGTATGCTTTCTTTTACTGGTCAGAGTATTGAGTACAGGAGTTGGGAGGTCATGTTGCGGCTGTACAGGACATTGGTTAGGCCACTGTTGGAATATTGTGTGCAATTATGGTCCTCTTCCTATCGGAAAGATGTTGTGAAACTTAAAAGGGTTCAGAAAAGATTTACATGGATGTTGCCAGGGTTGCAGGATTCGAGCTATAGGGAGATGCTGAACAGGCTGGGGCTGTTTTCCCTGGAGCGTCGGAGGTTGAAGGGTGACCTTATAGAGGTTTAAAAAATTATAAGGGGCATGGATAGGGTAAATAGGCAAAGTCTTTTCCCTGGGGTCTGGGAGTCTAGAACTAGAGGACAAAGGTTTAGGGTGAGAGGGGAATGATATAAAAGAGACTTAAGGTGCAACTATTTCACACAGAGAGTGGTATGGGTATGGAATGAGCTGCCAGATGATGTGGTGGAGGCTGGTACAATTGCAACATTTAAGAGGCATTTGTATGGGTATATGAATAGGAAGGGTTTGGAGGGATATGGGCCGGGTGCTGGCAGGTGGGACTAGATTGTGTTGGGATATCTGGTCGGCATGGACGGGTTGGACCGAAGGGTCTGTTTCCATGCTATTTTTCTCCATGACTCTACACACACACTCCTAGACGACTGCACGTGCACACACACACACACACACTCCTAGACACACACACGCTCCTGGACACACGCACATACACACATTCCCACTGACATATACACTCACGCAGACCCTCTCTCATACACTCCCACACTCACATACGCATGCTCTCACAGACTTTACACTCACACACATACACACACTCTCTCACAGACACCCATAACCTCTCGAGGAGAATGTGAGGACTGCAGATGCTGGAGATCAGAGCTGAAAATGTGTTGCTGGAAAAGCGCAGCAGGTCAGGCAGCATCCAAGGAACAGGAGAATCGACGTTTCGGGCATAAGCCCTTTCCTGAAGAAGGGCTTATGCCTGAAACGTCGATTCTCCTGTTCCTTGGATGCTGCCTGACCTGCTGCACTTTTCCAGCAACACATTTTCAACCCATAACCACTCCCCCTCCCCCAACACACACACGCACACATAGCTTGTGGGTGAATCTGTACTTGCAGAATTACATTTTACTTTGCTCAAAAACTGCATGAATTCATGTAAGATTCTGTGAATCCGTTTTTTAGATTAGAGTCAATCTGACCATTGTGGCACAGACAGTTTCACACAGGGAAACCCACACCTTTAATACATTATCTGGGCCAACATGACTCCAATTGTTAAAGTTCACTTGAGAATGTAACGTTTTAAAAAGTTCTGCAATTTACATATGAAAGAACTGAAACCAACATGGTTATTCTAACAGACGAGATACTTAACAAACAATCAGGCCTATATCCCTCCAAACCTTTGTTGTTCATGTACTTTTCTAATTATATTTAGAAAAGGAAACAAATAAATATGGCCATGATCTTTACATCTGTTTTACATCAGCTTGTTCAGCAGAAATTACAACTTAATTCAACATTAAGCACTTAGTCCCCCTTATTCCACATGGCTAAATGCTTTCACTGTATTTAGATTAGATTACTTACAGTGTGGAAACAGGCCCTTTGGCCCAACAAGTCCACACTGACCCTCCAAAGAGCAACCCACCCAGAACCATTCCCCTCTTTTTACCTAACCCTACAGGCAATTTAGCATGGTCAATTCACCTGACTTGCACATCTTTGGACTGTGGGAGGAAACCGGAGCACCCAGAGGAAACCCACACAGACATGGGGAGAACGTGCAAACTCGAGACAGTTACCTGAGGCAGAAATTGAACCCGGGTCCCTGGCGCTGTGAGGCGGCAGTGCTAACCACTGAGCCACCGTGCTGCCCATTTACAGTGAGGACATAGTACCATGCCCACGTTCACCACTTCCTCTGGAAGTTCCTTTCACCTAGGAACCACACTGTATAAAAATAAAATTACCCCCATTTCTTTTGTAAATCTTTCTCCTCTCACCTTAAAAATATGCTCCACTTGTTTCTGATACAGTATAAAATGTTTCTTCTGCTTTATGTTGGTATTTATGTGAATGTTCTGATGAGTGCAAGATAAAAAGCTGTGACAGAATGTATTTTTTGTCAGCAAATCTCAAATTTTGTGCTATTAAAAGATGAAAATAATATGCCAATTGCAACATTTAAAAGGCATTTGGATGGATATATGAATAGGAATGGTTTGGAGGGATATGGGCCAGGTTCTGGCAGATGGATCTAGATTGGGTTGGGATATCTGGTCAGCACGGACAAGTTGGACTGTGCTGTACATCTCTATGACTCTAAATAGATCCGTTGGGGTCCCAGAATGAAGTGGTGGGCCGTCTGATTAGCCAACGGCTTTGGGCAACCTGGCTATCCAGAGTCGAGTTGTGTGATGGTGGTTGGGTTAGGGGAAGTGAAGGTGGGATGAGAGATACTCACCCTGTCATCTGTCAGCTCTTACTTAACTATTTTGTGGGCAATTGGGTGAGTTCTCTTGCCAATTGACGTGCAACCTAATGTATTCACTCCCTTATAATGTCATAGAGTTTTACAAAAATAAACCTTTCAGTCCAACTCATCCACATCGACCAGATATCCTACATTAATCTAGTCCCATTGCCTACATTTGGCCCATATTCCCCAAAACCCTTCCTATTCATGTACTCATGCCTTTTAAATGTTGTCATTGTACCAGCCTGCACCACCACCTCAGGCAGCTCATTCCATACACACACCATCCTCTGAATGAAAAAGTTGCCCCTTAAGTCCCTTTTATATCTTTCCCCGTCACCTTAAACCTACGTCCTCTTGTTTTGGACTCCCCTACCCTGGGAAAGAGTCCTTGGCTATTCACCCTGTTCATATCCCTCATGATATTTAAAAAAAGAATAATTATGACCTTGATCTTTACATCTGTTTTACATCAGCTTGTTCAGTAGCAATTACGACTTAATTCAACATTAAGCACTTAGTCCCCTTTATTCCACATGGCTAAATGGTTTCATTGTTATTTACAGTGAGGACACAGTACCATTAAAGATCAGAAAACATCATTGATTTCTAATTATCCAATCTGCAAAAACTGCACACAGCCCACCCTTTGAAGGAGCATGGTCACACTGGCAGCAGGTTCGGGATTTTAGTGTCTAACTGTGCACCTGTGGATTCCCAGAGTTACCATCAGTTGTATGTCGTGATGACAGTGAATGGCGGCAATCGTTTTGTTCTCCAGCTGCAACATCCAGGCTGTTACAATAGATACCACAAACTTGTAACAAATAAACAAGCATTAAGAATCATCAGTTTTAGTTCTTCTTTGTAGGAACATACCTGCCCAAGTGTTTCACAAACGGGGTGACAATAAATGCACCAACCAGACCACCAATGGCAGAAATGGAAACAATTATTGACCAGAGAAGTGTCAGTGATTTGGTCTCAATGGGTGTTCCAAATCGCCTGGTCCATGATTCATTGCAAAAGGCTTTAACGTACTGAAAAGAAAAAATAAATTTGTGTCAGTACCAAGATAGCAAGAAACAAACCAAATCTCAAAGAACTGAAATGATGGATTGACCTAGAAAGTATAGAAAAAAAGCCATAAATATTAAATACATTGCATGAAAAGGTCTGCCTCTTAATGATAATAGATATGTAAATTAGAATTCAAGATAATGACAATATGCTTTTCTCATTTGTTCTGCCTGCATCATTCACAGCAAATTCTTCTGTCAGGATTGTCTATGGCCAGTTGCTAAAGGATGCCTTTTTCCAGCCTGAAATGATTGTCCCTTTGATGGTGCCTTTTTTTCTCATCCCGTGGAGAAAGACTTGACCTTAAATCTGACCTTCTGCACAAGAGCCACAGGAGCTGAGGCAAGTGGTGGCAAATGTTTTTCTTTGGGGTGGGGAGGAGTTGGGAGGTGGTGTGGTTTGTGACTACAAGTCCACAGATCATTGTTCTATGTTAAAAATTCTTCAAGATCCAACAGGTCTGCATAACCAATTAAGCCCACATTTAATCTTTAACATGATATTATGCCATTATAATTATTTGGAGCTTGGTTGTGACATGGAAGTAATGGATTTTTGATTTTCAGTTCGGTGAAGGTTATTGATTCTCTTTGAAGAATCAGAAACTCTTCATTTAGCAATGAGTCAGACAGTATTTCTAAGAAGTTGTGCATTAAGTTAAATCACTGGACAAGCTCCTAGTTAAATATTTGCTGTGATGCTCATTAAATTAAGTGTTTACAATCTACAGAAATAGAAACCAGATTTCAGAAATAGGTTCAGCTCAGAATGGAGCAAAACAGCAGGGAGCAGTTTCAAGATAGAAACAAGTCTTAAGCTGTTTTAGCTGCCTCAGAGTTCGAGAAAAGTAAATGTGTTAGCCTGTCTATGTATCTCAAGCAGAGATGGAGAGAATAAAATCTAGTGAATCTGCAGAAAGTTGCCTAAAGGAAACATTTGCAACATCATTAAATGAGTAAAAAATTAAAGATAAAAGGTAGGAATGTATTTCACTGGGGTTGAGTGTCTGTAAAAGATATTGCTGGGAAAAAGGATTGAATTTATCTTTTTCATGAGAAAATCTTTTCAACTTGTCTTATACAGTTATATAGTGCTTTTTCTCTTTTCTTTGAGGTGATGAACACATATTATTGTTTTTTTGTTTCAATCTACGCACTTAGAATGAGAGCCCACTGCTGAATTTGTCCTGAGGTTATTCGCAGCACAGCTTTGTCTTCTGTGTAGCTGTTGCAGAGGATTGTGGTCTGGTACTGTGTCAAATTCACATCCATAAAAAGGTATCGGTGAAACTTTCTCACACCAAAGGTAACCACCAAACATTCCAACTCTATGTGAGCCTAATTGCACTCCTCATCAGCCAAACAATCCTGATTCTTGGGATCATTGTGTGCCCACACCTTAGATGATGATAGCTGCTTCTTCACTTCCCTAAAGGCTATATCTTGGTTAGGAGACTATTTCCAAGGCTGACCCTAGTTCCACCTCGGGACCCTACAACCACATGGCATCAACATCGACTTCACCAGTTTCCAAATAGCTGCACCCCCAATCTCAATCCAGATCCAACATTCCAACTCAGCACCACCATCTCAATCTGACCAACTTGTCCATCTTCCTTCCCACCTCTCTGTTCCACCCTCTCCACCAACCTATCACAATCACCTCCTACCTACATCCACCTATCACCATCCTACCTAACTTCCCCCCACCCCACACCAATTTATCTCTCAGCGCCTTTTCCCCTCCACATTCCTGATGAAGGGCTTATGCCTGAAACATTGGCTCTCCTGATTCTCAGATGGTGCTTGACCTGTTGTGCTTTTTCCAGTGCTACAATTCTCAACTCTGACTCTCCAGCATCTGATGTCTTCATTTTCTCCTTTTACAATAGCAGATGTAAGGGTGCCAGTATGTAGGTGAGGTTACATAAGAACTTTCCATAATAATTCACCAATCCAAGGAAGGATGTAAGCTCCTCGTACAGACATGGAAGCTGGGGTACTGTTTATCACCCTCACTTGATCGTCCAACAGGTGTAATCCAGTCTAGTTGACTGCATAGCCCAAGTATGTCACTTGAACATCTGGAACAGAAATTTCTCCCTTATAAAGCATATGCCCACTTTGGAGAAACATCTAAGGATTTTGTCCAAGTCCTCCAAGTGCTCTTTGTGGTCTTCCCTGATATTAGCACATCATCCAAATAAATGGTGACCTGGGATAGTCCATGTAAAATGTTCTCCATTGTCCATTGAAAAACAGCATTCTTGTACATTGGTACCAACCCTTATCAGTATTAATTGTAGCATACTTCAGGAAATCCTCACCTAACCACAACTGCAGATATGCATGGCTCATATCCAGCTTCGTGAAGGACACCCCCTCTGCCAGTTTTGTGCATGAGTCCTCCAGTGTGTGGGATTAGGTATTTGTTCAGCTACAAAAAGCAGTTTGCCGTTTGCTTAAGATCTCCATGAAGGCAAACTGACCCATTGGGCTTCACAATCGGTACAACTGATGCTGCCCATTCCACAAACTGTCCTGGTTTGATGATTCCTTCGCTTTCTAGCCTTCTGATTTTTGCCTCTACTTTTGCACATAAGGCAAATGGCACTGGGCAGGCCTTGCAGATTCATGGAATTGTTCCCTGGTCAACAAGTGAGGTGGTCTGGATAGTCCTTCCTGACAAGCATCCGGGTATTTAATTGGGACTTCACTCAGGCAGCCATTTTCTAATCAAAAAATATAGAGCCTTTTAAGGTGAATCTTCCTCAACCAATTTCACCCCATCAGGCTTTGGCCCAAGACTTTTACCACAATCAGTGGTAACTGAGCTAGCTGCTTCTCATACAAGACAGGAATTAAGTTGTCCCTTTAATATGTAAAGGTTCCCCAGTATAGATTCTCAGTCTAGCCGAGGACTACACAAACTCAAAAGTTGGAGCCCAGCGTAAATTTTGTGAATGACTGGTTCTGCAATCACTAATACAGTTGTGCCAGTATCAACCTCCATTAGAACTGGGTGACCATTTAGCCAGACGTTTATTTTGATTGGTTTGGATTTGGATATTGCTGAGCAATTTAACTGTTCCAAGCCAGATTTGGAGTGTACAATCCCCTGGATATCAGCCTATGAGTTCTTACTTAATTTAGACCTAGTGAGATTCTTTTGCTGCCTCAAATCTGCATATCAGCAGCAACTACAATGGCTTGCCAGTCCAGATCCTGAAGAAAATGGTAACCATTTAACTGAAAGTTGGCATTGTTTAGGTGTTGTGCTGTGGGCTGACCTAGAGTCAGTCTGTTCAGGATATGTCCTGAGTGAGAATATGCAATTGCCATTACTCAAGTGGTGTTCCCCAAGCTCAGTGAGACTGACGAGAGGATCCACCTCCAATGGAACACTCTGTAACTCATATGTTCCACTTTCTGCATTTTGCATGATAAAGGCAGTTGTAGTATCTAGTTGAAGTCCAGTTGGGCTTTAGCTAGTAGGTGCTTTTGTCTGATTACCTCTAATTCCACATACCAAATTTTCAGCTTGCTCAGATTTTCATTAAGGGTTAAATCAAAGTCACATGTCTCTGCCAGTCACCTTAACTTCATCAAAATCCTAACACAGATTCCCTTGGTTCTTGAACTGCCAAGTAAAACTGATAGGGTCTCAGAATTAGAAGAGGTTTGGTATCATAATATTCCTGAACTAGTCAACTCTTGAAAAGTTTTCATATCTAGTGCTTCAGGAAACAGAAAGCTCCTAATAACTGAAAAGGCTGCGGGTCCACAAGTTGTCAGGAGAATTATTTGTTGCTTTTCATCTGCCCCAATGTCATTTGCCCAGGAAAAAGTAACGCATTCTTTTCACATACTGGGCCCAATCTTCAACAGCAGGATTGAACGACTCAAACTTCCCAAATAACAGCATTGTGCCAGCATTGCTTACCCAACTCAAGGACAACTGTTGCAAGCAAGTTTCTTTAGGAGCATTTGTTTCTCTCATTACAGTTGAAATAACTCCACAGAGGCCCGTTTTCCCATCACCAGGTCACTCTTTATTTACATGTGCATAGTACGTGATACATGACAACTAGCTCAGAACCTAGCTCCTTGAGTGAACAGAGTGTGACACTCTTGTTTATATCTGTCAGCCTAGGCTCCCTGACCGAACCAGATTAACAGCCCTAATCAGGGAACTCATACTCTATAAGGTCCATCAGGCTGACCTCATTACAATCACCACACAAAGTATTCTGAGATGTGACATTATCTAAAGAACAGATCACTTGGGATCTATGCGACAGAATCTTGTGGAGATGATGGCACAGAATCTTATGCTAGTCAGGCACTTGCCAGGCCAATAGCAAGCCTTTCCCTAGGACCCAGCACCCTGAGATAGGACATCCCACCATACAAGAGCTATCTTCCAATCAGTAGCTGGAAGCTCGTCCATACACAAGAGCATCGGTGTGGGATGGTAGCTGCTGCCAATATGATATCACCCTAGGTGTCAGGTTGTGGAGGCTTCCACGATGAGTTGTGATTAGGTAGGAGCCAAGGGGAGAAAAATCGATCGTTAGAGAGGTTGGCAACAAGTACTGAGGTTCACTCTCAACTGGTCCTGCCTTCTCAATGCCAGGTCACTTGATCAGGCACTGAGTACTTTTGAACAAGGGGCATGCCATGGCAGCCAGTGAACAATGTCTGTGTATCAAACCTGCCATCGGCTGAAAGGTTAATACAATATACAGTGAGACAAGGCCCTTGAAGTGGCACTAATTTTCCACTTAAACCCTATGTTTTGTAGCAGGAAATGAATACCATACCCAGATCTTTGCACCTATACTTAACTGGGTGAAGCAGGAAGGTAGTAGGGTCCCTATGCATCACCCTCCCATCCAATTAAATATCACCCACCAGCAAACTACCAAAGGGAATGCACAAGCATCTAGGTCTCATTCTCAAACCTATTATCCTCTAGTGGTTTCCACAAATCCTATTGTAAAGTAATTGGTAAGACATTGATTGACTATTATCATTCCAATCAGCAGAAACCTTTTTTATTTATGTTCATCGCTATATACCTGCAATCAGAATTGATTCTGTCCACATCTGATGTTTATTCACACTGATCATTGGAATGTGATCAAGAATAGATGCTAGGAGAAAGTGAGGACTGCAGATGCTGGAGATCAGAGTCGAAAAGGGTGGTGCTGGAAAAGCAAAGCAGGTCAGGCAGCATCCGAGGAGCAGGAAAATCCACATTTCGGGAATTAGCCCATCATCAGGAGTGTTGATGAAGGGCTTATGCCTGAAACGTCGATTCTCCTACTCCTCAGATGTTGCCTGACCTGCTTTGCTTTTCCAGCGCCACTCTTTTCGATGTCAAGAATAAATGCCCTGAGTAATCCTGATTGTTGATGTTGATCATTATTATAGTAGCCTAAGATAAATTTGAGTCAGGGTAACAATGATTCATGAGCATGATATGTCCTTATTTAGCTACTTACTGAATATACTCACTTAAGTACTGAAGAAGCTCTGGGCACTGGGATGACTTTCATACCCTCCTGGCTGGACCAAAACACAGCAGCCATAATGCTGTGAATGTTCCACTAAGAGTGAGGGATTTATTAACAGATGAGACAACACACATTTGTAGACAAATATCTACAAAACTATAAAACCTGAATCGAACCACAATGGTATATTCTCCAGAATAGGTGCACAGTGCCTCAGTGTGCTGCTGCCTCACAGCAGAAGGGACCCGGGTTCGATTCCAGCCTGGCGCGACTGCGTGCAGTTTGCACATTTTCCACGTGTCTCTGTGGGTTTCCTCCATATGTTCCAGTTTCCTCCAACAGTCCAAAGATGTCCAGGTTAGATAGATTGGCCATGCTAAATCGTACATAGCATCCAGGGATATGCAGGCGAGCCATGGGAAATGCAGTGTTACAGGGATAGAATGGGGCGTGGGTCTGGATGGGATGCTCTTCGGAGGGTCAGTGTAGACTCAATGGGCTGAATGCTCTGCTTCTACACTGCTGAGATCCAAGTGTCCACTACACAGACTGATTAAACTGAGATGGATGTTCCTTGACTATGTCACCACTCGAGTTGGATAACAACTAAGGCCTGACTTTACTGGGTTTTTGCTGTTAGTTCCAGTGGGAAAAATATTCCAGGGAGTGGGAAGGCAAAGCTTGGGGTGGAAAGTGATCGCATTGGGAACCTGTGACCTCGGCTATGAGAAACCCAATGGGCCAGCCTTGGGTATTCAAGTTGCAATTGTTGTCTGAACATCTAAAATTTATGATTTGGAGATACCGGTGTTGGGCTGGGGTGTACAAAGTTAAGCGAGGGTGCTTCCAATTAAACCTGTTGGACTGTAACCTGGTGTTGTGTGATTTTTAACTCTAAAATTTATGGTAATTCAACTTTACATTCACTCTAGCCATTTTGAAATGTTCTACTGCAGTATTGGAACTTTGCTTGAAGTGTGTTGGGAACACTAATTACATGTAAACGGGGTTTTCATTACACTCCTGGCAAAAGTTTTGTTATACAGTCACATAAAACCTAAGGAAATTCAGGCCTTCTGCCTTTATAGCAAAATTCTGCCACTGTTGGTGGGTGATGGATAGTGCAGCAGTTCAGGCAGCATCCAAGGAGCAGCGAAATCGACGTTTCGGGAAAAAGCCCTTCATCAGGAATAAAGGCAGTGAGCCTGCAGCGTGGAGAGATAAGCTAGAGGAGGGTGGGGGTGGGGAGAACGTAGCATAGAGTACAATGGGTGAGTGGGGGAGGGGATGAAGGTGATAGGTCAGGGAGGAGAGGGTGGAGTGGATAAGTGGAAAAGGAGATAGGCAGGTAGGACAAGTCCGGACAAGTCATGGGGACAGTGCTGAGCTGCAAGTTTAGAATTGGGTTAAGTTGGGGAAGGGGAAATGAGGAAACTGTTGAAGTCCACATTGATGCCCTGGGGTTGAAGTGTTCCGAGGCGGAAGATGAGGCGTTCTTCCTCCAGGCGTCTGGTGGTGAGGGAGCGACGGTGAAGGAGGCCCAGGACCTCCATGTCCTCGGCAGAGTGGGAGGGGGGGTTGAAATGTTGGGCCACGGGGCGGTGTGGTTGATTGGTGCGAGTGTCTTGGAGATGTTCCCTAAAGCCCCCGGCTTGGAGGCACCCAGTCTCCCCAATGTAGAGGAGACCGCATCGGGAGCAACGGATACAATAAATGATATTAGTGGATGTGCAAGTAAAACTTTGATGGATGTGGAAGGCACCTTTAGGGCCTTGGATAGAGGTGAGGGAGGAGGTGTGGGCGCAGGTTTTACAGTTCCTGCGGTGGCAGGGGAAAGTGCCAGGATGGGAGGGTGTGTTGTAGGGGGACGTGGACTTGACCAGGTCGTCACGGAGGGAACGGTCTTTGCGGAAGGCGGAAAGGGGTGGGGAGGGAAATATATCCCTGGTGGTGGGGTCTGTTTGGAGGTGGCAGAAATGTCGGCGGATGATTTGGTTTATGCAAAGGTTGGTAGGGTGGAAGGTGAGCACCAGGGGCGTTCTGTCCTTGTTACGGTTGGAGGGGTGGGGTCTGAGGGCGGAGGTGCAGGATGTAGACGAGATGCGTTGGAGGGCATCTTTAACCACATGGGAAGGGAAATTGCGGTCTCTAAAGAAAGAGGCCATCTGGTGTGTTCTGTGGTGGAACTGGTCCTCCTGGGAGCAGACCGGCGGAGGCGGAGGAATTGGGAATACGGGATGGCATTTTTGCAAAAGGTAGGGTGGGAAGAGATGTAATCCAGGTAGCTGTGGGAGTCGGTGGGTTTGTAAAAAATGTCAGTGTCAAGTCGGTCGTCATTAATGGAGATGGAGAGGTCCAGGAAGGGGAGGGAGGTGTCAGAGATGGTCCAGGTAAATTTAAGGTCAGGGTGGAATGTGTTGGTGAAGTTGATGAATTGCTCAACCTCCTCGCGGGAGCACGAGGTGGCGCCAATGCAGTCATCAATGTAGCGGAGGAAGAGGTGGGGAGTGGTGCCGGTGTAATTACGGAAGATCAACTGCTCTACGTAGCCAACAAAGAGACAGGCATAGCTGGGGCCCATACGTGTGCCCATGGCCTGGAGGAAGTGGGAGGATTCAAAGGAGAAATTCTTAAGTGTGAGGACCAGTTCGGCCAAACGAATGAGAGTGTCGGTGGAAGGGTACTGTTGGGGACGTCTGGAGAGGAAAAAACGGAGGGCTTGGAGGCCCTGGTCATGGCGGATGGAGGTGTAGAGGGATTGGATATCCTTGGATGCTGCCTGAAGTACTGTGCTCTTCCAGCACCACTAATCCAGAATCTGGTTTCCAGCATCTGCAGTCATTGTTTTTACCACCCTTTTGGATAGTGCAAGTCTATCACAGAAAGGCTTAAATTACCCTCGATTTTTCCACTGTTAGTTCTATTGGTCTAAATCTTAAATTTATCAGGAATTGTAATGCCTTACAGACAATTCTTTGATTTTAGGTGAACCTAGTCAAATTAGCTGGTAAATATCTGCCTGGCTTGATAGTTTAAGATACTCAAAAAGTAAATTCAAAGAATTTTTACTCAAAAGTGCCATTTACTGTGCCAAACAGCAGGATAAATCCTGATGCATTTTAATAACACAGTTAAACAATTGTATAGCAATGGGAAAAAGGGCAGCTCTGCAAAGCTCCCTCATGTGCTGCTTGAAAAGTCACTATTTGGATTACCAAAAGTATTCGTAAAAACAGGATGTGAAGAAAGGAATGAATTTGCCCACTTTTTGCATAATGCCTGTGTTTGCAGAAGCCATTAAAATAGATAATTAAATCAAAGGTGAATATAATCAGTGAAACCAGACAGAGGGAAGAACAATTAAGTAGTTCTTTCTGAATTCTATATTTAGCATTTTGAACAAAACATTGTCATGTAAACTTTATTTTTACCATACTGGGTGTCATGATTGTAATGAGGACATTGGAGAATAAGAGTTCCCTGACTGGGGCTGTTAATCTGGACCAATCAGGGAGTCTTGGCAGACAGAGAAGAACAGGACTGTCAGACTTACTGTTTAATCTGACAGCTGGCTCTGAGGGAGCTGGGTCATTGTCAAGGACTCTCCAATGTGTAAATAAAGGGTGACTTGATAACAAGATACCATCCCCTGTGGAGTTCTCACTAGTTAATTATCATCAAATTATTAACCGAACTGCAATACTGCATGTCATAATATTGTACACTGATTACAATAAATTATAAGATTGAATATGGAGAAATATAGAGCAATTAACACATTATAAAACCTGTCAAACGTTAGTATTTGAAAATTGAGATCATTTTGATCAAATTTCACATTTCTTCAAGCATTTAAAAAGTGTCTCACTACTAAATTAAAACCTAAGTGGTTGTTATCTGTTTGATAACAAATAATATCAAAGGAATATCACATATATGGTGATAAACAAGTGGTAAATGCATCACTCATATCACTGACAACAAAATATAAAATTTAAAATAAAATTTATTTTTGGAATAATCAATAATCAATTTTAAGAATTGAAGTGGAAAACTGAAAATGCGAAGAAAATAAATTCCAGTCTGGATGCAGACAAAGTGAAGGAAGATGGGCAAATCAGACTAACCACCCCAAAGGGTCAAACCAATCTTGGCTCTCAAGTAGATGTAGAAATTAGAGCAACATTTTAATTGTTGCAGAGCTGGAAAAGAAGTAAAAAGAAAAAAAAAGAGGAATGGAGGGTGGAAGAGGAGGGGAACAGATGTTAAGAGGAAGGGAGAGCATTGTGGGAATGGAAAGAAAAGGAAATGAGGATGAATGGAGTGAGAGAAGAAGAGGAAAAAAGAATTGGAACAAAGAAGAGGGAAGAAGAGAGACAAAAAGGAAATATAAATGGAGAGCTCGGTCAGAGAAGTAGGGATAAAGAAGGAAGAAAATGTAAAAGGAGGAGAAGAGGAATAAATTCATAAGAGGTAGGAGCACAAGTAGGCCAGTCGGCCCCTCGATCCAACCCCACCATGCAACAATATCACGGCTGATCTGTTTGTGGTCTCAACTCTACTTTCCTGCCTGGTCTCCCCACACATCCAACCCTTGACTCTTTTGCTGATCAGAATTCCACCTTGAATGACCCAATCTCCACTACTCACTGAGGAACAGAATCCCAAAAATCTTGTTCTTAATGTAGTTTCGCTCACTGAGCTGGAAGGTTCGTTTTCAGACGTTTCGTCACCATACAGGTAACACCTTCAATGAGCCTCGGCTGAAGCACTGCTAATGATTCCTGCTTTATATTTATATGTTTGGATTTCTTTGGATTGGTGACGTCATTTCCTGTGGTGATGTTATTTTCTGTTCTTTTTCTTAGATGGTGGTAAATCGGGTCCAAGTCAACCGGAACTCTATTGACAAAACGCATTGACTTGGACCTGATTTACGACCCCCTGAGAAAAACAACAGGAAATGACATCACATGGGAAATGACATCACCACAGGAAATGACATCACCAATCCAAAGAAACCCAAACATATAAATAGAAAGCAGGAATCAACAGCAATGCTTCAGCCAGAGGCTCACTGAAGATGTTACTTAGTATGGTGACAAAACATCTAAAAATGAACCTTCTAGCTCAGCAAGCAAACCTACATCCAGAAACTCAACCTGAGCTACAAATCTTCTCAAAGCTCGCTATCTTGTTCTTAAATATGAAGTACCATTTTTTAATCTCTACCCCTTAGCTCTCGAATCTATCACTAGAGGAAATATTATCTACAGCAGCTACCCTGACACAGTCCTTCAGAATCTTATGTTTTTGAATAAGATCATCTCTCATTATTCTTAACTACAACTGAAAAAGTGCCGCCATGTTCAACCTTTCCTCGTAAGATAACCCCTTCAATTCAGGAATCAGCCTCAGGAAGCTTATTTGAATAGCTTCCAATACACGTACAGGTAGTTCTCCAATAATGCCACAGTTACATTCCAGTAAAGCCTCCAGTAAAGTAACAGAAAATCGCATAATACAAGTAATGGGGCCTATGGGAAAAATGGGGCTGAGGCAGATCACTCAAAAATCATCTAAACGTCTAACACAAAGTATAGCACAGCCTGAATGAAGGTTGAAATCATATTTATTACCAAAAGTAAATTTAACACAATTCATTTTAAAAATGTGAGACAGCTGCTCTCTGTACAGTACTTCTCACAGAAAACTGCTCTGTTGGCAGCTGACATTGTACATGCTCAGAACGGTGCAGAGACTTCGGTGTGGACACTGGCACATGTGCAGAATGAAGCACGTGAATTGATGCCGCTGGAATTGCCAACGGAGGTAAGCGTTCTCCAAAACACCATTCCCGAGTTCTTCAGCGACATTAACTCTTACTTTCTCTCCACAGATGTTGCCAGACCAGCTGAGATGTTCCAATAATTTCTGTTTTTGTTACTGATTTCCAGCATCCGCAGTTCTTTTGGTTTTCATTAGCATAAGTTGTTAACAGTTGCGGGCCCCAGCACTGAGTCTTATGGCACTCCAAAAGTTTCAGTTTGTCAACCTAAAAAATGATCCATTTATCTTGACTCTATGTCCCATCAGATAGCCATTCCTTTTATTCACAGTATACATTTTGCAGGGGGCTTATTCCCCACCAGCATCCTCCCTCACAAAATTGGTGAAGTCAATCAGAAGCACAATCTCTTAAAATCTGGCTACCCTGCAATGATAATACACCAAGTACATTCTTAATTACATAGACTTGGACATCTGTCCTTCAAGTACAGGAGCTCTCAGCAGAAGCCATTTGGCTTCAGATCTCAGCCAACTCCATGCCAAAGCAACTTACTCAAGTGAAATTTCTTTTCTATGTACTTTAGTGATTTTCCTCCTCAAGTATTAACCAAATTCTCTTTAAAGTGCTGTTATTGATTTAGCTTCGACAGCCACTAGCCACAATAGGAAGATAATGAAGTTTTCCAGGCTTCATCAGCACAGACAAGCTAAAGACTTTTCTTTCACAAACTTTCTACAGATCATTCGGATGACATCAATATTTCTTTTTCATTCATTTTCTTTTATTTGAGGGACAATAGCTGAAGGGAGTGTCAGGAGAACCAGAAGGATCTTGTTACACAGTATGAAAAAGCTGAATCAATAAACTTCACAATAATTATTGAGTCAGTTATGTTACATCAGCTCTAAGTGTTCATTTATCTCCCGAAGGTTGAGGAATTTGAGAAATCAATGGAAGGCAGCAAAAATGCATGCGACTGTTTGATATTTAAAGAGTGCTGGAAGTAAAAGCTTTATGAGATAATTACAGATTTACAGGAATGTTTGATTGCTGTGAATTAGCGTTGTGCTGAGCAGTATTAAAATTACACTTTTACATAAACAACTTCTCCTCAATTGAAATTTGATACCATAGAAATTAGGGAAAAACCATCAGTATACCAAACACACTTGCAATTGAAGTGATCTTTTCATGATCAAATCTGTCATTGCAAGACAGACTTATAACTCATTAGTTGTTGTGGGACTTCTTCCTTTCTACAGAGAACATGAAAAACAGAGTCAGTGGCTCACAGGTTCATAATTGATAAATGGAACTATAATGGAGCTCCATGTCTTTCCCTTGGCAACAGTGCATATTAACTAGCCTCATATTTCAGTCATGCCAAAATGAACACATTGGGGAAGAGGCAAATGCTGTTATGCTCATATGGTCCCAAGCTACACGCCAAATTTTAATTTGGACTTTATTTGGACTGAGTTCAGGCATGGATTCACTGTTAGTTGGATATTTATGGGCTGCATTCTTATTTGGGGATGTGACAACAATAAATCAAATCAAATCACCTGTGATCCATTACCTCTAATTCCATCTCTTTTAGAGCCCGATAATATAATATGTGTTTCAAAGGATTTATCATTTTTAATCACATTAATTTCTTTAGTTACTTTACTTCATCAGTATTATTTACTTGTTCTCATAAAACACTTATACCTTGTTATTTTGATAGATTCTATGGTTCCCAGTGTTAAGATAGAAAATATTTATATAACGTCTGTGACATTTCTTTGTTCCCCATGGAAGTAATAGACTGTATTTGGGGAAGTTTCCTTCGAACAATATGTTCCTAACCAGAGAACAGAATACTTTGGGTTTGCTAATGTGTATTGAGGCAGGTTTAATAAATAATCTCAGAGTACACAATATCCTGGGAAACAGTAATCATTACATAGTATAATTTATCATTATTTTGAGTGTGAGAAACTTGGGTTAGAAACATGTTCAGACTACACAAAGCTACAACACAGTGGGATTTGGGGGTTCTTATGCATGAATCCAAAACGCTAGCATCCAAGTTTATCTGGTAATAGGGAAGGCAAATGGACTGTTAGCCTTTATTTCAAAGGAAATGATGTATAAAAGTAGGGAGGTTTGCTAAAACTGTAAATGGCTCCAGCCAGATTACAGCTAGAATACTGTGAATATATTGATACCCTTATGTAAGGAAAGAGATACACTTTATTGGCATTACAAGCAATTCAGAGATGTTTGAGTAGGTTGATTCAGGCATGGGGAGATTTTCTTATGAGAGGTTGAGTAGGTTGGGCTTGCACTTACTGGACTTTAGAAGAATGAGTAACGACTTTATTGAGTTAAAAATCACACAACACCAGGTTATAGTCCAACAGGTTTAATTGGAAGCACACTAGATTTCGGAGCGACGCTCCTTCATCAGGTGATTGTGGAGGGCTCGATCGTAACACAGAATTTATAGCAAAAATTTACAGTGGGATGTAACTGAAGTTATACATTGAAAAATTAATTGTCTGTTAAGCCTTTCATCTGTTAAAATACAGTGATAGTTTCACTTCTTTCATGTGTAAATTACAAAACCCTTTTTTTTAAAGTTGCATTCTCGGGTTAGCTGTTAACAGTGGCATCTCCAAATCAAGACTTTATTGAAACATTCAAGATTCTTAGGGGGCCTGACAGGATAGATGCAGAAAGGTTGTTTCCCCTTCCAAGAGAGTCTAGGATCACAAAGGGAAATCTCAGAGTTAGGAGCTATTCATTTAAGGCACAAATGAGAGGGAATTCCTTCTGTTGGAAGGTAAACATTTGTGGAATTCAAGTCCAACTATCAAGACTGGGTCATTAAGTATACTCAAGGCTGACATAGACAGATTTTAAATGAGTAAGAGAATCAAGGATTATGGGGTAAAGCCAGGAAAGTGAAAATGAGGATTATTAGATCAGATGTGATCTCACTGAATCGCAGAACAGACTCGATGGGCCAAATGGTCTACTTCTACTTTGTCTTCTGGTCTAATGGTCTTATTATGTATTCTCCCATTCAATTAATTTTTGTTCATTGATCACTGTTAGCAAATGTACTCCCAATACTCAGGCTTCCTACTGTTCTTGACAATAACAGAAGCGTCTACTTATAAATTAATGTATCGCTTAACACTTTAACTAACTATAGACATATCTATTTTCCCATATAGTGTTTACTTCTCAGCAGAATATAGATTCATTAAAATTATGAGTTAATTATTTAAATGTTAATTTTTGCTAATCTTCAATCATACCTTTCAATGCCTTAACTAGGTTTTAATTTTATTTCCCAGTTTGTCTTAGCCAAGTTGATCTGAACATCTACGTTATTGGTTTCAATATTAAGGTTTTAGCCTTACGTCGATCATTTTACAGCTCAACTTAAAATTCTAGAATGTTCTCCTAATTTTTCCCAGAGGATTCCTTACTGTGAGATTACCAGTCATCTCTGTCCTTTATTCAAAACAAGATCAAGAAGAGCCTCTGCACAGTTTGTTCCATAGCATTTTATTCCAGAGAATTGCCCCAGCTATACTCTGTTATCTCAGCTCCTAAACTAATTTTGATGATTTGATTTGTACAAACTTTAGGAAAATTAAAGCCTCTGCAATAATCACCTTGCCTTTATTTACTAGCTCTTTTTATTTCTTGATGAATACTCTTCCCAACAGCACTGTTACTGTTAGGAGGGATAAGGATTACTTCCACCAGCATTTTCCGACACTTTTTAATTATTATCTCCGCCCATTTGGATTCTACGTCCTGCTTTTTTGAGTCAAGATTATTCCTCATTGTTGTCCAATGCTTTCCACATCCTGGAGTAACAGCGCACGACTTGCCCTGCTGTCCTTATGTAGTCCTGTTTTATTTATTTTAAGGGATCGATCTGTATATTTACTTGACTTGGCTTGTAGTTTTTAAACTTTTAACTAATGAGCTGATCTAATTAAAAATCTAATTATATTTAACTTACACCTTTACCAGGAGAAGGTCTTGTTGCTGTGCTACAGGACATTGGTTTGGCCACGTTTGGAATACTGCACTAAATTCTGGTCTCCCTGCTATACGGAAGATATTATTAAACTTGAAAGGCTTCAGAAAAATTTGACAAGGGTGTTGTCAGGGTTGGAGGGTTTGAGCTACAGGGACAGGCTGAGTAGACTGGGGATATTTTCCCTGGAGCATTGGAGGCTGAGGGGTGAGCTTATAGAAGTTCTTAAAATCATGAGAGGCATGGATAGGGCAAATAGTCAAGGTCTTTTCCCCAGGTTATGGAAGTCCAAAACTAGAGGGCATAAATTTAAGGTGAGAGGGGAAAGATTTAGAAGGGACCTAAGGGCAACATTTTCATACAGAGAGTAGTGCAAGTATGGAATGAGCTGCCAGAGGAAGTGGTGAAGGCTGGTACAATTACAATATCTGGATGAATATATGAATAGGAAGGGTTTAGAGGGATATGGGCCAAGTGCTGGCAAATGGGACTATGTTATCTATTTGGCATGGACAAGTTGGACCAAAGGATCTATTTCCATGCTGTAGATCTTTATGACTCTATGACTCAGTAATACAAAGCACCATGGATATCATGGGAAAAAGCAGCATCCCCTTCACACTCTATATACAATTCCCACCAAATTCCTAACTGTTGAATTCTGTCTGTGATGCATTCTGTTCTGTGATTGTTCTATGAATCAGCAGATACTGTTTACTTATATATATACCTTCTGGACCTAGATTACATAGTTGACTCAGCCTCTTACTCTAGAAATTAATTTCTATGCATTCAGTCACACATAGATGATTTAATTAACTGTCACTGGTAGATATAATAAATTAACTTATAATTTATTTGATCATTTACAAAATTAAGTTCAATAAGTTAAATTAATTTCCCATTAAACGCAATTACGCACCATTTACTGGGTTTTTCTCTTGAGCTAAATTCTAAGTTTTTGAATAAAGACAGAAAGTGACGAAGAAATGCAGACATGCCTACAAATATCTATTGAGTTAAAAATTTCAAACCCAGTGTAACTATTTCTTCCAGACTATTACCTTGTTTACAATGCACTCTGTTTACAATCAATCTCTGCTGACCACTTATAATAGTTTTGAACTGAAATCATCTTGACTATTAATGGCAGAGAAATCTGGCTGTTGCAGGTAGATCATAAGCAGGTGACCGAGCTCTATAACAATCAGTGTTGATCGAGAACTTGCAGGGAAAGTTGCCCTCAGACACTACCAACTAGACATTCCAAAACCTGCAGGGGGATGATTAGATTCCCTATAGTGTGGGGACAGGCCCTTTGGCCCAACAAGTCTACACCGACCCTCCGAAGAGTAATCCACCCAGACCAGTTTCCCTTTGATGAATGCACCTGACACTATGGCCAATTCACCTGACCTGCACATCTTTGGACTGTGGGAGGAAACCAGAGCACCCGGAGGAAATCCACATAGACACAGGGAAAATGTGTAAACTCCACACAAACAGTTGCCCAAGGTTGGGATTGAATCTGGGTCCCTGGTGCTGTGAGGCAGCAGTGCTAACCACTGAGCCAATGTCACTGAAGTAGCAATCCAGAGACCAAGGTGTGGTTTTACACAGAAGCTCAAGACAAGGTTGCAAAACATCTCATTTTCTCACTGAGTTCTTCACAGAACGCAATGCAGTGTTCAACAACTTCAGGCCATGAACTTTGTTCTCCAGTTGGATAATTTTTCATCCAGTGTCTGTATTTTGTTTTCATGCTTTTTGTTTCAGCCAAAGCTGACCTTTATTCTGCTATTAGCACCTTCTCTGGACCAACACTTCATTTCTTCATTACCTCTTCTTTTGTTCTATGGCATTTTCATCTCTAATCTTCTTCGCCCTCTAACCTTCTTCACCTCCTCCACCCCCACACCTGGAACTTCACATTTCCCATGGCTAACCCACCCAGCCTGCACATTTTTGGACTGTGGGAGGAAACTGAAGCACCCAGAGGAAACTCATGCAAACACAGAACATGTAAATTCCACACAGACAGTTGCCCAGGATGGAAACAAATCTGGGTCCCTGGCGCTGTGAGGCAGCAATGCTAACCACTGAGCCACCGTGCTGCCCATGGTCCTGTAAAGCTTCTGCTCAATGCTAACACCAAGAATATTAATAGTGGGGGATTTAGCGATGGCAATGGCATTGAGTGTCGATGAGCAATTGTTCAATTCTCTCTTACCATAAGCCTCTCAAGCCTGCTCAGCCATTCAATAGGATCATGGTTGATCTGACACTCCTCACATCCCCTTTCCTACCCTTTCACCATAACCTTCGTTTCCCCTACTATCAAGAATCTATCCATCTCAACTTTAAGTATACACAATGACACGGTCTTTCTGCAGCAAGGAGTTCCAAAGTCTCTTAACCCTCAGGGAAGAAATTCCTCCACATCTCAGTCATAGAGATGTACAGCGTGGAAACAGACCCTTCGGTCCATGCCAACCAGATATCCCAACCCAATCTCGTCCCACCTAGCAGCACCCGACCCATAAGCCTCCAAACCCTTCCTATTCATACACCCATCCAAATGCCTTTTAAATGTTGCATTCCACCACTTCCTCATTCCATACACGTACCACCCCCTGTGTGAAAAAGTTGCCCCCAAGGTCTTTTTTACATCTTTCCCCTCTCATCCTAAACCTATGCCCTCTAGTTCGGGACTCCCCGACCCCAGGGAAAAGACTTTGCCTATTTATTTTATCCATGTCCCTCATTACTTTGTAAACCTCTATAAGGTCACCCCTCAGCCCCCGATGCTCCAGGGAAAACATCCCCAGCCTGTTCAGCCTCTCCCTAGAGCTCAAATCCTGCAACCCTGGCAACATCCTTGTAAATCTTTTCTGATACCTTTAAAATTTCACAACATCTTTCCGATAGGAAGGAGACCAGAATTGCACGCAATATTCCAACAGTGGCCTAACCAATGTCCTGTACAGCCGCAACATGACCTCCCAACTCCTGTACTCAATACTCTGACCAATAAAAGAAAGCATACCAAATGTCTTCTTCACTATCCTATCTATCTGCGACTTCACTTTCAAGGAGCTATGAACCTGCAACCCTCCCTAGGACCTGACCATTAAGTGTATAAGTCCTGCTAAGATTTGCTTTCCCAAAATGCAGCACCTCACATTTATCTGAATTAAACTCCATCTGCCACTTCTCAGCCCATTGGCCCATCTGGTCCAGATCCTGTTTTAATCTGAGGTAACCCTCTTCACTGTTCACTACACCTCCAATTTTGGTGCCATCTGCAAGCTTACTAACTGTACCTCTTATGCTCGCATCCAAATCATTTATGTAAATGACAAAAAGTAGAGGACCCAGCACCAATCCTTGTGGCAATCCACTGATCACAGGCCTCCAGTCTGAAAAACAACCCTCCACCACCACCCTCTGTCTTCTACCTTGGAGCCAGTTCTGTATCCAAATGGCTAGTTCCCCCTGTATTCCATGAGATCTAACCTTGCTAATCAGTCTCCCATGAGGAACCTTGTCGAATGCCTTACTGAAGTCCATATAGATCACATCTACCACTCTGCCCTCATCAATCCTCTTTGTTACTTCAAAAAATTCAATCAAGTTTGTGAGATATGATTTCCCATGCACAAAGCCATGTTGACTAACCCTAATCAGTCCTTGCCTTTCCAAATGCATGGACATCCTGTCCCTCAGGATTCCCTCCAACAACTTGCCCACCACCGAGGTCAGGCTCACTGGTCTATAGTTCCCTGGCTTGTCCTTACCACCCTTCTTAAACAGCAGCATCACGTTTGCCAACCTCCAGTCTTCCGGCACCTTACCTGTGACTATTGATGATACAAATATCTCAGCAAGAGGCCCAGCAATCACTTCTCTAGCTTCCCACAGAGTTCTAGCATCCACCTGATCAGGTCCTGGGGATTTATCCACCTTTACCCATTTCAAGACATCCAGTACTTCCTCCTCTTTAATATGAACAGTTTGCAAGGTGTCACCATCTATTTCCCTCCAGTCTATATTTTCCATATCCTTTTCCACAGTAAATACTGATGCAAAATAATCATTCAGTATCTCCCCCATTTTCTGCAGCTCCACACAAAGGCTGCCTTGCTGATCTTTGAGGGGCCATATTCTCTCCCTGGTTATCCTTTTGTCCTTTATGTATTTGTAAAATCTCTTTGGATTCTCCTTAATTCTATTTTCCAAAGCTATCTCATGTCCCCTTTTTGCCCTCCTGATTTCCCTCTTAAGTATACTCCTACTTTCTTTATACTCTAAGGATTCACTCGATCTATCCTGCCTATACCTTACATATGCTTCCTTCTTTTTCTTAACCAAGCCTGCAATTTCTTTAGTCATCCAGCGTTCCCTATACCTACCAGCCTTTCCTTTCACCCTAACAGGAATATATTTTCTCTGAATTCTCGTTAACTCATTTCTGAAGGCTTCCGATTTTCCAACCGTCCCTTTACCTGCGAACATCTGCCTCCAATCAACTTTTGAAAGTTCTTGCCTAATACCGTCAAAATTGGCCTTTCTCCAATTTAGAACTTCAACTTTCAGATCTGGTCTATCCTTTTCCATCATTATTTTAAATCTAATAGAATTATGGTCGCTGGCCCCAAAGTGCTCCCCCACTGACGCCTCAGTCACCTGCCCTGCCTTATTTCCCAAGAGTACGCCAAGTTTTGCACCTTCTCTAGTAGGTATATACACTTACTGAATCAGAAAATTGTTTGTACACACTTAACAAACCCCTCTCCATCTAAACCCTTAACACTGTGGCAGTCCCAGTCTTTGTTTGGAATGTTAAAATCCCCTACCATAACCACCCTATTATTCTTACAGATAGCTGAGATCACCTTACAAGTTTGTTTTTCAATTTCCCTCTGACTATTAGGGGATCTATAATACAATCCCAATAAGGTGATCATCCCTTTCTTATTTCTCAGTTCCACCCAAATAACTTCCCTGGATGTGTTCCCAGGAATATCCTCCCTCAGCACAGCTATAATGCTATTCCTTATCAAAAATGCTATTCCCTCTCCTCTCTTGCCTCCCTTTCTATCCTTCCTGTAGCATTTGTATCCTGGAAGATTAAGCTGCCAGTCCT
The DNA here is from genome assembly GCF_037043375.1 of Chiloscyllium plagiosum. Taxonomy (NCBI): domain Eukaryota; kingdom Metazoa; phylum Chordata; class Chondrichthyes; order Orectolobiformes; family Hemiscylliidae; genus Chiloscyllium; species Chiloscyllium plagiosum. The sequence continues at coordinate 21,882,032 of NW_028270139.1, forward strand.
GCCCATCCCTGAGCTGTAATTGCTATGATATCCCAGTCGCATGTTTCTAACCATGCCCTGAGTTCATCTGCCTTCCCTCTAAGGCCCCTGGCATTGAAATAAATGCAGTTTAATTTATTAGTCCTACCTTGTCCCTGCCAGCCCTGAGTGTTTGACTCGCTTCTGTTCTCAACTGTACTTTTTTCTGAGACTGCCCTCTTGCACTCTGCCTTTCCACCTATTTTTGTGTCATGTGCAAATTTAGCCATAGTACATTCATTTTCTTCCACCAAATTATTAATATATAACAGTTGTGCTACCAAAACTGATCCCTGTGACAGACAGCGGCTGCCTCCGGTCTATCACTGGACAATATGGAGCACAGCAGCAATGTGGACTGGAACGTATATACTCATTGCTCCATCTATCAATGGTGCTAACAAAAAATATAGCCAAGAATTAAGGGCACTATTCATGTCAACAAATTGCTCATGCATTCCAAGCAAAAAATTGAGTGTAAACCAAAGAAATCCTAAATGAGCACTAATTTGACAGACATGCTTATCTCCTGCCTCAGCTGAGGGCCACACTCTCTCAGAATTGCAAAGGACCCACTCTGTACTACATCCTCAGGAGAATTCATACTCTCAACAAACAGTATTTCAATTCCATCTCAAACATCAAAAACTGTAAGTACAACAAACTTTTATCTACACACCTCCATAACCAGCGCTCCTCAAACATTCCAGAAGATTCCCCTGGCCTCGGAAACTACTCAAACGCCATTAGCCATGCAGCTAGTGCAGCTGCCACCCCCACGCTGATTGATGATGTCACTGCCTCCCCCATCATGGCCACTCCCACAACCACTTCCAACCCTCACAATTCCTCATGCATCACACGTGACATCACATCCGCCCCTCACATCATCGCTGATGCCACATGCTCAGTGACTTCAGCCACCCCTACTGCCGTGGTCACCACCATTTCCGCTCCCACCAGCGCCACTCACCTGCATTCTGCTGACATGCCCCCCATAGACCCCACTGTCACTATCCCCACCCCCCAGAACCCCGAGGGGAACAGTACCCCTGCTCATGACTCCACCCCATTCCCCCCACCATCACACCCACTCCAGTTACAGGTTCCGCCCCCACTCCCAGCTCTACACCCACACCAGATTCCAGCTCCCAGCCCTGCCAAGTTTTCACCATCCCTCCAGACCACCCCCTCACTGAGGACGAACGATCAGTCCTCAGCAAAGGAGTCACCTTCATCCCCCTCCATCCACGCATCAATTAATTTAATACACGCCGTGATGTCGAACAATTCTTCCGTCGCCTCCACCTCTGAGCTTACTTTCACAATCAGGACTCCTGCCCACTTTCCGAGGACCCCTTCGCCCACCTCCAACACACTGCATCCACCTGGACACCCCGCGCTGGCCTATTACCTGCCCTCGACCTCTTCATTTCCAACTGCTGCCGGGACATTTACTGCCTCAATCTGTCTACCCCCCCTCCCCCACTCCAACCTCTTACCCTCACAATGCGCAGCCCTCCAATCCCTCTGCTCCAATCCCAACCTCACCATCAGGCCAACGGATAAAGGGGGCGCAGTGGTAGTCTGGCGCACTGACCTCTACACCGCTGAAGCCAAACGCCAACTTGAGGACACCTCTTCCTACTGCCCCCTCGACCATGACCCCATCACCCCATCACCAAACCATCATCTCCCAGACCATACAGAACCTCATCACCTCAGGAGATCTCCCACCCACAGCTTCCAACCTCAGTCTGGGAACCCCGCACAGCCCGGTCCTACCTCCTTCCCAAGATCCACAAGCCTGACCACCCTGGCCGACCCATTGTCTCAGCATGCTCCTGCCCCACTGAACTCATCTCTACCTACCTCCACACTGTCCTATCCCCCCTAGTCCAGGAACTCCCCACATACGTTCGAGACACCACCCACGCCCTCCACCTCCTCCAAGACTTCCGTTTCCCCGGCCCCCAACGCCTCATCTTCACCATGGATATCTAATCCCTCTACACCTCCATCCGCCATGACCAGGGCCTCCAAGCCCTCCGTTTTTTCCTCTCCAGACGTCCCCAACAGTACCCTTCCACCGACACTGTCATTCGTTTGGCCAAACTGGTCCTCACCCTTAACAATTTCTCCTTTGAATCCTCCCACTTCCTCCAGACCAAAGGGGTAGCCATGGGCACACGTATGGGCCCCAGCTATGCCTGTCTCTTTGTTGGCTACATAGAGCAGTTGATCGTCCGTAATTACTCCGGCACCACTCCCCACCTCTTCCTCCGCTACATTGATGACTGCATTGGCGCCACCTCGTGCTCCCGCGAGGAGGTTGAGCAATTCATCAACTTCACCAACACATTCCACCCTGACCTTAAATTTACCTGGACCATCTCTGACACCTCCCTCCCCTTCCTGGACCTCTCCATCTCCATTAATGACGACCGACTTGACACTGACATTTTTTACAAACCCACTGACTCCCACAGCTACCTAGATTACACCTCTTCCCACCCTACCTTTTGCAAAAATGCCATCCCATATTCCCAATTCCTCCGCCTCTGCCGTATCTGCTCCCAGGATGACCAGTTCCACTGCAGAACACACCAGATGGCCTCCTTCTTTGGAGACCGCAATTTCCCTTCCCACGTGGTTAAAGATGCCCTCCAACTCATCTCGTCCACATCCCTCACCTCCGCCCTCAGACCCCACTCCTCCAACCGTAAAAAGGACAGAACGTCCCTAGTGCTCACCTTCCACCCTACCAACCTTCGCATAAACCAAATTATCCGCCGACATTTCTGCCACCTCCAAAAAGACCCCACCACCAGGGATATATTTCCCTCCCCACCCCATTCCACCTTCTGCAAAGACCGATGAAGGGCTTTTGCCAGAAACATCGATTTCGCTGCACCTTGGATGCTGCCTGAACTGCTGTGTTCTTCCAGCACCACTAATCCAGAATCTGGTTTCCAGCATCTGCAGTCATTGTTTTTACCATGCTTACCTCTGTAATTGATCTTGCCAGGGTTTGTTCTTTCATTTCACTCATTGGTAAGGACCTGCCCTACTGGACAGGCAGGCCAGCATGTATAACACAGATGCTTCCATCCCTCAACTAAAGTATTGGTTCACATTGTGGCCATTTTACACATAAAAGCAAATTTATTGGGAAATTCTTGGTATTTTCATATGCCGATGGCTATTGTTGGGACTGGTAAGACTCCAAACGCAAGTTCAGTATGTGATCACATGTTGCACATCCATCTCTAGTTTTTGCTTCTGATAGTACCAATGTACACCTCTGAAATTACAGCAGAAGTTTATACGGGGAGATAAAGAAGCTGGAGTGTGTACAGACAGATAAATATTAACTTTTAGACATTAAGAAAGAGTTAGCAATAAATCCCATCTGATCTGTATGTGTAAATTTCTGGAAAGCCATAACAGCCAATATTTAATTCAATGAATTAAGCAAGGGAAGTGGCACATAATGGAGTTCACTCGATCCATATCCTTTTACAGTTTAGATTATTAACCAAAGGATAGTCAGCACTGTCCTTAAAACTCATTTCATCAATTTGAAGCATAATTACTGAAACATTAGACCTATCTGGATTTATGAGGTTCTGCCTATAGTGCAAAAACTTTAGTTGTCCTCAATAGTTGAAACAGTTTCGTGATTACAGCCTTTGTTATTCCAACCCTCAATATAGATTCATAGTCACCATGGCAATGATAACTTTAACAAAATTACCAAGTCCGTTGCTTAGAGCTATAAAGCATAAACTGGAGAAAATTAATTGAGTCAGAGGAACTGGTTTATCTGCTAATCCCTGACTTTCATTTCTGCCTGCAGCTGTTCCCAAGGGACATGAAAAGTACACAAGCTGGAATAATGAAACAGACTGCAGTAAGAACAGGCTGTGCTGCTGGAGTCTCTGGTTTTCTCCTGTGATGGTCAAAAAATGGTTGATAATTTCAAAATGTCCAGGCCCCTTGTGTTTTTACTTTGCTGAGTTTTAGGGCGTCTGAGAATACGCTGGAGAGGCCAGAAACTTCATTAACATATTAGATTAGATTACTTACAGTGTGGAAACAGGCCCTTCGGCCCAACAAGTCCACACCGACCCGCCGAAGCGTAACCCACCCATACCCCTACATTTACCCCTTTACCTAACACTACGGGCAATTTAGCATGGCCAATTCACCTCACTTGCACATCTTTGGAGTGTGGGAGGAAACCGGAGCACCCGGAGGAAACCCACGCAGACACGGGGAGAATGTGCAAACTCCACACAGTCAGTCGCCTGAGGCGGGAATTGAACCCAGGTCTCTGGCGCTGCGAGGCAGCAGTGCTAACCACTGTGCCACCGTGCCGCCCGTGAATTCAGGAGTCTGAATTGAATTCAATAGTTGCTGCATGGATTTTCCAGGGTTTAGGAAAACCGATGGTTAAAGGGAAGAGGGATCTTTCCTGGAAAACAGGCTAACGAGTCTTTATCCAGCCTCTCAAGAAAGCCTTTGAAAGCTGTCGTCCTGGCTGACCCTTGTGAAGGCTCAAATATAGTTAACATGCCATGCAGCGAGCTCTCAAACCCTGGATACCAAACACTTCCCACATTCATCCCCAAGGTCATGAACAACTGAAACCTCGTTTACTCTTGCTCAGCTGAGTGACTAGTTGTCAGGAATCTGCATATTTATCAATTCTTCACTTTTCTCATTTTTTCCATCTACAATCTCCTTTGCTCTATATCTCTTTGATTTGATTTGATTTATTATTGTCACATGCACTGAGATGGTGAAAAGTACTGTTTTGTGTGCTAACCAGACATGTCATTCCTTACATGGGTATATCAGGATGATAGAGCAGAATGCAGAATATTGTGTCACATCAACAGAGAAGGTGCAGAGAAAGATCAACTCTAATATATAAGAGGTCCATTCATAAGTCTGAAAACAGTGGGGAAGAAACGGTTCTTAGTCTGTTGGTACATGTTTTGTATCTTCTTCCCGATGAAAGAGGGTGGAAGAGAGTATAAACAGGTTGGGAGGGGCCTTTGATTGTGTTGGCAACAGAAGTTTGGAAAGAGTCAATGGATTGAAAGTTGTTTTTTATGATGGACTGGGATGCATTCATAATTCTCTGTAATTTCTTGCAGTCTTAGCCCGATCAGTTTCCATACCAAACAGTGATGTGTCCAGATAGGAAGCTTTCTATGGTACATCAGTAGAAATTTGTAGAGTCATTGTTGGCATGTTGAATTTCCTTAGTGTTCTGCGGAAGTAGAGGTGTTAGTGTGCCTTCTTGACTGTAGCATTGACATGGATGGACCAGGATAGATCATTGGTGTTATTTACTCCTAGGAACTTGAAGCTGTCAACCTTCTCCATCTCAGCACCACAGATGCCCTTACCTGTCTCTCCCCATCTGAACTTTCTATGACGGGACTCTATCCAGGCCTACTCAACACAATTCGTTCACTGAGCGCTTTTTCCCCACCATGCTAGACTTTTATGCAAACTGACTCACTCCTCTATTCCAGTTTGGATAAGCTTCAGTCTATCCAATGCAATTAGTGACAATAGTTCTTTATCCACACAGCTCTCTCACATCAATCCAGCTCAGTCTGTCTCCCTTTCTAAAGAGTCATAGAGGTGCACAGCATGGAAACAGATCCTTTAGTCCAACTCGTCCATGCTGCTCAGATATCCTAAATTAATCTCGTTCCATTTGCCAGCATTTGGCCACATCCCTCTAAACCATCCAAATCAAATACCCATCCAGATGCCTTTTAAATGTTTTCATTCTGCCACCCTGCATCATTTCCTATGGCAACTCATTCCATACACCCACCATCTTCTGCATGTAAATCTTTTCTGAACCCTTTCAAGTTTCACAACATCAAGTTTCACAGCAGGGAGACATGAATTGTACACAGTATTCCAAAAGTTCTAACCAATGTCCTGTCCAGCCACAAGATGTCCTTCCAACTTGTATTCTCAGTGCATTGATCAATAAAGGCAAGCAAACCAAACACTTTCTTCAATATCCTTCATCACTCCAACTCCACTTTTAAGGAAAGACGAAGCCACTGTCCAAGGTCTCCTTGTTCGGCAACACTCCCTGGGACCTTGCCATTAAGCGTATAAGTCCTGCCCTGATTTGCCTTTCCAAAATGTAACACCTCACATTTATCTAAATTACCTTTGGATTCTCCTCTTTTCGGCAAAGCTCAATCCCCATTTTAAAATGTTTCTTATTCACTGTTAATTTTCTTTATTGAAGCTGTTTCTCTGATTCTGCTTGAACTCCTCAAGCTGGGTAATTCTCCATGCTTTCATGTTCCACTATTAAATCTCTCCAGCACCTCACCCCACCTTACTCCAGTGATTGCCTCCAGTCTTATGTGCGAGTATATGGTGGTTCAGTGGTTAGCACTGCTGCCTCACAGCAACAGGGTCCAAGCTTCGATTCCAGCCTCGGGTGACTGTCTGTGTGGAGTTTGCACATTCTCCCTGTGTCTGCATGGGTTTCCTCCCACAGTCCAAAGATGTGCAGGCCAGGTGAATTGGCTATGCTAAATTGCCCATAGCGTTAGGTGTGTTAGTTAGAGGGAAATGGGTCTGGGTGGGTTACTCTTTGGAGGGTCGGTGTGGACTGGTTGGGCCGAAGGGCCTGTTTCCACACTGTAGGGAATCTTAAGTAATCTATACGCCTTTCACACCATTCATACTTCCTTCACAAAGCCATCTCAATTCCTGTTTTCAGAAATCACTGAAACACCATGAGTAGACATTTTTGTAATATTATAAAAGCTTTCTATAGATAGACATAAAGATGATGTGACATTGTTTGGGGAAGAGCTAGAGTGAAGACCATTAATGTAAGAAATCGAATAACATATGCAGAAAAAAAAATCTGGTTTATCCAAAGATTGGTGAGAAATAAAAGCAGAAAATGCTGGAGAAACTCTGCATCTGGGAAGGAGAAACAGAGTTAACACTTCTTCAAAACCCTGAAGGAGAATCATACTGGACTTGAAACATTATCGTATTAAATTCCTGAGAAAGAAAACAATTTTGCACTTTTCATGAATTTTAAGTAACAGAAGTATTTTTAAATGTAAAAGCTATTTCTGTCTTTAATGAGGTTATGTTTCCTTCAGAAGATTGAACTTCACAGCAAATAGCCAAAATCATCTGAGATAAAGCTCTTCAGGGTGCATGACAGACTAATGAGGACCTATTCAAAATCTGCTGCTGACAAATTTTCATATTAGTCACACATCAATTGTCGATGAATGCCCAGCAATAGCAAGCCCACTTCTGATGCAGTAAATGTTTCCATTTTCATTTAAAAGTATCAGGGATACGAAAATTTACATTACCATGGTATTACAAGTCTGGTCAGACTGAAGAACAATTCACCCATGATATATTTGCAACTGCACTGAAAGGTGATCTAAACATAGCGTGTGGATCTATTTTACAGCATGTGGAGCTGTTTATTATTGGAAACCACAAAATCTCATTAAGGTTCTTGGAAGCAGTACTGACATTATAACATTCAAAGCATCACTTCTACAGATTGAGAGTAGATAGAACTTAGAAAAAAATTACTAGTAATTCTACAATTACAGATGGAAACAAAATCAAGGCTTAAAACAAATCTATATTTATGTATTTCCTCATGGAAAGTTGCACAGGAACGATCCCAGCATTACTCAGGACAAAGAAAACATAATCAAGTCACTCTCATTTAGGATCAGGATGAGCTCAATACTTTCTAAATAGATTTTATTCACTCCTCTTCACAATATAGGTTTCTGTTCCTCTCTGAAAAAAAGTCACTTTACATGCTGCTTTCTTCTTTATATATGCTGATGCAGCATTTCACCTGACTGAAGAACCAAGATTAAGATGAAAAGACCAAGTGATATAGAGCAGAATTTGGCTATTTGGCCCGTCAGATCTACTCTGCTATTCAATCATGGTAGACGTGCTTCTCTCACCACCCTCCTGCCTTCTCCCCATAGCTCTTGATTCCCTTCCTATTCAAGAACCTATCTATCTCTGTCTTAAATACACTCAATGACTTGGCCTCCCCAGCTCTCTGCAGCAATGAGTTCCACAGATTCACTACTCTCTGGCTGAAGAAATTCCTCCTTATCTCAGTTCTAAAGGGTCATCCCTTCACTCTGATGCTGTGTCCTTGGGTCCTACACTCTCTATTGGTGGAAACATCTTTTCCACATCCATTTTGTCCAGGTCTCTCAATACTCTAAGTTTCTATGAGACTCCCCCATTATTATTCTAAACGCAATTGCGTACAAAGTCATAATGGTCAACCTCTTCTCATAGGACAAGCCCCTCATCCCTGGGATCATTCTTCTAAACCTCCTCTGGACCCTCTCCAATGCCAGCATATCATTTCTGAGATACAGGGCCTAAAACTGCTCACAATATTCCAAACGCAGTCTGATCAGAGCCTTATACAGCCTCAGCAGTATATCTCTGTTCTTGTGTTCTAGCCCCCTTGAAATGAATGCTAACATTGTAGTTGCTTTCATAACTGCCACATGAACCCACCTGCTAACCTTAAGAGAATCCTGAACTAGTACTCCCAAGTTCCTTTGTGCTTTGGATTCCAAATACTTGCTCTGTTTAGAAAATAAAATATACCTCTGTTCTTTCTACCAATGTGTAGAACGTCACACCTTTCCACATTGTGAGAGGAAGTGACAGTCTCCGACCTGTTCAACTCCTTCTGCAGCCTCTCCACTTCCTCAACAATACTTGTACCTCTACCTACCTTACTGTCATCTGCAAATGTAGCAACACTGCCCTCAGTTCCGTCGTCTAGATTATGAATGTATAACGTGAATATTGGCGATCTTAACACAGACCTCTGTGGAACTCAATAGTCACTGGCTGCCATCCTGAAAAAGACCCCTTTATCCCCATTCTCTGCCTTCTGCCAGTCACCCAATCCTCTATCCATGCCAGTACCATGCCCCTAACACCATAGACTCTTATTTAGCAGCGTCCTGTGCAGCACCTTCTCAAAGGTCTTCTAGAGATCCAAATAGATCACTCCCAGTGGCTGTCCTTTGTCTAACTTGTCTGTTCACACCTCAAAGAATTCTAATTGATTTGTCAGCATGACCTCGCCTTGATGAAGCCGTGCTGACTCAGCTCTATTTTACCACGCACTTCCAAGTACTCCATAACCTCGTCCTTAATAATCTCATCCTCTAAAATCTGACCAACAACCAAAATTAGGCTAACTGGCTGATCATTTCCTGTGTTCCTGCTAGGCTCCCCTTCCAATAAGCTCTGACACCAGCATGATTCAAATGGAGGCCATCCCCTTGGAACAGCTCACCTCTTCCCCAGTACTGGCGCCAATGTTCCATGAATTCAAATCTGTTTCTCCCACACCAATCTCTCTGCCATGTTTGTATCTCTTTAATCTTTTTGACCCTTTGCCAATTAGCTTGTGGCTCAGATAATGGGCAGCACAGTGGCTCAGTGGTTAGCACTGCTGCCTCACAGCACCAGGGTCTCAGGTTAGATTCCAGCCTCAGGAGACTGTCTGTTTGGAGTTTGCACATTCTCCCCGTGTCTGCGTGGGTTTCCTCTGGGCGCTCCAGTTTCCTCCCACAGTCCAAAGATGTGCAGGTCAGGTGAATTGGCCATGCTAAATTGTCCAGAGTGATAGGTGCATTAGTCAGAGGGTAGTGGGTCTGGGTGGGTTACTCTTCGGAGGGTCGGTGTGGACTGGTTGGGCCAAAGGGCCTGTTTCCACACTATAGGGAATCTAATCTAATCTCATAATAATCTGGAAATTAACTTGTTGGTCCTGCATTTAAATATAGGCCTGGCTGTTCATATTGACTCAGCAGAACCTCTTTCTTTCTTCTACATATATCAATGGTACCTATGTGGACTACAACTGGACCTTTCCCCTCCGACTCCATGTTCCCCTGCGATGCAGATATGATATCCTGAACCTAGGTACCAGACAGGCAACATAGCCTCCAGGAGTCTCGATCCTGGCAACAGAGGACAGTGTCTGCTCCCCTGTATTTACTACCTCCAAATACAATCACATTTTTCTTTTCTACCCCTTCATGAGTGGCTTCCTGTACCACAATGCTATGGTCAGTTTGCTCATCCTCTATGCAGCCCTCACAAAACATCGAGAGCAAGAATCTCAAACCTGTTCGACAAGCTCAAGAGCTGAGGTACCTTCAGCACTAATCCCTGGAACCTTCAATTGCCTCCCTCATAATCACATTCTCCCGTCCCTCCCCACTGACCAAATTTGAAACAATTAATCCAAGGGATGTGAGTGTCTCCTGAAACATAGGATTCAGATCATTTACCACCATCATGGTATGTTGTAATGTTCAAAGATCAGAATCCAGCTCATCAACTCTGAGCTGGAGTTCCTTAAACAACCACTACTTGCTAGAAATGTAGTCACTATGAACCATAAAAAGGGTCTACCAGCTCATATTCCATGCAGGTATAACACATATAATATCATCACAAATACGTGGTTCCAATGGAAATGCAAAGAATTAAAGTTTTGATTGGAAGTCTGAGGAATGGAGTATGGTGATTGAACCCATGACCTTAGCTTCACTAGCACCACACTCCAAACAACTGTCTTATCCCTTACACTAGGACTGTTGCAATAAATATTTGAAATGTTCCCCTCCAAAGAAAGACTGATGTGTTTGGTAAGGAGATATGCATGTTCTCTCTGAATAGCCAGGTGATCATTTTCACTATCCAAAAAAACAAGAGGTTTATAAAATTGAATTGAATTGAATTGATTTTCACATGTACCGAGGCACAGTGAAAAGCATTGTCTTGCGAGTAATACAGGCAGATCACATAGATAAGTAAATAATAGGTAAACAGTGGCAAAAACAAAAACACAGGTACAGGCAAATGTTAAGAGTTTGAGAGTCTATTCAGTATTCTAACAACAGTAGGGTAGAAACGGTTTTGAAACAGGCTGCTGCGTGTGTTCAGGCTTCTGTACGTTCTCCCCGATGGTAGAGGTTGTAGGAAAACATTGCCAGGGTGGGATGGATCTTTGAGAATGGCCTTTTCTTGACAGCGGGCCTGGTAGATGGATTCCATAGATGGGAGGTTGGCCTTTGTGATTGTCTGGGCCGAGTTCACCACTCTCTGTAACCCATCTCAGATCTTGAATGGTACAGTTGCCATACCAGGCAGTGATACATCCAGACAGAATGCTCTCGATGGCGCACCTATAAAAGTTGGCAAGGGTATTCGCCGTCATGCCAAATTTCCTCAACTGCCTGAGGAAGAAGAGACGTTGTTGGGCCTTTGTAACCAGTATGTCCACATGAAGAGTCCAAGAAAGCTTGCTGTGGATGACCACTCCCAGGAGCTTGGCACTCTCCACTCGTTCCACCTCTGTGCTGTTAATGCATAGGGGGAGCATGAGTAACATCCTGCCGAAAGTCAATAATGAGTTCCTTGCATTTCCAGCATTAAGAGCTAGGTTGTTCTCTGTGCACCATTTTTCCAGGTCTTCCACCTCCCGTCTGTAGGCTGTTTTGTCGCCATCTGAGATTCAACCAACTATGGAAATGTCATCAGCAAACTTGTAAATGGCATTAGTCTGATATTTGGCGACGCAGTCATGGGTATACAGTGAGTACAGTAGGAAGCTGAGTACACATCCCTGGGGGGCTCCAGTATTGAGTGTTAGTGAGGATGAAATAATATCCCCAATCTTCACTGACTGTGGCCTGTGGGTCAGGAAACGGAGGATCCAGTTGCAGAGAGTGGGGCTTAGTCTGAGATCATTAAGTTTAGTAATCAGTCTCGAGGGGATAATAGTGTTGAAGGCTAAACTATAGTCAGTACTATTCTTACGTAGCTGTTCTTGGTGTCAAGATGTTCTAGGGAAGAGTGAAGGACAAGTGATATGGCATCTGATGTGAATTTGTTGGTCCGATAGGCAAATTGGAGTGGGTCAAGAGGGGGATAGATAAAGTGAATTGTCAAGATCAATTTTGAACAATAGGGGTGTTCAAAACTAGAGGGTATATTTTTAAGATGAGAGGAGAAAGACTTTAAAGGGATCTGAGGGGCAACCCTTTCATACAGCATGTGCAATGAACTGCCAGAGGAAGTGGTAGATTAGATTAGATTAGATTACATTACAGTATGGAAACAGGCCCTTCGGCCCAACAAGTCCACACCGACCCGCCGAAGCGAAACCCACTCATACCCCTACATTTACCCCCTACCCAACACTACGGGCAATTTAGCATGGCCAATTCACCTGACCCTGCACATCTTTTGGACTGTGGGAGGAAACCGGAGCACCCGGAGGAAACCCACGCAGACACGGGGAGAACGTGCAAACTCCACACAGTCAGTTGCCTGAGGCGGGAATTGAACCCGGGTCTCAGGCGCTGTGAGGCAGCAGTGCTAACCACTGTGCCACCGTGCCGCCCAAGATGCAGGTGTAGTTACAACATTTAAAAGACATTTGGACAGAACGTGAAGAGGGAAGGTTTAGAGGGATATAGGCCAAATGCAGGCAAATGGGATTACTTTAGTTTGGGAAACCTGGCTGGCACAGACGAGTTGGACTGAATGGTCTGTTTCTGTGATGTATGATCTATGACTCACTTAATAACCTGACTATTAATATTGATGGTCAAAGAATCAGGTATTTTTCCTTATGAGCAGAACATTCTCACTGCCTGATTTCCCTATATTCAAGAGCCAGCATGGATTTCCTAAAGGACACTAGTGAACCAGATGGGTCCTTCCTGACAATTGATTTGTAGTCATCATTAGATTCTTAATCCTAGATTTTTAATTGAATTCAAATTCCACCATCTGCTGTGGCAGGATCTGAACGGAGGTCCTCAAGGTCTCTGGATTAACAGTCCAGCACCCATACCACTAGGCCATCACCTCCCTAACTGACTTAATAAACCTCTGCAAGGTCACCCCTCAACCTCCTATGCCCCAGTGAAAAAAATCCCAGCCCATCCAGCCTCTGCTTATCACTCAAACCCTCCATTTCACACACATAGCAATTGAGTTTGCACACAAGTGATCCATTGCAGGAATTATGTGGGTAACTGTCTCAATTGTACTCTGAACCAAAAGAAGACTAAAAGCTTCACCCAAACCCCTCGGCACTGTGGTTCAGTGGTTAGTACTGCTGCCTCACAGGGAATTGGGTTTGATACCACCCTCGAGTGACTGTCTATGTGGAGTTTGCATATTCTCCCTGTGTCTATGTGGGTTCCCCGTCAGGTGCTTCGGTCTCCTCCTACAATCCAAAGATATGCAGGTTAGGTGATTGGCCATGCTAAATTGCCCATAGTGTCCAGGGATGTGGAGGTTAGGTGGGGTAGCCATGGGAAATACAGGGTTACAGGGATGGATGGGATGGGATGCTCTTCAGAGGGTCAGTGTTGACTCAAAGTGTTGAATGGCCTGCTCCTACACTGTAGGGCTTCTATATTCACCGGCATGCACTCATACAGAGAGCTTAAAGTAATTAAATTATACCATTACCATCTGCAGCAACCAATCACATGTAGGTAGATTGGAATTGCATTAAATAGTCCATCAGGAAAACCATGGTGCTGTCATATGTCAGGATGACTAATGCAACTGCAAATTCTTTATAAACCATTCAAAGCCTCACAATATCAGTAAACATCTCTAAGTGGCACTCTGTTTGACAGCCAGCTTGGCTGTCTGTGAGCAGCTGAATGCCTAGATATAGGACATAAAGCCTGCTGTGGCTGTACATGATCAGGAAAAATGGATAACATTTGAAGCAATAAGCAAAATCATGACTCCCATTCAAATAGAACTATAGTTGGAATGTAAAAATATTGCATTGTTCTTGTCGCTAACATGACTGAGACACAGTGAGAATAACTGTAATCACCCAATATCATTTTTTACATTGTTCCAGTGATAACAGTAGCAGTTCAAGCTGAAGAACATACTATGGTAGCCAGGAATTTATTATTAAATAGCTTCAATAATTTGGCTTTTGGCTATGAAAATCATTACCACTGAGTTTCCTTTGCTGTCATGATATTTGGATGTTGCCTTCTGGGTTTGAATCCTCTTCCTACTTTATATCAAATTTAAGGTCAGAACTTGCAGATCAAGAATTCTACAGTTATCAATTCAATTGTAGTTCTGATTTTTCCTTTAATTCATGTTTTTAAAAACATTCAGAATAGATTTCACCATATCATGAGCATTTCGGTGTCTTTCTCAGATAATTCTTGCATGAGCAGAGGGCAGAGAATAATAAGAGAGGGATTTAAACAGAGCAGCATCAACTATATTTTACTGAATGTTGGAAATGAGCACTATGGGACCTTGAAACTGGGAACTTACTTAAAGGAACAGCAAGGAGTGGCAGCTGAAATATGTTTACAGGTGAATATTCATTTCATCCAGCCTGGAGCATAAACATACTAGCAAACGCAGGAGGTAAGAGAGAATAAACCTGAGAACTCAGGAACACAGCAGCAGAATGGAGTCCCCATCATAAATTATGAATCCAATGGACTAAGCCTCAATCTAATACCCTGGAAGTGAGGACAGCAAAAATCAGTGCGTAGCAGGTCGGTGGATTTTCTTAATCCAAATCAGAAACAAAATTCATGTTAAGTTCTGCTAAAATGAGGTAATAGAGCAGCCTCATAAGCAGAGGCATAGCAGGGTGCACATCCTGGGTCTTGTGGGAACTTGAGGACAGTTCTATGCCCTGGAATACCACACATAATTAACTGGAGAATCTTCACTTCTGGGTTTTGTAACGGATGTGCGCTGTCCATGCCCAGTCCCATTGACATTCTTGCTACCTCATTATATGCCTGAATGGAATGGCCCAGCAAGCCACTAAGTTGTATCATACTATTATAAATTCTAAACAAAGGAGTGAAACCAAAGGGACCACTCAGCATTGATCTAAATCCCAGAAAATGACAATGGCAAACACAGCTTTGTCAATCATGCAAAGTCCTCCTGACCCCCAAGTAAGGTCTCGGTAAACTGGGAGAACTGTCTCACAGACTAGTAAAGCATTAGCTCAACATAAGAAACAAATTCTGTGTGTGAGATTATGTCAAACACCACCATCCTTTGGTATGTCCTGACCCACCAGAAAGAGCACCACCATGGGTTATAATCAAGAAATATTTGCCTTAACATTATCTCTAGGCCCCTTTAAATCTTATGGCATCTGTTCAAACATTTCAAGGAAACCTCCTACTCATTACCAAACTGCACCCCCTCCACCACCATCATCTCCTGACTGATGAATCAGTGCTCCTGCAAGGGCACAGAATGTACTGTGGGTGTCGAGTGTTAATGTCTGACACCGGGGTACTCATTAGTACTATAAATAACTGAGACGGTCAAGTTCAAAAACACATAGCTGCCAGACTTTGTCTGCAGCAGGTGGTGAGAGAGCCAATAGGAGGGAAAAATTGACTTGAACTTGCCCTCACTAATCTACCTGTGTGCAATTTTTCATGATAGTATCATCAGAAGTCAAGAATTGACATTTCAGGCATAAGTCCTTCATCATCCTATTACATCAACTCTCCTGCTCTCAGATGCTGCCTGACCTGCTGTGCTTTTCCAGCACCACACTCTTTGACTCTGACTTCTCCAGCATCTGCAGTCCTCACTTTCTCCCAGTATCAATAGAAGTGATTGTCACACAGGTGTTGTAGAGACAAAGTCCCGTCTTCACATTGAGGATACGCTCGGTCATGTTTTGAGACACCACCACTGTGATAAATTAGGTAGATTTCGAACAGATTGAGCAACTCAAAACTGGGTGTCATTGAGGCACAGTCGGCCATCCACAGTAGAACTGTATTTAACTACAATCTATAACCCCATAGCTCAGCAGATACCCCACTATATCATTACCGTCAAGTCAGGGTTTAACCCTGGTTCAATGAGGAGAGCTAGAAGATATGCCAAGAGAAATATCAGGCATACCTAAAAATGAAGCATTAACTGGTGAAGATATAAAACAGGATGACATGTGTACCAAACAGCAGAAGCAACAAGTGATAGAGAATGCGAAACAACCTTACAAATAAAGGATCAAACCCAAGTTCTGCAGTCCTGACACATTCAATCATGAATGGTGGTGGACAATTAAACCATTAACAGGAAGTGGGATTCAGTGTGTTGAATTCCATTTGGTTCTGGTTTATAAATAATTTGGATGAAAATTTAGGAGACATGGTTAGTAAGTTTGTGGAAGACACCAAACTTGGTGGTGTAGTGCACAGTGAAGACAGTTATCTAAGATTACAAAGGGATCTTGACCAATTGGGCCAATGGGCTGAGGAGTGGCAGATGAAATTTAACTTGGTTAAATGCAAGGTATTGCATTTTGGTAAAACAAACAAGGACAAGACCTATACAGTTAATGGTTGGGCCCTGGGGAGTGTTGTCGAACAGAGAGACCTAAGGGTTCAGGTACATTGTTCTTTGAAAGTTGCATCACAGGTAGACAGGGTGATGAAGAAGACATTTAACATGCTTGCCTTCATTGTTCAGACCATTGAATTTAGATGTTGGTATGTCATGTTGAGGTTGTACAGGACATTGGTGAGACCACATTTGGAATACTGAGGTCAGTTTGGTTGCCTGCTATAGGAAGGACATTATTAAATGGAGAGGTTCAGAAAACATTTACCAAGATGTTGCCAGGACTGGAGGGTTTGAGTTATGAGAAGGGCCTGGATAGATTGGGACATTTTTGACTGCACTATGGGAGGTTGAAGGATGACCTTAAAGAGATATATAAAATCATGACGGCCATGAAAACGGGATCAACAAAAGCCTTTTCCCTAGCGTAAGGGACTTAAATGCCAGGCGACATATATTTAAGGTGAGAGAAAAAAACTTTATGGTTCACGTGTGGAATGAACTTCCAGAGGAAGTTGTAGATGCAGGTATAGTTACAACATTTACAAGACATTTGGGAAGGTACATGAATAGGAAAGCTTCAGAGGAATATGGGGCAAACACAAGCAAGTGGAACTAGTTTAGTTTGGGAAATTGGTCAGCAAAGACGGGTTGGATTAAAGGGTCTGTTTCTATGCTTTATGACACCATGACTCCATTAAAGAGTGATAAAACTGGATGAGAATCTTAGTTAAATTATTTTTATCAGCAATATTTTCGGTGAATCAGTAGCACCTGAAGATGTTTTGCTTCAAAGTCAAAATATTTCAAATGTTGGAAATATGTAACACAAACTGAAAAATACTGTGTGCTGCTCATTGTGGTCAATACATTAGAAATATCACTGAAAGTGGTTCATTTAAATATAACTTATCCTTAAAAGTGTCTATTCTATTGCATTCCATTTTTGGATTTAAGTCATTCTTCCCACTGTACCACAAGAAGCCGAATATTTTATTCATGGCTTGTTGGTACTGAGACATGTATCTAAGCTTAAATCCATGACGTGCAAAATGAACAAATATCATGTGCTTAAGTAAACATCACATGAGGAGCATTGCATGTATGAATGTCATGAAATTTGTTGTCACATGATCAATGCTCTAGTGATTTATCAAACTAGCATAGGTAACCCTCATGGCAACATTGTCATTATGCAGGCAAATGTTCCCACCACACATGCCAGTCAGTGACAAACACCAACAAGAGAACAACAAAGTTATCATCTATTGACATTCCACGGTATTACCATCACTGAATTCCGCATTATCAATATCCTCGTTTTACTATTGACTAGAAACTGAACTGGACTAGCCATTTAAATAGTGTAGCTGCATGACAGATCAAAAGCTTGGAATCCTGTTGTTATTAACTGTTCACTTAGAAGGCACAAGTCAGGAGTGTGAAGGAATACTCCTCACTTGCCTGGATGGTGTAGCTCCAATAATACTCAAGACGCTTGACACCATCCAGAACAAGCAGCCTGCTTGATTGGCACCACATTCACAAACACCCACTCCCTCCATCACCAAAGATCAGTAGCCTCAGTATGATCTACAAGATGCACTACAAAATGTTCACAAGACAGCACACTCCAAACCCCCACCAAATTCCATCTAGAAGGACAAGGGCAGCAGATACACCACCACCTGGAAGTTCCTCTCCAAGCCACTCACCATCCTCACTTGGAAGTATGGTACTATTCCTTCAGTGTCACTGGATCAAAATCTTGGAATTTCCTCCCTTACAGCATTGTGGTGTAAAGTGGTGTCCGGGAGTTCAAGGTGGCAGCTCACCAGAACCTTCAAGGGCAAGTAGGGTTGGGCAATCAATACTGCCCAGCCAGCATTGTCCTTGTACCATGAATGAATCATAAAATGACAAATAATTTCTGCACAATAAGATCCCACAAGCATGAATAAATGAGCTTATAATGAGGCATATTTCAGAGGTGCATTCATATGGAATTGGAGGAATGCTTCTGTTCCTCTTGAATAGAGATGAGGATTGTTGAAAAAAAATTTTTAAAATCCAGTTTCGTTTCCAACCAGAGGGGCCTGCAAGGAATTCTGAGTGGATCAGTCCAGATAATCACTCCATCTCACTCAATGGGACATTCCTTCAGTTGTGAAATGAAGAGTCAGTCTGCATTTAGTTCAAGATCAAAATAGAATTTGAATTCAAAATGTGCTAAAATGGAAGTGGTAACAACTGAGGCAAGAATCTCGTCTATTTCTGAACAGTCTTCTAGTAATTATAATAAAGATTCTATTCAGGTTTTCCCATGAAAAATCCACTCGAATCAAAATAGTATCCCCAAAACAATTACATTGATTGTGAAGTGAATTCAGTTTAACAGTGAGCCTCCCACAGGAATGTAAATTTCATCTATTTGGCCTCACACTGACTAATGTATTCATAATCTACAAGGACTCCTCCCTTTTCCTGTGGTTTGATGCCTCAGTATGAGTTTGGATTAAGTACAATCTGGCTAAGGAGACTGCAAAGTCAATGACTGTCATCAGGCTTACACTTCAATGTGACACTACTTATTGATACTTAATGGTTATCACAGGCAAACCTGGCTCTGAATTATTGGGTTGAATCGTAAGTTTTTTAGCTATGTCCAAGGTGTGAATTTTTTTTGGAGGCTTTATCATTGCAAGACCTGGTTCATTCTCTCACTTTATCTTTACCAAACATTAATGACCCTCCCCTTTGGCATCTCCCATGCCCAATTTGCATTTGCGGAAATGTCACCAGCATCTCTTGGATCTGCACCATCTTTAAAAGCCCCTTGTACACTCAGACAAGCACCATCAGCCCAGAGGTTCCTGGCTGCATGTGGCACACAGGCAGGGTCCTAGAGATCGGCTGGATAGGGTGGTGTCAACACGGGACTTCCTCCTCCACCCTCCACGCACTGCCCAGTGTCTGCTGTGGAGGCCAGGATACCAGATCATGCCAAGGTTGCCAGGAGACAGTAAGGACTGCACACGCTGGAAGTCAGAGTCATAGATGTGAAGCTGGAAGAGCACAGCAGGTCAGACAGCATCCGAGAAGCAGGAAAGTCAATGTTTCAGGCCAAAATCCTCCATCAGGACTGGGAAGGAGGAGAGAACCCAGACGGATATGGAGGGAGGGGAGTGGGGCTGGGGGAAGGGTTATCACCCAGGTTAAAGCACACTCAGCCATCTGGAGGAATGTGCATCCTCTCTCTGTTACCTCACACTTACTCCCTCTCTGCTAACATACCCACCTCTCACTCAGGCCTGTGGTCTCTCATTGTTGCCTGAAATAACTTCCCTCACTCACCTTCCCTAAACCCTCCACATCACTCATTTGGGACAGCTCTCCACCTGCAAGTAACAGCTTTGTCAACCACTATCATCTCTGTCTCTCACATTCCAGAAGGAATACAGTCCACAATCAGGCAGAAAGAGTCAGGATGGCTGCTGGGAAACCTTCATCCAGCTCCTCACCCTTTACAAGGAGAGAATTCTGACTCTGAACATCCTGAGCCAGATCTGGAAGTACAGCAAGGCTGCCCTTGACCTACTATGCCAATGAAGGGGCTGAATCAGTTTCAATTAGTTAAGGGCTAAATTTTCAGCCGTAGCGTACAAGTAAATGGGAAACCTAGTTGAGTTTTCCCAACATCAAGCTTGTTTGTGGAGTTTGGTGAGGTGGAAGTCAGAATATTTATGAGGCGAGTTATGATAACAACAAGGCATTTAACAAGTGTTAATCCCCATCAATTAGCATCTCATTGCTACCGAGTGAGAATCTCACCATGCCGCTTGTGAAAAGTCTAAAAGATGGAAGAAATTGATCTCATTGTCATGATGGGCCTCACTGAACTCATCGCCAGATTCTGCCAGATATTTCATCACAGTTCATGTTGCTCAGACCTCCGGGAAATTCTGCCCAGTCAGATAAGGGAAGGACCAACCTACCATCTCTGTCTGTTCATTTTAAAATATTGCACAACATCAGGTTATAGTCCAACAGGTCTCTTTGGAAGTACTAGTTTTTGGAGCATTGCTCCTTTATCAGGTAGCTGAGGAGCGGGATCATAATTTATGATCATAATTAAACTCTGAATTTATAGCAAAAGATCCCAGTGTCATGCAACTGAAATGATATATTGAACAAACCTCGATCACTGTTAAATCTATCATCTATTAGAATGGGTTGCAGGTTTCAGTTTGTTAATATATAAATCCCAGAACGTCTTTCCAGTCACATTCTTGAGATAAGCTTTTATTTAAAAAAGGTGACATCTCAGCTCAGACAATGCATTAAAGGTGTGAGGTTAGAATTTTTCTGTATCTTAATCTTGAGCCAGACTGGTTCTATTTCCAAAGTCGGAATTTTGAATCATCCAACATTGCCTACCTCATACGCTGCAGGCAAGGATGCCCCAAGGCATGGTACATTGGTGAGACTGAGCAGACACTACAACAACGGATGAATGAACACCTCTCAACAATCACCAGGCAGAGATGTTTCCTCCCAGTTGGGGAACATGTCAGTGGTCTGGTTCATTTGGCCTCAGACCTTAGGGTGACCATCCTCCAAGGCAGATTTTGGGATGTGCAACTACGCAAAATGGCCGAGCAGAGGCTGATAGCAGAGTTCAGTACCCATGGGGATGGCCTCATACTACAGGTGACCCCACTACACTATACACTATCTCATACAGACACACATTCTTTCGTACATGCTCACACACATCCTCTCATAGACACACTCTTTCTCAGACACCCCCACCCCCACACACCTTCTCACAGGTTTATACTTCATCACAATCACACAGTCTACCAAGCATGCATACCCACAAACACACCCTCACATGCACTCACAAGTACAGCCTCATATGTTCACACTCTCTCACACGTTCACATACACCACTCACACTCTCTCTCTCCCTCATATGCATGCACACACATAAAAGTCTATGGGGTGATTTGCATTTGCAGAATTGTAATTGCAGATACATTCTATTTTGTTCAAAAATCACACAGTCTGCTGGCAGTCAATGTAAGCAGTCAATCTATGTAACAATTCATAAATTCTTACTTTGTGAATAGAACCAATCTGGCTCAAAATTGGGATACAGACAGACTTTAACCTTACATCTTTAATGCACTGAGTTGAAATGTTATCTTTTTTTATAAACCTTCAGTTATCTTGAGAATGTGACTGGAAAGAGGTTTTGGGATTTACATATTAATGAACCAAAACCTGCAATCCATTCTAAAAGATGAAAGACATAACAGCGATCTAGATTTTTCAATATATCATTTCAGTTGCATGACACAGACCTTTTGCTGTAAATTCTGTGTCTTATGATCATGCTCCACAGCTACCTGATGAAGGAGTAGCGTTCTGAAAGTTGGTATTTCCAAATAAAACTGTTGGACCATAACCTGGGGGGTGTTGTGTGATTTTTAACTCTGT
Source organism: Chiloscyllium plagiosum (assembly GCF_037043375.1). Classification (NCBI taxonomy): domain Eukaryota; kingdom Metazoa; phylum Chordata; class Chondrichthyes; order Orectolobiformes; family Hemiscylliidae; genus Chiloscyllium; species Chiloscyllium plagiosum. The sequence continues at coordinate 21,904,055 of NW_028270139.1, forward strand.
CCAGCCCAGTCCTACACAGGCACCTCCACATCATGTTCGTTTTTAGTGTGTGTTCTCAATACCGTCGCATTCTATCTCTGCTCACACTGTGCTATTTATACTCAGCGGGGTGCTCTTGACATTATCATAAGTTTGCTCCAGGGTCCTAAAAGACTTGCCAATAATTCCCATGGCTCACCAGTATCGTGAGTAGTTAGCAGAAAAGAAAACAGTTCAGTTAAAACAAGAAATGTATGCATTCGAGGCTTAAATATGAAATATGGTTAAAATACAAACATAAAGCAAAACAGAAAAACACTAGACAAACTCAACATCTTGGAAAGATATAACTAACATTTCAGAAAGTTATTCTTTCTTCAACACCAGAAAATAAACAGCTTGGAAGGTGAAACAGAGCCAGAAGGGGCAGGAGATTAAATACACAAAGAAAATAGAAATGGTCCATGAGGGAGGAAAGTAGATGAGGAAATGACATTGGTGTAAGAGGCTTAACAGAAAGGAATTGTAGAAACAGAATCTTCTAATGCAAGATTATCGAGCTGAATAATTTCCCTCTACAAATGTTACCTGCTGAGAATTCTTCATGGTAAGAATAGCAGATTAATGGTCAGGGTTGACCCCTTTGTCAGAATAGTCAGAGTAGATGGTGCCTGGAATACAAACTAGTTTTAGCTAAAGAGCTAAAATTCTGAAGAGTAAATTGCTCAAAGTTAAGACTTATTTTTAAAATATGGCCTCACGCCTGACTTCCTACTTTTCTACTTTCCAGTTACTCTGTAAGATATTATTATACTGTTTGCCTCATTTCCCATTAGAAAATATTATTTACAACACTTATTTACAACACGAAGGACAGTTTTGTTATTAGAAAAAACATAGTTTCTTCAGGGTGAGAAAACCAAGCTCAAATATTAACATTGTTTTTCCCTTGACTGGCACAAAGCATATTCTAACATTTCTAATAGGATCCTACATTGTACAATTTGTCTTTTAGTTGCCAGATCCCCTCAACATATTTTAAGAAGGTTTTCTTATTTTAAATTTTCTTATTTTAAATGCAAATGTAAAGTGCCATGTTCCAGATGCATTGAGACTGGTCAAACAACTCGACAGTAAACAAACACAATTTATTTAAACACTATAGTTAAAATACAACCAAAGAAAAATGAATTTAGAATACCTTAACTCAACTGGAAAACTTAACAGACCAATAGATCTAGTAACTACTATGAATTAACTGTTCCAATGTCATAACACCCAATATACACACCTGTCAGCAAAAAGGCAAATGTAGACACAGACTTTCACATGCAGTTCTCCAATCCAGGAGGAAAAAGCATCAACAGAAAATTCAGAGGGAGTAGGGGCTAAGAGACAATCACTGAAGCTGCCAATTCTGTTGAGACCCCAACAGCTTTAGATGTTACTGGGAAACCAAAATCCAGAATTCCTGCTCTGTGTGAGCTGGCTACACCAATTCGGGCTTTTAAATAAAAACGCCATGGCCTCCCAAGCAATTTGCCCAAGTGGTTTTCACTAGCCAGCTTGGCACATCTCATTCAAACTCTCTCTGAAAAGAAACCAGGACAAAATAATCTCTTAGAGCCACAGTATTGTCACACAGGTTTCAGAATTCTGAACTGTTTTCTTCCTGTTTATAATGTAGTCATCAGGAGATTAAGGAAAATTTGAACAAGAAATCCTCAAATCAACCCAATTCCTCCAATTTTTAGGTGAAAGCCCAGTTCCTTAAAGCATGCTGCTGGTATTGGAATGACAACTATTGGTCCACTTGCTAAAATTTAGAAATGATTGTCATTGTAATGCTGTCATTGATTACTTATGCATTTTCTTTCTAGTTGCTGGGCTGGGAATGATATCCTTCACCTTATGCTCAGGCAAAAAAAATTAGGTATTAGCCCAAGAGTGCACTGGGCTGCAGCAACATGAGGAATTCAAAAGATTATTGGAGCTCCACTTCATGGCAATCAATTGCACAAACAAATTTCAGTCACATTCTTGCTGTGCTTAATGCCAAACTGGATTTATTCAACAAAGATCTTCTATTAGTTCAACAGCACAAAAAGTGGCAGCTTCAGTCAGTGTGGAATGAGGATGTGTGAAATGTGACAATGTTTTGGTGTTAATTCTGCTTCATAAATAATGATCATGGACTTGGCTTCCTACCATTGCCACACCATGTAACATCCTCTGCTCCAAATTACCATTGTACAATTAAAAAGACAGTTGATTTATTGCCAAAGTTGGCCCACATTTAAAACAAGGTATGTATCAGCTCAAGGGCTGGCAGTCCTGACCTGCCCTGTACTGTTTGTGTTTTTAACTCTGGACACGTCAGACAAAGGAAAATCAGTGCACAGGGACATAGAGATTCTGGTGGATAGGAAGGTGCTGAGAAAGACAATCCTCTTCCAGTAAAAGTGACAGAGGAGATCACAACACCAGACTCTGTCAGCCTGGTTGGAGGTTACCATCCAGGTCACTGGAGGAATGCCCAGCAATGTGACAAGAAGGTCAATGACCTTCTCCAAAATGCCAGGATAAGTATCACCATCTTCTCTCTGTTACATCACATTCACTCTGTTACTGCACACATCTCCCACTACGGCTCATGGTCGACCACTCTTGTCATTGTAACTTACATCTTCCCTCATTCTCTCACACCCATCCCCCACCTCCCACACTCCAGGCATTTTCCGCTGCTTGCTCCCTCAATTGGGCACCTCCTCATAACCACCACCTTCCCCTCCCCCCCAACCTTCCACCAGTAATAATAGCTGTGCCAGACAGTTTCATTTCAATTAATCCCTTCCCTTGTATCACCAAAGGAGAAAATGGCCCACAGTAGTGTCAGGTCAGGTAGTGGAGTGGAAAAGCGCAGCAGGTCAGGCAGCATCCAATGCAAAACTTGCGCCCACACCTCCCCCCTTACTTGCCTCCAGCGCCCCAAGGGACACTTCCATATCTGCCACAAATTCACCTGCACCTCCACACACATCATCTATTGCATCCGCTGCACCCAATGTGGCCTCTTCTATATTGGGGAGACAGGCCGCCTACTTGCGGAACGTTTCAGAGAACACCTCTGGGACATCCGGACCAACCAACTCAACCACCCCGTGGCTCAACACTTCAACTCCCCCTCCCACTCCACCAAGGACATGCAGGTCCTTGGACTCCTCCATCGCCAGACCATGGCAACACGACGGTTGGAGGAGGAGCGCCTCATCTTCCGCCTGGGAACCCTCCAACCACAAGGGATGAACTCAGATTTCTCCAGTTTCCTCATTTCCCCTCCCCCCACCTTGTCTCAGTCAAATCCCTCGAACTCAGCACTGCCTTCCTAACCTGCAATCTTCTTCCTGACCTCTCCCCCCCCCACCCCACTCCAGCCTATCACCCTCACCTTGACCTCCCGCCACCTATCGCATTTCCAACGCCCCTCCCCCAAGTCCTTCCTCCCTACCCCTTATCTTAGCCTGCTGGACACACTTTCCTCATTCCTGAAGAAGGGCTTATGCCCGAAACGTCGATTCTCCTGTTCCTTGGATGCTGCCTGACCTGCTGCGCTTTTCCAGCAACACATTTTCAGCTCTGATCTCCAGCATCTGTAGTCCTCACTTTCTCCAGGTAGTGGAGTGCCCAATATTTATCACATCCTCCTCTTCCCATATGAATAGGGAGTCAGTTAGCTCTGTTAACTGGATGGGTGGTCATAGAATAGAATCACTCTAGTGCAGAAGAGGCCACCCGGCTTATCGAGTCTGCACCAACCCTCCAAAGACTACCCCATCCAGACCCACGCTGACTTTTACACTGCCATTGTCACCATCAAATTCCCAATGGAAAGGTAAGAGAATGGAAACTGCACATTACTGAGGTGAAATGAACCTATGATGAGATGTCAAGATGAGATGGCTAATGCTTGGAAGTAGGCCTCTGCTTCTCACTAGTGAGAATCTCCTCTCACTCCTCAATACCTTTGTTTGGAAAATGGGACATTTTCCTCAATATTCAAAAGCCCCTCCAATTTTCCAATTTTCTCATTGTCCACATTGTTCTGTGACTGGGGAGATTCCACCCGGTGTTTTGTTGAAGAATATTAGAACAAGAGAAACATTACTATCCAGGTTTTTCCAATCTTCAAATGTTTTCTATGATTTATTGCTTTCTTCAAAGTGCGAAATGATGCTACAGAGGCCAGTTTCCCATCACCAAGTCACCCTTCATTTACACACAAACAGACCTTGACTATAGTTCTACCTCATGCAGAGTGACGCAGCAATCCTGTTAATCTCTGTCAGCCAGGGCTCCCTGATTGTACCAGACAATCAGCCCTAATCAGTGAACCCATTCTCAGAGGCCAAGATGGCTGACTTCATTACAATCACTACAAAATGATTTAACTATTGTGTAAATGAAGAATGAGGGAAGGTGGGTGAATTACGACAGGTGAATCATAATCAATTCAGGTCTGTCTTTTCTCCCCTCCTCATTTTCCAGGGTTTGTCAATAGATTCGCCCATGCTTAAGGGCAAAGAATTTCAGTGGTTTGCTGTTGTCTTCCGCAGGATGGCTGACCAGGAAATTCTCCCACTCTTACCATCTGTCATCAGGCATTTTCGAAGGATTTACAAGCTGACTATCAACACAGCTTATTTGAATAAAACAAAACCAGGCTGTCTGTCCGCATTATAAGTGCACCAACAAGGTCTGACATGGGACTTGAACACAGAGGTAATGTACCACAAGACTCTCTGAGTCAACTCAGAGGCACAAAGAGAAGTAAAGAGAGGGAAAAAGTGAGATTATCTTTTTTCTTAGAAAGAGAGGAAAATCAGAATAATATTGTAAAAAGAAAACATTTAAAACAATACTGAACAATTTAAACTATGCTCTTTCTGAGAAAAGGAGGCGAATTGGCATTTCAATAACAATTATCACATTAACAGAATGATACTTACACTGATTTGTAAAATAACTTTGTGGGATGAGCTTATTGGGCAATTCACATGGCAATCAAACAAGTTCTTAACTTGGCGATTTGCACATTAATAATATCACGGATTCTTGAAATGTCATTATTTTGGTAGCAAGATTATCTTATTAGGTTTTACAAGATAGAATCCATCTGTGTCAAAAATCTGGAATGCTGCAAGCCTTCACAGATCATGAGCATCATAAATGAATATAACTAAAACATGAGACAACCTTTACAATCAGAGATCCTTCCGATCACTGCGCTCATTTGACCCAGCTATTCCTCAGAAGCAGGGTAAGCCATTCCATTAGAAACTGTCATCACAGATGTGTCAGATTTTGTTGTACAGTAGTTCAACACTAAGTGGATCAGTTACTTTTGACCAAGTATACTGTGACATACCAATTGCTGCAGGGGCAGGATGGAGACTGAGGGCACCAAGAACTTGCTTGATTGCCATGTGAATTATTCATTAAACTCATCCCACAAAGTTATTTTAAAAATAAGAGCGTAAGTACAATTCTAATAATGTGATAATTCTCAATTAAATGCCAATTCATCTCCTTGTACACTGGTACAATCCTGGTTTGGCCAATGGAAGTTGCTATAAGATTGGATAATGAGTTATTTCCTTCCCAATCAGAAGCATTCCTGTTCAGGTAAGTTAAAATCTGAGTTTAGTTCATTAATTATTTTTAACTAACTTAAACCTCTTCTAACTGGTTTCCTAACAAGCAGTTGGATTTCATTACTGTTGCTTTTAGTTTTGTCAAGTCAATCTTAGAGGAGAAAGTGAGGTCTGCAGATGCTGGAGATCAGAGCTGGAAATGTGTTGCTGGAAAAGCGCAGCAGGTCAGGCAGCATCCAGGGAACAGGAGAATCGACGTTTCGGGCATAAGCCCTTCTTCAGGAATGGGGAAAGTTTGTCCAGCAGGCTAAGATAAAAGGTAGGGAGGAGGGACTTGGGAGAGGGGCGTCGGAAATGTGATAGGTGGAAAGAGGTCAAGGTGAGGGTGATAGGTCAGACTGGGGTGGGGGCGGAGAGGTCGGGAAGAAGATCTCAGGTTAGGAAGGCGGTGCTGAATTTGATGGATTTGACTGAGACAGGGTGGGGGGAGGGGAAATGAGGAAACTGGTGAAATCCGAGTTCATCCCTTGTGGTTGGAGGGTTCCTAGCCGGAAGATGAGGCGTTCTTCCTCCAACCATCGTTTTGTTGTGGTCTGACGATGGAGGAGTCCAAAGACCTGCATATCCTTGGTGGAGTGGGAGGGGGAATTGAAATGTTGAGCTACAGGGTGGTTGGGTTGGTTGGTCCGGGTGTCCCAGAGGTGTTCTCTGAAACGCTCCGCAAGTAGCCGGCCTGTCTCCCCAATATAGAGGAGGCCACATCGGGTGCAGAGGATGCAATAGATGATATGTGTGGAGGTGCAGGTGAATCTGTGGCGGATATGGAAGTTTCCTTTGGGGCCTTGGAGGGAGGTGAGGGGGAGGTGTGGGCGCAAGTCTTGCACCTCCTGCGGTTGCAGGGGAAGGTGCCGGGAGTGGAGGTTGGGTTGGTGGGGGGTGTGGATCTGACGAGGGAGTCACGGAGGGAGTGGTCTTTACGGAATTCTGATAGGGGAGGGGAGGGAAATATATCCTTGGTGGTGGGGTCCGTTTGGAGGTAGCGGAAATGACGGCGGATGATGCGCTGTACATGGAGATTGGTGGGGTGGTAGGTGAGGACCAGTGGGATTCTGTCCTGGTGGCGGTTGGAGGGGCGGGGTTCAAGGGCGGAGGAGCGGGAAGTGGAAGAGATGCGGTGGAGGGCATCGTCGACCACGTTGGGGGGGAAATTGCGGTCCTTGAAGAAGGAGGCCATCTGGGTTGTGCGTTTTTGGAACTGGTCCTCCTGGGAGCAGATGCGGCGGAGTCGAAGGAATTGGGAGAATGGGATGGCATTTTTACAGGGGGCAGGATGGGAGGAGGTGTAATCCAGGTAGCTGTGGGAGTCGGTCGGTTTGTAGTAGATGTCCGTGTTGATTCGGTCGCCTGAGATGAAAATAGAAAGGTCGAGGAAGGGGAGGGAGGAATCTGAGACTGTCCAGGTGAATTTGAGGTCGGGGTGGAAGGTGTTGGTGAAGTGGATGAACTGTTCAACTTCCTTGTGGGAGCACGAGGCGGCGCCGATACAGTCATCGATGTAGCGGAGGAAAAGGTGGGGGGTGGGGCCAGTGTAGTTGCGGAAGATGGATTGTTCCACATATCCTACGAAGAGGCAGGCATAGCTGGGGCCCATGCAATTCAATAAATATTGCATGCAACAAGGAAGCTCTTTATGGCTGATTAGATTATTTCTACTTATATTTCATTAAATCTCAATGGCATATCTTGTCGCTCAGCTAGCACTGCCATTATAGTAAACGATTTTTCTTGCATCCTCTACATACGAATACTTGAGGGTCTGGTCTTCAGTCTTCGAGATTGCAATCATTGTTGGGAATTAGTCTTTTGAGAATTATAATCAAGTTGTTTTGATTGAGTAGAGATTTGATTTCTCTGTGATGAAAAATCAAAGACCTGAATTATCAAAGAGAAATCACAATGAGCCCAACTCAGATGACATGTAATTTCGGTTACGTCAAAGTCATCATTTGTTCCTGGCAGAATAGCAAAGTCCATAGAGAATGGCAGACACTGGAGATCCAGGATCAAGGAGCTATCCAAACCAAGGGTAATTTATTTTGGGAGGGGATTTTCTTAACTGGGGTTTGTGGGAGTGGGCAGGTTCAGCAGCAAATGTGGAGGCTGGGATGTTGGCTCTTAGCTGATCGCTCCAACATTTGATTTTTTAATTTCATTCATGCCGTGTGAGCATCACTGGCTGGCTGGCTTTTATAGCCCACGTCTTGTTGCCCTTGAGAAAGTGGTGATGAGCTGCCATCTTGAACTGTTGCTGTTTCTGTTCTGCGGATTGATGCACAATGCCCTTAGGGAGGGAATTCCAGGATTTGGATCCAAAAACAGTGAAGGAACAGTACTACATTTCAAAGTCAGAATGGTGAATGAATTGGAGCTGAAAATGTGTTGCTGGAACAGCGCAGCAGGTCAGGCAGCATCCAGGGAACAGGAGAATTGACATTTCGGGCATAAGCCCTTCTTCAGGAATTGGAGGCAAACTTGCAGGTGGTGGTGTTCTCATGTATTCGTTACCATTGTCCTTCCAGATGGTAATGGTCGTAGGATTTGAAGGTGCATCACCGCTCCATCCAATGTTCTGTCTCAGCTTCTGCCAGAGATCTGCAGTATCAGATGCTATTCTTCAGACAATTTGATTTACTCCATGTGCTATCCAAATGGGACTGTGGTGTTTTAGATAAATTTGCTGATGATACAAAGATGAGTCATGAAGAAGACATAAGGACTACACTCAGGGATAAAATTAGGTTATTTGAGTGGACAAAGATCTGGCAAATGGAGGACAATATGGGAAAGTGGAAAATTGTCCATTTTGGCAGTAAGAATCAAAACTGTGTATATGAGGTGAGGTGTTGCAGAGCTCTGAGATGCAGAGAGATCTGGGAGTTCTGCATTAATCACAGAAAACTAGTAGGCAGGTATATCAGGTGATAAAGAAAACAAATGGAATTTTGACATTTATTACTTAAAGAATAGTGTTATAAAAGTGGGGAAGTGTTGTACAACTGCACAAAGAATTAATGAGACTGTATCTGGAGTATTGTGTACAATTTTATTTTCGGAGGAATGAAGTTCTATTAGATGCAGTTTACTGGATTGATTCCAGAAATGAAAGGTTTGGCTTAAGAAGTAAGTTTAGGCCCATACTCTCTCGAGTTTAGAAGAATGAGTGAAGACCTAATCGAGGTAAATAACTCAATGGCCTGGTACGACTATGGTGACTCACACTCACTCATACATGGTGCTGAAGAGGATTGACAAAGTAGACATAAAAAGGATGTTTCCTCACGGGACAATTTAGAGCAAGAATTAATAGTTTAATGTAAAGGGTTACAGATGCTGTTTCTTCCAAATGAGATAACAAGTTGCCTTTCCATTCCTCTGAACAAGATGGATAACCTCAGTCAACCATGTTAAACATTATTTGCCAATTTTTGCCAGTTCACCCTGATCTATTCATATCCATTTGTAAGTTCTTATGTACCAATGCAACTAACTTTCCCACCTATTTTAGTGCCGCTTGCAAATTTGATTATAGTACTTCTATCACTACATCCAAGTCATTAATATAGTTTGCAAATATTTGGGGCCCAAGGACTGAACCCTATATACCCTACTAGTCATAGCCTGCCAACCATTTATCCTGACTTTCTCTACATTAGCCAATCCTCTATCCAAGCCAGTAAATTACCAATAACCCCATGTGATTTTACTTTATGCATTAACCTTTTGTGCGGCACCTTATTAATGCCTTCTGGAAGCTCAGATATTCTACATCTACAGGATCCCCATTATCCACATGGCTTTTTACAAAAGGACATTAAGCGTTGGAAGCAACTCACAGAAGATTTAGTAATCTAATATCTGGAATGATTGGGTTGTCTTATGAGGAAAGGCTAGACAGGCTAGGTCTATATCCTCTGGGATTTATAAAGTGACTTCATTAAAACATACAAAATCTCGAGGGGTCATAAATCATAGACAGGCCCTTTGGCCAAACTGGTCTATGCTGACCAAAATATCCATCCACACTAAACCCATTTCCCTGCACTTGGCCCATATTCTTCTAAACCTTTCCTATCCATGTATTTGTCCAAAAGCTTTTTAAATGTTATTAATGTACTCGCCTCAACAATGTCCTCTGGCAGCTTATTCTATATGCGTACCACCCTTTATGTGTTGCCCCTCAGGTTCCCTTTTATTCTTTCCCCACTAATCTTAAACTAATGCCCTCTAGTCCTCAATTTCCCAATCCTGGGAAAAGGACTAAGTGCATTCATCCTATCCATGCCTCTCATTATCTTATAAACATCTATAGGATCCCCATCAGTCTTCTATGTTCTGAAGAAAAAAGTCCTAACTTGTCCAACCTCTCTCTATAACTGAGACCCTTGAGTCCAGGCAACATCCTTGTAAATTTCTTCTGCACTCTTTCCAGTTTAATAACATCCTTCCCATAACAAGGTGACCAAAATTGAACACAATGCCCCAAGTGGTCCTCACCAATGTCCTGTATAACTGCAATATAACTTCCCAACTTCTATACTCAATACCCTGACTGATGAAGACCAGTGTGCCAAAAGCCTTCTTCACTGTCCTGTCTATCTGCGACTCCACTTTCAGAGAACCGTGAACCTGAACTCCAAGGTCTCTCTGTTCTACTACACTCCATAAGGCCCTACCATTCACCATGAGACTCCAACCTTGATTTGACTTTCCAAAATGCAAGACCTCACGCTTATTTATATTAAAACTCCATTTGACATTTCTCGGCCCACTTCCCCAACTGTTTAAGGTCCTGCTCTAATTTCTGATAATCTTCCTCACTGTCTTTGATACCGCCTATTTTAGTTTCATCAGCAAACTTACTAATCATGCCTGTACATTCTCATCCAAATCATTGATCTAGATTAAAAAAGAGAGTAATGGGGCCAGCATTAACCTCTGAGGCACTCCACTAGTCACAGCCTCCAGTCCAACAGGCATCCTTCCACTATTACCGTCTTCTTATTTTCAAGCCAATTTTGTATCCAATTTGCCAATTCACCCTGGATTCCATGCGATTTAACCTTCCAGAGCAGCTTACCATGTGGAACCTTATCAAAGGCCTTACTGAAGGCCCTGCTCCTGTCAACCGTCCTGGTCACTTCACCAAAGTACTCTAACAAATTTGTGAGGCATGACCTCCCACACACAAAGCCATGCTGACTATTCCTAATCAAACCCTGTCTTTCCAAATGCATGCACAGCTTTTCCCTCTGAATCTTCTCAAGTAACTTACCCACCACAGATTACTGGTCTATAGTTCCCAGGCTGTTCTTTGTAGCCCTTCTTGAATAGTGGCACAACATACGCTACCCTCCAGTCTTTCAGGACCTCACTCCTGGCTAATAATGATGCAAAAATATCAGCCAGGGCCCTGACTGGACAGATGTGGAAAGGATATTTCCTCTTGTAAGAGAATCTACAATAAGGGGTCACAGTTTAAAAAATTAAGACTGAATTAAGGAAACGTTCTTTCTGTCAGAGGGTTGAGTGTATTTGGGATTCTCTTGCATTGTCAGTTTCAATGCCTGTGCAGAAGTCCATTGCTGTAGTAATGGGCGCTAATCGCTCTTCCCGAGAAGGACAATTACTGCAGCCCTGGCTATTATCACTCTGTGTTGAGTCCGTATCAAACTGTTAGCATTTCTATCAAAGGCGTTGGCAGGACCCAGACACTTTGGTGGGCAGTATATGCTACTCATGTGTGTTCTCTCCTCCATCCACCTCAAACTAATCAACTAGGTTGTGAGTGCATTGTGCTGGCATCCTGGTGGCCCCAGGCAGTGTCAGTGTTTGCTCTGCTGTCTCTCTCCATATTGTGGTCTGGCAGCCATCTTGTGTGTCAAGTGGCCAACTTATAGCTCAGCGGCCATCTTGTGTGTCCATGTGCCTAGTGTCACCCTGCCCTGTGCCATTTCCCACTTCACTGCTATTATGATGAATTACTGACTGCAGCTATCAAACATTGCATTTGGAGATTCAGCTTAGCATGCCTATTAAATAATTTTCCTGAATACAACCAACAGAATTTCCAAGGATTTAGCGTATCATGGTCAAAAAATGTGGCACTGGAAAAGCATTCAAGGAGCAAGAGAATCGACGTTTCGGGCATCAGCCCTTTATCAGCCTGAAACATCGATTCTCCTGCTCCTCGGATGTTGCCCGACCTGCTGTGCTTTTTCAGCCCACACTTTTCGACTCTGATCTCCAGCATCTGCAGACTTCACTTTCTCCTTTAGCATATCACGTACATGTAAACTAGCAAGGTACTTTTGACCTGTCTGAGACAAGTTGTATTGGATGGAAATGGGTTTTGTTACCTTGAATTCCGTTTTGCCATTGAATCAAACCACTTACATCTTGGGGACCAATTCATCAATAAAGAGAACCATAACCAGCAATGCAAGGGCTGACCTATCTCAAGCTATTTTTTACAAAATCCCTCTTGCTTCCTTACAATTAATTCTAATATGAAGTACCACTGCAACTTACGTCTATCGGTAGGAACGCTAGACTGGTTTGTTTTATTTGAGAGTGGCAATACAGTCTGCACTGGCTGCCAATCTGACTACTCTCAGAGAAACCTCATGAGGAAGTTCATAGGATATGTGAGTTACTGGCTGGCCCAGCATTTATCGCCCAGCCTCATTGCCCTCGAGAAGGTGTGGTAAGTTATCCTCTTGAACTGCTACAGTTCCGAGATGGGTCTAAGATTTTTGAAAGAGGTGAGAGGGGAAATTGCATCAGGGTTCAGGTACACAATTCTTTGAAGTTTGCATCACACGGAGACGGAGATTAAGAAAGCATTTAGCATGCTTGCCTTTATTGCTGAGACCTATGAGTGTAGGAGTGGGACGTCATGTTGAGGTTGTACAGGACATTGGTGAGGCTTCTCCTAGAATACACAGTGTCCAGTTCTGGTTGCCCTGCTCAAGGAAGGATAGTACTAAGCTGGAGAGGGTTCAGAAGAGATTTACCAGGATGTTGCCAGGAATGGAGGGTGTGAGTTATAAGGAGCTGAATAGATTAGGACTTTGTTCACTGGAGTGTAGGAAGTTGAGGTGTGACCTTATAGAGGTTTTTAAAATCATGAGAAATACAAATAAGGTGAATATCAAATGTCTTTTCCCCAGGGTGGGGAATTTCAAAACCGGGGGGTGGGGGGGGAGAAACATATGTTTAAAGTGAGAGGAGAATGATTTTAAAAAGGATGTGGAGGCAAATGTTTATACAGAATGTGGTTCATGTGTGGAATAATGTTCCAGAGGAAGTGGTGAAAAAGTGTACAGTTGCAATGTTTAAAAGACACTTGTACGAGTACATGAATAAGAAATGTTTGGAGGGTTATGGGATTTGGACTGGTTGGACTGAAGGGTCTGTTGCTGTGCTGTGTGACTCTGACTCTATAATCTTTCAGTCTGCTCCAGATTTGGGGGAAGATCACTGGAAAATTGCAACCATGACAGACTTGTTCCAGAAAGGTTGTAAGAACAATCCCAGCAATTACAGACTTGTCAGTTTAACTTCAGTGCTGGGGAAGCTTCCAAAGACAATTATTCAAGGTAGAATCAGTAGTCATATAGAGAAATGTACTTGAGTTAGGAAGAGTGAGCATGGACTCTTAAAAGGAAAATCGTGTTTAACTAACTTGCTGGAGTTTTTTGAAGAGGTAACAGAAATGTTCCAGAAGAGCAATGCTGTTGACGTGGTGTACATGGACTTGCAAAAGGCATTTGATGCAGTGCCTCACAACAGACTTGTGAGCAAAGTTACAGATCGTGGTATCGAGTCAGTAGTAACATGAGTACAAGTTGACTAACTGTTTGGAAACAGAGTAATGATCAATAGTATTTTTTTTGAAGGTTTATAGTGCAGTTCCCCAGGGGTCTATATCAGAACGCTTACTTTTCCTGATACATATTAAAGATCTAGACCTTGGTGTGCAGGGGACAATTTCAAAGTTTAAAGATGACATTATACTTGGAAGAATTATGAATTGTGAAGCTCCAAAAGGACGTTAACAAATTGTTGGAGTGGGTGGAGAAGTGGCACATCAATTTCAATACAATGAAGTGTGAAGTGATGCATTTAGTAGGGAGAACATTGAAAGACAGTATAAAATATGGGGTGCAATTCTAAAGGAGATGAAGGATTGAGGGGCCTGAGTGTGCATGTGCACAGATCAGTGAAAGCACCAGGACAGAGAGAGAAGTAAGTAAAGCATGCAGTATGCTTGGCTTTATTAACAGAACCATAGAAAACAAGAGCAAGATGGTGATGTTCAACTTGTAGAAGATACTTGTTAGACCTCAGCTGGAGTACTGTGTATATTTCTGGTACCACATTAAAGATGTGAATGCATTGGAGAGAGTGCAGAAGTGGTTTACAAGAATGGTTCCAGGAAGGAGAAACTTCAGTGATGAGGATAGATTGAAGAAGTTGGAACGATTTGCCTTGGAGAGAAGAATCCTGAGAGGAGAATCGATAGAGATTTTCAAAAATATAACAGGGCTAGATCGAGGTTGCTATTGCATTCATAAAAAGGAACAAGTACAAGAGGACATTGATTTAATGTTATTTGCAAAAGTAGCAAGAGTGATATGAGAAAAAAACATTTTCAATCCTCGAGTAGTTCAGGTCTGGAATGCACTGCCTGAAAGTGTGGTGAAGGCAGGATCAATTGATGTGTTCAAAAGGACACTGGATGATTATTTGAGTAAAACATAATATGCAAGGTTATTGGGAAAGTGCAGAAGATCAGTACTGGGTGATGCTCATTTGAAGAGCCAGTAATGGCACTACGGGCTGAATGGCCTCTTTCTGCACTGTAACACTTCTGAAACAGGTTTACTTCTCTGAAAGAGATGAACTGCAGGACATGTTTTACCTTGATGAATAGAAATAGCAAGAATGAGTGAATGAAGGAGCAGTAAGGGATCTGGTAATAACGCAGAAGTAGGGACAGAATTTGGACCACCTTAAGTCCATTCTGTCCAGTGACAGAAATTGTCCTCCCACTTCACAAGTGGCACCTCATAGAATCACTAGGTAATGTCAAGACACAGGGAGGTCAGGCACACAGGGAATGTACAAGGCTTCTTGAGTTGTATTTTTGGATGATTATACCAGGAGTAAACAAATACATTTCGATTGGAATGTGCATTTTTTGATGGTGTTCATGTTTGCACTATTGGAAAGAAGATAATGACAGAATGGTCAGTAACAGAGGAAAGGTAATCACTGTAGGGTATTGCTAAATGGGGGAGTGTGGTTGAGGTAACTGATAGTCACTCCCTGTTTCACAGATAGATTCCAGGTAGAAATGGGGCTGTTTACATTGTAGCTTCCTTTCACTTTCTAACCCACTTTCATCCATCTCACTTGCTAAATGGTGATAAGGGCAGTTCCCTTACAATGAATAGATTGTACACTGATCATAAAACTAGCTTAGTAAGAACAGCAGAACCCCTGCAGAGTGGTCCAGCTAACAGAAACATGGCTTTCAACATCTTTGGTGCATTTTTTGTGAAGGCGTGACTCTCATTTAGGCCTATCATGTCTGGAATGACATGCTACGGATGTGACTGTTTTGCAACCCAGTAGCTTGACTCAGTGAATCAATGCATCACACACAGCTGTCTACTGAAGAGTAAAGTCTCTATTGATTCGTGATCATGGCCACGTTTACGTTAGCTGGATGCAGACAGTGGGAGCCTGTCCCCATGGGAACGTATGCAACCAATACTCATCTCTGAGAGGTAGGAACCAGATTCGACTATCTTTTTTTTGTGTAAAGAGAGTTTAGTTTTATCAATAACCTGAATGGTTTTGCTTATACTCCAGCAACAGCAGCCCGGAAGAAGATAGAAGTTAAAAAGGTGTTCAAAGCCAAATCACCAATTCAGCCACAAACAATGCCGTCCTTATCCTGCTTTGAGATTGCAGTTGTGACTATAGTGCTGGTAGATTTTCAATCACAGCCTCTTTAATGAGGTAAATGTGTCTCAAACCCTAGTCCTCACTGAAATGGAGGTGAGGAAATTGGCCCTATAAACCTAGAAGCATGGAATATAGGAACAGGAGTGGGCCATTCAGCCTCTTCACCAATCACAGCTGATCATTCCAACTCAATTACCTATTCCTGCTTTCTCACTATACTCTTTCAATGCTTTGACTTCAGCCACTTTCTGTGCTAGAGAATTCCAAAGGTTCACCACTCTCTGGGTGGAGAAATCTATCCTCAGCTCAGTCCTAAATGGCCTACATCCCCATCTTTTCACTGTTCTAAAAGTGATCAATGGATATGGCCTGTTACACAGAGCCTGACTCCTCTTCTGCCCTCTTGGAGCTCCATTGTTTTGCCTTGTATGGCCTCGCCTCATTCTCCCACTCATCTTTAAATCCACAGTTAATCTCAGCTAAGATTGGAAGTGCAACTCCTCTTAACCAAAGCTTTTTAAAGAAGGGTTTTAGCATCAACCAGACCGCACTCTTTCTATAGATGTGTAAAACTTTGGAAAGCTTCAAAACTTACACAACTGCTACAGCTGGAGGAAATAACTCATTGATGAATCTGTAAGTATTTGAATACTGGTTCGATCTCAATGGACATGACCAGTTCTGGGCACCATACTAAGACTTCCCATTGGTGGAAGGATTGAAAACCTGAGGGCAAAAGAAACAATGGAGGCACAAGGAATATCTTGTCCACAAGTAGTTAGGATCTGGAATGAACGTTTTGGCAGAGGCAGGTTCAATGAAGGCATTTTGTTGTGACACTGAACCCAGATTGATTTTGATTATTTTCAGGAAATGAAAAATGTGCATGGGCTATGGGAAGAAGTGAGGGGAATGGCATTGGGTGAGCTACTGCTTCGAAGAGCTAGGTCATGCATATTGAGTTGAATGACCATTTTATGTACTCTAACCATGCAATGATTTTAGCTCATGATCACTTAAATGGCGTTGATGGGGAAGCTTTCATTCTATTTAGTATTGTATTCTGATGTGCAGGACATTAATAAGCTATAGGGTGAAGAAAAGCTTTCAAAATAGCAGAGCTGGCTTCAAATCAGCTTTTGAGCACTGATCGACAGCATAATCTGTCTGCTCTGCCTGCTTACATTCATTAATGCAAATATGCGGAATCCTTCATTGTGATGAAATATATATTTCAGATGCCATTTTTGAGCACCTGGAATCTAGAAGGTAGCTGCCAATAATTCCAGCTTCTCCCTCAGTGTTAGAAATTAAGATTTAAGAAATACAAGTAGATAAGATATTTCTGAAGTTCTGTTTTATGTATCGTATGCACTGACCAACACACTTTGAATATGCCTAGTGTCTTTAATGCAATGAAAACTTCCAAGGAGCAAAAAAAAATAAAAATTATGAAATGGAGCCATATAATGGATTAAGGCATCAGATAGCCTAAGCCTTGGTCAAAGTAACGGTTTTTATTTAAAAAAGGGGGAACGTGAGGCAAAGAAGCAAAAAGAATTGGGAAGAAATTTGAGGTACTCAATTAAAAGCACAACCACTTACAGAAGAGCAGTTATGATTAAGAATGCACAACAGATCAGATTTAGAGAAGGATTGAGGAAAATACAGAATTAGGAAGAGACAAAATCATGGACAGATTTGAGAAAAAGAATGATAATTCTACATCACTTGACACACAGCCAGTGAAAGTCTACAGTGGGATTTGCTGCGACTGAAAACCAGAGTATCAGAGGATATGGGAGACCAGTCAGGACAGTAATGGAATAGTCCAATCCAAAAATAAGGAAGGCACTGATAAGTATTTCAATGGCTTTTCAGCAGAGTCAGATATACAACACATCTTATGGATTTGGAAAAGACAATCTTAGAGTTGGCACAATTCTGAGATTGGAAGCTCAGCTCAAGGACAAAATGACTTCCAGGTTGAAAACAGGCTGGCTAAATCTCAGACTAAGGAGAACAATCCTATTTTATCACCTTGGGAAAAGGTAACTCATTAAACCTCATGGGCAGAGACCTGGAAAAAAAAATGTTCGGATTACATCAGTCCTAATACAAAAAGATTAGGTCAGACTCCAAGAATGAGCAACAATCAATAGCTGTGACTGTTTGTCATTTGCGACAACAAAAGGAAGGTTATTTCTTCATTGCAGACACCACTTAATAGCCACAAAAGAAAATAATATATCTTCGAATAGTCTCTTGTGCAATGACCCTCTGACAGACTTTCTTTTGTTGGGAAAATACAAAGCTGGAGTTAAAATTTCAGTCAGGACCAAAGATGGCATCAGTCCTCCATCTGCATAGTTAAAGACCAACCTCATCAACTTTGTGTTGACAACTTCCCCATTCATCTGAAAACACAGTTTAAAAACTGGAAATGGTGGGATCAGCACTGGACATTGCAGCCTAAGTTACCCACTGAATTTCATCTGCCATCTTTTGCTTGCACTAATAGTATTAGAATCTACCTAAGTATAGCTACTTCTGTTTGGACAGATAAGATTTAACACTCGTGTCATCTGATATTCAATTTGGTATATGATGAATTCGCCCTCTTCCCCTTTAACTGTTTAGATGCAGGGAAGTTGTCGATTCCAGCATGTTATTTGACCTTCAGCATAGAACTAGCAATTCTTATTCAAAGCAGCTTCTATCGAGAACACAAAATAAAAGAAAATAATTTTCCCATGGAACAGTGCATATGAGGAACAGGCTCAGTTAAATAGTTAATGTTGGGTCACTGAACACCTTTAATGGACAGGAGTGAAAATAAAAAAAAAATTGTACAATACTAGAATTCTTTGGTACTTTACTAATGGTAGATGTCTTTACCAGGAGATAAAGTGGGTTGTGTGGAGTCTATGATAAAACTAATTTAGACTTGGAGTCAGAAAGATAGGTAAGGCCAGACTTTTGTTAATATGTAAAAACAAAATGCTGGAGAAGCTCATCAGGTCTGGCAGCATCTGTGGAGAGAAAAACAGTTATTGCCTTCACAGATGCTACTAGATCTGCTGAGTTACGCTAGCACTTCCTGATTTTGTTCTTGATTTTCAGCATCTGTGTCTTTTTACTCTTTCTTTACGTTCTTCAAATTATCTTATGTGATATCACAGCTCTGATTTCTAGTAATTAATAAGTACCTATTTGTGTTAACATCTGTTGAATACTTTCTTTATGCAAGTGCTTAAGAAAAGCAACATAGGAGGCACTAATTGGAAAAGTAAAAGACATAATATACTGCCCAAGATCAAAGGCTATTGATGAGAATGAGGGAAATACCCAAAGGTGTGAGGACTCATGAATTATTTGACTAGCAACAGAATCTTCACATCTGTTGTGTTCCCAAATGTGGCCAAGTTGGCCACGATGCAAGAATACTTCATTAAGTTTTGATTTCCTTAATTCTTTAACAGGATGTGAGCATCACTGTCAAATACAGACTCTGTTGTCCAACAGTGATCATCCCTGAATAGAGTGGCTTGCCAAACAGTATCACAGGGCAATTTCACATTGTTGTGGATCTGGAGTCACAATAGATTAGCAGATTTCCTTCCCTAAAGAGGAAATAATGAAGCAGAAGGATTTTATAAGCAAATGATGATAGCACCATTGTCATCATTACCAAAACTAGCTTTCCAATTCCAGATATCACTAATTGAAATTTTAAAATTCCACAGGTGCCATGGTAAGGTTTGAATACACAACTCTAGAGAATTAACCTGGGGGTATCTAGATTATTAACTACATGGTGACATAGCACCATCTTCCCTTGAAAAATAGGAATGAAAATGGTATTACTAATTAAAGTTTAATATCTTTGAAGTTGCAGAACCTCTAGCTAATGCAGATTGTTGAGATAAAAATCTGTTTTAATCATAACCATTGCAAATCACAATCACAAATTCAAATATGCTCGAAAACATTTTCTGCTATTTAAATATATTTTGGTAAGTATTTCTGTTCTTTGCCGGTGAGATGTTTGTTCTGAAGAATGGACATTTGTGAGATCCCTCAGTGTATATATTTATGCTGGCTAATGTGTTACAAGTGTTAATGAATCAATAGTCCATTTGTCACTCACCAGTAGTAAAAGAAAGAAAATGGAAAAGGATCGAGAGTGGAGTTTAAGAAGGACTATTGTCCACAATGTGAAACTGCTCAGAATTAAATGCTACTCAATGTCAACATTAAATTTTCCCAAATTCAGGTAAAGTGTAACAGCTCCTCTAACCAACCAGAGCAATTAAAATCAGTCCAACTTGCACTGGAGTAGACCCACCAGCCATTCTTCAGGACCTCTCTAGGTGAGATTTGGTATCCATTATTCTGGCTCTATGTTATATATCTGTGTATATTGGGAACTAGGCTTTAAGCTTTTAAGTTTATTGTAAATAGAGGCTAAACAGTTAGTAGAAAGAGCAGTGCTTCATGGTCTCAATGCCAGGCTAAAAGGAGAATGTATTAATCTGCTACACCATCTAGCAGGTTTAATGTCTTAGCACACTGCATTTAATGAGAATTATTTTTCACCAATTTTAGCTCAACCAAAAAAGAACAAATTCATTCAAGGTCGGCTTGGATGCATTACAGATATCATATAAAGAAGCAGCCAAAGAACAACTATCTTGCAGAATTACCTGTCAACCTCTTTACATTCCATAAGCCACAACTCCATAAACTAATAGTTAAGTCCAATTCTGGGCAAATTTAAGAAGTAGATGGGTTGGTAGGACATTAATAGACTCCATGTTCTAACTTGTCTAATAAAGGAGAACATAAATGCTGAAAGCAGGAGACTTCACTCTTTAGAAACCTTCAAAAGGATAATGGGTCAGAAACAAAGAACAGACAGGAGAAAAGCAAAGAACAGGAAGCTGCTAGCACTTTGTGGGCCAGTAAGGATCTGGTGGTGGAGGGGTCTTAACCAGACATCTATAGACCACCACACTCTGCATCCCTCATTAGATGGTATTGTAATAATTGTTATTGTGTTTATCAACAACTCTGCTGCCTACTCTCTAGCCTGCGCCATATTCCATTCAATCAGCAGCCAGCCAATGTTAATTAATATACAACAACCCCCAGTCCTGCCAGGGAGCAGGCCAATAGCAGGGCCTGAGCAGAACCAAGGAAAGGGTGTCTGATGGCATCAAATATATATAAATATAATATATTTATATATAGTTATATATATTTATATATATATATAAATAAATATACACATTAGTGCTCCAAGCACCCTCCATGGTAAACTAATTCAAGTTTTCTGCTGTTTCATTATTATGTATTGATTAGGTATATTGTTCTTATAATTTGAAAAAGAACAACATTTGGCTCTGATAAAGAAAATTGTATACCTGGATTCAGTCACCAGCCTTGATGTTCTGGTGGAACTGTAAGCAATGATCCTAGGAATGCCACTTACTTTAGAACTGCTGTTTCTAGAAAGTGGGTGTTGCTCAAATTTAGGGTCTGGCTATGGAGTCTCATGTGTAAAAAAGGGCAAGGAGATAGTGGAATGAAGCTGGTGATTGAGATCAGAGACCTAGACAGAAAGAGAACATTAAAAGGACCATAATCATCTCTCAACCTGGGGTCATGTTAGAATTATCCCTTCCTTTGTGTAAAGGTGTAACCTTCAGCTAGACAGAGTGCAGCAAAACATGCGGCAATTGTGGGACAGAGTACTGAGTGAGCATTAGAGAATGAGAGTGACTGAGCTGGTGTGAAAGTGTGTGAATAAGTGTGAATGTGTGCAAGGGCAAGAATGAAGCTTTGTGTGAGTCTGAATGTCATGAGCAAGTATGTGTTAGTGAGTGAGCAGGAGGTTAAAGGGCAGTTGTTGAGTGATAAGAGTCTGTTCTGGGTAGATGCAGCAGCCCAGAGTGAACCCAATGTCAGCACTTACCTTCTTACCTCTCCTATACACCCTCCACCAAATCCGTTCTTACAAAGTGTCATAGCACATAGGTTTACTTTCCAGTGAACCATGAGTTATCTGAACTGCCAGACTGCTCAAATGCTAAATTCCATTGGTGTTACAAATCTTTTCAATCAAATTGTGATATTTACTCTTGATATTTTGTTAACTATTTCTCCATTGCCTATAAGAAGCATGACTTTTCCAATTATGCCCAGAGTAGTGAGCATTATTTGGTATCTTTTCAATATATCGCAAATTAACTGAGAAATGTGCAACAATAATCATACCACCCCATACAACAAGCCATCGTAAAATGTATGAGTGTTTAAAATCACGACAAGACCAGCAAACCAATCAGTTGTTCTGCCTGACCATTATATAGGACAAAAACAATTCACACCATGTTTCATCAGTAACTGTAAAATAACTGTTTGTTGTGTCAAATTTAACTTTAACAAAAGCAGAGAAAAGAAAGAAATTCACAACCATACAACTTAAACCTTTTTGAAACCCACAAATTCACATAAGAATAAAACAGAGAGAAGAGAAACAGCTTGACACGTAGGGCAGAATCCTCTAAGGGCCCGAGTGACATGGGCTATGGTAGGATGTATGGCATAATAGTGAGATATGTTCAGTGAGGCCTATCTTGGATTTGAGATTATCTCATTGCATGTTTTATAATTTTCTCAGGCATCATCATGAGATTCTCATCAGGCAGCAATGAATTCCCAACTGATGCTCATCATTGCTTGTTGCATGCCTTGTTGTGTGAGTGGTGGGATTGAGTAAGTGGGTGAATGAGAATGGGTAGGAGTGAGTGGGTGAATGCATAGTTGAGGGGGAATGAGACTGTACCGGACACACACCCACCCTTATCTTTCTCCTCTCCTCACACAAACTGATCCACAAAGCAGGATGTGAGAATAGAAAACCTAATGTTCAAAGGCAACTTGATTCTGAACCCAATGTTTTGCAAATTCCACTGAGGCCAGTTCAAAATGTGCCAAACCAGGAGGTGAACCAGAGTCAACATTCATTAAACCAAACTCTGAAACGGGGTCCTGCTCCAAACCCTCCTTCCTGGTGATCAAGACTTGAGCCTTGACTTTCCCTCTGCTTCTTAAATGAAAAAGACAAAAAAATACAATTTTTATTGGGCACTATAGCTAGCACTTCTTAATGGTCAATTTTATCAATTATTCTTTTAGAATTTAGCTTACTGAAATTGGTCTTTAAATTGCAGACAAATGTGATTTTTCTGAAACTTGCTCAGTAGTGCCCCGAGAGAGAAAATTTTAAATATGCCCTACACCCTCATTCACAGAGGGTGGATAAATTTGGTACAGAGCGATTCATTG
Source organism: Chiloscyllium plagiosum (assembly GCF_037043375.1). Taxonomy (NCBI): domain Eukaryota; kingdom Metazoa; phylum Chordata; class Chondrichthyes; order Orectolobiformes; family Hemiscylliidae; genus Chiloscyllium; species Chiloscyllium plagiosum. Next base: position 21,927,073 of record NW_028270139.1, read on the forward strand.
AAATTGAGTGGTAACTTTCCAGTAGCCATCATTGTAGGTTTTTTTTTTTACTTCCTTCTAGTTATGCATTCACATGCAAGTGCTTAAGTTCTTTGTGATTATAGTATTGCTTTCTATTAGAAATATATCGTATCCTCTGACCTTGTTCTTTCTGCTGGCTTTTCTGCAAACATTTCTTACTTTTTCTCCCCCAATATATTGCTGTTATTTGGCCTGGAATGTTTCCGTATTATCTAGCTCATGATGGACAACCTCAGTTTCTAGAAATGTCAATAGTTCTCCTGAGAGAATGTTTCTTCTCTCTCAGAGAATGGGCTTTCATGGCAGGATCCCTTATGTCTAAGGAAATCCTAATCACAGATTAGACCATCCAGTTGATCAAACTCTCAGGATTCTGCTGGACGTATTACTATGGTCACATACTGATTAGAGCTCAAGGAGATGGGTAAGCTATTAATGTTCATCTACTACTCTTCATAAATTATATTAATATGGGATTCAAACTGTGTCTTCAAAAGCTGCAACATCTTGTTTGTCAGGATTTTCTGCTCCCCAGAGAGATCTAGGTTGTAATAGACATTGTGGCTCTTTGCCCAGCAGTGATGGTATATGGAGTTTTGCTCAGGGATATTAATCAATGCCACAATAACATATTGTGATATATCTTTTATAAATGTCCCTTTATTCTCTTATAGCTGCATTTTTTAAACTATAAAATGACCTCAATATTATTCAAAGTTCCAACCTATCAGGCGGCAATCTTCCATAGAAGACCATGCATTTCTGGCTCTAATTTTCAATTCTATTTTTAATTCCTTAAAGTACTTCTTCTTCACAAAAGCAACAATATATTAGCTCCAAAAAAAAAGGGATTGCAGGGTGAGAAGCATTTTATAATTCAATTAACACCTGTAAACCAGTGACTTTAATCGGGTAAGGCCTGTTCTAGGTGAGGGGCTTATGGTTACCTCACGCCCAAAGTGATGCAAATGCCTGCTTACTTCCATGTTGGTGGTGTGGGGACCAGTGTGAAATACATTGCTTCACACTCAGCAGCAGCTCTGGGTACATCCAAGGCTAGTCTCTACTTAAAGCTAGTCTCTACTTTAGACCAAGCTATGCCTCTTATCCAACATGCAACAGTTCATTCAACTAGCGAGAAATTAGATTCGGAGCAGGAAAAAACATTGAGTAGTGGATTAGCAGGCGAGAGTAAAAGCCTCTGGGTTCCCCAATATAGCATAGGAAGCTTTAGTGCAAGAGATAGAGAAAGGCAAGGGAGATAATTTATCATTGTAGATTGGGGAGATGAGGCCACATGTCATCCAAACACATGTAAGGACAATGAGAACAGACAGCTATGAGGATACAGTGTTGGAAGAGTTTTAAGAGATCTGTACCAATGGTCACAGAGTGCATGCATCTTCAAATGTTATATCCTACAACTTAAATCCCAAGGCAACACCATCCTTAAATGCACTCATCCAAACATCTCCAGCCAACAGGACTCAGGCCTAACAAATCAAATATTCCAGTTCACCACTGTCACCCCCCCACCCCCCCTCCCCCCCAACACACACACACTCTCAATATTGCAAACCTCACAGTCACATCTTGCAGATTCCACCAACATCAGGCTCCTCAGCTATGACAGATAGATCAAACCAAAGGACACAGACACAGACACACACACTTTCTCTTACAGAACTAGATGACACATAAAAGGAGGCAGAAACCTGCAGGTGATTTGGATGTACATCCTCACTTCTTTGGAACAGATGGTGCTTAGGATTATTGGCATGGCTGTTACAACGTTTAAATCTGCTGCCTGGCCTTGGGTCCTTCAAGAACCATGAGGATGAAAACCCAAAGGAGCGTTGGAAGTGTGAGGGGTGGGGGAATGTAAGAAAGCAATTAGGAGAGCAAAGAGGGGGTATGAAATAACACTGGCATGTAAGATTGGGAAGAGTTCCAAAATATAATCAAGTGGAAGAGAATAACCAGTGAAAGAGTCAAACCTATTAGGGACCAAGCAGCAAATCTGTGCATGAAGCTGGAGGACATTGTTCGAGTGTTAAACGAGTACCCCACAACTTTACTCAGAAGAAATAGGACACAAGTACAGAATCAGTTCTGAACAGACTGATATACAGAAGTGAAGAGGTGTTGTAGGTTTAGGCAAATTTTTAAAAAGTGGACAAATACCCAATTCTGGATGAGTTGTACTTCAGAGACAAATTTTCAAGCTCATCTCTGGTCACAGGGAGGTGCCAGAGGACAACTAATATGGTTACCACCACACTATAGGAAGGATGTGATTGCACTGGAGTGGATGCTGAGGAAGTTCACCAGGACGTTGCCTGGGATACAGAATCTTAGCTGAGAGGCTGCAGAGTCTCAGATTTCTTTATTTAGAGCAGAGAAGGTTGAGGGAGGACCTGAAAGGAGTGCATAAGGTTATGAAGGGTCTGGACAGGGTGAAAAGAAAGGCAACTGTTCCATGAGCGGAAGGGTCAATAACAAGAGAACATAATTTTAGAGTGAAAGGCAGGATGTTTAGAGGGGACTTAAGGAGTAACATTTTCACCGAGAAGAGGTCGGGAGTCTGGAATGCACTGTCTGGGAAGATAGTTGGACAGGAAACCTCTCAACCTTTAAATAAAAAAGGTACCCAATAAGCACATGAAGAAATGTCATAACATTCAAGGCTATGGGCCTAGTGCAGGCAAGTGGGACCAGTATAGTTTTGTCAGTACAGACTCAATGAGATTCTTCTGTATTGTATGATTCTAAGATTCTTGGAAGAACACACCTCTGAGGGACAAGCACTATCACTTGATTTGCCTCTTGCAATCACCAGCTCAGTTACTGGCCACAAGTAAATGGGACTTGAAAGCTTTTAGATCAGCTCACTGGGTGGGTTGGTGGGTGGTAGATGGTGAGGAACATACATTCATAGACAAGTTCTGCTGCTGAGGAATGGACTGAAGTGAAGACTTCAGTGGGGTAATGTATAGAAAAATGCTGATGGCCCTGCAAACTGCACCACCTTGTGCATTGGCAGAAGCTGTCAGAACTGATAGCCACTGACAAGCTGCATGGAGAAGTTAGGTGTTTACTGCTTCAGATCTACTGGAAGAGACATTGGGGTTGACGATCACCTTGACAGCCACTGGCAGCCCATCGTCACTGTTCAGGGCGGCACGGTGGCACAGTGGTTAGCACTGCTGACTCACAGCGCCAGAGACCCGGGTTCAATTCCCGCCTCAGGCGACTGACTGTGTGGAGTTTGCACGTTCTCCCCGTGTCTGCTTGGGTTTTCTCCGGGTACTCCGGTTTCCTCCCAAAGTCACAAAGATGTGCAGGTCAGGTAAATTGGCCATGCTAAATTGCCCGTAGTGTTAGTTTAGAGGTATGGGTGGGTTGCGCTTCGGCGGGGCGGTGGGGACTTGTTGGGCCGAAGGGCCTGTTTCCACATTGTAAGTAATCTAATCTAATCTAATCTAATCTAATCTAATCTTCTGTGGTGACAGATGGCACAGCTCGGTTACCACCCTCCTTGGTGAAGTGTAGCCAGGGGCAGATGCTGCTCCTGGCGAAAGGAGCAAGTAGGACCTGTGCCATCATGCTGAGAGTCTTCCCCCACTCTAAGAGGCAATTCCTTGTTCCTCTGCACTATCCCCCCCATGATAGTGCAGCGCAAGACAACAACAACAACATTAACACCAGGTTTGAGATCAACTGTCTACTCATTTACAGTGTCTCTGACCACAACCCCAATAATCCAGTGCTGCCTCTAACTCTACTGCAGCAAGTAAGGAGTCAAAAAGCATCTCACCTGCTAGTTCAAAGGTGATGCCTTTAAATAATGCAAGGTTAAAAAAAAAACCCACAAGTCTAAATAAACTTAGGAAATTGTGTTAAATATTGTGCCCATCACATCCACAAGGAACAACAGACTGGGTAGGTTCAAGGCTGAACATTTCTGATACATAAGAAAAGGATCTAAAACTAAGCAAGATAAAATTAACAACTCCTGCACAAAATGATCTAGCTGGAGCAGCACGGTGGCTCAGTGGTTAGCACTGCTGCCTCACTGCACCAGAGACCCAGCTTCGATTCCAGCCTCGGGCAACTATCTGTGTGGAGTTTGCACATTCTCTGTGTCTGCGTGGGTTTCCTCCAGGTGCTCTGGTTTCCTCCCACAGTCTAAAGATTTACAGGCCGTGTGAATTGCCCATTGTGTTAGGTGAATTAGTCAGAGTGAAATGGGGCTGGGTGGGTTACCCTTCAGGGGGTCGGTGAGGACTTGTTGGGCTGAAGGACCTGTTTGCACACTGTTGGGAATCTAATCTGGTGCCCCATGACACATTGTTAAGTGGGGTGTATTTAAAGGAGAGCATCAACTGAAATGGCAAGTTTCAAAAAGGCATCAGATTGGAGTACGTACACAGATTGTCACCATAAGCGGCCCACTCTAAACGCCTCCAGGACTAAGAATGCCCTTGATTCACCCTGTGGCCTAACAACTGTGCAAGCTCAACCTGAACTCATCAGGAGTAGACCCACATAAGATTTACTTCCCAACATATTGAAACCTGCGGTGCAATGGAGCTCAATCTGGGTCCCCTTAAAATTTTTCTGGCAAATCCGTTGCAATCATCAGAACTCATGGTATGTTGAATGTTGACTTGCACCAATCACCCTGATTGTCTACAGTCACAAAGGTTAGTTTTAAACAGTATTAAATCTCCTTTTAGGTCTTGTTGTACAATGTCTCACAGCGAGCATGCAGTATTCTTTGAAAGAGACATGCTCATAATTATCACTGTATCATAGCAAGTGACCTACTGATGTAAAAGTCTCAAGCTTCATCTTACTGGAGCATGATATGCTGAGGGAAGCTTGCTGCAGTTTGTTCAGTACTACCCCAGACATAGCAGTATTTGTATTAAATATGTAGGTGTCCAGAGCTGTAATAAATGTCTATTAATTCTTGCAGTACTATGTTCCTTACATAGTTCTTATGTTACATTTTTTGAAACATACAAAGACCCAGATGTACTATAGTGCAATCCTGCCTGTCTACTTTTCAGCAGCCTTATTACATTCAATATTTCTTAATTTGATTTTGTTTGGAAGGCTGACATTCCTTTAAATTTACTAAAACATAAGCTTTCTGTCTTTAGAACACTTTCCCAATTAAAAAAATGATATTGAGCATATTATTCAATTTAGTTTCCACATAAGGATGCAAGCAATACTTTTTTTTAATTGGTAGTTTCCATTTCTAATTATTTTTTAATATTAAAGGCTAATAAGATAGTCCAAATTGCTTCCCATGTGGGCCAGAGCTGAATAACAATCTTTTAATGATGCCTTTCATTATAAATGGAGCTTTAAACAAGTTAATTCTGAGGTACTTTTTAAAATTGTTAACAATGGACTGACGAAGTTTTAAGGTTTCGATAAGGTAAAAATTCAAGACAGCCATTGAGAGAATCTGGAACTGGATTATCAGAAAATATGGCCCTAATTTAAACCCCAGACCACTTCTTAGCAGCTGAGCAGAGGGAGTTTTGATCCAGGGCATAAGCCTTGGATCCAGAGCCAAAGGAATGTGATCCATTGCCTCCCCTCCCCCCCCCGCTGCATTCCAATTTCCCATCACCATGAAGCGCAAGAGATCAAGATGCATTTTTTTATAGGCTCATTACCATCTCCTCATGGGCAAATAGGGATGAATTCTAACCTCTGGCCTAACCAGCAACACCCACATTCCATTACTGAATCAAAAAAAAAGCTCCACCTCAGTACTGGAGCTGCAATGCTCCATCATTGTGTTGTTTAGTACATTCATTGCTCTTCAGTTATAGGTCCATATAGTAATGTATAGTTGCATTTGTTGTGGGAATGAAAATGGGTATCACTTGCTAGATGCTATTTGTGACCAATCCCTTTTTGAGCAAAGGAAGAACCTGCCACTTTATTGCTAGACAGGAGTCACATATTAGTCAGACCACAACTATATTTGGACAGAGACTGAGTTAAGCGATTCCGTAACCCACAGATCAGGTTGAAGTTCTGCAGCCTGGTACATCCAGTCATGAATGATGGTAGACAGTTAAAACAACTAACAGGAGGATGAGGAGGGTCCCCAAATATTCATAACACAAAAAGGTACAAAAACAAAGATAAAACATCCATCTTTAGCTTGACATATTGATGGGATGATCTATTGCAGTCTCCTCCTGAAGGCCACAGTATCACAAATGCCAGTCTTAAGCCAATTTGATTCACTCCACATGTTATCATGAAATGGTTAAAAGTGGAAGATATTGCAAAGGCTTTGGGCCCTGACAACATCTCAGCAATAGTACAGAAAATTTGACGTGCAACATGCATTAATTTAGCACAACAAAAATGAAAATTTGAACACCAGAGGTAAACATACATTACGTGGAACATCTCTTGGCAAATATTAATGTAACTGCCTTCATCAGTCAAAGGATACTAACTCAGGATTTTCACCTACTTGCTGTACAGGGGCAACTTTCCAGCAACCATAACTGTCAGCTTCTCCAATTCAAACATTTGACTTTTATACACATCATCACTAATATAAACAGTAATATAACATTTCTGAGGCTGCAACCAAAGAACAAGGTGGCATATTATAACTTGCAAGACAAATAATCTAACAGTGGGATTAACTATGGGTACCACACTTTAGGATTTACATGAAAATTTTGGATAATATGTGGAATTACCAAATGGTTCTGGAGGTAAGGGAATAGTTATGTGGACAGACTGGAGAAGTTAGAGCTGTTTTCCTTTGAGCACAGAAAACTAGAAGAAGTAATAAGAAGGAAAAAAAAGTGAAAGATTTAGTCAGAGTGAATTAGAAGAGGGTTTCTAAGGGCTGAAGGGTCAATAAATAGAGGGCTCAGTTTGAAGGTAAGAAATAGGCGTAACATAGTAAAATGGTTTCAATACAGAAGGAAGCCATTCAGCCCATCATGAACAATGTACCTAGTGATATTCCCACACCTTCTCCCCATAACCCTCACTATTCATTCTTTTCAACTAACATTCTCATCACCTTTTGAATGTCTCCATCACACTCTCAGGCATTGCATTCCAGACCTTAACCACTCGCTGCATGAAAACATTTCAAAATTTTCTTAAAGTGCACATTTGTAGAATTTGGAAAGTGGTGCCAGTATGAAGGTAGTTACAGATTTGATAGCAGCCTTCAAAAAAAGGAAAATTTTTGAATAAAGAAATTTGCAAGGTTAAAAGGGGAAGACCAAGGAAGTGAAATTAGCCAAATTACTGTTTAAAAGAGATGACGCTGTCACAGTGGGTCAAAACAGCTTCAATCTGCACTACAGTATCCTATGATTCTATAATACCACTTAGCATAACAATATTCTTTATATTCATAAGACTACAGTTATTTGCTGTTAAATGTATCCAGCATAATGCACACTCTGTCCATTTATTCATGTATGGAGAATATTTATTCTCTGAACTGATATATCACACAATCAATATATTGCACCAAAGATTCAAAATATAGTAATTGCTCCAAATTAATTTTGAATCGACTACAATGTAAGCAAATAATATGATATAAGATCCACAGAAACAGTAATGTCACTGATATATTAGCATATTACTCCATATTAAAACCAAATCATTCACCTACATTCCAATAATCAGACATTAGTTTTATATTTATACTCAGTATTAAAACAGAAAACAACTTGGATTAAAGAATATACTAAATATCCCCAGGAGATTCACAAAGTAATAAAGGAAAGAAATAAACAAATGAACAAAACAATGAGATGTTGGCGGGGGGGAAGCATACAGATGTAAAGGTTAGGTCAGAAAGGCAGTTTTTTAGATGGGGAATGATGTTGAGAGTGAGACATTTTAGGGAGAGAATGCCAGACCTTTGGATTTGGTTGACTGAAAACTACCAGCTGTGATGATGGGAAGGAAGGTGAGAATGCACAAAAAAAAGGGTACAATAAAGTGATTCTTGGCCATTTTCTATGTTTTTGTTGCACTTACCACTGTTGGTGCATTTACTACTGACAGGTTATAGCCATACAAAAATGCTGAGCCAAAAGCTCCAACCAGTGAAGCAACTACAAGATGGCATGTCAATACCTGGGAAAAAAAAAATATCCTGTTAAAGCATTTTCCATGTTTCAGCATTGTTTTGAAATTCCCAAATAGCTTTAAAAGTAATTATATTTATGCATTAGTTAATATTAAATATTTATTCACTAAATGGAAATACATACTGGCGAATCATACTCCAATAAATATTACTTATCTGGAATCTGTGATTCAATATTATCTACATGTTATAACCACCAATAGCTGTCAAGTTTGCATGACCTATGTCAGATAAGTTAATAATAGAATAAAGCAGCCAAGCCAGAGGAGAATGAAATGGTGAAGGTGAAACACAAGCCAAAGTTATGTTGGGATTTTCAAGGTCACCCCGAGAGCATGATTTTCAAAGGAGTGTTCCACCACCTTTAGGATGCACTGTGGTTCTCAAAGTGTGGACTAGTGGCAGTGGAGTGAGGCCACCCTTTTTCTCCAATTAACCATTTAGATACCATGAGAAGTTTGTTAATGGGCAGGGAGAATCAGAAAGGTAAAAACAACGACTGCAGATGCTGGAAACCAGATTCTGGATCAGTGGTGCTGGAAGAGCACAGCAATTCAGGCAGCATCCGAGGACAGGCAATTTTGAAAGCCCAGGTCTGTGAATACAAGCTGGTGGGTGTATTCACCATCAGGTTCTGTGCAAGGAATCATTTATTTCTGTAGGACGACTTTTGTCAGTAAGGACTTTGGCTCAGTTGAGAGGAATAACTTTTAATTTACAGCTTTGTTCTGTCTGCATAGTGAGTCTGCCTCTGATGTCACACCTCTACAAGGAGACAGTAAACCAATCAAAGCCTGCCTTTGACTGTCACAATTGGTGGGCAGATCCATTCTCTGGCAAAGACTGGCACCATTAATGAGTCATTTCTGACCTAATTAAAGGAACCTCAATTATCCAAATACCAATTATCCGAAAATCAGATTATGCAAAGAGATCTCAAGATCCCAATAGAAACATTATATCAAAGACGTGTCTTTTGTTTACAGAGATTAACAGGCACCATCTCCAAATGACTGACCTCCCGCCCTCTCTCTGTCCCAACACTTTCCCCCTGGAGTTCTACACAAGCGTGTACCCTAAACCCCCCCCCTTCCCAAGATAATCTCTCCAACATTATCCCGTACAGGGCAAACGTGTAACCTGTCAAAAAGTCGCACTAAAAAGTTGTATGTGTGTGTGCGCGCACGCTATTTGGAGATTTACCCCACAAAGGCAGCAGCGGCAGCCATCTTGTTGTTGGTGTCCATTCCAGCTGCCCCAGAAAGGGGGCGGGGGTGGACGGGGGCGCGATGTTGGACAGGGTTGGGGGGCAAGGGCAGGTGGGGGGCAGTGTTAGATGGGGATGGTGTGCAGGGGTGGTGTTGGACAGTTTTGGGGGTGGACAGGCTGGATGGGGTTGGGGCGGGGTCAGGGCTGGACGCGTTTGGAGGTGGGGTGTAGGGGGCAGTGTTGGACGGGGTTTGGGGGGAAGTCAGGGGGCGGGGGAAGTCAGGGGGCAGTGTTGAACATGGTTTGGGGGGGTGTTGAATGCAGTTGGGGCGGGGCAGAGTTGGACAAGGTTAGGTGGTGGGGCAGGCGGTGGGGCAGGTTGGATGGGGTTGTGGCGGGGACGGTGTTGGAAAGGGTTCTGGGGGCAGGGTCTCACACGCTGTGAAGCTGCCTTGCTTCCTGAACGTGGTGCAGACTTTAAAAACCCTGAGCCCCAGAGGAAAGGCATTTAAAATCGATTAACCAAATAATCAATTATCCGAACGTAATAGTGCCCTCCCATCTCGTTAGGATAATCGAGGTTCCTCTTGTATTTGAACGTAGCAGTAGTGATCTTCTCACTGCCCTAGCCCAACATCTCTTTTCCTCAGTTTATCTCTCTTTATCTGTTACCCTCCTTTTCTACACTTGCTCTGCTTCATTCACAATTTCTAAATCTTAGTGGTTAATGATAATGGTGCAATCAATCATTCATTGAGGTACTAGATGCCTAGTTGCACTCACCATAGCATTTCCAGCAGCTAGCATTCGGAAATGAACCATAGATGATAAGAGAAACAAGTATCAGGCATTATTAATGATTCCCCATGAGCATAGGCAATCATAATGGAATAAGTTATCATAATCATGATGAAAGACACAAGCAAAGCAAAGATCAATGTAACACATTGGTAAAAGCTACCTGTGGGGAAATGAGACTGCAGCAAGGGATGATAAGCGAAAAAATAATTTTCACAGACAAAAATGATAGAATCGCAGTGCAAAATGTTCAAGAGATGACCAATAATGGTCAGGACGAATATATTCCACTTAAAGACAAGCTACCTAGTAATGGAACACCAACAGATAAATGAAGTGAGAAGCAAAAATTAAAGACTATGATAATGATATACACAAAAGACATAGAAATAGAGTTTCTGTTTTGTAAACAGTGATTCAGTTCCCGTTGCGCTCAAATCCGCTTGCAGATCATCATATGTAAGATCTTCCTTGAATCACTAGCACATTAAAAATAAATTATTGTACAAAACGTCAATTTAAAATTATTCCTAGATATATTTAAGAGTGCTAAGCAGGAAAGTTTAATTAACAACTGAAAGTGGGTTTGTCACAAAAGTGAGCATTTGCCATGACATCACCTGATTTTAACTGACTGAAAATGACAAAAAAAATTATTTTCCAGTTAGATTTGGATACAATAGTCAGTTCCTGAGTATTAGGATGCATAAAATAAATTCAAATGTTAACAATTTTCAGTTAGCAGAATTCCTTGTAGAACTGTAATTAATTCAAACATGCTATTTAGAAAAAGAAACTTGCAAAAATATTGCAGAAACTCAGTTACATTGAATGCAATTTGTACTTTAAATTTGGGTGATCCTTTGTACTAAATATATTGATATTGGGTAAATTGCAACAAAAAAAAGTATACAATTAGACAGAAACTCCAGGTAATGTACAATAAAAGAAAAGGATGATAATGGGGAGTTCAAAGAGTTAGAAAAGTTAAAAAAAAGGAAGAATTCGGAAAGCAGATGAGTGTTTCAAGGTGAATTAATTAAGGAATATCAAAATAAAGTATTCTACAGATAGATGAATAAGAAAAATAAATTCAGATTGTAAAGGGTGATTTTATCAGGTTTTATGCCTGTTAAAACTGATTCAAGTTTTGAAGAGGTAGCTGAAGTAGGGGATAGGGCAAAGTCTGTGACTAATTATCTATATGGCCTTTCAGAAAGCATTTGACAAGGTGTTTCAGAAGAGAGGATTGACTAAAGTCAAAGCCCATGAAATTGAAAACAATTATTTACCCACTTAGGAAAATCAGCTGAGCTGTAGAAAATAGTAGGGATGAAATGGAAAGTGCATGAATTGGCAGAATTTGTCTCATGTGGATCTTGGAGTTTCAACTATGAACCACATTTGGTGTCAATTAAGGATTGGGAGTTACAGACCCAAGTTTTAATTATAACACAACAGCAGCAATATTTTAGAACATATAAATTAAAGCATAAAATTAAAAGAATCAGAATCTCTACACTGTGTAAACAGGACCTTCAGCTCAACTAGTCCACACTGACCCTCTGAAGAGTAACCCACCCACCCTTTTCCTCTATCCTATACCTTGACTAATGCACCTAACCTACACATCCCTGAACACTATGGGCAATTTAGCATGGCCAATTCACCTAAACTGCACTTCCTTGGATTGTGGGAGGAAACCGGAGCACCCAGAGGAAACCCACGGAGACACGGGGAGAATGTGCAAACTCCACACAAACAGATGCCAAAGTTGGAATCAAACCTGGATCCCTGGCAGCTGTGCTACCACTGAACTACCGTGCTGCCCCTGTGACCATAAAACACCTTATAGAGCCTCAAAAGTACATCTCTACTTTTGTATTCAAATCCTCTCAAAATAAATGCCTTCCTAACGATTGACTCAACTTGCAAGTTTACCTTGCAAGAATTCTGGACTAGAATTCAAGTCTCTTTGCACTTCAGACTAAATTTTCTCCCATTTAGAAAAATGGTCCATGCCTGTATGCTTCCTACTAAAGTGCATGACCTCACACTTTCCCATGTTGTACTCCATCTGCCACTTCTTTTCGCACTCTCCTAACCTGTCCAAATCCTTTTGAAGCCTCCCTGCCTCCTCAATGCTACCCGACCCTCTAACTATTTTTGTATCATCTGTGAACTTAGCCAGAACATTCTCTGTTCCTTCATCTAGAATGTCAATGTATAAAGCAAAAAGTTGTGCTCCCAACATGAAGCCTTGCGGAACACCACTTGCCACCAGCAAATGGTGAGAAGAACCCTTTAATCCCCACTCTTTCTGCCAGACACCTAGGCTTCTATCCATTCTAGCACCTTGTTTCTGACACCATGGGCTCTCATCTTACTCAGCAGACCCCTGTGTGGCACCTTGTCAAAGACCTTCTTGAAGACCAGGTAGATAAGATCCATTGGCTGTCCTTGGTCTAACCTGCTTGTTACTTCCTCAAAGAATTCTATCAGATTTGTCAGGCATGACCTCCTCTTGATGAAACCAGGCTGACATTGTTCTGTTTGCTGTTCACTTCCAAGTATTCAGAAATCTCATCCTTCACAATGGATTCCAGGATCTTATCCACAATTAGGTTAGACTAATCGGTTTGTAATTTTCTGTCTTTTGCCTTACTCTCTTTTTAAATAGGCCAGTTTTTCTAGCAGTTCCTTCTTAGTGGTAGCCACCATACTCAGTTCTGCCCCCTCACTCTCAAATTTTTAGGATATTATTTATATCTTCCACTTTGAAGGTTGATGTGAAGTAATTATTCAGTTCCTCAGCCATTTCCTTGTTCCCCACTACTATCTCTCCAGCGACATTTTCCTGTGGCCCAATATCCACTTTTCCCCCTTTATATATCTAAAGAAACTGTTATAGTCTTCCTTTATATTACTGGCAGCTTACCCTCATATTTAATCTTCTCCCTCTTTTTCTTTTTTGTTGCCCTCTGCTGGTCTTTGTAGTCTTCACAATCCTCTGGCTTCCCACTGCACTTCACCACATTATATGCTTTCTCTTTTGCTTTTATGCTATCCGTGACTTCGCTAGTCAGCCATGGTTGCCTCATCACCCTGTACCATGCTCCTTTTTCCTCAGGATGAATCGCTGTTGTGTTTCCTGAATTACACCCAGATACTCCTGCCATTGCTGTTCCGCTATCTTTCCTGCTAGGATCCTTTCCCAGTCAATTCTACCCAGCTCCTCCCTCATGCCTCTGGAGTTGCCTTTATAGAAGGAGATCTAAGTATTAATACATTGGCAGATGATGGTGTAATAAAGATGCTACTCAACTAGTATTCAAGAGGCTGAGGTTAATGTTTTGGGGACATGGGTTCAGCTAATGAAATTTAAATTCAATTTATAAAACAAAATCAAGACTATAAGGCTAGTTTCAGCAATGGTGATCATGAGAAGTATTGACTTTTTTGTAAACCTCGAAACTGGTTCACTCATGTCCTTAAGGGAATAAAATCTAATGTCCTTTGCAAAGGCACTTTCCAGCAGATGGGTGACAGTCTCAATCCTCACCCACGCCCCCCTCCCCAACCCCATCCCGGGCAGTTGCTTCGAAGGCAGCATGTGGTGATGCAGACCAACTGGGCATATATGAAGGATCGCAAAGGTGGGTTCCCTTCTCACCACCAGCCAATGATGTCATGGAGCTCATTAGAGAGTTCTGCCCAATAACTTTGACAGTCTGCTCAGGAAACCATGTGACAGGCTCTACCCTCTCCTTTTCCAACAGAGTCTCGAGGATCCTAAGTACTGACCACTTCCCGGTGGACTTGTGGTCAAAAAGGTGTTTTCTTTGCAAATTTCTCTGCGGAGGAGAGGTGATAGTGGTTTTTATTGAGGTTCATCCTGAGCAGCTCTGTGATGTGAGACTCTGTGCTCTACGGTCTGTTCCCCAGGATGCACACCGAAACAAACGGTGGAGAACCACCAATTCGTTGAAAGATGCTCTTTAGTCTACCCAAAACCTGTTGGTCTTCCAAAACAAGGAGTTGACCCTAACTGAGTGTTGCAGACTGGCACATTCCAAGGTCCAGGACTATGTGCTGAGGGACACATTAAAATTTGGGGCAGCTGCTGCCAGGGGGCAGAGGGAAAAGACCACTATCTGAGGTCTTCCTGCTGAAGGTAAATGGGGGTTTGTTCACTTATTAGACTAGTGTCTCAAGTATATGTAACCATTAGTAGTGAAAGCATTTGCGAGGTCTGTGGTTTTTTTTCAATAGAGTTGAAGTTCAATATTTCACTTTATTTAGTTGATATGCAGCTGTACAGAACCAAACTACATTTGCGTTTACACACACAGATTGTTTTATGAATAAAGCATATTTTGAAATTAAATAAAGGAGGAAATCTACTATCCTTTCCTGGTCTATTACACATATAATGTCAAAACTTAACCACATTGCTGTGGGTCTAAGTGTTTTTTGAAATTGTCTCGCAAGGCACAGAATTCAAGGGCAAATAATGAAAAACTAGAAATAGTGAAGATTTAACTGGATTTGAAAGCCCTGATGTACGTATCTCAAAATGTTATGGGCAGGTACAGAAAATAACTACAAAGTTAAAGGATTGCCAGCCTTCATAGCTAGAAGATTAGAATGCAGGATGATCAAAGTTTTGTAAAGTCTTGATCAACCACCGCTGAAATATTCTGTTCATTTCATAATGAAGATCAAAGCACAGTGTTAGGAGACAATGAGTAGAATGAACAGGAACAGAGAATAGTGGTTCAAGGTAGCCATTTTAGATGGAAGGTGGTCAGAACTGGTGTTCCACAGGGATTAGTGCTGATTCCACTGTAATACAGCACTTACATAAGTAAACTAAATTTGGGAATCAGAAAATACAACTAGAAAATTTGCAGATAGCAAAATTGGGGGCATAGTTCATGCTGAAGAAGAAGGAGAAAGAAAAACACAATGCTATGAATAGGTACAGAAAATGTGTGTTTTGTTAGTCAATGAATCTCTGTGTGAAGTATTGTATTTTGGAAGGAAGTTGTGGATAGTGACGAAGGATGTAGTAGGTTGCAGAGAGACATAGATAGGATGCAGAGCTGGGCTGACAGGTGGCAAATGGAGTTTAATGTGGACAAGTGTGAGGTGATACACTTTGGACGGAGTAATTGGAATGGGACACCCGCATCAACCAATCCAACCGCCCCGTGGCTGAACACTTTAACTCCCCCTCCCACTCCGCCAAGGACATGCAGGTCCTTGGCCGCCTCCATCGCCAGACCATGGCAACATGACGCCTGGAGGAAGAGCGACTCATCTTCTGCCTATGAACCCTCCAGCCACAGGGGATGAATGCGGATTTCTCCAGCTTCCTCATTTCCCCTCCCCCCACCTTTTCTCAGTCCCAGCCCTCAGACTCAGCACCGCCTTCTTGACCTGCAATCTTCTTCCCAACCTCTCCGCCTCCACCCCCTCTCCGGCCTATCACCCTCACCTTAACCTCCTTCCGCCTATCGCATTCCCAACGTCCCTCCCCCAAGTCCCTCCTCCCTACCTTTTATCTTAGCCTGCTTGGCACACCCTCCTCATTCCTGAAGAAGAGCTTATGCCCGAAACGTCGATTCTTCGTCTCCTTTGATGCTGCCTGACCTGCTGCGCTTTTCCAGCAACATATTTTTAAGGAGTAATCGGAATGCAAAGTACTAGGCTAATGATAAGATTCTTGGGAATGCAGATGAGCAGAGAGATCTCGGTGTCCATGTACACAGATCCCTGAAAGTTGCCACCCAAGTTGACAGGATTGTTAAGAAGGCATACAGTATTTTGGCCTTTATTAATAGAGGGATTGAGTTCCGGAACCAGGAGGTTTTGCTGCGGATGTACAAAGCTCTGGTACAGCCACACTTGGAGTATTGTGTACAGTTCTGGTCACTATAAGAAAGATGTGGAAGGTTTGGAAAGGGTGCAGAGGAGATTTACTAGGATGTTGCCTGGTATGCAGCGAATGTCTTACGAGGAAAGGCTGAGGGCCTGGAGACTGTTCTTGTTAGAGAGAAGAAGGTTGAGAGGTGACTTAATAGAGACATACAAGATAATCAGAGGGTTAGATAGAGTGGACAGGGAGAGCCTTTTTCCAAATATGGGGACAGCAAACACAAGGGGACATAATTTTAAAGTGAGGGGAGAGAGGTATAAGACAGATGTCAGAGGTAGTTTCTTTTAAGTAGTTATTGGACAGGCATATGGACGTACATGGAATAGTGTAGGTGGGATGGGTTTCAGATTAGTATGACAGGGCGGCGCAACATCGAGGGCCGAAGGACCTGTACAGCGCTGTAATGTTTTATGTTCAATATGGAGCCCACATATTGCTCGAATAGAAACTAAATGGAGCAGGAAAACAAAAAGGAATCTGAAGGTGCAGAAGGTTAGATAACTAAAAGTTTTTTTAACAATTTAAAAATTGTGAATTTGTGACTTCCTCTATTGGGATTCACTTCTGGGGGTGAGGACTGAAGACTTTCAAAAAAGGAGTTAGATATAGTTTAGGGCTAAAAGAATATGAGGAGAAAGCAGGAACAGGGCACTGAGTAGGACGATCGGCCATGATCCTATTGGATGGCGGTGCAGGCTTGAAGGGCTGAATGGCCTACTTCTGTTCCTCTTTTCTATCTTTCTATTTTCCTAAATGGAAAATGTTTACTTTAAAACTTGTCCAAGATCTAGGATATGCATTGGATTCCCTAAAATGATACCGGAGAGATTATATTCATTAGATAAGGCCTAAAATCTGTGAAATCTTTCTCTATAAAGAGGGGGGATTGACCTGATTGAGATCTTTATATGTATGTTTATGTTTGAGAAGGGAACCCACCTGTGCGATCCGTTATATGTGCCCAGTTGGTCTGCATCACCACACACTGCCTTTGAAGCAACTGCCCAGGATGGGGGTGGGGGTGTTGAGGATTGAGACTGTCACCCATCTCCTGCTTGAAAGTGCCTTTACAAAGGACACTAGATTTTATTCCTTGAAAGGACATTAGTGGACCAGTTGGATTTTTACAAAAAAGTCAATACTTCTCATGGTCACCATTGTTTTTGGAAGCATTTGATGCAGCAGATGTTGAGAAAATGTTTCTACTTTTGAGAAGTCCAAAAGTGGAGGTCATTACTTTAGGCATCATTGCCATATTGGCTGTGATTTATTTGGTAGTTCTCTCACCTGAGTAAGATGATGAAATTCAAATCTCACTCCAGAAACCTGAGTACAAAATTCTAGTCTAGTACTCCCAAACTGTACTCAGCAAGTTCCTCAAACCTGAAAAGAAAGGCAAAAAACCCGTACTTACTTTTTTAGCTTGCGTATTATCTGTCACCATTATGTCTGTGCAATTACTTGTGTCCCCCTCACTGGTTGGCATTGTGCAGGATTGCGCCCTTTCTGTACAGAAAAGGAAACAAATGATATAATATTAATACACAACAGATATTGAACTGACAAAAACCATCTACAAATGTATGCACTTCTCTACAAGCAACGTTCTTCTTCATATACACGTATCTTTTCCTTTCTGTGCTTACAATAGAAGCACAGGAGGAGTTTTCGCAGTCAAAGGAAGACAGATTTAGATTCATATGAGGAGTAAAAATCACATTGGATCAAGATTTCAACTTTATTCTGCTTCTTCCGGGTTTCATCCAGGGGTGTTTGAATGCATTTGGAAAATCCCTCCATGGAATTTTCAGGAAGATAATTAAATTATTCAAAAAAAAACACAACCATCTTTTTAATCCTGCATTCTGACTTAAAGGGCTATTTCTTGATTTGTCAGAAACTTAATGCAATCAACCAGGTGAATGGAAAGTGGGGAGAATTTCTTTAAAACTCCAGCTGGAGAATCTTCCATCGGGGAAACTGAAGGGCCACTGCCAAGGCCAGGTAAGCGCTCCTTCCTAGAGATTGCTAACATTGCATGATAATATCTTTGAAAGTCACTTCACATCATTTGTCTTCAGTGATGTTTCCCTGCCGTCAGCCGTCATTGCAGCATGGGAACAACCTTTACAGTTCTATTCTTCACTTTGGGTAAAGAGGAAGAGGGCAGCAACATGAACACCAGCAGTAGCTGGAGAAATACAAGCAGCAGCAGTGCTTTCTCCAAGTCACACGCTGCTCCACAGGACAGATGAGATGGACATAGAGAGCAAATGGAAGGCAGCAATCCTTCTGACATGGGATCTACAGACATACGATCTGCTCCTTCAATATGTTTGAGTGACAGAGGCTCAATTTCACAGCAGATCATTGCTATTTGGTGAACAAGACTGCCTTCCCAGTGGTTGTCCTAATTTACATTTCCCTATTGAGCATGGAAGATATGGAAACTCAGCACGGGAAGTAGTCCCCTTGCTTACTGGTCAAGACATCTACATTCAATAGATACACAATTTGTCTAATGATCCAGAGGAATTCACCATCTTCAGGAATGAGCAAAACATGGCCAACTTGGCTGTGTCCCAGTTGCCTCAGGATTGGTTTCAGTCATCACAAAGTCCTTAGACAGTTTTGGGGATATGACTAAATTCTGTTGATCATGACTGAGGAGAGACATCTCAAATGATGGTGACATTTTTCTAGCAAGCCCTCTACTACTGAAGCCACGCTCCCGGAGGATCTGAAAGTCTTTAGTATAACCTGTGTGTAACAGTGGTGAGGGAACATATAGTGAAAAGAAGAGAGGGAAGTAAAATAAGAAGAGAAGGAGGAGAGGACGATGACAACAAGCTATCCAGGTTCTTCACTAATGTCAAACCTTTCTCAGTTAATGTTTCAATCGTTGACCTTACAGACAAGGAGTCATAGTATTGCAACATGAGGTTCATTTAGTTTTAACTGCCAAATTATATTAATAAACAATAAATAAACAAGTAATAAATAAGTTTATTACACACAAGAATACAATTATAGCAGTATTAGATGATAATAACTGCTTGAAAAGATAAATCATAAACTTCTCACACTCACTATACTAATAGGTGTTTTGTAATGAACATTTAGACACATAAACACTCTTCACGAGTGGCATGGTGGCTCAATGGTTAGCACTGCTACCTCATAGTGCCAGGGACCTGGGTTCAAATACTGCCTCAAGCAACTGTCTGCATGGAGTTTGCACGTTCTCCCTGTGTCTGTGTGGGTTTCCTCACACAATTGAAAGATGTGAATTGGCCAAACTAAATTGCCCATTGGTGCATTAGTTGGGGATAAATATAGGGTAGGGGAATGGGTCTGTGTGGGTTACTCTTTGGAGGGTTGGTGTGGACTTGTTGGGGCAAAAGGGCCTGTTTCCATACTGTAGGGAATCTAATCATTACTGAGAGGAGAGTATTATGGCCAGAAATAGACCAAAACCGACTCTGGTTGAAACAGTCCTAAGTAATTTAACAGGTGCCAGATAACAGAATGAATCACTCCACATGTTCATTTTTGAATTGTATGACTGGAATCCTTGCCCAAGCCAGCGGAATAAAAGTCCTCTCAACTTCTATTTCATTCTGGCCTGGAAAGTGGTGGGGCTTAATTTGAAATTTCCCACGTGAGATTAGAGCAATGTGAGGGACATGTCCAGTCATGAGAAGCAGCATTCAATCTTGATGAATGTTAACAACCAGGAGTGAAAGCAACTGTCTCGCAATTGAAGTTATGCAGAAGATCACCACTAGGGGGCAGTCTCTGGCACAGGGTGAATGGGCACATGGGGCTGGGGAGTTTATGGCAGGAAAAGCTTTTATGTAGAATTCAAAGGAAAACTCTTGTTCTTCCTAATCCACAAGTGAACAAACACTAAACAATACCCATCTGACCACATATCCACAATAATGACAAAAAACTGAAAGAACTGCAGGTGCTGCAAATCAGAGAAAGATAGAAATTGCTGGAAAGGCTCAGCCATTAACGGAGTTATCAGAGTTAATGTTTTCAGTCAAGTGACCTTTACTCAGAACAACAATAATGATAATTTAAAAATACCAAATGGCTATAAAAGATTTTGAGACATCTTAAGGATATGAAAGGCATGATGTAAATATAAGTGGAATATTCCAAAAAGGGGACATATTGCTGAAGATTTTGGTCTTGCATTCATCTGGACAAATGCAAGAATACAAAATTTCAAGCATTTACAACGCTTAGACAACAAGACAAAAATGGCCCCAATTGGTTGGCAATATGACTCTTTTATGTGAAAGTGGGTACTGCTGATGCTGGAGATTAGAGTCAAGATTAGAGTGGTGCTGGAAAAGCACAGCAGGTCAGGCAGCATCCGAGGAGCAGGAAAATCGACATTTTGGGCAAAAGCCCTTCATCGAGGGTGGAGAAATAAATGGGAGAGGGGCTGAGGCTATGGGGGTAGGTAGCTAAGAGTGCAATAGGTGGATGGAGGTGGAGGTGAAGGTGATAGGTCAGAGGGGAGAATGGAGCGGATATGTGGGAAGAAAGATTGACAGAGGGGACAGGTCATGAGGACAGTGCTGAGCTGGAAGATTGGAACTGGGCTAAGGTGGGGGGAGGGGAAATGATGAAACTGGTGAAGTCCACATTGAAGCCATGGGGTTGGAGGGTCCCAAGGCAGAAGATGAGGCGTTCTTCCTTCAGGCGTCGGGTGTTAAGGGAATGACGATGGAGGAGGCCCAGGAGCTGCATGTCCTCAGCAGAGTGGGAGGGAGAGTTGAAATGTTCGGCCACGGGGCAGTGGGCTTGATTGGTGCGGGTGTCCCGGAGATGTTCCCTAAAGTGCTCTGCAAGGAGGTGTCCAGTCTCCCCAATGTAAAGGAGACTGCATCGGGAGCAACAGATACAATAAATGAATTGGTGGATGTGCAGGTGTAACTTTGATGGGTGTGGAAGACTCCTTTGGGGCCTTGGACTGAGGTGAGGGAGAAGATGCTGAGGTGAGGGGGAAGGTGCAGGTTTTGCAATTCCTGTGATGTCAGGGAAGGTGCCAGGACGGGGAGAGAGTGGGTTGGTGGGTTTGGGGGGGTGCGGTGAGGTGGGGGGATGTATGGACCTGATGAGGGAGTCGCAAAGGAAATGGTCTTTACAGAAAGCGGATAGGGTGGGGAGGGAAATATACCTCCATTTGTAGATGGCAGAAATGTCGGAGGATGATGTGATGTATAAGGAGGTTGGTGGGGTGGAAGGTGACGACCAGGGTGGGTTCGGTCATTGTTGCAGTTGGAGGGATGGGGTTCAAGGGCAGAGGTGCAGGATGTGGATGAGATGTGTTAGAAGGCATTATCAATCATGTGGGAGGGGAAATAGTGGTCTTTAAAGAAGGTGGCCATCTGGTGTGTTCTGTGGTGGAACTAGTCTTCCTGGGAGCAGATGCAGCAGAGGCGGTGGAATTGGGAATAAAGGATAGCATTTTGGCAGGAGGCAGGGTGGGTGGAGGTGTAATCCAGGTAGCTTGGGAGTCAGTGGGTTTGTAGAAAATGTCAGTGTTGAGTCGGTCACAGTTGGAGATGGAGAGGTCCAGGAGGGGGAGAGAGGTGTCAGAGATGGTCCAGGTGAATTTAAGGTTGGGGTAGAATGTGTTGGGAAGTTGATGAACTGTTCAACCTCCTTGTCAGAGCACGAGGTGGCACTGATGCAGTCATCAATGTAGTGGAGGAAGAGGTGGGGAGTGGTGCCAGTGTAACTCCGGAAGATAGACTGTTCCACATAGCCAACAAAGAGACAGCATGTCTGGGGCCCATGCAGGTGCCCATGGCTACCCCTTTAGTCTGGAGGAAGTGGGAGGATTCGAAGGAGAAGTTATTGAGGGTGAAGCCCGCGAGGCTCACAGCCTCATTCCTGATGAAAGGCTTTTGCCCGAAATGTCGATTTTCCTCCTCCTCGAATGCTGCCTTACCTGCTGTGCTTTTCCAGCACCACTCTAATCCTGACTCTAAACTTGACTCTTTTACTGAGGTGTAACTGTGGAGAATGGAACTGGGAACTGCATGCTCCTCAGCTCCGGGCAATTCAATTAACATTGCAAGTTATGCCTTGACTTTGCAGAGAATGGGGTCCTGCTTGTAACAAGCCACACTATGAGCTCAGATGTAAATTTGGTTGTTCATGTATAGTTATAAACATGCAAGTATGGTTTGGGAAATGCTGCCCGAATGCAGAATTGTATCTAACAATAGGCATTTTAGTTTTGGATTCTGTGAGTATGACCTGGATAAATGCAATTGTTCAATTTGTTCAGCCAATTACTGGGATTTACACCCTAAATACCTGGCATTGCAATGACACTGAAATTCATACATAACATTGCTCAATCATGTGCTAGACAGAATATTTTTCTGGAACGAAGACTACAACCTGTTACATTAAACTATCAGTAGCATAGCCACTGTGTAGTAGGAGAAAGAGAGTTTCTCCATGACAACACCTCAGCCAATTAAGGTTGACAGCACCTTTTCTCTTGTCATTTATATTGTAGCATCCATTTAAAATTGGCATTCTTGCGTTAGTCCTGATGATTAGATTAGATTCCCTACACAGTTTGGAAATAGGCCCTTTGGCCCAATTAGTCCACACTGACCCTCCGAAAAGTAACCCACCCAGACCCACTTCCCTTTGACTAATGCACCTATCACTGTGGCTAATTTAGCATGGCCAATTCATCTGATTTGCACATCTTTGTGAATGTGGGAGCACCCAGAGGAAACCCATGCAGATATGGGGAGAATGTGCAAACTCCATCGCCCAAGGCTGGAATTGAACCTGGAACCATGAGGCAGCAGAGCTAACTGCTGAGCCACCATGCCACCTCTATGAGTGCAAGACAAAAAACCTTTGACAACATCTCATTTAGCAACATCCAAGTTCTATATTTCCAAATGCCTCTTTAAATCCAAGTTCTTACTTTAACAAACAATAAAGTTTTTTTAAAAAATTTCTAGTGTTAGCTACCCATTCATGCTGAAGAAGTGTAGAACCATCTGCAGCAACATGGAGTGACCCTGCTATACACCATATAATCTACCTTAAAATAATGAGAGAAGTATCCAAAACAAATTTGTCAATAAGTGATGCAATATTTAAAACTGCTAAATGAAATTTTCATCCTCAAGTGGTTAAACCTGCCAGCTCACCTTCATAAACTTTAACATTTCAGTTACTTGGTTAACCTGGTGGCAAATCAATTCTTTAAGATGTACAAAGGTCAAATGCAGTTACTGATTCAACAGTAATTGATAGGCTGCACGTGAAACATTTATCCTTGCAAACAAAGTAAAGCAACATGAAAAGTTACAAACTGACCAGTGGAATTTTTATACTACTTGTTAGCCAGGATCTGATACTTCAGGGTTTTACTAAGACTACGTTGTTCACAATTTCTCCTTTGCTAGTAATGTTTCCTTCACTCAAACGGAAACGCTAACAACTACTGGAATCATTACTAGTAAATGACCAAGTGAAAACTGCTTACAGGCTTGACGAGAAGCATTTACTGTATTGGTTGGAATTTAGACCAAGAACAAGGGGAAATTTTCCTCAACATTTGCTACAATTAGCGTAATGACAACAATTTGCTGATGGCAGTATCAACCATATTGCATTGCTTAACAAGTATATTCCATGAGACTTTGGACTTCCAGGATGGTAGGTAGTATTTGCCGGAAACTGATTGCTGCCTACACACAAAAGTTAACCTTTACTATTCTAGATCAAGTTCAATAAGTAATTAGAAACAGAATATAGGAGCAGGAGTAGGTCATTTAGCCCTTTGAGTCTGCTCTGCCATTCATTATGCTCATAGTGATTAAATGTATATTTGTTTTTATATACTTTTATCTTTTGTACTCATTAACCTGTTAGAATTGAAACTATAATAATATAAAGTCTTCACAATAAGTGCGATGAGTAACTTTGTTTGACCTCACCGCTGTCACTCTCCACTGCTTCGAAAATAGTCTACTTATCCAATATTAGATAGTGGAAAGAAATGACTGTTCATCCACTAACTGCAATAACAGGAAAACCAAAGCCATTATCTCTGGTCACTATCACAAACTCGATTCCCTGCTCATTCGGTGTCTCTTTCTGGCAACTTTCTGAGGTTGAATCAAACCACTCACAACCATAGGGGTTATATTTATCTCCATGCTGAGCTGCAGAGTTACTCTGATCAGGATATTTCCGAAGTGAGGCTACGCAATTGCCTGCACAGTTCCCCCAGCTCATGCAGACTGGTCACAGTGTCCACTTTCATCAGAATACCTTGCAACTCACAGGCTCCACTTGCCTCAGTTTTCCAATTATAACACCAATTGTAACATCTGTTTGAAGTCCAGTTGAGCTTCAGCGGGTGTTTTTGCATAGTCACATCATAAATCCTGCATCCTAGATGGACCTTGTGCATCTCAAGCAAATTCACAGGCTTCTGCCAGTCATCGTAACCCAGTCATAAACTCTGACATGGATTCCCCTGGTTCTTGAAATGCCAAGTAAAAGTGATAACATCTCAGAATTAATGGAGGCTTGGGGTCATACTATTCCTTAACTATGTCAATTAATTCTTAAAAAGGTTTTAGTGTCTGGTGACTCAGGAAAAGTTAGGTTGCTAACAACAGAAAAAGCTGCAGCTTCACAGGCCGTCAGGAGAATAACGCATTCTTCATCTGCCAAAATGTTATTCGCATGGAAAAAAAAACTATTCTTTCCACAAACTGGGCCCAGTCCTCCATGCTAGCATTGAATGGGTCAAGCTTCCCAAACAGAGGTATGACATAAGAAAGTGCTTACCCCAACTTCAAAATGCCTGCTGAGAGAGACAGAGAGAGAGAGAGAGAGAGAGAGAGAGAGATTCTTCTGAGAGAGAGAGGTGCTTTACTCATCACCCCTGACTTAACTCTTCAGAGGCCAGCATTCTATCATCAATCACCCTTTATTTATAAACGCATAGCCTTTGTCAATGACACTGCCTTCACTCAGTCAGGCATTCAGCAGACCTAATATCCCTGATATTCATCCTATTGTCAGCCAGGGCTCCCTAATTGGACCAGGTTAACAAGCTCCAATCAGGGACCTCATTCTATGGGTCTAGCTGTGACAAGATCATTGTTACAAACTTCACAGACCACACCTCAAAGGCAACACCAAAACCATTTATTTCCATCTTCATGTGATCACCTGATTTTTGCTCAGCATCAGTACAGGTTCTGCTGAAATCTTCATCCCAGTTGTTGTTATCTCTACACTCATACATACTTTTGGCTGGCAAGTTTTAGTTTCTGAAAACCTAATGGTCATCGGCTGCCTCAGTACTAACTCACACTGTGGCCTGTTTACAGATTCCAATTGCACACCCACCGACCTGTGTTTACTCCCCTAAATGAGGGCTCAATCTTAAAATATTCATCCTTATTTTTTAGATTGTTCTATGAGCTCATCTCTCCCTGCCTTACAACCCTAAGATATCTGCTCTTCTCCATTACTGGCCTCATTAGTAGCTACAGTTTTAATCACGTCGACATTTTTTTTAAAATCATGCAGTATCTTTCTATTTGATCATGAACAGATAAATTAGCAACCACCCAGAAAAGACCCTGCTTGGTGCGATGAAGGAATCTTAATGGTGGATAAGTAAACTGGAAGAGTTTAAATACATACCCCCAGCTGGTTCAGTGTTAAAATTGCCCCATGTCTCATTGCAATCGCCATTATTACAGAGATAAAGAAATCCTAAAACAAGAAATAAAATAGGCCCTAACATCACAGGTTTTATCTCCCACAAACAGGATGGGCTGTTCAGATTTAAAAATCTCAAATTCAAACCCAATCCCCTTTGAAGCTTTCCATTTCCAGTTTTGAAAGAGACAGGATAGGAACTGGGCAACCAACAACTTGCAGAAAGTGGGTTTTGTAATTAGATCAGAGCTGAAAATGTGTTGCTGGAAAAGCGCAGCAGGTCAGGCAGCATCCAAGGAGCAGGAGAATCGTGTTTCGGGCATGAGCCCTTCTGATCTCCAGTATCTGCAGTCCTCACTTTCTCCTTTGTAATTAGGTATTATAGTGTACAAAGTTAAAAATCACGCAACACCAGGTTATAGTCCAACAGGTTTAATTAGAAGCACTAGTCTTCAGAGCACTACTTGATGAAGGAGCAGTGCTCTGAAAGCTAGTGCTTCTACTTAAAACTGTTAGACTATAACCTGGTGTTGTGTGATTTTTAACTTTGTACACCCCAGTCCAACACCAGCATCTCCAAATCATGACGTATTGTAGTGTGCCTCACTGTTGCATGTTAAACCCAGGCTGGCCAGGTTTCAAAGGATTCCGGAAACCTGCCAGTGAGAAGTATGCATGTGGGACAGCAGACTCATAGCACTGCATGGGGGACAAGAGGAGAAGGGATGTCTCATCACCTTACATTGCCGCCCCCGCCACCCAACACCCCATCACCCTCATCCCTTAACCTGTTTCTCTCCCTGTCATCAAGTCCCTTACACTAACAGTCCCCCTCACCAAACCATTACCGATGAGCAGACACCCACTCCCACTATAACCAACACTGCCAAGTAATTCAACACCCATCGTCCACACCATTATGTAGCTATCAATGACTTCATTTCCTGCAATCAGACCCATCCAATGGTCAACAACCTCCTAATTAAGCACCCAATCTCTGTAATTGCACCCCTCCCCTATCCTCCCAAGGCACACTGTACGCCCACAAACCTAAACCACCATCTTTGTCCTGCCTTGCTTGCAGCAGGAAACACACCTTGTGACTTTTTCTGGAGTATTTCTCATCCATCAGATCAGGACTATCCATGACAGTATGTAATGGAGGCAGCAGACATCTCATCCACCAGCTGGAGAGCAAACCCAAAGACAAAAGAAAATCTATTAAAAAGCTAGAGATTCTTGGAAATTAATGCACTGGCCATACTGCCGCATTTTGAGTTAGTATACAAAATATGTTGGACTATTTTGCTTCATTCACAAGTTTTAGTGGGTTATTTTTCTTCAGGAAAGTCTCTATTCTATTTTAGAGAAGGCCAGGAGACATTAAGGGGGCACTGACGGCCTTGTTCAGAACCAAGGTACCCCGAGAATCATCCAGAGCTACCAGCCAATCAGAAGCAAGACTCTCTTTGGGAACACCAGCACCTCTGGGGAGGTGGTGGTTGCTGCCAGTATGACACCCAGCCAAGGTTCAGGATCATGACAGAGTCCCAAGGCACAGGGGGTGCTGGCAGGTGGGTTGGAGGAAGGGGCACTAGCAGAAATTTCAGAGGAGTAGCTATCTGCAGTCACCCTCCTTCCTGATGTTGGGTCCCTTGTTGGGGTTCTTAAATGTGCAAGCCACCTGGGAGCCTGCAAGCAAGTCTACAAAAAGTTTGCTTGTTATTACCCCAGAATGGGCAAAAGTGAGAAAGTGAATTCCTGACTGATTTTCTTGCTCCTTGGATGCTGACTGACCTGCTGTGCTTTTCCAGCACCACACTCTCGACCATAATCCCAGGATGGTTAAGACACTAGGCACCTCGGGTTAATTCCAGAATGAAGGCCAGCCACAGGCTCTCTCGCAGTAATCGGGGTGAAGATGGGAAGGTTACTTCACCCTCTCATCTGATTCAATGTCACCCTTTGCCAAACTCACACAGAGGGGCAAGACATTAACTTATACCAATTCTGAAGAGGAAGTTCCCGATAAAACTCTGCCCCCATCGAGTTAAAGTCACATCAGCAGGCATTAAAGGTTTGCCCATATGATCACTGAACCACCCCACCTCCTCCCAAGACCATCACTCTGAAGAGATAAGTACCACTGAGGATTAACCTGATCCACACCCCAACATGCTGAAGATTTAACCTGTCTACTGAGAAGTTACCCTGACCAAACCCCAACCTGAAGATTTAATCGTACATGGTTAAACTGACCCACATCCTGACCTGCTGAAGATTTAACCCTTACATTGAGAGAGTTAACCTGACCCACTCCCTGACTTGAAGATTTGACCCATACACAGAGTTAACCTGACCCACCACAATGTGCTGAATACTGAGCCCCCATCCCTCCCCACTGGCTAGTTAAATGCTCCCCCTCCCAAATCTGTGCATTAAGCAAGCCCTCGTTAGAGGACATAAACAGACTAAATCTTGTTGAATTTCACCCCTCCAGCTGTTGAATTGAACAGCCAGAGTTCTAGGACCCTGACTGGAACACTACCTTGGTGCTTGGCATCCCCAAAACAAAGCGTCAATATAACAGAAAATTTTAAAGATAACAAGAAAAATAGTGAATAATGAAAAGCTGAGCATACATTCATGGACAAACTTCAACGATCAGGTTGCACAGTCCAATCACCTCTTCAAACTGCTGAAAACAAGATGTCACTAAACATCCTAAAGATTATATATCAACACCACCTGGTTACTAAGCAAGTCACTACCCTGAGGGATAAACTATAAAAGGTCATCTGTTCACTTTCAGCAGGTCAAAACAGGGCTATCAATCATTAAACAACTGCAACAGAACTAAGCACTGATTCACTTAGGAACCAAGCCCAAATCACTATGAAAATGCAACTTAAAAGCAGCAAATGCCAGACAAGCTCAACAAGTGTGGCAACATCTGTGGACAGAAGTGTTAACTTTTCAAGTTCACTATGATTTATCTTCAGAATTTCCTTGGAGTTTGGTACGTGGTCTGAATTAGTTTAGGTAGTAGGCCTCCTTGTTAGGGATCACCTGACCAGCTATGCACAATGAGTAACATTTACTGAAAATTAAAGTGTAGATTGACACAGTTATGTTCACTTCCACATGAAGCATAACATTTGTAAATTCACTCTGACATCCAAGCAAAAATCTGCATTCATCTTGTGAATTGACCGTCACTACATCTCCAACTCCGTAGTAATAAGAGGCAGGGGAATAGTCAGCCCCTGTGGGCTGGAGAGTGTTGCCTGGGAAGTAGAAGGAGCTGATCCTGCTGGGCCATTGGAAATCAGTGGTATAAAATATTATCCAGAGGCAAAGGATACACTGCAGCCTTTCTGGCCCCAAAAACAATTCTCATCACTTAAGGATTTCCAAAGGTAGAGAGAAACATGAACATACACATAGCAGGGAAAAATTAACAAGGTGGTCACTTTTCTCTTGACAAAGTATGAACTAATAAAAAAGGTATATAAAATTCTAATAAATTTTAGTAGAGGCAATATAGAGAGAGTGTTTGCCCTTGAGCGGTAGCAGAACTCGAGGCTATCTGAGATAGTCAACTAGAAATCCTAAAATAAATTTAGAAGAAACTTGTTCATTCAAGGCAAACCAAGAATATGTCATAATCACCAGGCATGTCCATGATATGATCAGCAAACAAAATTGCTAATTTTGCCCTTCTGTTTAATTTTAACTTTTTTTAAAAAGCTTTTTATCTTCAGCACAATACAGACTCCATGATATTGTGTTGAGTATTTATCTTAATCTAAGATCAACCTAACCTACAGACCCCTCAATTTACTGCCATCCATGTGCTTGTCCAGCAGTTGCTTAAATGTCAACTAATGATTCTGACTCTACCACCTCTCAAAACCTGCTGCTTAGAAGTCTAACCACTGGCTATTAATAGTCAGGTTATTTTGTTTATTTAGTTAAAAACTCAAAACAATTGTAGGTTAACTTTGCAGAATCAAAAGATACAACAAAGCAAAGAAGTCAGTTACATTGAACTTCATTGAAGTTCTTCCTTCTGTCTGCCATCTCTCTCCCAAGCTTGAATTCTCACACCTCTCTCATGTATTTCAAGAGTCTCAGCATATCCCTCTGTAATCCAATTAGAGCGTGCAGCTGTACAGTCAATTTACATGTAGCATTGGATCTTAGCCTCTTCAAGTCTGGTTCAAAGCAGATTAGATTCTTGTTGCAAATCATCACAATGTGCAACTCACAATTACAGGGAGCTGTTGACCCAAATAGTACAGATATATTTTAAAAAAGGAAGAGATATAAGCATTTGAGGAACAAGGGAAGAATGATTGAACTCTAACTGGTGTTACCTCCAGTGGTCTTTGTACTCAGCTGGTTAAGTGACTTCCCCTAGTGCAAATTTACAGAGCTAAAATGTGCACACAGAATACGATACAAATTTCCCACCCATAATAGCCTGGAGTTCTGTTCACAGATACGAATCTTCCCTGAAATTTGATTAAACAATTCCTCCCTGTTCCTTTTCAAGTAGTCAACAATTCTCAGGGAACCCATTTGTTTCCACACTCAACTGCTTTAACTGGGTTAAAGAGGTGGATGGTTAAGTGGCTTAGCAATTCAAAAACATTCATGATGTGGAAGTGCCAGTGTTGGACTGGCTCCTCCATCTGACGAAGGAGCAGTATTCCAAAAGCTTTGGATTTGAAGTAAGCCTGTTGTACTATAACCCGACGTTGTGTGACATCTGATATAAATATTCAAGGAGTGTAGTATCAGATTTGTAAAATTGAATGATAAATTTTTTATTGTGTATTAATGTCCAGAATGTATTTGTATATTCCAAATATTGCAAAGAAATGTAAAACTTTGTGCGTATTAAAATACTGAATAAAATCTACTAGTATTCATGCAAATGTATTCATGGTCACAACAGCTTGCATCCAAAATGTACATCTGTGTAACAAAACTATGACAACAACATAGAACGTCCCAAGATATTAGATGCCAAGAAAGGAAGAATTAGATGGGACAACTAAAAGCTCCAAAGATGAAGATGAGAATTTTAAACTGGAAGCATCTCATGCTGAAAACATACTGCAGGTCAGGTTGATGTGGATAAGCAATCTCCTCCAGCACAGTAGAGCATCACTGAAGCCAGAACCACAGAGATTTTGACAAATTTGGAATTTGTGGATAGTGGATGAGGGTGACAAGCAAGGTGAATATTTGAGTAACAAAGGTGGGACTCGATGCAGGCATATCTGAAGGTTTCAGTAACAGGGAAGCTGACATAAGACTGAAGATAGGCATCAATGCAAAGGTGGAAAACTTGGACCAAAAAAAAGTACCAGACCATTCCATGTTAAGATTAATTTTGTGTAACTAGTCTGAAAAGAAGAACAATTATCCATGTATACCTTTCACATCCCACGGTGTCCCAAAGTATTTTACAGCTCCAGAATTACAAAGGTGTCTTATGAACAAATGCAACAGCCCACAAGTAAATAAAAAAATGCTTTTACTTTTCACTGAACAAGCAAGTGTTTAGCATATTATTGAATACCAATCAACTCTGATGATCCAGCAGTCCCTCTGTATTGCACTTTATCAAAGATGTTCAGATCCTAAGTAAAATCTTCCAATTTTCTAACTCAAATAAAAGCTGGTTTAAAAATAATGAAGCTCTGCAAGGGGTGGAAGGACAGAATAACAAAAGGAGCAAAACAGACACTCAAGCTAAATTCAAGGAAAATAAACTTGATAAACATTACTTAAAAACCATGATGTGTTGGACTAGGGTGGACAAAGTTAAAAATCACACAACACCAGGTTAATAGTCCAACAGGTTTGTTTGGAAGCACTAGCTTTCGGAGCGCTGCTCCTTCATCAGGTAACTAGTGGGGCTGGATCATGAGACTTATAGCAAAACTTATAGCAAAAAATCAGTGTCATGCAATTAAGACAATAATAACAAACCTAGATTGCTGATCATGAGGTCCAAACTAAGTTTCTTCAAATATATTGTTTTAATTGCATGACACTGTGATCTTTTGCTATAAATTCTGGGTCTTATGATCCTGCCCCACTAGTTACCTGATGAAGGAGCAGCACTCTGAAAGCTAGAACTTCCAAATAAACGTGTTGGACTACAACCTGGTGTTGTGTGATTTTTAACTTAAAAACCAGGTATTCTTGAGTCTGCTTTTTGAACCCTTACTCAAATACCCAGATTAATATAACTTTGAGGAGAAGAACCAAATACTTACTGTGGTCAAACTGACTTACCACTGGGAATCAGAAATTAGTTAGCTTTCTTCACTGAAAGTAAAAGTTCACAGCAGCTTTTTCTATAAAATCTGGATGATGATCAGCAGTCAACCTGAAGCATCAAATCCACTCTCCAAGCTGCTGGCTGTTTTAAAAATCAAAGTATTGAGCTGAAGAAGAGGCATGTGACATTCACAAGGATTTCATCAATGGTAATTTTGGACTCAGAATTTGTTTTCTCTATATAGATCTCAAACTGAACTGTTATGTCTTTATCTAAGTGATGCATCCTATCGCAGTCAGAGCTGCTGGTTTCATTTATATGAAAGAACAGATTGTATCTTTGATGAAGTGATTAAATCAGCTCATTTCCTGAATTAAAGCTTCATTAAAGCTTCAATGAATGAAATTGATGTGGAGTAAATTTTCATCTTCAGCATTCCAGTCATAGAGATTCAGACATGGTTGTAGATCATGTAGAAGCATTGAACATTTCCTCCAAGATTCTCCATCCAGTAAAACCAATCACTGATTCCATCAAATTTCATTTTCATGGTTGGAATTTTCCTTTGAGGATTGAATTCCAAAGTTACTTCCATTATTCAACAGATTTTCTTTTGTGTCTGCATTTAATTTTCATCCATTACTATGTTTAAAGTGATAAAGTGATAATGCATAGCAGGATGTGACAATTGGAGGCAGCGCCCTGAGATTTCACAGGGCTAAGGGAAAGAGATCTACAAAGCATAGTGGGGAGGAAGCAACATTGGTGGGTCAGGATTCTGACTGTCAAAGGAGAAACTTTTTTCACCCTCGTCCTATACTAAATTTGCCAGTAGTGAGATAGGATATAAGAATAGTCCAATTTATTAGGACTGACAAATGATAATCGGCTATGATAGATCTGGGGAATGGCCTTGTTTAAAATATTTCTAGGGAATGGTATTGGGTTAAGACTGTACATGGGAATGGGTATTGGATGATGATAGTATCTGAGAATGGTCTTTGGATCAGATAATACAGGAGAATAGTCTTGAGCTACAATAGTACTGGGCATGATCTACGGCTAAAATAGGATGAATGAAGGGCTTATGCCCGAAATAACCACTCTCCTGCTCCTCGGATGCTTCCTGACCTGCTGTGCTTTTCCAGCGCAACACTTTTTGACTCTGCTCTCCAGCATCTGGGCCGAAGGGCCTGTTTTCACACTGTAAGTAATCTAATCTAATCTAATCTGTAGTCCGCACTTTCTCTAAAATAGGATTGAGGGAATTAACTGGGCCTAAAAGGTACAGGGAAATAATCTTGGTTTCTAATACCAGTTCTAAAGAGTGCTGAGGAAGAGTTACTTGACCTGAAACATTAACTCTGCTTTCTCTCCACAGACGCTGCCAGACCTGCTGAAGTTTTACAATAATTTCTGTTTGTGGTTCTGATTTCTGACATCCGCAGTTTTTAGATTTTTTTGAGAGGAAAGAACTCAGGTCAGAAACAACTGAGCAAAGCTTAATTACAAAGGAATGAGAGCAGTGTTGGTTGAAGTGAACTGGGAAAGGTGTTTAGCAGCAAAGATGGTGGAGGTTCAATTGCAGATCTGTAAGAAAGTAGTTCATTGCCCATAGTAAAGATAAGCTCAGGGAGGTGATGGCATTGTGGTATTATCACTGGACTGAAAATCCAAAGGTGATAAATGTGCTGCTGGAAAAGCACAGCAGGTCAGGCAGCATCCAAGGAGCAGGAGAATCGACATTTCGGGTTTAATCCAAAGGGCCAAGTATTGTTCTGGGGACTTGGGTTTGAATCCCCCCCATAGCAGATGGTGGAATTTGAATTCAATAAAGATCTGGAATTAAGTCTAATGATGGCCATGAGACCATTGTTGATTATCAGGAAAAAAACACCTAATTCATTAAGGGAGGGAAACTGCCATTCTTACCTGGGCTGGTACACATGTGACTCTAGGCCCAATATGGTTGACTCTTAACTGCTCTCTGGGTATTTAGGGATGGATAATAAATGTTGGCCCAGCCAGTGATGCCACATGAGAAAAATTCCAGTGAGGAAGAAAGATTCAGGAAGGAGATATGTCAATTATTATAAACCAAAGAAGCATCAAATTGAAAGTGGTATAATTGGAGAGGTTTGAAAACCTGAAAAAAAGACAACCAAAAAAAAGGAAAAAAATAAACTTTTAGGCTAAACTTGCAGGAAATATCAAAATAGACTGCAAGGGTTTCTTTAGATATATAAAAAGAAAGAGAGAAAAGTGAACTTGGGCCTTTGAGACTGGGAAAATAATCATGGGGAACCAGGAAATGGCAGAGGAGTTGAATAAATGCTTTACATTATGCTTTAAAGTAGAAGATACAAATAGTATTCCCAAATTACTAAATAATCTTGAAACGGTTAAAGGTGGATAACTCCCCAGGACCTGATCAGGTGTACCTGAGGACTCTGTGGGAAGCTAGAGAAGAGATTGCTGGGCCTTTTGCTGAGATATTTGTATCATCGATAGTCACAGGTGAGGTGCCGGAAGACTGGAGGTTGGCAAACATGGTGCCACTGTTTAATAAGGGCGGTAAAGACAAGTCAGGGGACTATAGACTGGTGAGCCTGACCTCAGTGGTGGGCAAGTTGTTGGAGGGAATCCAGAGGGACAGGATATGTACATGTATTTGGAAAGGCAAGGACTGATTTGGGATAGTCAACATGGCTTTGTACGTGGGAAATCATGTCTCACAAACTTGATAGAGTTTTTTGAAGAAGTAACAAAGAAGATTGATGAGGGCAGAGCAGTAGATGTGACCTATATGGACTTCAGTAAGGCATTCGACAAGGTTCCCC
This sequence comes from Chiloscyllium plagiosum, assembly GCF_037043375.1. Lineage (NCBI taxonomy): Eukaryota > Metazoa > Chordata > Chondrichthyes > Orectolobiformes > Hemiscylliidae > Chiloscyllium > Chiloscyllium plagiosum. Next base: position 21,962,103 of record NW_028270139.1, read on the forward strand.
ATGGGGAACATCCATGCAAGCTTGGATCTCATGGAATATAGGGAGAACTAGCCATTTGGATACAGAACTGGCTCAAAGGTAGAAGACAAAGGGTGGTGGTGGAGGGTTATTTTTCAGACTGGAGGCCTGTGACCAGTGGAGTGCCACAAGGATCCTCTATCTTTTGTCATTTACATAAATGATTTGGATGAGAGCACAAGAGGTACAGTTAGTAAGTTTGCAGATGACACCAAAATTGGAGGTGTAGTGGACAGCGAAGAGGGTTACCTCAGATTATAACAGGATCTGGACCAGATGGGCAATGGGCTGAGGAGTGGCAGATGGAGTTTAATTCAGATAAATGCGAGGTGCTGTATTTTGGGAAAGCAAATCTTAGCAGGACTTATACACTTAATGGTAAAGTCCGAGGGAGTGTTGCTGAACAAAGAGACGTTGGAGTGCAGGTTTATAGCTCATTGAAAGTGGAATCACAGGTAGAAAGGATAGTGAAGAAGGCTTTCCTTTATTGGTCGGAGTATTGAGTACAGGAGTTGGGAAGTCATGTTGCAGCTGTACAGGACATTGGTTAGACCACTGTTGGATTATTGCATGCAATTCTGTCTCCTTCCTATCGAAAAGATGTTGTGAAACTTGAAAGGGTTCAGAAAATATTTACAAGGATGTTGCCGGGGTTGAAGGAATTGACCTATAGGGAGAGGCTGAACAGGCTGGGGTTGTTTTCCCTGGAGCGTTGGAGGCCGAGGGGTGACCTTATAAAGGTTTACAAAATTATGAGGGGCATGGATAGGATAAATAGACAGTCTTTTCCCTGGGGTCGGGGAGTCCAGAATTTGAGGGCATAGGTTTAAGTTGAGAGCAGAAAGATATAAAAGAGACCTAAGCGATAACTTTTTCACACAGAGGGTGGTACGTGTATGGAATGAGCTGCCAGAGGATGTCGTGGAGGCTGGTACAATTGCAACATTTAAGAGGCATTTGGATGGGTATATGAATAGGAAGGGTTTGGAGGGATATTGGCTGGGTGCTGGCAGGTGGGACTAGATTGGGTTGGGATGTCTGGTCGGCATGGACAGGTTGGACCAAGGGTCTGTACATCTCTATGACTCTATAATCAAGAAGCAAAAATGAGGAAAAGAAATAAATACAATAACTGTCTCTAGAGAAAAAGTGCTAGGGAAGATAATGTGGCAGATAAGTCTCCTGAACCTGATGGGATACATCCTAGGATATTAAGGAAAATAGCTACAGAGATAGTAGAGGTAGTGTTAGTAACCTTCCAAGAATCCTTAGATCTTGGAAAAATTCCAGAGGACTGAAAAATTGCCAAAGAAACACTTTTATTTAAAAAATGAAGGAGACAAAAAAGTAACAATAGACCAATTATTTTAATTCTGGATTAGTGGTGCTGGAGGAGCACAGCAGTTCAGGCAACATCCAAGGAGCTTGAACTGCTGTGCTCTTCCAGAACCACTAATCCAGAATCTGGTTTCCAGCATCTGCAGTCATTGTTTTTACCTCAGTTATTTTAATGTCTCTTATTGGGAAAATGTTGGAGTCTGTTATGAAGAATGTAATAGCAGAGCATCTAGAAATGCTTAATATGATTAGGCAAAGTCAGCATTGCAACATGAAGGGAAAATCATGCCTGACAAATTTACTGGAATTCTTCAAAGAGGCAGCAAGCAAGATAGATAAAAGGGAAGCAGTGCATGTGATATCTTTGGATCTTCAGAAGGTGTTTGATAAGGTACCACATGTTAGGTTACTTAATCAATAAAAGCCCATGGTGTTGAAGGTAATATATTGGCATGGAGAGGAATGAGTAAGTAATGGATGCTTGAGATTTGGGATTGGGGGCATTTTCAGAATGGCAACCCAAAATGGGAAATGCCATGGGATCAGTGCTGGAGCCATAATGATTTAAAACATAGATTGATGACTTGAATGAAGAAAGTGAATGTACTATAGCCAAGTTTACACATACACAAAAATATGTGGAAAGGCAACTGGTGAGGATGTCACAAAAAGTGACATAGACAGGTTAATTGAGTGAGGAAAAACTTGGCAAATGCAATATGATGTGGAGAAATGTGAGGTTATGCATTTTGGCTGGAAAAATAGAGTTGAATATTATCTAAATGAAGAAAGACTGAAGAAAGATACAGTGGGATGTTAGAGTTATTGTTCACGAATCACAAAATCTAGTATACAAATTCAGTGGGAAATAGGGAAGGAAAATGGAATGTTAACCTTTAGCTCAAAGTGAATGGAATATAAAAGCATGGAGGTTTTGTTAAAGCTATAGAAGACACTAGTCAGATCACAACTGGAATATTGTGAATAGTTTGGCTCACTTTTCTAAGGCAAGATATACTGGCATTGGAGAGAGTCCAGAGAAGGTTCACTGGGCTGATATTAGATATGAAGGGACTATCTTGTGATGAGAGGTTGAACAGTTTGGGCCTATACTCATTGGAATTTCGAAGAATGAGTCGTGACCTTATTGAAATACATAAGATTCTTAGAGGATCTGATAAATTAGATGTGGAAATGTTATTTCCCCTTTTGGGAGAGTCTAGGACCAGATAGCATAATAAGAAGTAGCCTTTTTAAGGACAAGTGAGGAGAAATTTCTTTTCTTAGTGTAGTGAATCAGTGGAATTCTTTCTCACAGAGGAATGTCGAGGTTAGATTATATTCAAGGCTGAGATGGATATATTTTTAAACAGTAAGGCAATCAGCAGTTATCACAAAAAGGCAAAAAAGTAGAATGAATGATTATCAGATCCGTTATATTCTCATTGAATGGTAGGCTGAATGGCCTCCTTCTGCTCCTTATAACTATGGTCTTATGGAATGGTCTTGAGCTATGATAGTATCAGGGAATGGTCTTGGGCTTTGGTAGTAGTTGGGAATGGTCTTGGGCTAAGATAGTACCGAGGAATGGTCCTTGGCTAACATAGCTTTGGGGAATGGTCTTGGGTTAAAATAGTACCAGGTTCTGACTGTAGTGATACTTTATTAATAGGGTCGTAGAATACAAGAGCAAGGAGGCGATGTTGAACTTGTATAAGACATTTTTTAGACTTTAGCTATGTTCTGTTCTGGGCAGCACATTATAGGAAGGAGGTGACTGTATTGGAGAGAGTACAGAAGTAGTTTACAAGAATGGTTTGAGGAATGAAGAACTTTAGTTATTAGGATAGATTGAAGAAGTTGTGACTGATCTCCTTGGAGAAAAGAAGACTAAGACAAGATTTTAAAATTATGAGAGAACTGGATAGAATAGATTTGGAGAAATTGTTCCTGTTTGTAAAAGGAACAAGGATGAAAGGGCATTCTGCAAAAGAATCAAGGGAAAAGTGAGGAGAAACTTTTTCACAGACTGAGCTGTTAGGGTCTGAAATGCACTGCCTGAAAGTGTGGTGGTGGCAGGTTCAATTGAGGTGTTCAAGAGGGCAGTGGATCAATATTTGAATAAAAATAATATGCAAGGGTATGGGAACAAAACAGGAGTATGGCAGTAGGTAATGAAGAGCCGGTGCAGGCATGATGAACCAAATGGCCCCTTTCTGCACAGTAAGGCTTCTATGATTCTTCTGTAAAGTAATCTTTTAAAACCTTACTATTCTTCTATCTCTACCCATAGTTTGCCACTTCAGTCCCTAATGGGCCCTACTCTTTCCCTGGTTATCCTCTTGCCCCTAATATACATATGAAATGCTGTTGGATTTTGTTTGATTTTACCCCCCAATGTTCATTCCTGTCCCCTCTTCACTTTCCTAATTTCTTTTGTAAGTAAACCCCTGCACTTTCTGTACCACTTGAGGACTCATGTGTTCTGACCCCTTTATGCTTCCCTTTATGTCCCTGATCCAAGCCCAAACATTCCTCAGTACTCAGAGTTCTCTTGAAGTTTTGGTCCCACTCACTTCACTTTTCCAGGAAAATGTTCATGCTATACTTTCACTATTCTCTTCACGAAAGGCTCCCACTGCTCTGATGTAGATTTTCCTACACAGTGCAGTGCACTAGCACTAATATGAGCCTGGCATCTCTGGCTGAGAGTGCAAGATGCATAAAGAAAAGGCAAGATCAATGTAAGGCAGAAACACTGTGAACATCAAGGTAGGCTCAGACTGAATGAGCACAGTTAGAGTGAGTGAAGAGCCTGATACAGTCTGCAAGCTGGGAACATGTCTCTGAGCAGTGTTCATGCAGCAATTTTATAATGATAGTTTGCACCCAAGTGCAGCACTGAAGTAAGTGAACCAAAGAACTTCCATGAGGGCTGTCGGGGGTTGTACATGTCATGCTGGTGCCTATGGACCTTACCCTGGGGTGTTTGTGTGTGTTCTTCAACGTGGAGGTTATTCAGAGCAACTGGTAAGCTGAATGGCCAGGTAAACAAGCTGCCTTCCTTGTAGAGTGTTCCCAATGTCGAGGGGGATTTGGCAAGTTAGGTAAGGTAGAAGTCTGAACATTAATGAGGCAAGTTGTTCCACTAACAATAACCTGTTTAATGATCAACCATGCCTGTCATTGGTTATTTGTTCTGCCTAGCCACAATCCCACTACACTGCTTCTGAAAAGCGTAGAAGATGGAGTGAGATGATCTTGACATCAAGATGGGCCTCGGCTGACTTCTGTCTGATTCTGCCACGTGCTTCGTCAGAGACCACAATGCTCAGATGCCTATAAGATTCCAGCCTGTGGGTAATCTGATTTTAAATGACTGAAAATGTCTTTCAAAAAGTACACTTTTCCAATTAGATTTGGGTACAGAAGTGTGTTTAGTAAATATAAAGGAAAATCATGCAAAACATTTTAAAGCATATCGATTAAAGACTTGCATGCCCAGAATATTGGCCTGGGCCTCTAAATTACTTACTGCAGTGATATTACTGCTACATCACCATCCCCCAAGTATGTCAGCCCCAAACTTTGACTCCCAATTCCACTTAATGCTTGGGAACTCTGATATTCACCAGTTAATCTTGTTCAAAGACCTTGGCTCCCTTCACTGTACTGGAAGATTATGCTGGCACATTTCCAGCAGCCTTGTGATTTTCACTTTCTGACTTTCATTTTGGACTGATCAGGAATTGTTAGAAGCTAAAGGAAATGTTGAAACTATTCAACTGCTTGTTGACACTTTCTAAAAAGTAAAATTATGAATGCACTGTATAGAAAGTCAGATTGAAATGAAAAACCAAGTCCAAAAGGTCACGCAGATAATTCTGTTAGCAATTAGCATTGGGAAATTGTAAAACTGGTTAATCATCTTAAAACAAACATATGGTGTAGGAAATCATAGATTAAGCCAGTTTACATACAAATCACAAATAGTGGCTGATATTTGCGGAGGGAACCAATTCTCTTTCCTTTGACTCGGTTTAAGGGTCTAATTGATTCAAATTGCTAGAGAATCATTAGCAGGTCAGAAATCTGTGACAATACATTCCTATCATCAGTGAGGAACCTTCGGATGCCAAACATCTGCAGATTTTGTGAACCGAAGCAAATACTGTTAATAAGACTGCCAGTACAACATACTCAAGCGCAATGATAAATCTTTAACTGAAGTTTTTCAGACAAAAAAATAATTTGTAGGACAAATAATTGTAACAGATTTGAATTTGATGTCAGACAAAAAGTTGACATCAGTTCAAGTGGAACATTTCAATTCCATATCATCCCAAACAGAATTACCGGTACCTTTTCCAGAAATAATGTTAGTTGAGCCGCAACATTTCATTACCGTGGCTGAGGATGAAAGAATGTCAGCTGCACCAACAACCATGAAGACGGCAATCTAATCAACAAGTGAGGTAGAGAGTTTATATACTCAATAAGATCCATCAGCAGACTGAGAATAAATATTCTTCACACAAAATGAAAGATAAGCTGCACGTGACTCATTGCAAGTTAGACCAACGTCCACTAGGCTGACAAAATGGGATTGTATGTGCAAGGGAGTGTCAGTCATGTTGGCTGTGTGCTGTGAGCAGCATGGCTTTGCAGCTGCTGTGTCATTACTTTGCCAGTAGGGGGTGAAGGTTGACACTGGATTATCAATGTTTGTTCAGGTGGCTCAGGCACAAGTGATGCTGATCTTTGGACTGAGTGATGAGTTGTTGTGGGTGCAGCATATGTAAGATGCAACAGAAATCGGATGTGAAAGACACGGTGGGTGTGTGTGTGTGTGTAGGCACTTAATGTAGTGAGTTTGATTACGTAAGGCATAAAAACCCCAATTGGCTTCCAAGAAACTCAATGCAACTCAGACTTAGGCAAAAAAAGTAAGATTCAGCTTCCTATTTCCATTCCTGATTAGACAAAAATAGGTTTTTACAAGCAAAGGCCGGGAGCCTTCCCAGATAAATTCAGTAAACGTTGAAGATAGGAGAGGACTGGAAACCATGCTCCCTTTCTCAATGCCTCAGTAGCACAAGTGACTTAAATTCTTTCATGTGATGTGGTAATCACTGGCTAAACCAATATTCTTGAATCATTGCTGTCCAAAACTGCTTCAAATATACCCATAATGATGTTAGGAAATGAGTTCCAGGATTTTGACCCAGCAACAGAAAAAGCAAATAGCTCCAAGTGAGGATGTTTTGTGTCTTGGAGGGGAAGTTGGAGGTTAGTGCGCCTGTCTCTTTGCTACACTTGTGCTTCTAAATAATAGAAGTTGCAAAATTGAATGGTGGTGTGAAAGGAGCCTTGCTGAGTTGCTTCAGTATGTCTTGTGTCTGGTCCACACTGCTAGTTTTGATGGTGGAGGAAGTAAATATTTAAGTTGATATTAATCAATTGGATTATTTTGTCCTGGATATTGTTGAGCTTCTAGAGTTTTATGATTGCCAGACCCACTCAGTTTTTAAAAAATTTAACCTATTTTTCTTGTCAACCTCTGTCAGAGATGTCTGACACATCTCTGGAGCAAGTAGAATTTGACCCCAGGCCTCCCAAGGCAAGGGCAGGAACTCTATCACTATGTCACCAGAGAGCCCAAGTACACATTCAATTAAAGTGGAAATTACTTATTGTGACCAGATGAGGAGGAGTGAATTGGCTCCACTCTTTTTAACCTCCTCAATTGGCTGCAACAATTTTTTTTCATTACATGGATATTTCACACCAGTTAAAACAAAATTCACTACTTCAAAAATTAACAAGCCAAATATGAGGCTTCTATAATGAAGGAAAGAGGAATATTATTACTTACTAACCCTGAGAAAAATAATAAAATGGAACATGAAACACATATGCACAAACACAGATAGAAAGTTTAGAAGAGTATGTAACAAAAAGGATATGCAGGTTAAATGTCCTTAGAATCGTGAAAGTGTTCAGCTTTAACCTGAGGCTACGGTTGTTTAATTGATGTCTTGTATCCACAACAGAAATGAAATTTGTAAATATCTTTGAATTCTCAGTGAATGGATGTTTCTCTAATTTACTTTGTCATCATCAGGCACTGTCTTTCATAAGGCTGACAGGAAACAGAGTGGGAGAGAAAGAGAGAGTTTTTCAGGTCTCCTGTTAAAAATCCATTTCTTCTCTCTTTCTGTGATATGAATTTTGCCTGATGAGGCAATGCATGGTTATCTTCTGTACATAATAAACTGGACTTGGCTATTGTGGTATTGAAAAATCCAACAGCTATTTATTACAGCTAACTATTATATTCAAACATTATAGGCCTGATTCTTACTTTTCTTGCTAAATGTGAGTTGTCTCAAGGTTTTTGGAGGAATTCCTGTTGCAAAGCCTAATGCAATTTCTCATCGTATCTTACTAAATGCACATTATTGACTACCTACTCCACTCCTCATACCGAATTCTAGCCCCATCTTATCACATTCTGTTTCCAGAACAACTCACCAGTGATTGGATATCCATCAAAACACAGCCATCTTCACATTCATGCAAACTTTAAAAGATCACTATGTACCCAGATGAGTACTGGCAGTAGCTGTCCCATGTAGTCAGGGGAGGAGTCAGAAGATGGTACCATTATTCTTCTGCAGGATCTGAAGCTTCCGGTTGTGGGGATGGGAAAACAAAGGAGAGGAGACCTCTTCCATGAGGAGTGGCAGAGAAAGTCATGCTACCAAACCATGCCACCTGGGTCATAGCCTTCTCCAGGGAGCAGAGAAACTGCCAGCAGTGACCTTCTGCTCTGCTTCAGTGTAAGGGCCACACTTTTCTCTCTGCTACCTCACACTCACTCCATCACTGCTACAGCACTCACCTCCCACCAAGACTCATGCTCTGTGTCACTCTTACTATCAATGGCAACATGTTCCCTCACCCACTCTTAAGTCCACCACCCTTTCCAAACATCCTACACTATGACCTTTACATGGTCTCTGCACTGCCTCCTTCAGAACAGCTCCTCACCTTTCCCCCACCTGAACCAAAAGCCACACCACACACTTTCAGTTCACTTTCATTTCAACAACCCATAAACGGGCAGAGAAGGCTACCTGAGGTTAGGATCCTGGGATGTCAAGACATTCACGTCCTGCCAATCAAGTAAATACCACCTTTCATTCCAATACAACTCTCACAGTAACCCCACTGTCAATATTATTCACTGCACACCACTCCTAACCATTGACCACAAGCATTCTCTCTCTTTTGTCCTGCTGGAACAGCCAGTATTTCCAAACTCACCACGGTAAAATGGCCAGTCTTCCCAGAGGTTACGTCCCTGACCTCTGATGCCGAGGGTACTGAGGATTTGGAGGAAGCATCAGTAAGGCTGCCTCCTGCGTCACTCACATACTGACTACTCAGTTGGGAAAGACTTATCCAGGAAGGTGTCAATCCACCACAAGATTAGCTCTGAGTGACTGGTTTCAGGCCTTTTGATGATGTTAGTTTCAATTCAGACTGGTTCTTGTTTATTGGTGGTTTCTTGAGCTGGCTGAACCTGAGGTGAGATGGTCACTGAGGTCACTTCAAGCCAATTTTTAAAAAATATTTCAAAATTGTTTTAATCCATGAAAGATCCCTGAGTATTAAAACAATCTAAAAACTGACCTCAAAAATTGATAGTTTATGTTTTTCCACAATGATAATATATTTCATTGCATTCCTAACGTGAGCCTTGTAGATGGCGGACAGGCTTTCAAGAGGGAGGAAGTGAATTACTCGCTATAAAATTCTCAGTCACTGGTCTGCCCTTGTGGCCATGGCGTTATATGATTGGTCCAGTTCAGTTTCTGGTCAAAGGTAAATCGCAAGTTGTCAATTGTGGTGTTATTTGATATCACTGTCAACAACACATTTCATCACTTTACTAATAATTGAGATGGATGGATGGAATAGTGACTTGCTGAAACGAATTTGTCCTTTTGATTTGGATAGGAGTTCTGTTAGTTCTGGAGTAGAGGTCTTTATTGATGGAAATGCCATTGATTGATTAGGAGTAGATGGTCATCGCTGGGGACCTGTGAGGCACAAAGGTTACTTGCCACTTTTCAGCCCAAACCTGAATGTTGCCCATGTCTTGCTACGTTTGGACTAGGCAGATGCTGGAGAATTAGAGTCAAGAATTAGAGTGGTGCTGGAAAAGCACAACAGGTCAGGCAGCATCTGAGGAGCAGGAAAATCGACATTTTGGACAAAAGCCCTTCCTGATGGAGGCCTTTTGCCCGAAATGTTGATTTTCCTGCTCCTTGGATGCTGCCTGACCTGCTGTGCTTTTCCAGCACCACTCTAATCTTGCTATGTTTGGACTTTAGTGTGTCAGGAGTTGTGAATGATACCAAACATTGCACATAATTCAGCAAACTTCCCCACTCTGACATTACAATGGAGTGAAGATCATTGAAAATCAACTGCTTCCCTCTTTTGAAATACCAGTAATGGCCTGAAAAGATGATTAGATTAGATACCCTACAGTGTGGAAACAGGCCCTTCAGCCCATTAAGTCCACACTGACCCTCTGAGGAGTAACCCATCCACACCCATTTCCCTCTGGCTAATGCACCTAACAGTGTGGGGAATTTAGCATAGCCAATTCACCTGGCCTGCGGGAGGAAACCAGATCACCCAGAAAAAACCCATACAGACACAGGAAAATGTGCAAACTCCACACAGATAGTCGCCCAAGGCTGGGATTGAACCCAGATCCCTGGTGCAGTGAGGCAGCAGTGCTAACCACTGAGCTACCATGCCGCTGCTGTAGGAAGGAGAACTTTAGATTCCTGGGGCAGGTTTTAGGAGAGATGCAAGGTGATGGGTTACATCTGAATTGAGCTGGGGCTGAGTTCCTTGCAAGGCATTATTGCAAGAATATTTGATGAGGGTTTAAACCAACTCAGTTTATATTAGAGACTAATACTGGGAAATGCTGGGAGAGGCAGACAACAAAGATAGCGAACATAGAAACATAGAAAAAAAATACAGCGCAATACAGCCCCTTTGGCCCTCGATGTTGCACTGATCCAAGCCCACCTAACCTACACTAGCCCACTATCCTCCATATGCCTATCCAATGCCCGATTAAATGCCCATAAAGAGGGAGAGTCCACCACTGCTACTGGCAGGGCATTTCATGAACTCATGACTCGCTGAGTAAAGATAGTTAATAGATGGAGTTAGAGTAAGGGACAATGTGATTATAATCTAAATCAGGGCTAACTGCGTGTATGTGAATGCACGGTGTATAGTTAATAAGATTATGGAGTTACAGGCACAGATTGCCTTGTAGGAGTTACAGGCACAGATTGCCTTGCAGCAATAACAGAGACCTGTCCTAAGGAAGGGCTGATCTAAGTGTTAAAAATTCCTGGTCACAAGATGATCAGTAAAGATAGGAACCGAGAAAAAGGAGGAGAGGTTACGTTTTTGGTTCAGAAGAGCATTGAATACTGGAGAACGAGGATGTTTCAGAGCGTTCAAGACAGAACTGATTTGGCAAATGCTTTGTGCAATATATAGAACACCAGCAAGGAATAAATCAGCAAGGAAATTACAGATAGTTGTAAATGTCATAGGATAGTTATAACGGAGGGCTTTAAATACACATATATGTTAGTGTAAGGGGCAGTGAGGGATAAGCATTCCTAGATTGTATTTAGGAGAATTTCCTACATCAACATGTGTCCTGTTCAACAATAATGGAGACACTGCTAGACGTAATTCTTGGAAATGAGATCAAGTGACAGTAAGGAACATTTAAGGGACAATGACCATTATATGATAAGGTTTGGGACGATGGTGGAATATGACAGTGATCAATGCAGAGAAAGAACAATCAACTGACAAACAGCAGACTTCACTTGGCCAAGAACAGAGACTGGCTGGATAGACTGGACCTATGGGTTTGCAGGAAAAACAGCAGCTGAACACCAGGCTACCTTCAAAGAGAAGATAGTCTTGGGCACAGTCGAGGTATATTCCTTCAAAAGGAGAAGGTAGGACTAACAAGTCTAAAGTTCTCTGGATGTCAAAGGAGAGAGAATCAAGTTAAAGCAGAAAAAATGTGCTTATGACAAGTGTTAGATAGTAAATACAGCTGAGGACAAGGTGAATGCAAAAGAAGGGGAGGTTAGAAAGCAAAGAGGAATTATAAAACAAAAGACTGACAGCTAACAGAAAGGAAATCCCAAAGTCTCCTATAAGATCTTTAATAGTGAAAGGGTGTTAAAAAGTGGAGTATGGTCAATTACAGCAAGAAAGAGGATTTACATTTAAAGGCAGGAAACATGGTTGATTTGTTAAATGAATATTTTTCATCTTTTTCTCTCGAATTACAAGGCAGATGTTACCCATGCCAAGGTGACAGAAGAGCATTCAATCACCAGGTGGGTTTGAAATTGATAAGGAAGAATTTTTGTATAAATTGTTAGTAGTTACAGCTGATAAGCTATTGAGACTGGTTGAGCCACATCCAAAGTGCCAATGTGACAGAAGTGCTTAGACACAGCAGCGGATTTACTGTGATGCAACACAGGAGAGTGGTCTAAGAAATGGCTGATGAAGGTCAATGTGAGCAAATGCGAGGTCTTGCACTTTGGAAAAAAGAACATAGACATGGACTATTTTATAAACGGTGAGAAAATTCATAAAGCCTAAGTACAAAGGGATGTGGGAGTGCTAGTCCAGGATTCTCTAAAGGTTGACTTGCAGGTTGAGTCCGTGGTTAAAAAAGCAAATGTAATGTTGTCATTTATTTCAAGAGGATTGGAATGTAAAAGCAGTGATGTGCTACTGAGACTTTATAAAGCTCTGATTAGGCCCCATTTAGAATATTGTGTCCAGTTTTGGTCCCCCCACCTCAGGAAGGACATACTGACATTGGAGCGTGTCCAGCGGAGATTCACAAGGATGATCCCTGGAATGGTAGGCTTAACATACGGTGAACAGCTGAGGATCCTAGGATTATATCCGTTAGAGTTCAGAAGGTTGAGGGGAGATCTAATAGAAACTTACAAGATGATGCATTGCTTAGAAAGGGTGGACGCTGGGAAATTGTTTCCATCAGCGGGGATAGTAGGACCCGTGGGCACAGCCTTAGAATTCGAGGGGTCAATTTAAAACAAAAGTGAGGAGACATGTCTTCAGCCAGAGAGTGGTGGGCCTGTGGAATTCAATGTCACGGAGCGCAGTGGAGGCCGGGCTGTTAAATGTCTTCAAGGCAGAGATTGATAAATTCTTAATCTCACAAGGAATTAAGGGATATGTGAAGAGTGCGGGTAAGTGGCATTGAAATGCCCATCAACCATGATTGAATGACGGAGTGGACTCGATGGGCTGAATAGCCTTACTTCCACTCCTATTTCTTATTGTCTTATGGTCTTAACAAAGGCTCTGAGATATGGAGGAGGAACAAACGCTCTACCAAACCCAGGAGCAGCAGCTCCCTCCAGCTGCTGCTCGAGAGAATTAATGTGAAGCTCACTCACAGCTGAATGGCCCCTCGGGATGTGAAGGAGGGATAGAAGGGGCTGAGTCTATTGCTTTTGATGGGAATTCCTCTGAATGAGTGAGGCCCAGTGACAGTGCAGACTGTGCATGTCCTGGAACACCATCACTGAAGTATGTCAACTGCAGTGAAAGGAACTGAAGGAATGGCCATTCTATCCCAGCAGTAGATGGGCGGGTGCCTTGCAGTACACTTAGACAGAGTGTGGCACATAATGCTATGCTCTGCACACCAGAGTAGGCAAAGAGGTGAGGTGATGGACACTGAAGGAAGAGATAGAAGGGTGGGAACAGTCTTTTTAAATAGAAAAATAAAGCCATTCAGCAGGAAGTATATCATCTGCATGGTAGAGCACAGCAGTGCCAAGTGCAACAAGCCAGACAGGAGTTACTTGACAGCTGTTTCCAGTACATGTGAGCTATGTGCAATAATCACACACTGACAGTGAATATGCTGTTGCTCAAAAGGCAAGCAGTGCATTTCTGTTCCAAAAGGCAAACACAGCTTCTGTTTGTTTGTTTTTAATTCACTTTTGCTGGAGGTGAATAGAAGTGAGTGCTTTGAAGCAATTGAAGGCTTTTCTATTTGTAATGGTCCCACATTGAACAAAGATAAAACACTGGGTTTTGGGGAAAGACTTAGACAAAGCTGTCAGATGGGATGCGACTGCGGAATGTGTAAGCCCAATGGCTTGACTTTTAAACAGCAAAAAATGTAATAACACTTGTACATGCAATGAAGTATCAGCCATGCCACTGACCTGCCCTGAGTAGTGTTAGTTTGAGGTTGTTCTCCCACCATGCACATGGTGAAGGGCAACTCCGGATTGTCAACACTTGACTGGCTGCAAGGCTGAGCTTTGTTTGTGCCATGGATCCTAGGTTACTCTTGCAGAGGTGAGAAATTCCACCTGCAGAGAGTAGGAGAATATAAGGTGATGGCAGCACATTGGGGTGCATAGTAATGAGGTAATTTTGGGAGATAGCGGCTCATGCAGAGAAATGCTCTGTGAAACTTGGCAAACTGACCCTTAACCAATTTCTGGTAAGATTCAGTCGAAGGATATTATTCTTGAGGATGTGTGGAAGTAGAGGGACCAAGTTTACATGCAATTTAGATCAGAGTGGTGCTGGAAAAGTATAGCAGGTCAAGCAGCAACCGAAGAGCAGGAAAATCAACATTTCGGGCAAAAGCCCGATTTTCCTGCTCCTCGGATACTGCCTGACCTACTGTGCTTTTTCAGCACCACTCTGATTTAAACTCTGGTTTCCAGCATCTGCAGTCCTCACTTTTGCCAAGTTTACATGTACGTCATTCATTAAGGGAGGCAAGACAGGTAGACAGAGCTGTTAATAAATACATAAATATGGATATAATGTTTAACAACAGTAAGGTTATGATTACCTTATATAAGAAACTGATTAGACTTCCTCGCTTATGTGCATTGTTCTGGGTGCCACATTATAGGCAGGATGTGAATGTCTTGGAGACAGTACAGAAGAGGTTAACGAGAATGGTTCCAGGTATGAGACACTTCAGTTACGAGCTAAAATTGGAGAACTTGGATTGTTTTCCTTGGAGAGGAGATGACTAAGAGATTTGATTGACATTTTCATAATCAAGAGCAGCGTGAGGATAGTGATTAAGGTGATACTGTAAATGGATGGAGAATCACATGAAACAGTTTTAACATAAAAACCAAAAGAACTGCAGATGCTGGAAATCAGAAACAAAAACAGAAATTGCTGGAAAAGTTCAGTAGGTTGGCAGCATTCGTGGAGAGAAATTAGAGTTAGAACTGGGTCACTAGACAGCTCCCATCCATCATCTTATATATTTACTCCCTTCATCACTGGTTTATCCCGTTTGCAAGATGTACTGCAGCTGCACACTGTCTTTATTTTACCTATCTAAGAAAAACGGCAGTGGTTCAAGAAGGCAACTCAGCACCACTTTTTCAAGGGCAGTTCGGGCTGAACAATGAATGATGGAGACAACAGTAGCTGCAAGTTTCTCTCCAAACCACACAACACCCTGTTGCTTCAGTGTCACTGAAGATCCTGAAACTCCCTCCCTAACAGCTTTGTGGATGTACCTCACCATCACCTTCTCAAAGGCCATTGCAGATGGCGAACAATTGCTCGTCTTGCAAAATTTGCTCACATCTTATGAATAAGTAATATAAAATATTCTCATCCACTGGCCTGGTACCATCCGTGCAGTGATTAAAACCCAAACGTTCTAGGATTACATCCTCCCCGATAAAGAACAGTAGTGATTCAACCACTATGATGGCCCATTTGGACCTAGGAGCAGGTGGAGAATCATTTGATTGCCAGTTTGATTAGATTAGATTTCCTACAGTGTGAAAACAGGCTGTTCGGCCAACAAGTCCACCCCGACCCTCCAAAGAGCAACCCACACAGACCCATTCCCCATATTTACCCCTGACTAATCCACATAATACTACAGGCAATTCACCTAACCTGCACCTCTTGGACTGTGGGAGAAAACCCACGCAGATGTGGGGAGAATATGCAAACTCCACACAGACAGTTGCCTGAGGCAGGAATTGAACCTGGGTCCCTGGCACTATAGGACAGCAGTGCTAACCACTGAGCCACCATGCTACCCGTATGGAAACAGGTCCTTTGGACCAAGTCCACGCTGACCCTCCGAAGAGTAACCCACCCAGACCTGATTTGGAGATGCCGGTGTTGGACTGGAGCACCTGGAGGAAACCCACAGAGACACAGGGAGAATGTGCAAACTCCACACATGTGCAAATTCCAGCCCAAGGCTGGAATTGAACCCAGGTCCTGGGCGCTGTGAGGCAGTAGTGCTAACCACTGACCCACCGTGCTGCCCAAAAAAAAAATTTCTTAAGATCCAAACTTTGAAAAAGCAATATTCTCATCTGCCAGCCTGTTCAATTGTAGAAGAATGGGTCTGGGTGGGGTGCTCTTTGGAGGGTCGGTGTGTGGACTT
Source organism: Chiloscyllium plagiosum (assembly GCF_037043375.1). Taxonomy (NCBI): domain Eukaryota; kingdom Metazoa; phylum Chordata; class Chondrichthyes; order Orectolobiformes; family Hemiscylliidae; genus Chiloscyllium; species Chiloscyllium plagiosum. The sequence goes on from NW_028270139.1 coordinate 21,978,037, forward strand.
GTTGGTCCGAGTGGCCTGTTTCCACGCCTAATCTAATCAAACGGTGATCAAATAAAAGGAAATAAAAGTGTCAAATATCTCTGTGGAAGGCCAGGGGTGTTAACTCAGTACTGGAGATGGGTTTCCCCATCAAATAACCTGCTACAGCAAGAGGGGAGGGAAGATGCCAGTTGGTAAAGGTGCAGAGTGAGGCCACCACTATGTGGTGCTGTAGAGCAGATTGTAGTTGTGCGTTGCGTGTGGGGAATGGTAACTGCAGCAGGAGTGTAGCCTGGAAATTCAGTAACAACAGAGAGAGAGAGAGAAAGGTAATTCCTCAGGTATACTGTCTCTCGAGAGAATCGTCAGATGCATTAGAGATCTGTGTGTGTATTTTTTTTGGGGCGAGCTTGTCGCACGCTCTGACCCCATGTTTGCTGCCAGGGAGCAATCTGAGGAAGTCCTTCAGCAAGAGCTCACCCTGAGTGGGCTGCTGCTCAAATGGAGACTCGGTGGACATTTTGAGGCCTGGAGCAAAACAGAAATTCATCAAACAGAAAATGTCAACCCTCCCTCCAAACAAAAAAGGCTGCTTTTTTTTTTCAAAAAAAATTATTTCTGGTGGCTTCTTCATTATGTGTAAACTTTGTCTGTTGCACCAAAGGTTTCTGAGAAGACAATTTTTTTTATATATTAAACCTGTTCCAGTCACACTGCAATGTGTCTGTACAACTTTTCAAATTTAACCTGAAGGAAAGTACTGGGCCTAAACTGCACTTTTTTTTGTTTAAAGTGTAGATCAGAGCACTATATGTTTAATACCCACAACCCACTTCTGAAGTTATTTGTAGGTATTGGTTCTAATTTTATTTTGGTGACAATTTTTAATTAAAAATGCAAAAACTAGGCCTGGTTGACTTGGAGTGGTTTTGGTGCAATTCGTTCAAAGAGTTATAATTTTGATAATAGTGTGAAGTATTTATGGTGCCAATTATATTTATTTTCAAAATTGCAGATCTAAAATCTGCACATTAAGCTGTGCCAAAGTAATTCATTGGGAATGCACTTGTCGGTTTATCAGAGACCCAATCCTTTTGATATGCTCTTTGGTGTTTTAAACAGTCATGATATTAGAACAACTGGACAAAATTGTATGTGTGTGATAAATATTTAAAGTCTGAGTTAAAATGATTTTTAACTTTTCTGTTTAACTTTCGCAATTAAGTCGTTGGTTTCTTCCTGGTTGAAATCATCTTAGTCTCTTGGGCTTTATCTTGTTTTCTGTTACAGTGTTGTGTTTTGAGTTATTTTTCCTTTGGATTGTGAAATTAATTTTGATATCACTAGCAAAAGGATGTGCAAAGTAATACATCACTGCATGGTAGCGTTTGTGATACTTTACATGTGAAAATCGAGTTTTCATTGCTCTGAAATTGCTGAAGAATTAAAATGTAGAAGAAGAACCAGGGAACAGTGAAATGCTTTAATTATTTCATAAATGAATAAGGTCATTTAAGTCCTGAGAGAACTTGAATATTCTGCTCCTTACAGTCATTAAATTCATTTTAACCCTTAACCTGTAAACTGCCTCCTGTCTTACTCCATACTTGATTAGCGACTGTTTTGAAAATTCCCTCTGGCATGTTAGTTGTCACCTGATGTTATTTTCATGAAACAAAATTTTGTTGGAAATTCACTTTAGTTGAATAACATTCAAGATTGAAACTTGTACTGAGCTACCAATGTCAGATCTGTATCCTCAGTGTGTATACAAGTCCACTCCCAAAATGTTAACTTTTATTTTCTTGTCTGGTACAAGGATTGCTGTTTGGCTAAACTTCTAAATTTCTGAATTCTGTATATTTTTAAAATTGAGCTTTGTGTAACAAGGAACAGTTATGGTAGTGAACACTCACTTCACAGTTTAAGAATGGTAGCAGGGATAATCCAGATTATTACAGACCTGTGAGCCTCATGTCAGTGGTAGGAAAGGAAGATATTAAGGGATAGAATATAACCGTTTGGAAGAAAGTGCCTATCAGTGATAGACAGCATGATTTTGTGCAGGGAAGATCATGTCTTACAAACCTAACAGAATTCTTTGAAGAGGTGACAAAGTTGATTGATGAAGACTTTAGTAAGGCATTTGATAAGGTTCCCCATGGTAGACTGATGAAGAAGGTGAATTTGCATGGTATTCAGGGTGTTCTAGCTAGATGGATAGAGAACCGGTTGGGCGACAAGAGGCAGAGAGTAGTGGTGGAAGGGAGCTTCTCAAAATGGAGACCTGTGACCAGTGGTGTCCCACAGGGATCTGCGCTGGGACCACTGTTGTTTGTGATCATCAGCAAGTTTGCAGGTGACACCTAAGATGAGTGGAGTAGCAGATAGTGAAGGGGACTGTCAGAGATTACAGCAGAATCTAGATAGATTGGAGAGTTGGGCAGAGAAATGGCAGATATAGTTCAAACCGGGCAAATGTGAGGTGATGCATTTTGGAAGATGCAATTCCAGAATGAGCTATACAGTAAATAGAAAAGTCCTCGGGAAAATTGATTTACAGAGAGATCTGGGTGGTCAGGTCCATTGTACCCTGAAGGTGGCAACGCAGGTCAGTAGGGCATGCTTTCCCTCATTGGTCATGTTACAGTTGTATAAGAGTTTGGTTTGGCCACATTTGGAATACTGCATACAGTTCTGGTCGCTACATTACCAAAATAATGTGGATGCTTTGGAGAGGGTGCAGAGGAGGTTCACCAGGAAGTTGCCTAGTATCGAGGATGAAAGCTATGAGGAGAGATTGAGTAGATTAGGATTATTTTCATTGGGAAGAAGGTGATTGAGGGAGGACCGGATTGAGGCCTACACAATCATGAGAGGTATAAACAGGGTAGATAGCAAGAAACCTTTTCCCAGCGTGGAGGACTCAATTACTGGGGGTCACGAGTTCAAAGTGAGAGGGGAAAAGTTTAGGGGAGATATATGTGGACAGTTCTTTACGCAGAGGGTGGTGGATGTCTGGAATGTGTTATCAGTAGAGGTGGTAGAAGTGGGAACGATAGCATCATTTAAGATGTATCTAGACAGGTACATGAATGGACAGGGAGTAGAGGGATACAGATCCTTAGAAAATAGGCCGCAGGTTTAGATAGAGGATCTGAATCGGTGCAGGCTTGGAGGGCTGAAGGGCCTGTTCCTGTGCTATAATGTTCTTTGACCTCCAAGCAGTTGCTTCGGTTAAACCTTGAAGACAGTTTGATAACTGTGAAAAGAAAGAACTTGCATTGATATAATGTCTTTCATGTCCTCATGGGATTGCAAAGCGTTTTATAACAGTGAATTACTTTTCAAGATGTGGACATGCCATTGTTGGACTGGGCTGGACAGAGTCGCAAGTCACAGGGCACGAGGTTATAGTCAAACAGGTTTATTTAAAATCACAAGCTTTCGGAGCACTGCTCCTTCATCACTTCAACTGACTTGTGATTTTAAATAAACCTGTTGGACGATAAACTGGTGTCGTGTGACGTCTTTTCAAGCCAGGGCTGCCAGTGAAGAGTTGGAAGGGAGGAAACGCAGATGAGGCCAGTGCCAGAGGAGCAGAGTTCAAAATTGGAAACAAACAGAGAATGTTGGAGAAATTCCACCAGTCTTGCAGAATCTGTGGAGAGAGAATCAGAGTTAATGTTTGAGTCTGACACGACTCTTGTTTAGAATTGAAAGGTGTTAGAAGATAGTTTTGTTAATACTTTTGAAATCCTGTCAGAGAGAAATGTAGAACTTTTGAAGATGGGTATACCGTTTTCCAGCACCTTTTAGTTCTGAGAAAGTGATACTGGACCTGAAATGTTAATTCTGTTTGTCTCTACACAGGTGCTGCCAGATCTACTGAGTTTCTCCAGCATTATATTTGTTTGTTTCGGATTTCCAACATGTGCACTATTTTGCTTTTATTTGAGAGTTCAGAATTGGAGTGGATGAAGAGAAGTCATGCCAAAGTCAGTTACAGAACTAGAGATGAGAGAAGCCACAAATGGGACTTTAGGATGGGAGTTTTAAATGGAAGGCATTGGGTACCGGGGCTGGTGTAGGTCAACAAAAATGATTTAAAAGGACTTGCTATACGTTAGAATCTGGACACCAAGTTGTAGATGAGCTGCAGCTTACAGTATTGGGATGTGAGTTTAAGTGAGTATTGTGGAATCTGAAGATGGTAGCTGCAAGGTGATAAGGGGAAATGGACTGAGACCTGGGTAACAGCAGGTGATAGGATGAGGTGTCAGTAGGCAGTCTTTGTGATGAGACCATATGCGAGAGGAAGTTCAGCTGGAGCTGAGTTGGATACCAAAGTTGATAACTGTCTGGTTCACCCTGAAAGAGGAACAGAGAGGATGATTGAATTGGTATTAGTGGTCAGAGTTAGTAGTTGTGACCAAAGGAAATGGTCTGGATTTTACAAGCAGTTGCAAAATGATGCTAGTCATTGCAGACTTCAAATAAATGTTGCCTCTATGACGAGCAATCTCTGGTGGGACACCACAAAACTACATGGGATTGTAAGTTGCCACAGTCTCCTTAAATCTTCCTCTCAATCTCTGGGTAGAAGTGGGTACTGCAGATGCTGGAGATCAGTCAAGATTAGAGTGTGCTGGAAAAGCACAGCAGTCAGGCAGCATCCGAGGAGCAGGAAAATTGACAATCTCTGGGACTGTCTCTGAGACTAGGATTGGGAGTAGTGAATGCTGAAAAATATGGAAAATGAAATATAATGTGAACGAATATAGAGAGGGCAGGAAGTGTGGTATCCAAGGGACCTGGGTCCAAATCCTAAAGTTAGTGTGCAACAATCAATAGGAAGGCAAATGGTAACACAAGGAAATTTGAATCCAAAAGTAAAATGTCTGGCTGCAAATATATTGGTGAGACGAATGCTGGAATTACAGTGTACAGTTTGGCCTTCTTACCTAATGAAGGATATAGTTGTAGAAAGTGCAATGGAGGTTCACCAAACTGATCCTGGTATAGTGGGATTGTCTTGTGAGAAGAGGGTTTTTTTTTCCATTCATTGAAGGGATGTGGATGCCAAGGCCAGCATTTATTGCCCATCCCTAATTGCCGGGCAGCTGATAATAAGCTGTCTTTTCTTGAATCTCTACAGCCCTTGGGGTGTTGTGATAGCTATTATGGTGTTTGGGAAGGAATTCCAAGATTTTGACCCAGCACAGTGGAGGACGGGGATTTGGAGGTGGTAGTGTTCCCATGCATGTGTTGTCCTTCTGGATTGGGAGGGTGCTGCCAGGGGAGTCTTGGTAAGTTACTGTGGTGCATTTTGTAGATGGTTCACACTTTTGCCTCTGTCCATCAGTAGTGAAAGGAGTGACTGGTGAAGATGGTGGATGGAATGTCAGTCAAGCGAGGTGCTTTCCCCTTGATGGGTTGTGTTTCTGGAGTATTTTTGGAGTTGTACCCATCCGGGCAAGTAGGAAGTATTCCACCACATTCCTGAGTTGTGCCTTGCCAATGGTTGTCAGGCTTTGGGGAAACAGGTGATTTAGTTACCACAGAATTCCTTACAGCTGACCTGCCTTTATCAGCAGTTTGTTTCCTGGTACCCTCCAGGGTATTGAAAGGGAGAGCATTCGGACGGTGATGCCATTGAAGGTTCAGGCGCAACAAAGATTTTCTCGTGTACGAGATGGCCATTGTCTGTGTGGCAAAAATGTAACTTGCCACTTGTTAGTCCAAACCTGGATATTGTCTAAGTTATGCTGCATATTGATGTGGACTGCTTCAATATGAGGAGTCACAAATGGGACTGAACATTGCAGCAAATATCCCCACTTCTGCCTTTATAATGGAAGGAAGGTCAATGATTGAAGAAACTGTGCTGATATTCCCTAGAGTTTCAAAGAATGAAAGATGGTCTCATTGAAATGCACAAAATCTTTACAGCCTGTGACAGCATGGATATAGATGGGATATTTCCCATGACTGGGGAGGCTAGAATCAAGGAACATAGTCTAAGAATATGGGATACATTATTTAAGACTGAAATGAGGAATTTCTTTATCATGACTTCCTAAAAATGAGTTAGTGTTAACATTCTTGCAAACTAGCATCCCGTCTCCAAGCTCCCTTTCCTCACTGGAGACTTTGAACATTTTGCCACATGGTGAAACTTTGGAATCCTCTACTCCAGAGCCAACGCAAGCTTAATCATTGAGCATTTTTGAGACAGAAATAGATTCTAGAGGCTAATGACATTAAGAAACATGTAGATAATGCAGCAAAGTCGAGCTAGATGATAAACCTTGATCTTATTGATAGGACAGGTTTGATGGGCTGTGCCTGCAGCTACATTCCTGTGCTATTTTCACCTTCCTAACATCAGTTCGAACCTGGTACCAATTCAAGTTCTAATTGAATGCTCAGCAATACAGCATATGCAGCCAGCCCCCTCAAGGTATTATCTCAGTAAAATACATGTGACATGAATTTGGGCATTTGGCTCAAATGTGACACCAGGGCTGCAAACAGATTTGGTTTACTCTCAGGACAGTTGCCAGGGAGAGGAAATTGGGTTTGGATTGGGGACAGAAAGTGATAGCTTCTCCATTGTTTGTGGAGAACAATGCCTCTGGTTCTTAAATGGGGGAGTTTCTGCTCATCCAGTACTGGATATCAGAGAAGCATTCTGATCATTGGAGAAGTTGAAATAAATCGTGGAGAGAAGGAGCTGGAAGTTGAGAGTGAGAAAATTAACACAGCGCCTTTGCAGGATGTTGCAAAAGTGCAGCATGTAAATGAAAGATAGGCGGGACAAAGGATAGATACTTGTGGAACATCAAAGCCACTGGTATTGGAGAAAGAAGATAAACCATTGTAAATGATTTGTGGCTGCAATGAGATAACAGTGCAACCACGTAAGGATAGTCTCTCATAGCTAGACAACAATACAAAGGCATTGGAGGATAATGGTGTGGTCTGTAGCCTTTGTCGTGGCTGACAGGGCAAGAAAAGATAGTTTACCTTTGTCACAGTCACAGAATATTAGAGAGGCAAAGCATGGAATTCTGGGAGAGATGGAGGCAGAGTCGAAACGTGGCAACATGTCCAAGTTCACCATGAGGAAAGGGAGCTTGGAGATGAGATAATAGTTTTCAAGAATGTTGACATTGGCTCATTTATGGAAAGCCATGATGTGGAGATGCCTGTGTAGGACTAGCGTGGACAAAAGTCAGAAATCACTCGACACCAGGTTATAGTCCAACAGGTTTATTTGAAATCACAAACTTTCAGTCCCTTCGTCAGGTGAAGTGATGAAGACATGATAACATTGTATTTGCAGGATATTGTCATTTTGGAATTTTTTAAAGGAACAAAAGGGTTCTCATCAGTTTGGTAACTTCCCAATGATTGCGTTCTGTGGAGGGCACTTCAACAATGAAAGTTATGGAAAAATGTGAATCTCTGAGAGCACGGTTTCCACACTTAAATGTGCGTGGGCAGACTCTGCTGCTGTCAAGTTTAAGAGGAGCACTGACAGTGAACGGAGATGCTAGACGTTTTGGTGTTTCCATGCTTCAGCTGAGGAAAATGGCGCCGCATTCAAGGCTGGATTTCCTACACAATCTGACAACATGGAGGTGGAAGGCAGACTGAAAGGTGGTGCTGCTGCCTATCATCAATACGTACATGGAAGTTAACCATGTGTCTATAAGTTGTCACCAAATGGAACTATTTATTCATGGAGGAGGGCCAAGTATACATTGGATCCAGGGAGGATTATGTAGGTAGTCGTGCTGAGGTAGAAACATTAAATATTGGAGATGAGTCAGCTACAGCTGGATAAATAAGGATGGAACCATACAAAGGTAGTCCAGGCAAGCTGAACTACAGAGAGCAGTATTTCCAGGAGGATAGTCCAGCTGCAGAGGGGTCTGGAATGATAGTTATTGTAGTCTGGACTGGGTCTGATGGACTTTACAGTTTTCCTGGCATCCCATTTCGTATCACTGCTTCTATTGCATTTTCATTTGTACTTAACTGAAGTTTTCTGTTCAGTGTGTATGATGAGACTCTCAATCATGTCTTCTCATGTCTGCTGTCACCACGTCACTTTTCACCCTGTAGAACCACTTTAAGGTTTCCCCTTCTAATTACTCTCTGTATCAAGAGGTCATCCTCTACATTTTGACCACTTCCAGCAAAATGCCACCTTCCTTTCTCTTGTCAGCGTTGGGAAACGATCTTCCCTCCCTGATAATGAAGTCCCAACCCTCGTCTCATGAATGTGCTGGGGAAATAGCAACTACCCTTTCCCTCCCTTTCCTTTTATTCAGACTGCCAAACACACATTCCAGGTTAATTTGCTGTCTAGTAGTTCCTGTTGGATATAGCTCCTGGATGAGCACAGGGTGAGATCAACAGTGAAACTGTTCACAAATTCTCTGCCTTGACTCCTAAGTGAACAGCAGCCAATTAATTCCTGATGAAGGGCTTTTGCCTGAAACGTCGATTTTGCCTGTCCTCGGATGCTGCCTGAATTGCTGTGCTCTTCCAGCACCACTAATCCAGAAGCAGCCAATTAATGGAGAGTGATCAGTATCTGTGAATATCATATTCTGATGTGTGTGTGTCATCACTGGGAGAGCAGGAATGCTGGCAGGGAATGCCAGAGCAAACACAAGTTCAGTACCTCTGCCTTGTACCTCAACACTGCTTTTTACTGGGAATGTTTTCCACTTAATCCCATGTGGAAAAGGAGCGTAAATTGTGGAATGTCTGCAACAAAGGAGATTGTTAGAGGGTTTGAGCGATAGGGAGAGGTTGAATAGGCTGGGGCTGTTTTCCCTGAAGAGTTGGAGGCTGAGGGGTGACCTTTTACAGGGGCATGTATAAGGTCTTTTCCCTGGGTTGGGGTGTCCAGAATTAGAATTATGTTTAAGGTGAGAGGGGAAAGATTTAAAAGAGACCTGAGGGGCAACTTTTTCACATGTATGAAATGAGCTGCCAGAGTAAGTGGTGGAGACAGGTACAATTACAACGTTTAAAAGACACCTGGATGGGTACATGAATAGGAAGGGTTTAGAGGGATAGGGACCTAATGCTGGCAAATGGGACCAGATTTACTTGGGATGGCTGATTGGTCCAACTTGTCCATGCCAAAGGGTCAGTTTCCGTGCTTGCCAGCTCTATGATTGGAATATTAAAATAGGACAACAAATTATAAGATCGAGTGAGATAAAGCAAAGCATCTTGGTTTTTTTTGTAAGACAAACTTGCAATTATGATTTTGAGATGCTGGTGTTGGACTGGAGTGCACAAAGTTAAAAATCATACAACACCAGGTTATAGTCCAGGGTATAGTTTGGACTATAACGTGGTGTTGTGTGATTTTTAACTTTGCAATTATGACATTGTGATCCCTTGGAACTTCTGGTTCTGTAGGCTGGTGTATTCAATCAGCACGTTTAATTTTGATAGCAAACAGTTCTGTGTGCTGTTTCTCAACCTGTTGTTTTATAAATTCTCAAGGATCGGGTTCGCAGGAGAGTAGTCTGACACAGACCAGGAGAAAAGAACCGAGAGACGAGTTTGCTAGAATATAAGTATTTTATTCCCCGCAGTGTCGCCTCAACCAGGTCTCGTACTTACAACGGGTCTGGTTTATACTCACTCTACATGTTACCGGAACTGGGAGCCGTCAGTTCTCGTAGAGCGGTTGCCAACAACCCACGCTCGGCGGTTAAACGTAACCCGGAGCAGACTCTACCGAACTGGGGACTTTCCCAGCTTATATACTCTTTCGAGATCTAAACATTCATGCGAACAACAGGGCAAGACTAAGCAACACCTTCCATTCCGGTAACATATTCATAATAAGATTCACACATGTATTGGGACATAATTTTAACCCTTTCACCACATTCCACTGATTGGCCCAATACATGTGTTACATCATGCCCATATATATTTTTTCCAACAAGCGTCTACGTACACGCCAAATATACAAGCAAGTCAGGATATTACAGCATGTTAAGATCACCAGGACTCCTACCAGGATCGATAAGGGTGGGAATAGGAACTTCCCCGCAGTGGAGGACATACCACTCAACATATCCCACCAATGATGAGCTGACTCTACTTCCACTACATGGGCAGCGTGTACTACCTCCTGTCCATGTATAAAGGTAGACACTGTAACCTTGGTGACATTGGTTTGTTGCTTTCGTAATATCTGCTTAAGCTCCTCGGATCGGTCCAATGCTTGCTTAAACCGATCCAGGGAAATGTTCCAAGGATTCATCAGCACTTTCCACTGCACCTTGGTAAAGTGGAGAGCACTGCTATAATTGGTTAACAGATAGGTCTGATTCTGCCATTGCCACTGATAGACATTTGAGAGGCATCCCGCGAACGGTACTGTGGGAAGCGTAGGATGTGGGTTATTGGTAGCCACACAGAGCGTGTGTGGCCCAATCTGCCACATCATGTCCCTTGGAGTTTCAACAGTCCATTCGCACAGGGCCGTTCCCTTAGTCAAGCAAGGGTCCCGATATCTGTCCATCAGTAGGCAAATTTTTCCCTGATCAGTCTGTTCACAAGCGGACAGATCATAGGTAATATTGGTATCTGGGCTAAACCACTGCCCCCTTGTCTTCAGAAAATAATATCCAGAAGATGTAATCACTGGTAATACATAATATCGACAGACCATAACAGTGTGGGTTACATTCATGGTAACAAAATGCCCTCTACACATAGTTGTATTACACCATGTTTTCTCTAGATGTGTCATCATCCACAGTTTCTCGGATACATTCCATATTCCCCTCCCCGCTTGTACATTGGGGGATGTTACCACACGCAAAAATCGTTCTTTCTGTATTTGTGCGTGCAACATTTGAATATGACAGGCAGTCCAATTTAACTGAGCTGTAATGTTCTCAAACAGTTCCTGGGTGGCACCCCAGACATCTAGTTCCCATTGCAGGGATTGTATCAATATTTTAGCTGTTTCTCCTTGAGTCATCATTACGGATGGCATCCATCTTCCAATAGTGTGTAGTCCTTGTGAGGTGGCTTGTCCCGTGTTAGATAATTTAGTACGGGTTACCTCAGAGTCAATAGCATTCGAGATACCCATAACAGTTCCTGCACCTCCCAGCAGGGTGTTGTACCATGCACGCCGCCTCCTCTTATGTTGGCATTCTGGGATAGCCGGCAGCCGCACCTGCCAGTGAACATCAGTGTGCAGTACTGCCTGGGCCATCTGCTGACAAGTTGACATAATGGGAGCCAACTGTGTGCGGTGCGCGTCAGAGACATTAGGGCACACCAAGATCAGCCATAACATTCGAGTCCGGTTTTGAATAACTGTTCCATTGCTGATCCAGATGTCCTCCTCTCCAGTCGTGATGTTCCATCGTGTCCCGTTTGAGCTTTCACATTCACGAGCGGTTATATTCCAATGACACATATTCACCGTTGCATTCAACATCAATGTACAGTTAGGGGTTATCAAAGTTACATTTCTCCCCTTATAACATCGTACACAAGTATACATTTGACAATCACTCGTGAGATCTAAAATTGTACACCATTGATTTGCCGCGCACTTAAAATCATCTTGCTGTCGTTCCTCACTACTAATTTTCCAACCTACATTTTGTTTCGATAAGGGTACCAACGACTGAGCTGGCACACTCCTCCAGACTGATTCCCCAGGATACATAATGGTGACCAGACTGTCTTTTCCTTGGGCTATGATCTCTGCCGGTTTGGGGGGACCAGTTGTCTGGCTACCCATACCTTGGCACCCTTAGTGTCAGTAGACCCAAATCCCCCCGTCCCACGCTCAGTAACCTTAACGGGAGCTCCCGTCTCTTCCACCGTTGTAAGGTTACATGGTTTAATAACTAATTGTGCTATTCTGTCTCCCTTCTGTATCACAAAAGGTTCAGATGTGATGTTGACCAGGACTACTCCCAATTCTCCTTGGTAGTCCGCGTCAATTACTCCTGCCATTACATCAATCCCCTTTAGTGACAATCCCGATCGCGGGAGGATATGCCCATAGGTTCCAGGGGGACAAATCAATCCTAATCCGGTCTTAATCACCGTAGGTTTTTGTTGGACCAAAGTCTGTGTAGTTAACGCTCGTAAGTCCAGTCCAGCCGAAGCCGGTGTGGCCCTTACGGGAATATTAGCTTCCTTAGCAAATTTCCACATTTTAATAGGCTGTGCCTTTGGGGTATCACACACCCGTATCATCCGATTCAAGGGCGTCACCCCGTTTCCCAATGGGCGGTTATTAATTTGCTTTACTACCCGAATCAATTGTTTCTTCCAACCTGTTAAATTATTACATCCTCCTGCCTTTCGCAGGGAGGATTTTAGAAGCCCGTTCATTCGTTCAATAAGTCCCGCAGCTTGTGGATGGTAGGGCACGTGATAAATCCACTCCACATGGTTATCATGACACCACTGCTTCACCATCCCTCCTGTGAAATGGGAGCCATTGTCACTCTGGACCTGTATGGGCAATCCATAAAATTGTTCGATCAAATCTAAACACCGTAAGGTAGCCTGTTGATTGTTATGTCGACAGGGATGGGCTACCAAAACCCCAGACATAGTGTCCACAGCTGTACATATATGGTTACATCCTTGTGAGGAAGGTAATGGACCCACAAAGTCCATTTGCCAGCTCTGTCCCGGTCCCTCTCCTCGGTGTATATGTCCCATCATATGTTGGGGCACTCCCTGCCGTTGATGCTGACACTGCTCGCATTGATTTACTGCAGTCTTGACATCATCTACCATAAGATCTATTCCCCGATCTCGAGCCCACTGCAAGGTTCCTTGCACTCCCCAGTGTCCGGCCTTAAGGTGTGCCCATCTAGCCAAGTCCACTGAGGTGCCCCTTTGTACACTCATGGCTCGGACAATGCCGTCTACATATCGGTTATGTAAAGCTTCCGCATCATTTCGGGATGTATGAGCGTCTACATGGGTAATATATATATCTAGATGTCGAGCCTTCACCCATATATCTTCCCATAATTGTTTACCCCATACCTCCCTATTCTGAATCATCCACTGATTGGCCTGCCAAGTTGGCATCCATTGGGTCATGCCATTAACCACTGACCAGGAGTCAGAAAACAAATAAACTCCCATGACCCCCGCTTGCATGACCACCATATGTACTGCTTTTAATTCTGCCCACTGACTACTTTTCCCCTCGCCTAGTTCTTCTAGGGTTATACCTTGTTTCGGATTAAAAGCGGCAGCTTTCCATCTACGTTGTCCTGCCTTCCATTGGGCTGACCCATCTACAAACCAAGCCGTGGTTTGTTCATCCAGGGTCAGTTCATCATACCGTTTGCCCATCTTGACAGGTGATTCTTTATACTCAATCACCTCAAACCGCTTTTCCCCTTCCTCAGGGGCCTCCGCCACTTGCTCATGCAGGACTGACACTCCCTTTTGTCCAGTCCGCACTCTTTCTGACACGTACCATTTCCATTTGATAATGCTGCTCTCTTGGGCGGTTCCTATCCTGTGGGTAGTGGGGTCACTGAGTACCCACGGGAGGATAGGAATAGCTGTTCTCATGATCACTTCATGTCCAATAGTTAGAGCTTCAGTTTCCACCAAGCTCCAGTAACATGATAACAATTGTTTCTCCAAGGGGGTGTATCGTTCCCCTGCCGGGGGCAATTTCCGGGACCAAAATCCCAATTCCGCAGGAGGCTAAGCCCGCGGTAATTCATGCATAATTGCCTCCCCCTGTTCATTCCGTATGGGATTCCCTTCCCCATCTAACATTACTTCCCGCTGCACCGGGAGGCGTCTCTGGACTTGTTTTCTCCTAACTACTGGTTTAGCCTGGAGTACGGGTGGGTCATCTTCATACTGATCATCTGAATCTCCCCAAATATTTCCGTCCCAATGGTCGATATCCCATCGATCCCCATTATTTAATTGTGCAACAAATGCCCGCACTTGTACTGGGTCCGGGGTTCGAGGGACCTTCCTTTTCTCTTTCCGTTTCTTAGCAGACAGATACATAATAGTTCGTCCTGCTAGTTCAGTTAATGCTGTCAATTCAGCCTTTAACTTCATAACTTCCTGCCTCAACATAGAGGCATCTCCCGAACTGAGTCCCTGCTCATGTTTCAGGAGGGCTAATTCTGCTTCAGCTTTTTGGCGCTTGTCTGACTGTTGTCTACAAGCCGCCGCACATGCCCACATCCTCCGCTGTACCCCAGGCAAGGGGTTCTTCGGCAGGACTGAGATCTTCTCAAGGGTGGACAGCAGCGACACTGGGGTTCCTACGCCCTCGGCTTCCCAGTTTTCCGGTCGCCCCCCACCATTTGCCCACATCCTCCGCTGTACCCCAGGCAAGGGGTTCTTCGGCAGGACTGGGATCCTCTCAAGGGTAGACAGCAGCGACACTGGGGTTCCTACGCCCTCGGCTTCCCAGTTTTCCGGTCGCCCCCCACCATTTGCCCACATCCTCCGCTGTACCCCAGGCAAGGGGTTCTTCGGCAGGACTGGGATCCTCTCAAGGGTAGACAGCAGCGACACTGGGGTTCCTACGCCCTCGGCTTCCCAGTTTTCCGGTCGCCCCCCACCATTCCTCAAACAAACTGCCACGTCATGCCACGGTCCCTGCCATCCTGGGACGGTTGGGACCTCCACAGTTTGTTCTTCTGGTTTCTTAGTCCTTTTCCCAAACATTGTTCTGTATCAAAATCTCTCCCCAATTGCGATTGATCCTGCCGACTACGCCAAAATGTTTTATAAATTCTCAAGGATCGGGTTCGCAGGAGAGTAGTCTGACACAGACCAGGAGAAAAGAACCAAGAGACGAGTTTGCTAGAATATAAGTATTTTATTCCCCGCAGTGTCGCCTCAACCAGGTCTCGTACTTACAACGGGTCTGGTTTATACTCACTCTACATGTTACCGGAACTGGGAGCCGTCAGTTCTCGTAGAGCGGTTGCCAACAACCCACGCTCGGCGGTTAAACGTAACCCGGAGCAGACTCTACCGAACTGGGGACTTTCCCAGCTTATATACTCTTTCGAGATCTAAACATTCATGCGAACAACAGGGCAAGACTAAGCAACACCTTCCATTCCGGTAACATATTCATGCGAACAACAGGGCAAGATTAAGCAACACCTTCCATTCCGGTAACATATTCATGCGAACAACAGGGCAAGACTAAGCAACACCTTCCATTCCGGTAACATATTCATAATAAGATTCACACATGTATTGGGACATAATTTTA
Organism: Chiloscyllium plagiosum; assembly: GCF_037043375.1. Lineage (NCBI taxonomy): Eukaryota > Metazoa > Chordata > Chondrichthyes > Orectolobiformes > Hemiscylliidae > Chiloscyllium > Chiloscyllium plagiosum. The sequence goes on from NW_028270139.1 coordinate 21,993,326, forward strand.
ACCCTTTCACCACACCTGTGCTTTTGTAATGTTCACAGCTGAAAGGCCAGGCTCTATAACCAGTGTAAACCTGGGATTATTCCTCTGTCATATGGTGAACCTCTCCTATCTTGTCTTTTGTTCAGGTGATCCCAGTATCAGCTTTGCACCCGCTGAAAAGGGGTGGAGAGTTGCTTCGTTTTGAGAGCTTGTCCAGCGATATATGACTACTTGAAGGCTTCTCATTTGAAAGTGAGTGAAAAAATGGTTTAGATCTGATGCCTAAGTAAGGAAACATAGTGGCTCAGTAATTTTGCGCTATAGTGTTCTAACAAAATATAAACAATTCAAAGTCTACAATCAGAAGAACAAAATCTTCGTAGCTTGATTTTTGTTTTAAAATTAGCTCAATTTATCCATTAGCCAAGCTGGATCTATTGTGTAGATCCCCCAATCAGCTTCCAGTATACACTGATGTAGACCCGTACACCACAGAAACAGATCCTTTGGTCCAACTTGTCTGTGCCAACCAGACATCCCAATCTGACCTAGTCCCCTTTCCCTTTCATGTACCCATTCAGTTGCCTTTTAGATGTTGTAATTGTATCTGCCTCCAACATTCCCTCTGGCAGCTCATTCCATTCATGTGCTCTATCCTTCTCCTCCTGCACCACTCCCCCCCCCCCCCCCCCCCCCCCATCCTAATCATGGAAAAGGTTGCCTCTCAGGTCTATTTTAAATCTTTCCCCTCTCACTTTATACCTATGCCCTCTAGTGTTTGGACTCCCCTGCCCTGGGGAAAAAAAGACTTTGGCTATTCACCCTATCCTTGCTCCTCATGATTTTATAAACCTCTATAAAGTCATCTGATTAATTCCAGCTGGGGCAACTGTTTAGTTGCTGCAAGTGGTCTCAGCATCCCAAGGTTAAGGAAGGGAACGTTGTCCAGAGTTCATTCACCTGATCAATCTGTTCCAACAGAAGTGTACACGCATGATCGTCTGGTGAAGACAGGTAGCTGCAGTAGCTCCGTGATGGTTGCATAACCTGATATTCCCAATCATACCTCATGCTTGAATGTGGTACCTCAGGGCAAGTGTACTTGGGCAAGGAGCCAACACCTTGGAAAAGAGAACATTATTGAAGGAAAGAAAATGATGAATAATGCCATAAGAGAAGAACTAAGCCATTCAGGCCATTGAGTCTGCTCTGCTATTCAATCAATTTGATCTCATTCTCCTGTCTTCTCCCTGTAACCTTTGATTCCCTTACTGATTAAGAACCTATTCATCTCAGTCTTAAACACACTCAATGACTTGACTTCCACAGCCATCTGAGGCAATGAGTTCCACAGATTCACCATTCTCTGGCTGAAGAAATTTCTCTGTCTCTTAGTTCTAAAGGATCGTTCCTTCACTCTGAGGGGTGTACCCTTGGGTCCTAGTCTCTCTTACTAGTGGAAACAGCTTCCCCATGTCCATTCTATGCAGGCCTTTCAATATTCTATAAATTTTAATCTGATCCTCTTTCATCCTTCTAACCTATGTCAAGTACAGACCCACAGTCCTCACCTACTCCTTGCATGACAAGCCCTCAGGCCCAAGATCATTCTTGTAAACCTCCTCTGGAACCCCTCCAACATCAACACATCATTCCTTAGATATGGAACCTAAAACTATTCATAATATTCCAAATGAGGTCTGACCAGAGCCTTTTGCAGCCTCAGCAATACATTTCTGCTCTTGTATTCTAGCCCTGTTGTGGTGAATGTTAACATTGCATTTGCCTTCCTAACTGACAATTGAATCAGCATGTTAACCTTCAGAGAATCCTGACCCAGAACTCCCAAGTCCCCTTTTGCTTTAGATTTCTGATGCCTTTCCCCTGTTTAGAAAATAGTCTATGTCTGTATTCTCCCTATCAAAGTGCATAACTGTACACTTTCCCATATTAATTCCAGCTGCTACTTCTTTACCTCCTGTCCTAGCCTTTCCAAGTCCTTATCTAGTCTCTCCACTTCCTCAGCAATATCTGTCCCTCCACCTACCTTTGTTGCATCTGCAAACTTAGCAACAATGCTCTCAGTTTCTTCATCCAGATCACTAATATACAGCATGGATAGTTGTCCCAACACTGATGCCTGTGGAACTCACTAGTCACTATCTGCAATCATGAAAAAGACTCTTCTTTTGCTACTCTCTGCCAGTCAGTTAATCCTCCATCCATGCCAATATCTTGCCCCTAATGCCATGGGCTCTTATGTAGCTGTCCCCTGTGCAGTACCTTGTCAAAGAGCTTCTGGAAATCCAAATAGATCATATCCATTGGCTCTCCTTTGACTAACTTGCCTATTACCACTGCCAAAGAGCTCTAACAGATTTGTCAGACATGACCTCCCCTTGACGAGGCTGTGCTGACACCATCCTATCTTTCCACGCGCGTCCATGTATTCAGTGATCTCATCCTTATTAATGATCACTCAAATCTACCCAATAACTGAGGCCAAACTTAACGGCATTTGCTTTTCTGTCTTCTTCTTCCCTCCCTCCTTTAAACAGGGGTGTTACATCAGCCAGTTACCAGTCCTCTGGGACCTTTCCTGACTCCAGTGATTCCTGAAAGATTGCCACAGTCTCCCCTGCTATCTCCTTCGGAACCCTTGCATGTAATCCATCTTGTATGGATGATTTATCCACCTTCAAACCTTTTGGTTTTTCCAACACCTTCGCATTAGTGATGGCAACTTCACTCACCTGTGCCTCCTAATTCTTTCGAAGTTCTGGTATGTCTTCCACTGCGAAAACTAATGCAAAGAACCTATTCACTTCTCTTGTCATTCCTTTGTTTCCCTGTGGCTATTTCTCTAGCCTTGTTTTCCAGCAGTCCATTGTCCACTGTTGTCTTTCTCTTGTCTTTTTGAAGATCTATAAAAGGCTCTTGCAATTTTATTTTATAATACTAGTTACCTTGCCCTCATGTTTCATCATACACTGCTTGCATTTAAGTACAACAAACAGAGATCTATGTTGACTGCCTCCCTTCTCATTGTTGTCCCTACCATCTGCTGTGCCTGAAGTTAGATTCCTGACTGTTTCCATAATAGAATTATGACATCCGTTGTGGCTAAAGGCTCCAAAGCTCCTATTTCAATTTACAATGGAGGAACTGGATTAATGAATAAACTGGAATCTTGTTGCTGTTGTAAACACCATAAATTAACGAAAGGCTACCTATAACACTGGCATCTATGTTGCAATGGTGAAATTTTCCAAGTAGGTTATGTCCACAAAAAAAAGTGGACAGAACCTGGCTTGGAAAATTCAGCCAATTACCATCCCCTTAGACTGCTTTCTGTCATCAGCAAAGTGACGGAAGGTGTCATTGACCACGCTCAGTTTTGGTTCTGCCTGATCGCTTGGCTCCAGACTTCATTGCAGCCTTACAAAAGTGTTGAATTCCACAACTGAATTCCACAGTTGAATGACATCACAAGTTCTAAAAAGAAACATTGTAAGATAGCAGACGATAGGAGACATCCCTCCCAGATTGTCTCAACGCCTTCTTTGCTGGCTTTGAGCAGAATTTCGGCGGAGAGGTAACACCTTTTCCGTAAGTCCTGACAAACCTATGCCAAAGTCATTGCATCAGAGGTCAGATCAATTTTCCTTTGTGTGAATTGTAGGAAAGCGATGGGGCCAGGCAGAGTACTCAGCCGCATAATCAGAGCATGTGCAAATCAACTGGCAGAGGTCTTCTCGGACATCTTCAACCTATCCCACCAGCAGGCCACTGTCCTCGCCTGTTTCAAGAGGGCCAATATCATCCCTGTGCCTAAGAAGGCTCATGCAGCATGTCTCAATTACTACCGTCCAGTGATCATAAAGTGCTTTGAAAGGATGGTCATGGCATTAATCAACTCCAGCCTCCCCACTATTCTTGACCCACTCCAATTTGCCTAATCGACCAACAGATCCACGTCAGATGCCATATCACTTGACACCAAGAACAACTACGTAAGACTCCTACTCATTGACTACAGTTCAGCCTTCAACACTATTTTCCCCTCAAGACTGATTACTAAACTTAGTGATCTCAAACGAAGCCCCACTCTCTGGAACTGGATCCTCCGTTTCCTGACCCACAGGCCACAATCAGTGAAGATTGGGAATATTATTTCATCCTACTAACACTCAACACTGGAGCCCCCCAGGGGTGCGTACTCAGCCCCCTACTGTACTCGCTATATACACATGACTGTGTCGCCAAATACCAGGCTGTGTCGCCATTTACAAGTTTGCTGATAGTCGGTTGAATTTCAGATAACGACAAAACAGGCTACAGATGAGACTGGAAGGCCTGGAAAAATGGTGCACTAAGAACAACCTCACTCTCAATGCCGGCAAAACCAAGGAACTCATTACTGACTTTTGTCGGGATGTTACTCATGCCCCCCTACACATTAACAGCACAGAGGTGGAACGCGAGGAGAGTATCAAGCTCCTGGGAGTGGTCATCCAAAACAAGCTTGCTTGGACTCTTCATGTGGATGCATTAGTTACAAAGGCCCAACACGTCTCCTCTTCCTCAGGCAGCTGAGGAAATTTGGCATGACGGTGAATACCCTTGCCAACTTTTATAGAGCATTCTGTCTGGATGTATCACTGCCTGTATGGTAACTATACCATTCAAGATCTGAGACAGTTACAGAGAGTGGTGAACTGGGTCCGGACAATCACAAAGGCCGACCTCCCATCTACAGAATCCATCTACCAGGCCCGTTATCAAGGAAAGGCCGCCAGCATTCTCGAAGATCCATCCCACCCTGGCAATGCTTTTCTACAACCTCTACCATCAGGGAGAAGGTACAGAAGCCTGAATCTGCACCAGCCGGTTTCAAAACAGTTTCTACCCTACTGTTGTTACAATACTGAATGGACCCTCAAACTCTTAACATTCACCTGTACCTGTGTTTTTGTTTTGCCACTATTTACCTATTATTTACTATCTGTGCTATTTAACTCTGTGGTCTGCTTTTCACTGTGCCTCGGTACACGTGTCAGTAAATCCAATTCAATTCAATTCAACTGAGCTGATCGTTACTGCCCTTGATATTATGGCAGCTTCTGACCAAGTGTGGCTTCAAGGAGCCCAAACAAAACTGTGGTCACCCCTGGAGCAGATGGGACTTGAACCTGGATCTCCTAACTAATAGGTGCGGACTGTGCCACTGGAATCCTCTGAGTTCCTACGGATAGTGTTTTAGGTCCAACCATCTTCAGCTACTTCATCATTGATCTTCCTTAAATCATAAAGTCTGATCTGAGAATGTCTGCTGTACAACATTTTGTTCCATTTGCAACTCCTAAGATACTGAAGCAGTCAGGGTCGATATACAGCGAGATCTGGCAACATTCAGGATTGGGGTAAGTGACATTCATCTCTCAAAATTGCCAGTCAAAGACCATCTCCAACAAGAGAGATTTGAACCACATCCTTTTGACATTCCCTGTATTATCATTGCTAAATCCCCGACGAAATCATCCCTGGGGGCAGGTGTTGCCATTGACCAGAAACAGAACTGGACTAACCATATGAATACTGTGCAGAGAAGAGCAGGTCAGAGTCCAAGACTCAGCACTGAGTAACTCACCTGACTCCCTAAGCTTGTCCACCATCTACAAAGCACAATCTTGAGTATGACTGAATACTGTCCAGTTGCTTTCTGAAAGAAGGAATACAGCTCAGAATTCTCAAGAAGCTCGAAAACATCCAGATAAAAAACAGCCCACTTGATCAGAAGCATACACACTGACTTTAATATTCACTCCCTCTGCTACTGACTTGGAGTGGCAACCTCTACAAGATGCACTGCAACAACGCAAATCTGTATTGATAGCACCTTCTAAACTCTCAACTTTGACACTTGGGACAAGGACAAAACTTTATGGAAACATCATCACCAGCTGCATACTGTTTTTCAATTCATGCCATCCTTGACTTGGACGTATATCACTGTTCTTTCATGGTCACTAGACCAAAATTCAGGCACTTCTTTCCACATTGGTACAGGTCTGCCTGTAGTCCTGTTGAGCAGCTCAAAACGTTGTCTCAGCAGCATCTTCTCAAAGGCCAAAATATGTTGGCCTTGACAGTGACACCCATGTTCTGTGAAAGAATAAAAACTCTTTTTGTTAAAAGGCTGTTCGAGAGAACTAGCCTTTATTGGTGCATTTCCAAATTTGGGATCTAGCCATGACTTCTGAGTTGTTTTTGTTGCCACAATGGAAGACAGTGACAAATGCAGTCAGCAAATCTCTTTTTCCACCACCCAAATTTGCACTTGACTGATCTTGATGTCTTCCACCAATAACAAACCTCAATAATCACTTTATAGTGTTTTTGCTCAGTCAGAAACACTTGCACATTTGAATAGGCAGATTGAGGGTTCAAGCTGTATTCCATCAAAGCATCATGTGGGCTGACACTTAAGCACAATATTGGGAGATTGCTGAATTGTCAGAAGCATAATCTTTCATGTAGGGTGTTAGCAGAAGTTCTGTCTCCTATTCAGGTGGGCTAAAGGTTCATATTTCAGTAATTGAAGAAGAGTCACTGCCAATATCCCTTCCATAATTATCATCAAAATCATGCATCTGACTTGCAGTTTGGGTGACCTTTGTGCAAATTAGATGACCACAGTTTTTCTATCTAACAGTGATTAAAATGCTTTGGGACTTCTTAACAACTGTGCAAGTTGTTTTGTACTGTGATTCTATGTTGAGTACAGAAATTAGTTGAGAGAAAATGTGGTAAAATAAGTCAACCTTTCCAATGCTGTAAGTACGTTTATTTCAAAGTGAAACATATGCTGACAGGCTGATCTTCAGTGTCCACATAGACACATTTTCGAGCCCATATATTATGTCCACTCTGTTCTCTGGAATTTAAAAGCTAGGTTTCTTTATACCAACATAATGGATTATGACAACAGGGAAAGATAAGACTGGAAATATTTTAAGTATTTTCTAGCACAAAAAAATGTTAGGTGGAATAACTATTATTTTAGGTAGGAGAACTTACAAAATACTCCAGCAAAGGGAAGATACCAGGATCAAGGCATCACTTAATTGTTAAAAGGAGGTTACAAATTGAAACCTTTAATCTTGTATTCACAAAGGTCATGACGCAAGAAACAGACTTCAGGGGGAGAAAAGAGATTCAGCGATAGCAATTAACTATCAATCTTAATTCTCAAATGATTGATTAGGGAGTTGTTCTGGCTTGCATCAGTTTGGCTCTGTCCATGAACTTGTTTTAAAAAAAAGTGCAATGTATGTACAAATTGCTTTTGCCTGCATAAAACAGGGTCTTGAATATTTTGTATACAGCTTCTAGCACATGCCAATGCTTCACATTGTGGGCCCAGCTGATGATCTTGGATTAGTTAGAACATGGAATTAGAACAATGCCCAGATGATTGATTTCCTCTGGCAGCAGTATATTGTGATTTCATAGTAGACTGCTATGAAATCTTCCTTGAGAGCATGAGCGAGAACTACCTATAAAATTTGAATTAGGTTCGTAAGATTTTATAACATCACTTCTTACAATCACCTAACAAGGAGAAGTATTGTTACTGATTTATCATAAATGGCTCCTGTCTAGCCTAGCTATTACAAAGTTATTGGTTTAATTTCCTAACTACTTAATCAGACACCATAGGGTAATGCACCAAAGTTATTGTTAACAACACAAATTCTTGACCTGTCACCAGGAATAACCTTACCTGTAATGTGAGCACTACCATGTCTGCAGATCATCCATCAAGTCATTTTTTTAATGTTTTACATGTGTGCTACTGATTCTAAACTATTTGTATGTTGCAATTACCTAAATTTCAAACAACAGATCACACATGAACCTGCTTCTACAGTTCTCTATTCACTTGTGGATAGCTCTGTGACAATTCTATCTCTAATTTTCTTAATCCACATTTCATATTTCTGCTTAATTTTGACAGCTTCCAATATCCTCAATCCTATCTTGATTGTTTCAGGGTTGGTTTCTATGTGATCTATTTCAATGACTTCATCATTTTAAAATGTTCTGTCACATCTCTGGACACATTAACTATGCATTTCCAAATGTTAATTAAGTAAGTCGCCATTGGTTGCACTCTTACTGATATCTCAATGTCAGGCTACATATATCTTGTGATGAATCGTTGTTGGAATTTCAGATAATCTTACCTGAAAGTCTGGTGGTAAATGTTAAGGGGTGGCATCTGTCTCAAAATCTTTGCCTTTTTTCCCTTGAATGGTCAGGTTGTGGTTTGTTTTTTTAAATGTTCCTGGGCAAAGGATGCAAACACCTCCAAGAGATACTTATCAATTAGTCTCATCTATACCTTCCTTTAATGAGACTTTACATTAATACCAGGTTTGAAAAATCACCAATCAATAGAATCTATCAATCACAGTTTGGATTGGTTTTCCATTCTGTATCTTCTATTGTAAGTGGAGCATCCCCATTGAAAACTATTTGGCCTTGTTTGAAAGCCTGGAGGACATTTTCTGTCCAATCCAATCTTTAAAACAAATTCAAATGTTCCTACTTAATTTCAATCGGTCACTTCTTTTGTTCTTCAGTTTAATAATCTTTTTACAATATTTATAAAAAGTCACTGTTAAATCATCTCTGATATTTTATTTCAAAGTTACCTCAAACTCAAGTTTCTTGATCCAGCAATTATTGTCAACGTTCAATTTATTTTCCCTAAACTTTTCTTCCCTGAAACATCAGAACCAACCTGACTTCTTTATGTTTGTTTCTTTTAAATGAAAATTTGATTATCTTCATAAATTTCAGGCAAAGTTTCCCTTCTCGAGTGCCTAGAATGATCACTCCCATTCATTTATTCCATCAGTTCCTGTCTCAGACACAATGATGTGTAGGCTTGGTTTTACTTGGTATTTTTGCATTAGAGGCAAAACTGCATGCAGTTAATTTGGTATCTTTCATAGCTTCTGTCTTTAAACACTTTGTCTTCGAAGATCACTAATGGCCTGAAAGGTTAAGGGCAAGTCTTTGAAATCTGAAGCCTCAGTTCAAATTATCCCTGTGCTATAGCACTTGACGTCTCCATTTAATATTTTAAATTCTTAGTGCAGCTAAGATTTGGCAGCTTTATCAGAATTCTTGCAGACTGTGGAAAGTCATCATCTCTATTTTTTAAGAGAGAAATAGAGTCCATTGTGACCTTGCTGAAGAGTGTAAAGTGTTTAGAAAAGATATAAATTGAATTTCGACCAGATGTCTGAGTCAACATAATTTCAAGGCTAAAAGATCTTTTTTTTTCTTTTCTTTTTGAAATGCTCTTCAGTACAGAGAAGTACATATGAATCTGTGATAAGTACATTTTAATGAAAACAAAATAATAACAGCATTTTTAACTTAAAATAATGCATTTTTCAATCCCAGTTAGGGGTGTGCAATCTTTTATCAAAATGGGCACATTAAACAGTCACATTCACACTCTCACTTTCGTGAATCTTGTAAACTTTCACACATTCTCTCCCTTTCTTGCAAACTGAAATTTCATAAAAAAGTCAGGTTTACTGTCACTTGGTAATTTTAATGTTTATTTCAGCACATAATTAGCAGAAATTTGAATGAAACAAACATTTGTTTGCAGCTCTTTTCCGCATCCTCAAACCAGTCTTGCAATGTCTGGTGTTTATGAACAATTTTCTGCTTTAAATTCATTGGTGGTTTGAATGTATAGTATCATCTCAGCTGAGTAAGAGTAGTGAGCATGTATCAGTCAGTCTGTTGGTATCTTCAGGTCTAGCCTCGTTTCTTCTGCAATTTTTTTTTCATTCCAAATATATCTGGCACAGACTTGAGAACTTGTACCTCTGAGTCATCAAAGTTTGTCCTCCTTTGGGGATCATGAAGGATGGTGATGGAAGAACCAGATTCAACAATAGATTATCTTCAAAAGGTCTCCCACCATCTTTGTAGTGGAAAAGTGGAGGGGAGGAGACCTGATGCACAGCAGCAACCAACTCTAGCACTGATTAACATGGTATTGTTGCTACAACTATCCTCTCCAGCCTCTGCTCAGCAGGGTTGGCACCTCCCTGACTCAATGTGAGCAGAAAAGCAAGTCTCACCGTTCCTGTCAACTTCCACAATATATTCATGAGAGCATTCACTGATTGGGGTTCAGGCAATTGCAATTAAAACAATACAAAGGGCTAACCTTTCAACACAGATTTAGTGTGAACTTTATATGTACACCTTCAGTAGTTGCAATCTTAGTTTTAATGGGTGTTTTGAGCAATTCTGGTATTGATCTACTCCCAAGCAGATCCTGATGCAGTTCATCCCAAGCCCTGCTTTCTGTGATGTAGGTATCTAGTTCTCCAAGGGCTAAAGGTTGTAAGTATTTGAGAAAGAGAGTCCAAATCAAGCATGAGGCATTATTTCCAGAGAGATAGAATTGAATAAAAAGTTTAGGCTTAATTTGTATTGCACCTTGGATGGACCGCACAAATACTGTGTGCCATTTTGGTCACTATGGTACAGAGAATATATAATCGGTTCTGTTATAATTCACATTACTTCAACATGAATTGGCAATAATGCGATTGAAGAATTTAGACCATTATTTATAGAGCACAAACTTTCCTTACCTGTATTGACTAAAATGCGATTCCGATCCCAATAGTTTAAATGGTGCTGCTATTATACGATTTTCTTATAATGCGGGATCGCACTGGAATGAAAATATCAAGATATATCAGAACAGACTGTACTGATACTGGAGAAGATGTGGAGATGATTTGCAAAGATGGTACCAGAAATGTATGGGTCTACATATCAGGCAATGATTGGCAGACTGGGTCTATTCTCTCTTGGAAAACAATGAAATTGAAGAGTGAAATATTAGAGGTTTTTTAAAACTATAAGAAGTTTAGATAGAGATGGAACAAATGTATCGTCTTGTGGGGAAACAGCACGACTATTCAGGCTATCGGTAGTCACTGAGAAATCCAACTCAGGAGAAACTTATTTATGTAGAGTGATAAGAGTATGTGGAACTTGCTACCAGAAAGAGTGACTAAAGTGAATAGCATTTGAGAGGAAGCTCAACAAGCTTTTAAAGGAGACGGAATGGGTTTGGTGATTGTTGATTTCAATAAGAAAAGATGGGAGGAGAGTCTGCAGTCATTGTTTTTACCGAGAGTATAAACCCTAGCAAGGACTGTTTGGCCTGACTGATCTGATTCTGTGGCTTGTGTCCTCTTCTAACTCTATGTAAAAATTCTCTGGACATCTTTCGCCCCAGGTAAGCTGATTTGCTAAGACAGGCTATCTATCTATCAACTACTCCAGTGAACCGTCAACACTGTTATACTTCTGGCTTCGCTCAATTTTGTTTTGTCCTTTCTGATCAAATAACTTTCATTCTCTACAAACCAAATAAATCATGGCTTCTAACTCCTACCTCTGTTTTTCTTACTTCAGAACACTGAAACATTTTAATCTGTAGTAACAGACTAATCAAAACAGTTGGAGTCACAAGTGGCTTAAAGTAGTTTTTGAGAAGCAACAGTTCAAATATAGCACAAGCAGATTAAACATAGTGAATACATGACCTGAGACTGCTATGAGCATCTATTGATCACAAATTGGGCACAGAAGGGCCTGCTTTCTAATGCCTGCGTAATGACCCCTACCACAACTTTAGGCTGACATTAAACTTAAGCTGGAAATCCTAAAGAGCCTTCTCCCTTTGCCTGTGCTTTTTGCTTCTTGAGTTTTTTAATATATGTTTTCAAACAACATGTTCAGACAAGCTATAACACTAATATGGCACAGGTGGATTTTGAATTGGTCTTCTGGCAAAGATGTAGGGACACTACCACATTGTCACAAGAACCCTACTGTTTCTTTATATACTTTATTTTTAGGGCCTGGAGGGTATTTCATATCAATCATTCATTCAGTTACATCTGTACATTTATTAAAGGGCAGGTACAGGTAGTTCTCCTATAACTGAGTTGTCACGATCCTGTGTGATGCCATGTTATGGAAAATCATACAATAGAAAGGAAAGGGCCTATGGGAAAAATAGGGTTCTGGGCGAACCAGCAAAAATACCAGTAAAAATTGAAACAAAAACAGTAGTTAGCCTAACACAAACTTGCGCACAGTCCAAATATAGTACTGTATGGTGCAATTCATCAGAATCTTCAGCTGATTACTCTCGATTGGCATCTATACCAGCTGGCTGCACTACATTCTAACCAGTCTTCTGATCCCATCCAATGATAACACTGCACAAGTCAGATCCCAGAATGAAACCTGCCTTGATAGATCAAGGGCTGAATCTTAATTTCTTTCAGTAAGTGTCAGTTTTGTCAAAATATTTGGAGGATTTCACATCATGATGCTTGGGGATGTCTATCACCTTATTTTACATAACCCGCCTGATTTATTACCTACCCCACCCTTTGGTGACCCTCTGACACATTCTAGCACCATCATATTGTGTGCCACTTCCAAAGCAACTCTCCATGTCCTGGATATCCCAGAATTGACCAAAATCTGTGGTGCAGCACCATTTTTAAAACAATATTGTGCGCTCAGACAAGAGCTGTCAGTCTGGAGCTGCCATGCATGGTTCCTGACATTTGCCCTGGACGTGGCAGACAGTGGAAAATTGGTGCCTCTGTTTGTGGGTAGGGACATGGAGATGCTGGGGATGGGTTGTGCAGAGGTAGGACATTCCTTTTCTCCCAGGCCAACAGAGGATACCATTCTACTGGAACCATGCCAACCTGGATCATGCTTACCATCCAGGCCAGTGCTGTCTCAACCATCTGAAGGAATGCACACAATGTAGGAAGAAGATCAATGACCTTCTCCACTCTGCCAGTGAAATTGCCACCGTCTTCTCATTGATACCTAACACTCACTCTGTCTCTGCTACTGAACCCACCATTTCCTGCAACATCTTCCCCATTCCCATCCTCACTGACATCTGACCCCGACTAACCCTGAATCTCTTCTGCACAGCTGACTCACCCCCTCGGACATCTCTGCAAATGTACCAGAAGTAAGTCTGCCACCCACTTCTCTTTCCCTCGCCCACTATATGCAGAGTTTCCTGACTCTGACCACCCTGAGCAGCTGACTGACCATGTCCAGGCTCCTGTACTGGTATTTTTTTTTTCATGGTTGATTAGCATAGTGATTAGTCACTGAAACAGATTCCCGTGAGTTTGCAGAAATTCTTTAGCATTTAAACATATTTTTAAATGAAAAGACAGAAAAAAAGCTCTTAATTGAAATGACAAAGCCAAGTTTCAAACTGCTCTTCAACGCTATCCTTTTACTGATAGTCAATTCCATTGAAATTTTACACTCATCTCAATTTTAAATTTTTAATGTAACAGATTGCTCCCAGCTTCTTGTCCTCAGGCTGTAGAACCATTTTCACAATGCTTTTTCCAAGTCCACTAGCACAAACATTTCACAATACTTTACGCAAAGCTCTTCACGAGAAAGCACACAAGCCACGTGATGCCAACGCAGAGTCCACTGCGACATCTAGTGCCCGGGGTCAGAATCACATAACAGCGAACAGGTGTTCGCTTTATCAAAAAAATGTCGGCAATTCACAAATCACATTACAGAGAAACCGCGTTTAATAAACAAGTGTTTTAGGAGAACTACCTGTACCCAAAATGTTACCTCTTCCATCTCCTATCTGTGGTCATCCTTCTGCATAGTGGGTCAGTGGTTAGCACCACTGTCTCTCAGCGCCAGGGACCCGGGTTCGATTTCCATCACGGGGCACTGTCTGTGTGGAGTTTGCACATTCTCCCTGTGTCTGTGTGGGTTTCCTCCGGGTGCTCTGGCTTCCTCCCACAATCCAAAGAAGTGCAGGTCAGGTGAATTGGTTGTGCTAGATTGCCCATAGTGTTAGGTGCATTAGTCAAGGGTAAATATAGGGTAGGGGAGTCGGTCTGGGTGGGCTACTCTTTGGAGGGTTGGTGTGGACTTGTTGGGCCAAATGGCCTGTTTCCACACTGTAGGGAATCTAATCTAATCTCTTGCCAAGGTGCCATAATAACATTAGTCGGCTCGTTGATGTAATTATGGTGCATGAGATCCCACAGAAGCACCTGGGACGTCTTACAAACAGACCTGTACACTCCTGAACAGATAAAGGCTGTATACTGTCCAGCTTCTTTATTAGCTCTGGCAGATTGCTATGCAATCCTTTTTGATGAGGAAGAGAGTTAGTAGGGGCTGTTACAATAAAATGCAGTTTATTTCATAATATTTTATAAAGTCATTATGTAGCCCTTGAGATCAGAATCATGTCTTAAATTTAGTAGTAGGACTAAGGTCAGAAGTCAAGAGATAGATGTAAAAACATGATGGAAATCTGAAACAAAAATAAAATCTGCTGCAGAAACTGAGCAGATCTGGCAGCACCTGCAGAGAGAGAAAAGCAAAATTAATATTTCAAGTTCAATAATTTGTCTTCAGAAATGATACAACAGATAGATAGTGCCAGACCTGCTGAGTTTCTCCAGCATCCAGCGTATTTTGTTTTCAGTTGTGAGATAGCTTTGCTGTAGGACCAGAATCCATCCTATTTGTTTTAGTGCTAATTGTGCCCAAGTTCTCTACAGCTTCTGCTACTGAAATTAGGTATTTGGAGTTTTAAATTTGAGATATTGCAATTGGATAGTTGCAGGGTATGGAGATTTTGAATTAATTTTAAAATTTTGTTGCATTGGTTTGGTGTCTTTTATCACTAATGTAGAGAAGAAGCAAAGACTTCTGTTACAGAATGCAATTCATAACCCTAAAACATCCCAAAGAACTACATTGTAAAGAATGTTGTGTAGACTTTAGTTCCAAATATAATGAAGAGACAAACAAATTATATGATTTCGGTGATGGTGTTTGAGGGATAAATATTGCTCAAGGCAATGTGGAGAATCCCTACCTCTCCTTGAATAGTACCATGGGAGTTTTATAAACACCAGAGGGTGCATGTATAGCCTTGGTCTAACATCTCATCCAAAGCATGACATCTCCACCAGTTCAGTGCTGATTCAGTATTGCACTGGCGTGTCAGCTGAGATAGATCATGTGCCCAAGTCTCTGGGACTTGAACTCAAAATTTTTTGATTCAAAGGCAAGAGGGCTATCCCTGTGCCACAAGCATTGGTGGCTCAGCAGCAAATTATTTTTGGAATGCAATGGTGTATAGTTAACATTTGGGAGCTGTAAACTTAGGAAGAAAAGACTCTCATGTTGGACTTATCATAGCAAAAATACAAATACACCTTTTTGATACATTTACCAAGATATGATTTCTCACAAATTAGAATTTGTAACTTAATTATTATTTCATGAACATTTGCTATAGTGATATTTCCTTTTTCTTTTCAGGCTCTACACCGAATTTATTGTCTATGCAGCAGCCTCTCTCGACTGGACATGGAGCACCTCTGCAGAACAGCAGTACTGCTCCAGAATGTCATCAGCAAGTGCCAAGTAAAGCACCACTTGCCCCCACGGCTGGACTATACAACTTTACTTATTACCAGAATAACTACCAGGCACCTGTCCACAACGTTGTCAGACCTTCTTTATGTCCTACATCCTTGGGTGCTCCTCAAGGACCTGGTCAGATGCACACTGCACTTCCCTTGGGTCCTAATTTGATCACTGCCAGCCCTCAGTTTGACCCTGCATTTGTAAGCACTCCTCTGCAAGTTGGTTATGTTCCAAATCTTGGACACTATCCTGGTCAAGTTCATTACAGTGTACCTTCTCAAAATACTACTCAGGGTATTCCCCCCAATTCTTCTAATCCTGGCTTCTCTTATCATGCAATGCCTGTTTTCAGTACCCAGTACAATACTCATTTAACCTCACAGACTATTCATCCTGCTACCAGACAGCCTTTAGTTGGTGTTTTACCCGGTCATGTGAAACCATTGCCTGAAACTGGGCAGAGACCCATTCAAGCATCGTTTCAGCCTTATCCTGCTGGCGATGCTGCTGTGTCTTGGCAACCCTTATCCAGAGCTTCGATGACAACATCAGCAGGGCCTGTTACCAATCCGCCTGTTACTGTTTCCTCTCCAAATAGCCAGACAAGTGCAGGTAGGGGATATTTTCTTTTTTTTTCCCAAGGCAGTGAATATGAAAGAAAATGCATGGTGCATGTTTGTTTGAGTTTAATCGACAGCCCTGTGTAATTTACCCTGTATTGACAAATCTATCGAGTAAACACTAAAATTTACAAATAATCTTTAGTTATTCAAGTATTTCAGGTTCATAGAATCATAGAATCTCTACAATGTGGAAACAGGCCATTTGGCCCAACAAGTCCACACCAACCCTCTGAAGAGTATCCCAACCAGAACCATTCCCCTATTAGGGGAGAAAGTGAGGTCTGCAGATGCTGGAGATCAAAGTTGAAACTTTATTGCTGGAACAGCACAGCAGGTCAGGCAGCATCCAGGGAACAGGAGATTCGACGTTTCGGGCACAGGCCCTTCTTCAGGAATGAGCAGAGAGTGTTCAGCAGGAGAAGATAAAAGGTAGGGAGGAGGGACTTGGAGGAGGGGCGTTGGAAATGTGATAGGTGGAAAGAGGTCAAGGTGAGGGTGATAGGTCGGAGTAGGATGGAGGCGGAGAGGTCAAGAAGAAGACTGCAGGTCAGGAAGGCGGTGCCGGGCTGGAGGGATCCGGCTGAGACAAGGTGGGGGGAGGGGGGATGAAGAAACTGGTGAAGTCCAAGTTCATCCCCTGCGGTTGGAGGGTTCCCAGTCGGAAGATAAGACGCTCCTCCTCCGACCGTCGGGTTGTTGTGGTTTGGCGGTGGATGAGTCCAATGACCTGCATATCCTCGGTGGAGTGGGAGGGGGAGTTGAAATGCTGTGCTACAGGTTGGTTGGGTTGGTTCGTCCGGGTGGCCCAGAGGTGCTCTCTGAATCGCTCCGCAAGTAGGCGGCCTGTCTCCCCAATATAGAGGAGGCCACACCGGCTGCAGCGGATGCAGTAGATGATGTGGGTGGAGGTGCAGGTGAATCTGTGGCGGATATGGAAGTTTCCTTTGGGGCCTTGGAGAGAAGTGAGGGGGGAGGTGTGGGCGCAAGTGTTGCACCTCCTGCGGTTGCAAGGGAAGGTGCCGGGAGTGGAGGTTGGGTCGGTGGGGGGTGTGGATCTGACAAGGGAGTCACGGAGGGAGTGGTCTCTACGGAAAGCTGATAGGGGAGGGGAGGGAAATATATCCTTGGTGCTGGGGTCTGTTTGGAGGTGGCGGAAGTGACGGCGGATGATGCGCTGTACATGGAGATTGGTGGGGTGGTAGGTGAGGACCAGTGGGGTTCTGTCCTGGTGGCGGTTGGAGGGGCGGGGCTCAAGGGCGGAGGAGCGGGAAGTGGAGGAGATGCGGTGGAGGGCACCGTCGACCACGTCGGGGGGGAAATTGCGGTCCTTGAATGATAGGGGCCTCCCCTCCCCTATCAGCTTACCGTAGAGACCACTCCCTCCGCGACTCCCTTGTCAGATCCACACCCCCCACCGACCCAACCTCCACTCCCGGCACCTTCCCTTGCAACCGCAGGAGGTGCAACACTTGCGCCCACACCTCCCCCCTCACTTCTCTCCAAGGCCCCAAAGGAAACTTCCATATCCGCCACAGATTCACCTGCACCTCCACCCACATCATCTACTGCATCCGCTGCAGCCGGTGTGGCCTCCTCTATATTGGGGAGACAGGCCGCCTACTTGCGGAGCGATTCAGAGAGCACCTCTGGGCCACCCGGACGAACCAACCCAACCACCCTGTAGCACAGCATTTCAACTCCCCCTCCCACTCCACCGAGGATATGCAGGTCATTGGACTCATCCACCGCCAAACCACAACAACGCGACGGTCGGAGGAGGAGCGTCTTATCTTCCGACTGGGAACCCTCCAACCACAGGGGATGAACTTGGGCTTCACCAGTTTCTTCATCCCCCCTCCCCCCACCTTGTCTCAGCCGAATCCCTCCAGCCCGGCACCGCCTTCCTGACCTGCAGTCTTCTTCTTGACCTCTCCGCCTCCATCCTACTCCGACCTATCACCCTCACCTTGACCTCTTTCCACCTATCACATTTCCAACGCCCCTCCTCCAAGTCCCTCCTCCCTACCTTTTATCTTCTCCTGCTGAACACTCTCTGCTCATTCCTGAAGAAGGGCCTGTGCCCGAAACGTCGAATCTCCTGTTCCCTGGATGCTGCCTGACCTGCTGTGCTGTTCCAGCAATAAAGTTTCAACCATTCCCCTATTACTCTACATTTCTCCTGACTAATCCACCCAACCTGCACATCCCTGAACATTATAGGCAATTTAGCTTGGCTAATTTTCCTACCTTAAGATTTAGAGCATTTAAAAAATGTTACATGTATCTTTATGACATTTTGAATGTCTTTTGTTTCCAATAATTACTGTAGTTCTGTTAAATTGGCATGGTGGTTCAGTGGTTAACACTGATTCCTCACAGCTCCAGGGACTTGGGTTTAATTCCAGCCTTGGGAGACTGTGTGGGGTTTGCATGTTCTGTCCATGTCTGCGTGCTTTTCTGCTGGTTGCTCCGGTTTCTGCCCACAATCCAAAGATGTGCAGATTGGGTGGATTGGCCATGCTAAATTACCCGTGGTGTTCAGGGATGTGTAGGTTAGATGCATTAACCATGAGAAATGCAGAGTTACAGAGATAGAGTTGGGGGGTGGGTCAGGATGAGATGCTCTTCGGAGAGTTGTTTTGGATTTGTTGGGTGGAATAGCCTGTTTCCATACTGAGGGGATTCTATAAAAGGTTCTATAATAAATCAGTAGCTTTGAACTAAGTTGTTTTAACAAAAAAAAAATCAAAAATACATTACAAGATCTTGTTACAATGCACTTTGTATTAAATTTTAAAACGAATAAATTGTTTTTATATAGAATATTCCTTTGTTAAATTGTTATACAATGCCTTTTGTCCGTATTCTTTTCTCATTGACAATGAAGTAGGAAACTACTTAAACCAAATTAAAGAGGAGCTAAAATAAAAGGAGTTTAACCAGGATGGTTAGATTGGACAAGCCCTGGGCTCTGGAGGGGGTCTCCTGAGCTAATATGGGTATATATACAATGCTCCCGTTCCTTTGTTTGGGAGGTTTGCGCCCATCATAGCTGTTCTGTATTTTGTGGGTTTTTTTTGCTTTTCTTTCTTTTGTTTTGGTGTTGCTTTGCACAGTGTTAGGATTCGTTTTGTATTATAGGGTAGGTTAATAGTTAGTAGACAGTAGTTGTATTGTAATTTGTGTTTTTTCTTTTTTATTATACTGATATTTGTTTGATTGTATTTTTCAATAATTTTATATGTTTGTAAAGTTTAAAAAAAATTTGCTAATAAATATATTTACAAAAAAACATGAAAGGAGAACCTTATGAGAACTACGAGCAGGAGTAGACAACTTGAGTTTGTTCTGCCATTCATTATGATCATGACTGATGTCATGTTGGCATCAACCCCAGTTTCCCTTCCCACAATTCAACTATTGCTAATTTAAAAGTCTATCTAACACTTCCTTAAATTTGCTCAATGTTGTGCTGT
Source organism: Chiloscyllium plagiosum (assembly GCF_037043375.1). NCBI lineage: Eukaryota > Metazoa > Chordata > Chondrichthyes > Orectolobiformes > Hemiscylliidae > Chiloscyllium > Chiloscyllium plagiosum. Next base: position 22,012,995 of record NW_028270139.1, read on the forward strand.
CCACTGCACTCTGGGGTAATAAATTGCAGCAGTACACCTTTTTGAGACAAGTAATTTCTCCTCCTCTCTCAAATTTGCTACCATTTCTCCTAAAACTGTGAGCTCGCATTATGTATTGCTCCACAACAGAAAGTTGTAAATAAGACCATAACAGAAAGGGGAGTTTTGGTTGGCTTTTAGATGTTGCGTATCTGCCTAAAACTGTCGAATAAGTGGACTAGATAGAAATTCCACACACAAACCCTGGTTCATTTCCTTTTCCCTTATTGTAGAGCTGAGGCAAAGGTCATTACTGCTATCTTGTCTAACATGTGCTAATTAAGTACAATTACTATGCTTAGCATGTGTGATCTGCCAAATTAATTATTTGTAACTTAAATAACTAATTTTAATGACTTTAACAGTCGCAAGGCCTTTGCTTTTAGCACTTCGTTTTCTCATATTTTACATTTTTATTTTACGTTTTTTATTTATGCTTGATTTTTTCTGTTGAATATTCTTCAATATTAGCTGTTTTTTTGCATTGTATGCTTGACAGAGTTATTGTTTAAAGATAAAGGCAAAAAATTTAAGTGAAAAATGAAAGGTTGATCTTTGACATTTTCAGTCCCTCTGCCTCAGCCATGCAACTAGATGCATTTTGAGCTTGGCAACCTGGCTAGCAATGATGCCCATCTACCATCAAGGGAGATAGAAAACAGGAAGCTGTAGGCCAGTTATATAACAATAAGGCATCAGTGGGAGCATGAAGGATTTCATGGTTAAGACTGTAGTAGCAAGACATGTAAAAAGTCAAAATACAATCAATGAGAGTCACGATGGTTTTGTGAAAGGGATTTGATAAATTTATTAGAAATTGTTTGTGACTGTAGCAAACTGCATAACTAAGGTGAGGAGGTATTTGTTCGCTCAGCATGTTAACCTTTGGAGTTACCTTCCACACAGAGCAGTGGAAGATGGGTCATTGTGTATATTCATGGCTGAGGTACATTTTTGGACTACATGAGAGTCCAGGGTAATGGAAGGTAGTCGGGAAAGTGGAGTTAAGGTCGCAATCAGATTAGCTATTGTTGCTTTGAATAGTGGAGTAAGCTTGCAGGGCCAAATAGCCCACTGTTGAATCTATTTTTATATTCTTAAATTATCAAGTGACAAATGCTATTGCTCTCTGACAGCTTCCATTCTTTGCTTTCTTATGGCCTGTCCCTACATTGTCCATCACTAGGAAGCATGAGAAGCATGGGTAGGCACGAGAGGAGAAATTATCAGATAAATTGAAATAATTTTAACTTTTTAATTTCACAACACAAGTTGAACATTAGGATCTATTTGAGAACAATGTATGAAAGACATTTGAAAAAGTCTAGTATTGCTTATGTAATTTCTGCAATTAAACTTTTAAAGCATTATGTGTCTCAGGGCATTAACTGAGCCTTCTTAAAGTAATGAAGGGACTCGACATGTCTGTGTAGTTAGACAGTTTGTATTACATTTGGTTGAGGAGAACCTAAAGACGTGCATCAGTTATTTAAGCAGAGAACTGGGTTCGATGTAAAAAGAGGCTGGAACCTCTGAAACAGGTTATTGTGCAGTTACTGTAGGTCTACTCTGGCAGTGCAGAAAGAAGTTGGCAATTTCCCAGCCGAGATTCAACTCATGGAATTTATGTGGGATGTTGTATGAAATTCCTCATGCTGCCTGAGGGATCCCAACCCTCATTTTTGTCACCTTCAAAATTCCCTAAATTTCCTCTCTTCCCTTTTGAATTGGTATAGTTTCCAAGCTTTTCTTGCTCATGAAAGGTGATATGGCCGCTCGTTGCTGGGTTGCAGCAGTTTAAAGATTTTCTGATCTTTAAATGCAGCAAAAATATGGAACAGATTTGACGGACCATCTGCTTATGCTGTGTGTCTTTTTTTCTCTGTTTTAGATACATTCATTCTTCACAGTAATTGAATGCAATTCATTGTACTGCTAAATGTGACTGTCTTGAATGGCATTTTAATTAAAACGTTTCATGCCGTGCCAAGAAAAATTAAAACTTTGCTTCAGTAAGGTTGGAACAATTTCCTTCTGCTCCCTGTCCCCAACCACCTTGAGCCCACCTGGGAGTCCACCATTAATATTTAAATTAGCCTAACCCACAAGATTTGCTAGAGCCCGTAATGTAGGGAGACAAGCAGTTGTGGCATATTGGAAATCGCAGCTATCATTTGATCAGTGGCCTGCTACAATTTTTGTTTTTTTTTTACAGTATTCTATTTGATTTATTACTATGTCTCGACTGGATACTCTCACACAATTGTTTGCAGTCAAACTCTGTTCTGCATTTAGGTCCACCCCTTTCAATACCCCACCAAAGTTATCTACCTGACAGAGTGAAAGTAGCAACACTTCCAGTCATTGGAGCACCTCTTGCAAGGAGGCCACCTTCCTCAGTTGATCCACCAGTATCATCCTCTGCATCACCAGCACCTGCTTCAGAAGCACAGGACGGTAAATACTGCTGCATTATCCTACTTACCTTTCTTCTCTTCTACCCCCACCCCATAAACACATTAAAGATCAATTTATGTTATTTGTTGCTAATAAGCTGTTCGGCATGTATACTTTGAATGTAATCCTAAGCAAATTGTTTTTGTATTTTTATTCCTGATTTGACTTTGCTCTCAGCATTTTATTCTTTCTCTCTTTTCATTATTTCCTATTTTGTCTGCTGCTTTACATATTTTACTTATTTGGCTAACTCTTTTATATACTACATTTAGCAATGCTACCTTTTCTGTCTTTACGTTCAAGAACAAAAGTTTTGATCTTGCTGAAAATTGTTTGCAGTGTCCTGTTGTTTAACCAGGAGTACGCCAGTGAAATGCAACTTTTCTATTCATCAGGATGCATCTGCAGTTGTTAATCTGTTAAAGCACCTTTTTGCCTCCACCTTCATTACTCTTGTTGGCTATAAAACCTATTCAGTTTTTCAGCTGGTATAGTCCTGACCTTCACCACTTCAACTCCAATGCTGTCAAACTTGTGCATAGCTGGCTTATGACTCTTATAATCTTTACGTTTGAAGTAGTCTTCAGAGTCTGTTGAACCCAAACTAAGCCTCCAACAGTGCAGTACAAAAACTACATATTTTACATTATTTAGGAATGTCTGAGTGTGCCCACCTACTACTGCAATCCTCAACCATCCATGTTTCCTCTTCAGACTTCACTATTCCAGTGCTTCCCACCATTAATACTTTGAGTTTAGTTGTCTAAGTCCTATTTATTGGATTCACCTAATTGAGCCCCTTTTTTAACCAAGACCATTTTGATTTTTGTTTTTCTGATCATGTCTCCACAACATGCCTCAGAACATTTTACAGACAGCATGTACAGCAGTACCCTTTGTCCTACTCCTTCAATTCAACAGTAAGTTATGAGAAAGTCAGTTTCACAAAATAGTTTTGTTTACCTCCAGCCCTGTGGTAGTAGATATATTTTTGTGAACTCCTTCCTCTATGATGGACTCCAGTGAACACAAATCCCACTTACGTGGCTTTCAGAGTGCACGTTCATTGAAAACACCCACGATGGGGAGGTGCAGCCCTAGCAAACTCTGATCCTAGTTCTGCTGAGTGAAATTACAAACTCCCTGCTTTCCGTATTCAGTTTGCTGCCCTGTCGGCTGAGTGTTAGCCATGGAGTTTTTAGGAGCTCATCTTTTAATCTCTGCAAGATTAAATTTTTTTATTATTCATTCGTTGGATGTGAGCATTGCTTACTGGGTCAGCATTTATTGAGATACAACTCAGGATATATTCGAATAGTTTTTAGGTAGTAGTGAAATAAGAATGAATGGTTGATAGCGACAAGAAATTAATGCTCAGTACACTGCTTCAGTACTTCTCTATTCTGAAACTTTCGGGTAGATCTCTCTAACTACCTTTTTTAATTTTTATTATTCTTAGTTCAACTTTTAGTTTAGATTTTTTTTTTGTCAGTCTGTATGGACATTTTGTGGAACATATCCAAAACAGGTGGGAATTGAACCTGGACCTTTTGGCCCAGTGGTAGAGACGCTATCCAAGTGCTGTCCAACTTTTAATTGACACTTGCCTATTCAGGGATTCAGTAGGGGGCTGTTAGAACAGTTACTGCTTTCTGTTTAATGTAGTCCTTGCCATTTAATTAAGGATTACTTCACAGTATTGATTCAGCAAGTAGTATATAAGTGATTAATTGTTCTAACATTTAACTTTTTTTAAAATAGATTTTCTTTTGCTGTGTTTAGACTTTTAAAAAAATATAAATTACAGAATAAGTTATCACTTTGCAACATTTAAGAGGCAGTTGGATGGGTATATGAATAGGAAGGAATTGGAGGGATATGGGCCGGGTGCTGGCAGGTGGGAATGGATTGTGTAGGGATATCTGGTCAACATGGACGAGTTGGACCGAAGGGTCTCTTTCCATGCTGTACATCGCTATGGCTTCAACATTTTACCGTGTTTGCAATTTCCTTTCTCAATTTATTTTGCTAATCTTTTTGTGAAAGGGGAGCATTTTGTTATTGGAGCACAAGTAAATTGTTTGACACACTCCAAATCCAGGCTATCTGAATTGGGCAGAGGATGATTGATATTTAATTTTCTTTAAATATATTGTCCTCTACATCTATCATCCCTTCCTGTTGCACTGACAGATTAGTAATAATTATTTTCTCTTTCAAGACTGTACATTTGTTTTCTTTGTTTTTAAGAGCAGTATTTTTTATTTTGTATTGAGTTGGCCCATTGCTATTTAAACACGTCAGGGGAAAGCAAAGTGGGAGGGGACATGGAATAATTTTCCAACACACCAAGGTGATGGTTTATTAATTCATGTTTTTAGATTAAACCAGGAAGCAGGTGTGAACGATGGCGAGGTAGGTGTGTACTGTGGGAAGAAAGTAGAGATGGGGGCCACCCTTGGGGTACATAAGATCCCACCTGGAGAAATGGTTTGCAATCAGCACTTGTAGTCTTGTAAAAACAAAATCATGTAGTTCCGTGTTTTACCACTTGCACTGTGGGGATCTGGAAAGATTTTGTTTCATTTAGAGAAAGCAAAAGCGTTGAGTTGCAATCATTTATTGGGAGTGCCTGTATTGTGTGTAATTCATCGATGAAATAGAGTAGAATTATATCATGTGAATGAGGCTATACTGATTTGTATGCTGTATTATTTGACGTTTAAGTCCTAAAGTGGTGCTTTTCTGTTTTGAATTGATGGAAAACCAATGTATTTGCCTGTTGTGGATTGCTCAGCAGTATCACATATTACGTTAATACTGTATCTGTTTTACATTTTGATTAACTAGCCAGATCTTTAACCACAAACTCCTAAATCCATTATTGCCTAGATTTTTATTCTGAACTGTAGGTTGTGCCTACATTTCTGTTGAGAATTTCCATCATGTTCTTAACCTTTGGGAAAATATAATTAATAAGCAACTTGAGCTTGCATCCTCTTCTTCGAGCTTCTGAGAGAGAACCTCTTTTGAAGCTATGTGCTTTTTAGGGACTGATTGTCAGTATTTATGTTTTAAAAATTACTAGTTCAAAAAAAAGAGAACAAATCAAACGCTGCGTTGGAAATAGTTATGAAGTATATTGGGGAAGGTTAATGAAGAGAGCAATCTCCACTGGGAACTTATTGCTGGGGAATAGTGGTTAGCCATCTCTTGATGTTTCTTGTACACAGCCTCTGGGGATTTCATCTGAGTTCTTTTGATTTTAGCTATCAGTGTATCTTAACAAATGAGGCCAGTCTTCCCAAGCTTTTACTAGTATTCATTTGGTAATGTATTTCACAGCTAAACTTCATATCTAACATTATTAAATGCAAAGTTTTTTTGCATGTCACAGTAGAATCAAATGTTGATTATTGAGTCTCTTAACAGTTTATTTGTAATATTCAGCAGTAGTCTGTTTTTATGACTTCAAAAACAAATTTAAATTCTGTGTTGATGTTCTGCCTCAGAATCATTCTCTCCTTGGATTGGAGTTTTAAATTGAATGTGATTATTATAAGTGTTTTCTCTGCATGTTTGACATTTCTATTCATTGTATTCTGTATACATGGTAATTGGAAGAAATTGTTGAATTGCCACGAGATTTTGTCAATTTTCTGGAATGGGCTGAAGAAGAAGTCCCTTGGGCACCCCACAATTAGAATGTCAGATACATGCAACTTTTTGTTGAGAGAGTGTTATTGAAGATTGTGCTTATAAAATTTCATAATTAATAGTTTGTCTCTTTCTTCTCCTCCTACACACTTCTCCTTCCCCAATCTGACCATTCAGATAAAACCACCATATCAGTTAACAAGGTCTATGCTGCAGTGTTGCTGATATCCAAACATTGTGTGTGTTTCAGGTAGATCGATGGACAGTAGCAAAAATCTTTGATTGTCTTTGCTTTTAGCTTTGGCTGTTTAGAGGTTAAATGTAGGTATTAATTTTCAATAGTATGTTATGAGCGGATTATTTTCTTGTTTTAAGCTTGAAGGAAAATTTTTGTTTTTATTTAAAAGTAGAAGTTTCAACTGTACAACATACAGTGTGTCCTAGTTAACTGGTCTGGCATTGGTATTTAATTTTTTTGTCATCAGTGTAAGTAATCTGACTGTGTCTTGGTACTGCAGAATCACAGGCACATTACAGCTGTGCTTGAGGATATTCTCAACCTTAATTACTAGAATCAATAAATGTAATTACATTTTTGTTTTCTGATTATGATTTTTACAAAGGGCTACTTTCCTAGATTTTTCTTATTTCATTATGCCTCATTATGACTCCACTTTGGTCATAGCTTTTCTGACGCCACCTTCCATAATTCATTTTAAATGCGACAGTCTGCCTCCCCATACTCAAACTGTTCCCTCCATTGCTGTGGCATTCAGCTAGCTCAACCTCTATCGCATTGACTTCTTAAATTATTTGCTGACCTTCAAATCTCAGCTAACTTTATCTTACTAATCTCTTCTTTCCTTGTATGCTCTTTGCTTCCTTAACACCCATTTTTTGCTCCTTCATCGTTCTCCATGTTTTGCTGTCTGTGGCCACTCAGAATCTCCCCAAGCAAAATCGTTTTTTTTGTTTGCATCACCTTGCCTTATCACTTCCCTGTTTGCTTTCATGAATGTGTATTTTTTATTGCTCTTCCTACTCCTTGCTCGGTCCATTGCTGCTATCCCATCCTCGCCAACGAGTTCCTCCTATTTGGTCTTGACAATTCACCTCCACCTTTTAAAACAGTGTATAGTGATTTTGTTTTTCTGCAGGAGTGCAAGTTGTTTCGATGTTTCAATTTACAAGTATACGCTTCACTGATCTCCTTGAATCATGAAATTTTAGTTTGCTCAATATCTTGACACCATCCTCACATACCATAGAATTGGAACATTGTATGAGACCCTTTGCTCAAACTGTAAGATATATCCCAGTCCATCTGGATGACTTTCTACTTTGAGTTTTGTTAACTAGATCAATAAAAATTAATAAAATTACCACCCTTTCCTTCACTGAGAGATTGACTTCATCCTCTTCGCTAGGAAAGATAAATATCAATTTCTCATTTTTTGTTTTCAGAGCAGTGAAAGGCAACTTTTCCTTTTAAATTCAAGGATATGATAAGCACGGTTTTTCACAAAGTTAAACTGTTTGCTGTGCTTTAAAATAATTGCTGTACGGCCTTCAGGAGTGGTGGGTTGTGGATTTCTGTTCTCAGTTGTTAGGTCTGAGGGTTATTAATGCATTGTTTCCATTTTGACATTCTGTCCACTGCATTCATGACTTCCTTGACTCACAGTAGATTGAAGGTAAATGTACTGTGTCCATTGAGGGACTGAAGTAATCGCAGACAGAGATGTCAAAAAATACTAAATATTCTCTTCTGCCATCTTACCTGCTTGTGTCAAGAGTTTGTCCATCGTAATTTTGCTAAGAGGAGTTTTTTGCTATCACATCAACATAAGTGTTTTTTGTGATGCCTTGGGTTGCATCTCTGGGGACGAAGCCAGCCAGCAGCAGCCTGTTGCAAAGCTGAGAGGGCACCGGCAGCCACGTAGTTTACTGCCCAACAGTTAAACTGCTTATGATGTCATGTTAGGTTAGATTAGGTTAGATTACCTATAGTGTGGAAACAGGCCCTTCGGCCCAACAAGTCCACACCGACCCTCCGAAGAGAAATCCACCCCCCCCTATATTTATCCCTGACTAATCCACCTAACACTACAGGCGATTTAGCATGGCCAATTCACCTGACCTGCACATCTTTGGACTGTGGGAGGAAACCGGAGCACCCGGAGGAAACCCAAGCAGACACGGGGAGAACTTGCAAACTCCACACAGACAGTTGCCCGAGGCGGGAATTGAACCCAGGTCCCTGGCACTGTGAGGCAGCAGTGCTAACCACTGAGCCACCGGAAGGATTCAAATAGTTTGCAACATTGCATCTGGATGATGCAAAAATCACTCCTACCTCCTACTACTCCACACTGCTTCCGATACAGAGAGGTTTTGAACTACCCCTTCAACATCCTTCTGATTGTTTCCCATGAACTAATGTCCTCACATTATTCATCAAAAACCTTGACTATTACTTGTAATGAACTAACGAAGAAAGAACAAGACAGTAATGTGTGGAAAATGCCATAAATGTAATCTGAATAAATACCGAACGTTCTAAACAACAGTGTAGCAGTTACTTAGGTGCAACCACAGAACCTTATTCGTGCCTTTTAATTTTTCTACTGCTTGGTGGTGTAGCCTGTATGACTTCAGTAGAGGCAAAGGCAGGCTGCTCCTATGTCTGTCTTATGATTGCTGTAATACCCTTTGCAAAAACTTCTGCATTTTTGGAGCTTGCAAGTACCCTGCTAAATACTGCTCTTGTAGTGCTACCTGTGTAGCAGCAGTTTCAGTCATCTGGAGTTAAGACTGTACGTGTGCCACTGACTCAGAAATACTGTGGCTGAAATGTGAAAGCAGTTTTGATGGAATCCCCGATTCCGTTACATTTTTTCAATGTTCTTTTTCCTGGTCCAGCCATACTTCAGTGTGCTTCCTTATACCTTATTAACTGTCAAGGCAGCTTTGTAAGGACAGGGTTGGATGTCTGACAACCTATTAGCCAGGCAGACAAGTTGCCACATCCCGAACAATGTTTAAGCTTTGTGTGGGCTCATTTGATTGGAGTCTGCAGTCCATGGAGAAGCACAACATTTCTGTGGCTTGTGATATCCCCTCCCTTCATGCTTGAGGTGGACCTCTCCAATCTTTCTGCAGTTATGTGAACTGCACTTTCAAGGTCGTTCATTGTATCGCCTGTAATTTGCTGCTGCTGTTCACTGATTCTGTTGTTAGTCAAAAGCCCCAGCTGAGCAGAGCTTGTCCCTCAGATGTGATCACTTCCACTGCTGCATTGTCCATTCTAATCTATTCATGCCCAGCCACCAAGTGTCACCATCTGCCTTACTGGTCACACTGAAGATTAAAATCTTCTCATTCTGTAGTGGCAGAAAGGCAACATAATTAGCATGGTGGTAGTATACAAGTCCGGCCTTTGTCGTCTCGTTTCCCCCCTCAGTCAAAGCAAAATGCTCAGAGACACAGTATAGTTTTATCTTTATCTTTATTTAGTTTCATCTTTATTCTGGGCCCTGGAGGGAGAGAGAATGATTGTCCATGTGCACAGAGACACGAGTTCTCAGTTTTCTCAGGAAGAGCAGTTTATAAATGAATTATATAGTTATTTTACAGGGAGGAGCATTCTAATGAAGTAACCTACATATTGATTGGCTGACCGTTACAATCAGCGAGTGTCAGTAGCAAAGATTAAGCCATCTGGTGTTACACAATGAATCTTAACCTTAACTGGCTTCACATAGTGCATATTTTTCACCTTATTAAACTGACCTTACATACTGAATGCTTCCAATATTGTTAAATGGCTCTACATAATGCATACTTTTCCACCTTATTAACCAATTACCCTTGCCTCCAGCACCCTATTGTTAACTGCAAGTTCTTATCTGATCTGAGTCATGCTCAGCTGAACCTTTTATTTCACAAAACTCAGAACTTAACTCTTTCCCTACCTGCTTATACCCTATACACATTCTCACCTTCACTTAATGTTGGTTCTAGGTGGGAAGGTGCAAGCTGGACCTATACACCCCATGTTAGTTGTGGCCTCCAACAAACAGACTGCCTGACACCTTGGTCTTTGCAATCCCATGGTTGTGCAACAGGAACATGCTTTTTTGAAGTGCAGCTGAGTGAGAGTGCTGTTCACTAGTGGCGGGACTTCATCACCAGGGCCTAGATCTCAGCAAAAGGCCCATTAGTGTCCTTTAATCTCTCTCTGATTGAAAGAAGAAATGGAGGGATATCCTCTGAAGAGTCAGCTCATGTAACTCGTCATCTTTCATGTGACTCATCAATCTGAGTTTTTGATGTTGGCTGCAGAAACATCTGTCTATGTCTCTGACTAGAGAGTCCCCTATCACAATCAGTCGTTTGGAACCCGACGTACCCCATACTACATTAGAGCCAGTCTAGATACCAAACACTTGGCTGTTTATGCTACATTTCCCTGAGAGTCCATCACCCCCTACATTTTCCAAAACATCATGCTTGTTTGAAATGGAGATAGCTACCTACACTACCTAGCCACCTCATCTACCTTTTCTGGAGTTAATTTATCTACTTCACTATATCTACAGCCTTTCTCCCTTTCCATAATTGTCATCCATCACACCCTTTTGTAAATTTGCTTTTGTAAATTCCTCATTGCCTCATAACTGTTGCTCCAACCAATCCATGCGATATGATAGGATTCGCAACCAAAGACAATTCCTACAGACATAATCATCAGTAACACGTAAACTCTTCCTAAACTCCCACATCTGACTGGAAGAGCATATCACTCTACTTAAGGCCATCTTTTCTTCTTCACAATCTATAGATCCTGAAAATAGCACCATCTTTTTGTTCTTAAAAAAGTGCTGCAGGCTAACTTAGTACTCATGGTTTATATTTTTAAAATTTAATCAAGAGATAGATCTGAATAAAACATAATCAAGGAAGAACCCAGTTACTACAGTAGATTTACAGCAAGGTTACCTGTTAAAAACTATGCTCTTGACTGTTCCTGTGCTGTGAGCTCTCCCACACAGGTTCCTCCAAAGTCAGCTGTGAATTTCACTGTTTGTTAACTTTTCCTCAATGCACCAGGGATGTCCAGAAATACATGAACTCCAACAGCAAAGGCAGAAACTGTTCAGTAAGGCGTTCGACAAGGTTCTGCATGGGTGACTGGTTAGCAAAGTTAGATCTCATGGAATATAGGGACAACTAGCCATTTGGATACAAAACTGGCTTGAAGGTCAAAGACAGACAATGGTGGTGGAGGGTTGCTTTTCACACTGGAGGCCTGTGACCAGTGGTGTGCTGCAAGGATCAGTACTGGGTCCACTGCTTTTTGTAATTTATATAAAATGATTTGAATGTGAACAGAGGAATTATAGTTAGTAAGTTTACAGATGTCACCTAAATTGGAGGTGTGGACAGTGAAGAAGGTTACCTCAGATTACAATGGAGTCTTGATCAAGTGGGCCAATGGGCTGAGGAGTGGCAGATGGAGTTTAATTTAGATAAATATGATATGTTGCATTTTCGAAAAGCAAATCTTAGCAGGACTTATCCACTTAATGGTAAAGTCCTAGGGAGTGTTGCTGAACAAAGAGACCTTGGAGTGCAGGTTCATAGTTCCTTGAAAGTAGAGTCACAGGTTAATAGGATAGTGAAAAAGGCATTTGGTATGCTTTCCTTTATTGGTTAAAGCATTGAGTAAAGTAGTTGGGAGGTCATGTTGCAGCTGTACAGGATGTTGGTTTGCCATTTTTGAAATATTGCGTGCAGTTCTGGTCTCCTTCCTATCGGAAGGATGTTGTGAAACTTGAAAGAGTTCAAAAAAGATTTACAAGGATGTTGCCGGAATTAGAGAATTTGAGCTATAGGGAGAGACTGAATAGGCTGGGGCTGTTTTTCCCTGGAACGTCAGAGGCTGAAAGGTGACCTTTAAAGAGCTTTATAAAATCATGAGGGGCATGGATAGGATAAATAGGCAAGGTCTTTTCCCTATGTTAGGGGAGTCCAGATAGAGGGCATAGGTTTAAAGTAAAAGGGGAAAGATATAAAAGGGCCCTAAGGGGAAACTTTCATGCAGAGGGTGGTGCATGTATGGAAAGAGCTGCCAGAGGAAGTGGTGGAGGCTGGTACAGTTACAGCATTTATTAGACATCGGGGTGAATATATGAATAGAAATGGTTTAGAAAGATATGGGCCAAGTGCTGGCAAATGGGCCTACATTAGGTTAGGATATTTGGTCGGCATGGACGAGTTGGACCGAAGGATCTGTTTCCGTGCTGTATATCTCTATGACTCTGACCAAATGAATGAGATGTAATGAAAACAGAAGATTTGCCCAAAGTGTGACTATCTGAGCTAGTGCATGATTTGCGTGAGTCCTGAAACTGAGACTCCTCTGAGCAATTATCTTCAGCAATATCTGAAGGGCATTGGGGAGATGAGAATGAGACCTGACAAGGGATAAATATATTACAATAGCTTGTTACTGAAATCATGTGAATGTGACTGAGTCTGCTATAACATCTGGATGACTTTGATTTACTCTTGGTCTTCTGAGCTCCCCTTTTCAAGGAGGGAGCTCAGAAACTTGGGTAAGTGTAATGGTATGTACTTTGTATAAGATAATGGTTCTGACAGTGTTAACGTTAAAGTTCTGCTGAGCTCTACAATCTGATGTCTTGGCCTCTAGGTGGAGAATCAATTGGAATCTGCCACAGCTTCCTGATTAGAGATTCTTGACTTCTCTACCTCTTGTTAAAAACAGCAAATAGGTCCAAGAGTGGAATGTAACCTAGTTTCTATGATGTAGTAAGCTGCAACTTGTTATCTAATGCAGTGTCTCTTTTGCTGAGACTTGTTCATGGCCCATTCTCCACCATAGACTGTTGATCAGGCCTTTGGGTTGGAAGAGGAAGGAGGATCAGTGGCAGCACTCAATCCGAACTACGAGCCACCAGTGGTGGTATATTATGACATGGTGGCACCAACAGGTGCCATTACATCCTATTTTGGAGAGGCAAACAGTGAAAATAATTGACTAGAATCTAAATAAAAAGATGATTTTTTTTGTGTATTTGCAGCCAAGTCGGATATCACATTAAGAGCTTTGGCTTAAGTTTGGTCGCTGGGCAGATTGAAAACAATTTAAACAGACATCAGTCAGCACAAGCTCATAAAAGCTGTAACAGCTTATTTGCAATACACTGAAGTGAGAAGGCAAGGAAACCTAGGAACGTGGCAGTAAAGCCAGTGTGAGCAGATCTGACTTGGGGTTTGGTGGTACAGCAAACAGACATCAGAGATTCCAGCAGTAAGTTAAATCCCGAAGGGAAAAGGGTAGAAAACATACCTGAATAGCAGAACACCCCAGGTTGAAAGGCTGGAAGAATAAAACATGATTATTTACTGGTAAAATGAGCATTGCTGCAGTCATGAGTGGGCACTGTAAGGTTCAGGTGCAAAAGTTAAAACCGAGCCATAACTTGAATATATATCAAAATCAGAAATTTTGAAAGCAAATAGCTCACCACAGCAGATTAAGATACCGAGAATAAAAGTTTAAAAAGATATAAAAAAATATATTTTAATAATAGGCTGAGTTTCAGTACACCATTTGTACAGAGGAACAAAAGCACAGATCATCTCAAGAAGAGGTGAAAGGCTGCAAATTTGTTTTAAAATAATTATGAAACTTTCCAAGCAAAAGGAAAATAAAGAGACTGTTCTATTCCTGATTCTCTCGATCAGGAAGATAATACTGATAGTTTTTCTGAGGTATTTAAGAGAGTTTACAAGTTTTGAAATGTCTAAAGTTTGATTAGCTTTTTTAGAAGATTATTGGTATAGACAATTTTATGACCTTTTAATTTTAAAAATGAGTTTTACCAAAAATAAGACTTAAAATTAGCTGCAGTAAATCTCTACAGAACATTGTGTAAATAGAGCTTAAAGTTTTATTAGAAAGATTAATACAATTCAAAAGAAGTCTGGTAAATAAAGAAAAAGCTGTGAAGACACTAGCAAGCTATACTGTACTATAATTTAAAATAATACCCTTTCTGAATACAAGATGATCAGATTTAAAACAATATTGAAGTTAAACAGATTTAAGATGCTTTAAAGTCAAAAGATTGATCAATGCGAAGAAATAGAAATGGAATATACTTCAGATTCAAAATCATAGTTGGCTTGGCTCTAACAGAGCAAAAGTTTTGATTTATATGGAGAAAACAGCTACTAATATACAAAATTGTGGCGAATCAGAAACAGAACAAGTTAATATAGTATTCAGTACTTCCTGCAGCTGATGATTACTTAGGAACAAATAGAATTCTTGAATGGATGTGATTTAACAGAGTAGTTCAACTTTGAGGGGAACCTGTAGTTGAATTCATTCATGACTTCTATAGCTTGGTGGAAATTGTGAGTATGAAGCCTTGCAGTCAGAATTAATAAGATGCTAAATTATTGCTGGAACTTTTGTTCAGGCTTTATTAGATCTATTCAAGAAGATTTAATTCTGAAGAGTTGATCAAATTGCATTAGAAGCAGAGACCAGGAAGAATTAGAGAAATCCTGAGAAGGGAACAATTCTACTCGAGCAACTTCATAAGGCAAAAACATGAAACAGACACAGACAAGCCAACACGCACAATGCACAGAATATCAGGTGCTAAGAATTATTGTAAGTGTTGTGGAACAAAAATATCTCAAAGGCAAAAGCAGCGTCCAACTATGACCAAAAGTGTTCCCTCTTTTAAAAAAACATAATATGCAGAAATTGAATAGTTCCTGAACAAAGGTACTAGTGGATATGTGTAAAGGACTCTACGCAGTAGATCATCCATTTCCTTTAGAAGAGTTTTCCACGTTAAAACAAGTACCTCATTTGGAGGAGATAGGTGAGGCATTAAACAAACTCAATACTGAATGCAGCATCACATTAAAGGCGAGTGCTAACCCATTGTCTCTGAGCATACAGGAAGATTCTATCCCTGTTAATGAGTGAAGTTCAGGAACGACTTGAGAAAACTGACCAAAATGGGCATTTCTTGGGTGACTAAACTAACTGAGAGGTATTCATGCATGGTTACTGTATCCAAATCCAATGGGTCCATCAAAATATGTATCCATTTAACAAAATTCAACAAAACAGTGGCTGAGAAAATCCCATTCTATGTCTATGGCCAATGTGAGTTTAACCAAATTGTCTAAAGTAGAAGTTTTACAAACTTGATGCCAGTCATCTGTTCTGGAGCTATCATTAGATGTCCAACAAGACTGCTTACTACATTTCTCGTTCCATTGGGAAGTGATTCTTCAATGGAAAGGGTTATATGTGATATGGATGACTTATTGATGCATGGTAAGACGATTGAAAAATATGACCAGAAAGTCCAGGAATGTGAAATTAGCCACAGGCTGCAGGGCTTACTCTTGACAAATAATGTGATTTCTCAGAGAAAACTATTTGCTTTCTCAGACACATTATTGACTAAGATGAGATAACACTGTCCCCAAAGAAGAAGTAGTCTTTTATGGAGTTCCCACTCCTTAATCACTTTCAAGGAATAGTGAACCATTTGGCAAAACTTTTGCCTGTTTGGGAACGCTGACAGAACCTTTTGAGACAGCTACTCAAAAACAAAGGGCGGTGCTGGGGCTTGCATCAGGAGTGTGCTTTCCAAAAGATCAAGGGCATGCTGCTGTCCACAGATGTCCTTGCCCATTACAGTCTATTCCCTTCCAAATATGTAAAGCTTTGCATGCTTCAGCTTAGGCTCTGTTACGATCCCAGTTGAAAGTAATACTGGACAGGTCAGATGCTAGAAAGAAATATGGCTTTATCAATCATAAGTTTTATTTTTATAATTGGATACCAACGGTTATTGTGGTGATTAGTCATTGCATATATTCATGCAAAGCTGCCAAAAATGTGTTTATTATACAAAAAAGAGCAGATATAAATCACAACCACAAGATCCATCCTTTTATCCTACCAATATCCTTTTCCGATACTTAATGCCAAAAAGCTGTCACTCCTTTCTTAACTCTTTCATTTGTTACTGAACTGATGCTTTTCAGTTTTCCTGATACCATTTTAAGACCACTTTTCAGTTCCGACAGCTTGGAAACCACTGCGCAACTCCAAGTGTGGAGATTGCATGAACTAATCTGTCCTTTTGCTAGGCTTAAATTCGCCTGAAATGTACAATCTTTATTCTTTTGCTAGTATAAAACCGAAACTTCATTTCTCTGATGTGAACTCAAACTAAGCTAGCTGTCGCTTCTACTCTTTCTTTTAATCTGTATGTCATGAACTCAGCAGAGTAAACGTTTTATCCAGTAGCTGTAGATATCTGGCCAGGCTCTTGCTAAGTCACTTGCTTTCTTGGAAATGATGTATTCAGGTCACTTCTCCAAATTTTGTTCTGACGGTTTTCTTTAAGAAAGGAATTACTTTCACAAGACTGAAGCCAAAGCCCATCTGTCTCAATTATAAAACATTATAATTTCCAAATGATGAGCATAGAGTCATAGAGATGTACAGCATGGAAGCAGACTATGTTATTCACTTTCATCACACTAGAAAGCAGTACTCATTCTGGAATTTCCAGCTGGGTATAGAAACTGGTGTATTCAGCCTTCAGGGCATTGTCATACCCAGAGTCATGTTGGATAACTAAAGAGGAGGGTGCCCTCTTTGCCTTGTGGGCATGTGAGAGGTTTTCAGATTGCATCCTTGGCTTGAAAGTACTTGCAGAGATGGGCTATAAACTACTGGTCTCCCTGGTAGATGAGAGAGAACTAGCAAGGATACTTCCACAAATAGAAGTTTATGTTTGCCTTTCAAAGTATGCCTATGAGACCAAATATATGCAAGGAAAGCTGCAAGTGATAGCAGAGGTTCTTCGTGGAGTAATTGACAGCCTGATAAGGGATTTATTGGTGAAAACCTGAATCATATACTCAAACCACAGTGGTATGGTAGCCAGCAACCCAAAGTGAGCTCAATCAAATCTGACAAAAACAATGAGGACTGGGAATGTGATGCTGTTCACTAATGTTGTGTTGGAGGTTGGGTGTAATGACTTATTTTGAGCATTGATAGGAGTTCGCAGTTCTTGATTATTTGCTGGTATTTGATAGGCTGATCCTTCACTCAGAGGAGTGACATCCTAGACAAATTACACCAGGGTCACTTGGACATAACCAAGTGCAGAGGCAAGGGTCAGGGCCTATTGTGTTGACCAGCAATCTCCAGAGAGACAGCTTTCTGTGAGACCTGAGCTTTCCATTGGTCTGACCAAGAGAACCACTTGCCCCACCAAGCCATGAGAATAAATGGGAACCAAACTGTTTGATAGACAGTCTTACTTTATGACTATCAGCTGTTTCTCATGGATTTAAGTAAAATAGTTCTGTACTGCCACTGCAGATGCAGTTGTTGAGTTCTTGCATGGAATGTTCACTACATACGGGGTTCTGAGGCGGCCGTATCCAGTGATGAACTACAGTGTTTGCTGATGGGTCTTTTAATCAGCTTGCAGCCTCTTCCAGGTTTCATTATTTAACCAGATGTGCACAGTCATACTGGAAGCTGAGCATTGTGTACAGGTGATCACATTTCTTCTAAAAGCAACTGCCTTTTATGCAGGTTTGCTAAATTATCTGTTCAACCCATTCTAGTGTGGCTTATCACCATCAGATTTACTTTTTTCCAAAGTGCAAGACCTCGCATTTGCTCACATTGAATTTCATCAACCATTTCTTGGACCACTCTCCCAAACTGTCTAAGTCTTTCTGCAGCCTCCCCACCACCTCAAAACTACCTGTCTGTCCGCCTAACTTTGTATCATCGATGAACTTCACCAGAAAGCCCCCGGTCCCTTCATCCAGATCATTAATATATAAAGTGAACAGCTGCAGCCCCTACACCAAACCCTGCGAGACACCACTTATCACTAGCTGCCATTCTGAAAAAGAACCTTTTATCCCAATACATGTTTGTGGTCCTTCCTACACCACAGACTACTAAATAGTCATTTAGACTGTCACTGGAAGAAGGAATGCTGGATCACTTTACCCTAGCCAGTGGGGATCATTGGTAAAATGCCAGTGTTTTGTACTCAGATGCCACATTGTGTTATGATATGCTCATCCAATGGGAGGGATATGTTGGGGGACGGTAACTAAGGAAGAGCTGAAGACCTAGATAAGTAGTTAAATGAATAGACAACTGAATGCATTCACAGAAAGAGAAAAGTGGATGCACCTGAATGAGTGTGAGAAGTCCCTGTTGGAAGTTTATTTTATTCATGGAATGTGGGCATCACCAATTAGGCCAGCATTTATTGCACATCCTAACTGCCCTGGAGTTGGTGGTTGGGAACTACCTTCTTGAGTTGCCCATTGAATGTAGGGTCACCTACAGTACTTTTAGAAAGAGGGTTCCCGGTCTTTGACCTACTGACAGTGACGAAATGGTGATTTGTTCCAAGTCAGGTTGACGTATGTCTTGGAATGGAATCTACAGATACTGGTAGTGTTCGAATTTATCTATTGCCTTTGTCCTTCTCGGTGACAGAGTGTGCAGGTTTGGAAGGTGTTATTGGTGAGTTACTGTAGTCCATCTTTGTACATGGTAGACCCTGCTGCCACTGTGGTGAAGAGAGTGAATATTGAAGGTGGTATCAATCAAGTTTGTCCTGGGTGGTATTGAGCTCCTTCCATGTTGTTGGAACTGTACCCACTCGGGCAACTGGAGATTGTTCCATCACACTCCTGAATTGTAAAGGGTAGCACTGGGGAGACAGGAAGTAGATCATACTCTGCAGAATTCCGAGCTTCTCTTCAGCTCTTCTAGCCACGCTCTTCATATGGCTGCTTCAATTTGTTTTCTGGTCAGTGGTAACCTGTGAATGGTAGACTTGTCAAGGTAGAATGAGCAAGTGGGATCATGTGCATAGCAGAATATGCATTCATGTGTCAATGCCTAACCATTCCTAACCAGGTTAGGTCATTAAAGCATTGAATTGAGTAGCATCTTACCATTTTGCTGCTGCAGCTACGATCTTTAGACTTTCTTGCTCTCCACTGTAGGCTTCTTTCTCCTGTTAGTAGGGAAGTATCACAGCCTTCAACGCATCCAAGTAGGTATCGCTGAAATGAAGTGTAGTAATCTTTGCTCTGGTCCTCTCCATTATGGCATTTCCTTCGCTTTGGTTGCCAGCTCTAAGCTCCTTTAAAAAGCATACTTGGGAGTGATCCCTTAAACACTGTATTTACGATTGTGCCCTTTCACCACCAATTAAACAGAAATCCGGAAATAAAATTTTAATGAAATGCCATATGTGCTGTTTTCCTTCCTGAGTACAGTTGGGAACCTCACCTGTATGTCACCCCTCTGTACTCAGCGGGCTGCAGAATTAAACTGGCCGCTGTGACAACTTGTCTTTGTATATTTTTCAATTCATAACTTATATCAGAACTTAGTTTTATAATGTATAAAAGTCAAAATAGTTAAAATTTCAAATTAGCAAAAATGTGACCTTATCATTAGGAAAATTGTTGAAACGGGATATCTTTGTCTTCCAAATGAACTGTACTTTACTTTTGGACAAATAATTGCTTTTGTGGAATTTTCCTCTTTGTTGTTTTTACCTTTGTGGATTGAGTTGAAGGTAGTTCAGCAGCAGTAAGTTTAGCATTATCTGAAGTGGATATAATGTATTGCTTACAAAGCAGTTTCAGGCTTACATCCATTTCCAGTTTTTATTAATGTAATAATAGTCGTCCTGACCTTGGTTTCATTGGAGTTTTAAATGTTTGTGTTTATAGTGTTGAATAAAAATATTTTGTGCTCAAATACGGCCATCTTCACTGTCCTTTATAGTTGCTGAAAGACATGATTGATAATCTCAATTTGATAATCTCAATTTGATAATCTCAGTAGTTTGGCGCACCGACCTCTACACCGCTGAGGCCAAACGCCAGCTCGCAGATACCTCCTCCTACTGCCCCCTTGACCATGATCCCACCCCCCACCACCAAACCATCATCTCCCAGACCGTCCATAACCTCATCACCTCGGGGGATCTCCCATCCACCGCCTCCAACCTCATAGTCCCACAACCCCGCACCTCCCGCTTCTACCTCCTGCCCAAAATCCACAAACCTGACTGCCCCGGCCGACCCATTGTCTCCGCCTGCTCCTGCCCCACCGAACTCATCTCTGCGTACCTTGACACCGTCCTGTCCCCCTTAGTCCAAGAACTTCCCACCTATGTTCGGGACACCACCCATGCCCTCCACCTGCTCCATGATTTTCGCTTCCCCGGTCCCCAACGCCTTATTTTCACCATGGACATCCAGTCCCTGTACACCTCCATCCCCCATCACGAAGGACTCAAAGCCCTCCGCTTCTTTCTTTCCCGCCGTACCGACCAGTACCCTTCCACTGACACCCTCCTTCGACTGACTGAACTGGTCCTCACCCTGAACAACTTATCTTTCCAATCCTCCCACTTCCTCCAAACGAAAGGAGTACCATGGGCACCCGCATGGGCCCCAGCTATGCCTGCCTCTTCGTAGGATATGTGGAACAATCCATCTTCCGCAACTACACTGGCCCCACCCCCCACCTTTTCCTCCGCTACATCGATGACTGTATCGGCGCCGCCTCGTGCTCCCACGAGGAAGTTGAACAGTTCATCCACTTCACCAACACCTTCCACCCCGACCTCAAATTCACCTGGACAGTCTCAGATTCCTCCCTCCCCTTCCTCTACCTTTCTATTTCTATCTCAGGCGACCGAATCAACACGGACATCTACTACAAACCGACCGACTCCCACAGCTACCTGGACTACACCTCCTCCCATCCTGCCCCCTGTAAAAACGCCATCCCATTCTCCCAATTCCTTCGACTCCGCCGCATCTGCTCCCAGGAGGACCAGTTCCAAAAACGAACAACCCAGATGGCCTCCTTCTTCAAGGACCGCAATTTCTCCCCCGACGTGGTCGACGATGCCCTCCACCGCATCTCATCCACTTCCCGCTCCTCCGCCCTTGAACCCCGCCCCTCCAACCAGGACAGAACCCCACTGGTCCTCACCTACCACCCACCAATCTCCATGTACAGCGCATCATCCGCCGTCATTTCCGCTACCTCCAAACCGACCCCACCCCCAAGGATATATTTCCCTCCCCTCCCCTATCAGCATTCCGTAAAGACCACTCCCTCCGTGACTCCCTCGTCAGATCCACACCCCCCACCAACCCAACCTCCACTCCCGGCACCTTCCCCTGCAACCGCAGGAGGTGCAAGACTTGCGCCCACACCTCCCCCCTCACCTCCCTCCAAGGCCCCAAAGGAAACTTCCATATCCGCCACAGATTCACCTGCACCTCCACACATATCATCTATTGCATCCTCTGCACCCGATGTGGCCTCCTCTATATTGGGGAGACAGGCCGCCTACTTGCGGAGCGTTTCAGAGAACACCTCTGGGACACCCGGACCAACCAACCCAACCACCCTGTAGCTCAACATTTCAATTCCCCCTCCCACTCCACCAAGGATATGCAGGTCTTTGGACTCCTCCATCGTCAGACCACAACAAAATGACGGTTGGAGGAAGAACGCCTCATCTTCCGGCTAGGAACCCTCCAACCACAAGGGATGAACTCGGATTTCACCAGTTTCCTCATTTCCCCTCCCCCCACCCTGTCTCAGTCAAATCCATCAAATTCAGCACCGCCTTCCTAACCTTAGATCTTCTTCCCAACCTCTCCGCCCCCACCCCAGTCTGACCTATCACCCTCACCTTGACCTCTTTCCACCTATCACATTTCCGACGCCCCTCCCCCAAGTCCCTCCTCCCTACCTTTTATCTTAGCCCGCTGGACAAACTTTCCTCATTCCTGAAGAAGGGCTTATGCCCGAAACGTCGATTCTCCTGTTCCCTGGATGCTGCCTGACCTGCTGCGCTTTTCCAGCAACACATCTCCGGCTCTGATCTCCAGCATCTGCAGACCTCACTTTCTCCTCAAAAATCTCAATTTATGCCAAATATAGCTTGACTGGGATGGGACAGCTGTTTGACAACACAAAATATACTACCATTAACATTGTCAAAAATCTGACTGGTTGTGCATCATTATTGATCACATCTTTGTGGGTCAGTTTGGCTGACATACTGCTCAGGTAGTGATCCCTAGATTGAATGGTAATAGGTCTTTAATACCGTACGAACTTTTGCGTTGATCCGATTTGACAACTATTCCATTCTTTTGGGATTGTTTTAACTCCTGCCATTTAAATTTGGCAGTGCATACTGGGAAAGAAGCACATAATAAAATACACTATGAAAAATCCAGTTGCATCAGTTGTTTTGTTGCCACAGTCTTGGACATTGTCAGGATGCTGAGTTAGTGATGAGCCGTTGAAATCAGCGCAAATAGAAAGGCATTGGTTGATGCCAGTTCTAAAAAGACCTGGATCGGATGAAAAGGTATACAATACTGAAATTACATCTTTGGTAACTGGTTCAGAAAATATGCTCCATTCTGTTTTACTTGAGTTCAGCTCTTGTACTTCAGCAAACTCCATTTGTACAAGTGGGCCTCCTTCACCTTATCAATTCTGTGATTCTGAGTTTGGAAGTTAGTCTGAATGGAATAGCACTCCATGAAGTTAGACCTGGAGTTAACATGATCATATTCTTTGACTCCTATTTATCATTACACTAATAGGTGTTTCAAATTGTGAAATTCATATAGTTTGAGGTAAATGTATCTCGATCCAAGTTTGTGGCTTTGTATCAACTGTCATCGATCATTTGGAGGATATGAATTACATGTCTCATACGGTGACAGGAATGGAATCTATTTTCACCATGAATGTGGAAGGCCTATGTCTCCGTCTCATTGAGAAGCAATTGTTAACAATTTTTGGTGTCATTTGGAGAAATGCCTGCTTTTGTTATGTAGCATACATGCTGAATATCACTGTAATCTGAATTCTAAGCTGGGAGATGTGTGAAACGTAGCTACAATTACCATTTACTCTTGTGAAATTTTCCATTATTTTTATAGATTGAGATGAAGGCACTTTAGCAGAGGCTAGGTCAGTAATCTTCACTAAGACCCAGATGAATATTCTGTACTGTTTGTTAAGCAAATTTGGAACTTGCATCATTGCCTGTTGCCATCTGGGGGACGGCCTTCAGGAATAGTAAAACCATGGCAAAGTCTTAAACCACTTCGTATAAAGAGAAACAATCCAAATAATAAATTATATTATAGGAGCAAAAATACCATGAATGTTGGAAATCTGAGAAAATCAGAAAGCATTTAGGGAAAAAAACTATCAGCAGGTCTGACCGCATCTGTGGGGAGAGAGAGTTAAGATTAAATACATGATTTTTTTGGAACTATATTTTTGTGTTGAGTAAGCATTCCAGATAGTGTTGTACTTGTTGCATCAGTTGGTTTGGATCAGTGACACAAGCTATAGACTGTCTGAAATGGAAAATGAGTTGATGTTATTACAGTAGTGTCAGGCTATAATATCAGAGTAAGAATAATCTTAGCCTATGTACTCAGGTCATCTTATCATACTACGTGCCCTGGATGTAGGAACTTGATATTCTAATCTACTCCTGTGCTTTATTGCATATTATTGGATATTTCTATTATTATACATGCTCCTTGAGCTTTCTGTTGAGTGTAGCGAGTTCAAGGTAACTAGGTCAAGGATTTCCTTGTGGTACGCAGAATCTGAAGGCTATCCCGGAATAGCTTCAAGAAAAGGACTTAGATCTTGACAGTGTAGGTTATGAGACCAGGGCATCTTGGGGAAAAAAGCACATCCTGAATCAATTAGCATGGTGTACCAAAAATGTCTCACTCTCCAAGCAGCACTAGCTGAATTGATATGTCATTACTGTATACCACCACGTATTTTACGTTTTTTACGTTTTACGTTTTATGACCATAAATAGATGTATCAGCTCAAATGTTTGTGTCAGCGAGACTGCATAACGAAACTAACCATAATAAGGTTAGAAATGTTTATTTGGATTAAATGATGAATGAATGAATTTGGAGCATTTGTCACTCGAGAAGAACTGTGACCTGCTATCAGATTGCTTAGTATTCGCCACCATCAGAAATAAGACTCCGACTCTAAAATGGTCAATTCTTAAAAATGCAGTGAGTAGCCTAGGTCCATATGACTGTACCTGTGGAAAATTAAGCCTACTCTACGGTACATATTGGATGCCAATACCGAATGAAGATCACTCTGGGTCACCATGCATTTTGTCCATAAATGTTTTTGTTTGTGTGCAGTTGATTGGAAAGTAATTATGAACCCCATCCGATACTTTTTCAATGCCCTACATTATCCATGCCAACTCATTGGTGAATTTTTGTTGTTGTATTGAATGCATTTTTATTTGTTGAGTTGAGTTGGTTATTCAGTAATGTGGTTTGTATCCTATTAACTTTCTCATCTGTCTTGCACTTTTATTGAATGATTTGCAGTGATTGATTCTTATTCTTTGCTCTACTTAATTTTGTTTTCTTGTTTTGTGCTTTCCACCTTACAGGCATGCACTGTGGATATGTTGCTAATAATCAAGTTAATTCAGCACCGAGTCCCTTGTCATCAACTTCAGATGATGAGGATGATGATGATGAAGCAGGTGTGCTTTATGTTTTAACAGATGGTCTAAATGTTGCATGTGCTGAATCATTGCTATAAATCATTGACTAATATTTACAAATTTTCATAACCACAAAGGCCACATACTTCACGACTTGTGGAAACAAAACCTTCTACATTGAATAAATGGTGGTGACCAAGTACAGTTTATGAAGGTACAAAGTGCATGAGCTCAGAAATAAATGGAAATTATCAGGTCCTAAATCAAGTTGCCAACGTCCAAGTTGTGTTTCTATAGTGTAAACTGATGTACTTCTCTGTAAAATGCTGATATTTATTTTCATGTCCAAACTTTTGTGCCTCTGTGGGTAGCTGCCTCACAGCACTGGGGACCTGGGTTTGATTTCAGTCTTGGGTGACCGTGTGGAGTTTCCCCATGTCTGCATGGGTTTCCTCTGGGTACTCCAGTTTCTTCCCACAGTCCAAAGGTGTATAGGTTAAGTGAATTGACCATACTAAATTCCCCATAGTGTCGAGGGATGTGCAGGCTAGGTAGATTAGCCATGGGGAAATGCGTTTTAGGGTTAGGGTAGGGAGTGTGGGTCTGGGTAGGATGCCATTCAGAGGGTCTGTGTGGATCCAATGGGCTGAATGGCCTGCTTACTGCAATGTAGGGATTCTGTGATAAGACATGGTATGAAGTGAGAAGTAATTTGTATTGAAAGTAATTTTTTCCAAGAAAGAACTTTGTGTATATATAATATATCACATACAGTCAGATCTGCTATAATGTGCATTTCTTTAATATGAATTGGCTATAATGCGATTAAGAATTTGGACTAGTATTTGTGAAGCATGAACTTTCCTTACCTGTATTGGCAATAATGCGATTCTGATCCCATTGATTTAAATGGTTCTGCTTTTACGCGGTTTTCTTATAACACAGGATCACAGGGGAAATGAACCAATGTATTATATCAGAACAGGCAATCGAGTATTTCTCTAGATCATTCAGAGTATTCCAAAGTGTTATATGTATAGTGAACAAGTTTAAAGAATCATCATTATTACCACATGAGCGACATGTGATGGTCCATTTTATGCATAGACAAAAAGTTAATTGAAAAGCTAATTTTTCTTTGCTGGTAGATGCATGAAATATTAACCTGAATAACAAAAGAACTTTTTCTTCTTTAGATAAGGCCTTGCCATTTTTAATATCCACCTGAACAAGCAACTTAATGCCTCACCCAACGGATGGCAATACTGGCACTCCTTCAGCACTATACTGATCTCAATTTTGAATAGTTTGTTCACTTCCTGAAGTGGGTCCTGAACCCACATGGCATGAAGTAACAGGAAACTGAGAGAGGGTTAGGAGATCCCTGCAATGTTTAATATTAGCTACTCGAGCACAGTTTAGGACGAACAGAGACTAGCTAGTAAAGAAAATGGAGACCAAGACTGTCTGCTACGCAAGTACAGCAAACTTTGTTTTAACCAGCACCTTATGAACCTGAAATAATGCAAGTTTACTGTTTGATCATGATCTCCGTGATGTCCAGGTAATCAGTTGAGGGTGCAGGTGAGAAAGTTCTGTGCTGGTGAGTTTTACTTAAGGCAAAGTTGCATTATTATGTAAATGATATATGCTGTAGATAAAGTATGTCAGTTTTGTATCTACCTCCTGCATTATGTACCAATTACTTAGTGTGTGTTTAACATTGATTATGTGAACTTTTTGATCAACTGAAATATTTGATCAACTAGGGCATTTCTTCTGGTCCAATCGGTGCTGGTTAGAAAAACGTTTGCTGTACATTAAAAATAATGAGACATTATCTGTCCTGGGGCGGTGAAGTGTATAAATGACATGAGCTAGGGTAATGATTTAAAAAATTAAATCCTAAACCTTTTTGATTCTTGCCCAATGTGCACTTATAAACTAATATTTTCTTTTGCAAGTCAATGCCTAATTTACTGTACTTGTCACATTCACACTGATGTAACTAAATTCAGAAACTGCAACGTTACATATAGTTTGACAATTGAACTCTATTGGTGGCCAAGACTTGGAGTATTTCCAAAACATTTAACTTTAAATGATTTAAAGCATCATTTTTGAGTTTCCAGTTCCATACTAGTAAACCCCTTCACCTTTTATTTTGCAATCCATATTTCAGATCTTGCAGTAACGTTGTCAACTATGGCAACGGTGAGGAGAGCACTTTCACTGTTAAGTCAGACATGATACTTACTGAATGTGCAGTAAAAGAAATGGTGTTCACTAATTGTTAAAAATAGAGGGTGTTTGCACTATTTCTACCCTTATGCCTTGTTGCTGTGGTGCATTATACATAACTGAAGTTTCTGCTTTGACCATTTTCCTGACTGGTTTCAATTTGAGGCTTCTAATTAAAAACAAAAATCAGAATTAACTACAGTTTTCAAAAGGTTAAAATCTAAATCTCACTGAAACCAAACACTGCATAAATCTGTATGATTTGTGTTAGTTTCATCTATTAATTTTCTGCAGAAGTGGGTGAGATAGCAGATGCTAATCCTCATCATTATCCGACTTTCTGCTTCCTATTTGATATTGTGATTACAGTGTAAGTAGGCAGTGATATTAAGAAATCAGTCAAGATTTTATGCTTGTTTGTATTTTCTGAAATTAAAGTAGTCTTTCATCCTCTTCCCTTCCCAAGTCTCCTGTCCTCTGCTGGAGGCAGTGACTCATGCTCTTACTGAATGGTACTTCACCCAAAAAGGTTATGACGCTGAATTGCAATGAGCCGTTTGATATTTGAGAATGTGCAATTTTAAACAGAGACAGTTGCATAATGATTGAAATCAGAAAACCCTTTTGCTTCCCTTGACTTAGCCCTAGGGTACTAAGAGCAATTGTAGATCTCCCACACAAGCTTGGCTGCAATTGATAAATCTCGTCACCAGTCTGGGATTGATTTGGAGACGCTGGTGTTGGACTGGGGTGTACCAAGTTAAAAATCACACAACACAAGGTTATAGTCCAACAGGTTTATTTGGACGCACTAGCTTTCGGAGCGCAACTCCTTCAGCAGGTGGTCTCCACAGGCACTTGATGAAGGAGCAGCACTCCGAATGCTGGTGCTTCCAAATAAACCTGTTGGATGTTACCTGGTGGTGTGTGATTTTTAAGTCTGGGATTGAGCCTGCGTTTTACCTGGTCTTTAATGCTTTATGAAGGAATTGCAAATTAGAATGGCTTATTTATTTTCACTCTGTAAAAATGAGGGGAAATGTACCAGACGTTATCTAGTTGATTTTAAGGGATTAATAGTATGGATTCAGTAAGGCTACACTTCTGGAACACAGCCTTGCTAGCTGCAAGTGTGCTTCAGAAAATCAAGCTGCAACTGTAACAGCTTATTTTTGACCTATTCTCTTGAGATCTTGCTCCCAGAGCACAACTTTGCTAAATATACTCGCATATAGTATCATCTGTTTGTCAGACTGTCAGATTTTCTTCATTATATTTCCCGTTAGCAACTGGAGCATTTTAAAATTGATCTTGTTGCAGAGAATTAAAATTCCCACTCGCTGAGAAGAAACTTCACCCAATTAGACAGATGGTTCACTGGTTCCAATGGATCCAAGTGATTAGCAAACAAATTTTTGTTGCACAATATTGCCCTTCAGTGTAGAAGGATAATATCGGTAGGGAAGTAGCACCTTTTGATCCGTTATAATGCAGATAAGTACATTGTCAAAGATAGTGTGAAGAGTGAATTCCACAATCACTGTTTACTCTTTGTCCACAATAACATAGGGGGCTGCTCAGCTCAGTTGGCTGGATAGTTAATGTGGGTCAGAATAGTACCAACAGCACAGATTCTGTTCTTTTTCTGGCTGAGATAAATTTGTGCTTTACCTGACTCCTTAGAGTGGAAAACAGTGGGAAATCGTCACTGACAAAAACTGCCAAGAAATGATGAAGGATGAAGCATCATTAGATAGTGGGCCAAGTGCCAGTCTTTGGACAGAGCTTGCATGACAGGATGCAGTAATACGTATAAAGATTTTCATTATGTCCTGTTGAAAAAGGTTCTTTCATTATAATTGTGCAGATAACTGTGTATTTTAAATTAGTTTCTGCGCTGGCAATATTATTCCCATAAGATCTGTTTGCAAACAAATAACAGCTATGATATAATCTTGTGCAAGACCTGTGAAGTTCACAGATATGATCCCTAACTTTTCCACTTTAGCAAAACAGAGCCAATCAGGAGTAGGGTTGCTGCGATCTAAAGAAATCCATTAAGCTCTTGTACCCATTTTTACATTTATTTTTGGATGGAAATGTTCTCCTCCAGTCTCTACTGTTTTGTCACCTGTTCTGTACCGTGATGTGGAAATGTATTGGGCTTTTTCCTTCCGACATTTTCCATGAGCCCTTGCTGAAAGTACATTGTGTGACTATCAAGTGAGGCTCAGCTATGTTATATGCCTATGATGGGAATGTGTGGTTAATGCCATAAAGCAAAATATGCAGGGAACTGCTGCTCGTTTCACCTTGCAGCATCAGTTCTTAACTTTAGCCAAGTGAAGATGATAGAACATTTCTGCAAAGAAGACAGTCTGATTGATGTTATTCATGTAACTGATCTTAAGTGTCGAAAATAATTGATTTAGATTATCAGCTGTAATATGGACAATATTATGCTCAATCAAAAATGACTTATAGCAATTAAGGTTTTACAAGATTGGTTTGGGGTGTCTGGTCGGCATGGATGAGTTGGACCTAAGAGTCTGTTTCCGTGTTGTACATCTCTATGACTCTATGACAAGTCTAACTGTAAAAGGTAAAGTTGCCAATGTCTTACCAGACCATGGGCTGCTTTTTAATTTGAGAAAGACAGCTGGTGGTGGTTTAGCCTGAGGATCATCACATTATCAGGCAGATGTAGATATTGAGAAGGAGAATCTGTCATGGTAACCTCAGCCTGTGCTGGAATTGAACCCACGCTGTTGGTGCAAACCAGATGTCCAGCTAACTGAGCTTAGCTCCAATCTTCTGTTGCTTTCTTACTGTGAAACATTACAATTATTTGTATTTTCTGCAGTTTTAAAAGAATTCATCAATTCTACATTTACAGTTTAGTGCAGCAGTCTAAGCCTATCATCTGCGAAAGGCTTTCCAGTGAAGTTTAAGGGAAGTATCAAAGAATGAACAGTTAGGTTTTCATGTAATGGTTTCAGTTTTGTGTATGTACCTAGATATGATTTAGAAGCTGATCTTGGCCAGTAGGTCCTTCAAACCTCTCTTCCCATTCATTAAGACATGTTGACATGTTTGTGATTTGAATTCCACATTCCCATCTTACCTGATAACCTTTGATTCCTTTGCGTAACAAGAGCTTGCTTACCTCCATTAAAATTATTCAGTGATCCTGTTTCCACTGCTTGAAAGCAGAGCGCCAAAGTGTCTTGACCCTCAAAAGAATATTCTCCTTATCTGCCCTGAAAAAGGCTATGCCTCATTTTAAAATTGTGTCCTCTAGTTTTTGAATCACCCAAAAGCAGAAACGTCCTTTCTCCATCCACCTTATCAAGACTGTTGAATCTTTTACATTTCAATCTTATGAAAACAAACTCAGCCTGTAAATTTTTCTTCCTGACAAAAATAGCCCACTCAGCCCCGATATGTAGTAAAATATCTGAACCACCTCCAATATATTTACATCCATGCTAAAATAAGGATACCAAAACTACAAACAGCATCTGAGATTTGGTCGTCCTGTTTTGTGTTTAATTTCTCTTGTAAAAACAAATAGCATTCCATTAGCCTTGTTAATCATTTGCTATATCTGCATACTGATTTTGTGACTCCTGCACTAGAACACCTGTGTTCCTCTGCACCTTTAGAATTGTGTAGTCATTTTCCGTTTAAACAAAGCTCTGTTCTTCCTCCCAATGTGAAGAACTTCACATTTTCCCACATCATCAACCCATCTGCCAGATTTTTTACCATTCAGTTAAGTGGGATGCGGACTGATAGTAATAGGTTGTCATCCTCACAGCATACTTCCCTATCTTGTGTTAACTTTCATTTTAACTGCTGAGGGTCCAAAACATCCCTTAGGGATTTCACTCCTCACATCCTACCAATCTAGAAAGACCTAATTATGCATGCTATTTTCTGCAGCTAGTCAATCTTCTATCTGTACTAGTGTGTTACCCCCTACACCACAAGCTCCTACTTTGTGGAGTAACTTTTTATGTCAAGTGTGTTTTGGAAATCTAAGTACAACATGTCAATGTGCCCCCTTCTATGTAGACAATGAGTTACTTATTTAAGGAACTCCAGTTCGTTGGTTAAACACTGTTGTCCTTTCACAAAACCATGCTGATACCTCAATGATCTTAAATTTTTCCAAGTACCCAATCATAATTACTTGAATAACTAATTCTAGCACAGTCCCAAAGATGTTAAGATAACTAGCCTATAATTTCCCGTGTTCTGCCTCCCTTCTTTCTTGAATAGATTCATTATATTTGCTGCTTTTCCAGTTTGATGGAATCTTTGCCGTATAGAGGGAATTTTAGAAACTTAGCAGCAATGCATCTACCACTTCATTAACAACTACTTTTAAGATCTTAGGAGGAAATTCATCAGGACACAGACTTAGCAGTTTGCAGCTCACAACTCCACCAGTTTGCTGTAATGTATACACTGGTATTTTCAGAATTACTTTCTTCGACTATTGTATAATGTTCTGTAGTTCTGAAAATGTAGAATATTTGAGACCGAATTAGTTACCTTGCACTTTCTTATAGTACGAAATGTTG
The DNA here is from genome assembly GCF_037043375.1 of Chiloscyllium plagiosum. Classification (NCBI taxonomy): domain Eukaryota; kingdom Metazoa; phylum Chordata; class Chondrichthyes; order Orectolobiformes; family Hemiscylliidae; genus Chiloscyllium; species Chiloscyllium plagiosum. The sequence goes on from NW_028270139.1 coordinate 22,044,679, forward strand.
TGATAACATGGAAAAATAGTGTGCAGTTAACCTTACATCTCGGGACATAGATTTATTTCAATATTGCGTAAAATTCATAAACTGAATGAGAAAGGCTGTTTTTTCTGATGAACAAACTGAATGTTTCTTTGTGAAAGCAACGGTGTTGGATAATGTTGTATCAATATTCTCTCCATCCCTTTTAATTCCAGCCCTGCATGGGGCTTTTTTTCTGTGAATGTGTGACGTGTTTTGATTATTGTTTTTTCTAGGTGTGGACTCTTCCTCTTCTACATCATCATCGACTAATGCTTCACTTCCTAACAATTATGATGCTTTGGAAGGTGGAAACTACCAAGGTAATTGCTTGTTTTGGGTCACACGAATCTGTACTCAGTCAAGACTGGATATCTGTGCAGTTTTCTAGGCTAGAGTGGTTACTCTGAATGCCAAATAACTACCAGCACTGATGTAGATGGAGCCAGGGGCAGGCTTCAGGATGCAGCTGCACATATGTTGCTGATGTCACCACCTTCTGTGCATTGTGGCAGCAATGCAACCTGTTAGCACAGAATTTCCAATCTTTGTTGGTTTGTTTTGGGAAAGCGACCATTTCTTCTGCCAAACTGACTGTCCCAATCTACAAGATGATTAAAATCATTCATGATTAATGTCCTGCCTTTGGGCGGCACGGTGGCACAGTGGTTAGCATTGCTGCCTCACAGCGCCGGAGATCCGGGTTCAATTCCCGCCTCAGGCGACTGACTGTGTGCAGTTTGCACGTTCTCCCCGTGTCTGCGTGGGTTTCCTCCGGGTGCTCCGGTTTCCTCCCACAGTCCAAAGATGTGCAAGTCAGGTGAATTGGCCTTGCTAAATTGCCCATAGGGGTAAATGTAGGGGTATGGGTGGGTTGCGCTTCGGCGGGTCGGTGTGGACTTGTTGGGCCGAAGGGCCTGTTTCCACACTGTAATGTAATCTAATCTAATCAAAAACCTTCATCAACTCCTGACTTATTTCCTATCCACTGTACAGTTACTGTTAGGGAGCCAATACTTTACTCCTACCAGTGTCACCTCGCCTTCTCTTTATTTCTGACCTCCACCTAGATGAATTCTGTGTCATCCGATTTAAGATCATTTCTTGCTATTGTGCTTATTCCTTTCTGTACCATCAATGCACCCCATCACCCTGTCCTTTCAAAAGGTGGCATACTCTTCAATATTTGGTTCTTAGCTTTGATCTCCTTCTAACCATGTCTCAGTAATGCCTGTATGATCATAACCATTAACCTGTATTGTGCTAATCATTTGTTCTCAGTGCAGTGCACTGTCAAGTAAAGAGCCATTAGTTTTCCTTTTTAACCAGTATTTTCTCATTTCACACTATTTACTGCTGTTTCTATGTTTGTTTCCACTGAATCTTTGTGTTCCACTTTGGGTATTTTTATTCAAATAACTGCCAACAATGCTGCCATATTCTCTTAGTTTGTAAATCTACATTTTCCCCTCTCAGTAATCCCCTCCACCCCCCCCCCCCCCCCAATAAATTTGTTTAAAGCTCTCCTTGCACCCCAGTTTTTTGATTCTCCAGGACCCTGTTCCCAGCACTGGTTCAAGCAATGCTCATTCTATCAGAACAGTTCCCTTTTACTGTTGCCAGTGTCCCACAAACTGAAAGCCACTGCAGTCAAGATTAGAGTGGTGCTGGAAAATCACAGCAGGTCAGGCAGCATCCAAGCAGCAAGAAAATCGATGTTTCGGGGAAAAGCCCTTCATCAGGAGTGAGGCTGGGAGCCTCTGGGGTGAGAGATAAAGAGGAGGGAGATGGATCTGGGGGAAGGTAGCTGAGAGTGCAATAGGTGAATGGAGGTGGGGTGAAGGTGATTGTTCAAAGAGGAGGGTGGAGCAGGTAGGTGGGAAGGAAGATGGACAGATGGGACAGGTCAATAGGATGGTGCTGAGCTAGAAGATTGGAACTGGGGTAAGTTGGGGGGAGGGAAAAGGAGGAAACTGGTGAAATCCACATTGATGCCATGGAGTTGGAAGGTCCCGAGGCGGCAAATGAGGTGTTCTTCCTCCAGGCATCGGGTGGTAAGGGATTGGCAATGGAGGAGGCCGAGGAGCTGCATGTCCTTGGCAGCGCGGGAGAGGGAGTTGAAATGTTCAGCCACGGGGCGGTTGGGTTGATTGATTAGATTACATTACAGTGTGGAAACAGGCCCTTTGGCCCAGCATGTCCACACCGACCCACCAAAGCGCAACTCACCCATACCCCTACATTTACCCCTTACCTAACACTACGGGCAATTTAGCATGGCCAATTCACCTGACCTGCACATTTTTGGACCGTGGGAGGAAACCGGAGCACCCAGAGGAAACCCACGCAGACACGGGGAGAATGTGCAAACTCCACACAGTCAGTCGCCTGAGGCGGGAATTGAACCCGGGTCTCTGGCGCTGTGAGGCAGCAGTGCTAACCACTGTGCCACCGTGCCGCCCAAGCACGGTGATTGGTGGGGGTGGCACGGAGATGTTCCCTGAAGCGCTTGTGAGAAGGCGTCTGGTCTCCCCAGTGTAAAGGAGAATGCATCGGGAGCAACGGATACAATAAATGACATTTGTGGAAGTGCAGGTGATACTTGGATGGATGTGGAAGGCTCCTTTGGGGCCTTGGATTGAGGTGAGGGGGAAGATGTTGCGCCGGTTTTGCAATTCCATGATCTCGGGGATGGTGTCGGGAGGGGAGGGTGGGCTGTTAAGGAGCGTGGACCTGACCAGGTAGTCGTGGAGGGAACGGTCTTTACGGAAAGCGGATAGGGGTGGGGAGGGAAGCATATCTCTGGACCCCATCACCCTCTCCCATTTATCTCTCCACCCCCCAGGCTCCCAGCCTCATGCCTGATGAAGGGCTTTTGCTGGAAACATTGATTTTCCTGCCCCTCAGATGCTGCTGTGCTTTTCCAGCACCACTCTAATCTTGACTCTCATCTCCAGCATCTGCAGTACCCACTTTGACCTGAAAGCCATTGCACCCAGACCATCTTTAAGACGTGCGTTTAACCCCTTGACCATGGCTCAGACAATAATCCAGAGATGATTACCTCGGAAGGTCCGCTTTTTAGTTTCACTCCTAACTATTCAAAATCTTTCAGCAAAACTTCCTTTCTGTAGTCCTACCAATGTTGTGGGTGCTAGTGTGGATGACTACTGGATCCCTCTCCTCCCTGTTCAGGTTCCACTGCAGCCCTGAAGGGATATCCTCAATCGGGAAGGCAACACAACCTTCCAACTCTGAGAACAGTATCCATACCCCTAATTATACTACTACCTTCCTATTCCCCCCCAACTTGAATGACTCCTGGTACCAAGATGCCATGGTCAGTTTGCTTATCCTCCCTGCATTGCCCACTTTCGTCTGCACAGCTTGCCAAGAAACTTGTAACTGAAGCCACATTAGATTTCGTACTGTGTAACGAGCCCAGCCAGGTGTTAGACTTGGACGTAGGTGAGCACTTTGGTGATAGTGATCACAATTCTGTTTTGCTTACTTTAGTGATAGAAAGGGATAGGTGTATACGACTGTGCAAGTTACAGTTGGGGGAAATGCAATTACGATGTGATTAGGCAAGATTTAGGAAGCGTAGGATGGGGAAGAAAACTGAGGGTATGGGCACATTAGAAATGTGGAGCTTATTCAAGGAAAAGCTCCTGAGTGTCCTAGATAAGTATGTACCTGTCAGGCAGGGAGGAAGCTGTAGAGCGCGGGAGTCGTGGTTTACCCGCTGTCTCTGTCTCTCTCTCCCGCTGTCTCTGTCTCTCTCTCCCGCTGTCTCTGTCTCTCTCTCCCGCTGTCTCTGTCTCTCTCTCCCGCTGTCTCTGTCTCTCTCTCCCGCTGTCTCTGTCTCTCTCTCCCGCTGTCTCTGTCTCTCTCTCCCGCTGTCTCTGTCTCTCTCTCCCGCTGTCTCTGTCTCTCTCTCCCGCTGTCTCTGTCTCTCTCCCGCTGTCTCTGTCTCTCTCTCCCGCTGTCTCTGTCTCTCTCTCCCGCTGTCTCTGTCTCTCTCTCCCGCTGTCTCTGTCTCTCTCTCCCGCTGTCTCTGTCTCTCTCTCCCGCTGTCTCTGTCTCTCTCTCCCGCTGTCTCTGTCTCTCTCTCCCGCTGTCTCTGTCTCTCTCTCCCGCTGTCTCTGTCTCTCTCTCCCGCTGTCTCTGTCTCTCTCTCCCGCTGTCTCTGTCTCTCTCTCCCGCTGTCTCTGTCTCTCTCTCCCGCTGTCTCTGTCTCTCTCTCCCGCTGTCTCTGTCTCTCTCTCCCGCTGTCTCTGTCTCTCTCTCCCGCTGTCTCTGTCTCTCTCTCTCTCTCCCCCTCTGTCTCTCTCTCTCCCCCTCTGTCTCTGTCTCTCTCTCCCTCTGTCTCTGTCTCTCTCTCCCTCTGTCTCTGTCTCTCTCTCCCTCTGTCTCTGTCTCTCTCTCCCTCTGTCTCTGTCTCTCTCTCCCTCTGTCTCTCTCTCCCGCTGTCTCTGTCTCTCTCTTCTGCTGTCTCTGACTCTCTCTCTTTCCCGCTGTCTCTGTCTCGCTGTCTGTCTCTCCCGCTGTCTCTGTCTCTCTCTCCCCCTGTCTCTGTCTCTCTCTCCCCCTGTCTCTGTCTCTCTCTTCTGCTGTCTCTGGCTCTCTCTCTTTCCCGCTATCTCTGTCTCGCTGTCTGTCTCTCCCGCTGTCTCTGTCTCTCTCTCCCCCTCTCCCGCTGTCTCTGTCTCTCTCTCTCCCCCCGTCTCTGTCTCTCTCTCCCCCTGTCTCTGTCTCTCTCTCCCCCGCTGTCTCTCTGTCTCCCTCTCCCCTTCTGTCTGTCTCCCTCTCGCTGTCTCTCTCTCTCTCTCTCTCTTCGCTGTCTCTCTGTCTGTCTCCCTCCCTCTCTCTCTCTCTCTCTCTGTCTCTCTCTTCTCTTTCGCTGGCTGTCTGTCTGTCTCTTTCCCCTCTCTCTCTTCCCCCCCTTGGTGTCTCTCTCTCTCCCCTGTGTGTGTCTGTCTCTCTCTCTCTTGCTGTCTCTCTCTGTCGGCCTCTTCCCCTCCCTTTCTCTCTCTGTCTTTGTCTCTCTCTTCTGCTGTCTCTCTCTCTTCTGCTGTCTCTCTGTCTGTCTGTCTCTCTTCTCTCTTGCTGTCTGTCTGTCTCTCTTCTCGCTGTCTGTCTCTCTCTCCCCTCTCACTCTTTCTCTCCCCCCGTGTGTGTGTCTCTCTCTCCCCGTCTCCCTCTCTCTCTCTCCCCCCCACCCCTGTCGGTCTGTGTGTCTCTCTCTCTCCCTCTCTCTCTCTCTCTCCCCCTCTCTTTCTCCGTGTCTGTTTGTCTCCCTCTCTCTCGTCTCTTCCCCCGTCCCACCTGTCTCTGTCTCGCTGTCTGTCTCTGTCTCCCTCTTTCCCCCCCGTCTCCCCCCCCCGTATTCTCCCCCCCCCCCCCCGTATTCTCACCCCCCCCCGTATTCTCACCCCCCCCCGTATTCTCACCCCCCCCCCGTATTCTCACCCCCCCCCCGTATTCTCACCCCCCCCCGTATTCTCATCCCCCCCCCCTGTCTTCCCCCCCCGTCTTCCCCCCCCGTCTTCCCCCCCCCCGTCTTCCCCCCCGTCTTCCCCCCCCCGTCTCCCCCCCCGTCTCCCCCCTCCCGTCTCCCCCCCTCCCGTCTCCCCCCCCCCTCCCGTCTCCCACCCCCCCGTCTCCCACCCCCCCCGTCTCCCACCCCCCCGTCTCCCACCCCCCCGTCTCCCACCCCCCCCGTCTCCCACCCCCCCCCGTCTCCCACCCCCCCCGTCTCCCACCCCCCCCCGTCTCCCACCCCCCCCCGTCTCCCACCCCCCCCCGTCTCCCACCCCCCCCCGTCTCCCACCCCCCCCCGTCTCCCACCCCCCCCCCCCCGTCTCCCACCCCCCCCCGTCTCCCAACCCCCCCCCCGTCTCCCACCCCCCCGTCTCCCACCCCCCGTCTTCCCCCCCCCCGTCTTCCCCCCCCGTCTTCCCCCCCCGTCTTCCCCCCCCCCGTCTTCCCCCCCGTCTTCCCCCCCCCGTCTCCCCCCCCGTCTCCCCCCTCCCGTCTCCCCCCCTCCCGTCTCCCCCCCCCTCCCGTCTCCCACCCCCCCGTCTCCCACCCCCCCCGTCTCCCACCCCCCCGTCTCCCACCCCCCCGTCTCCCACCCCCCCGTCTCCCACCCCCCCGTCTCCCACCCCCCCGTCTCCCACCCCCCCCGTCTCCCACCCCCCCCCGTCTCCCACCCCCCCCCGTCTCCCACCCCCCCCCCCGTCTCCCACCCCCCCCCGTCTCCCACCCCCCCCCGTCTCCCACCCCCCCCCGTCTCCCAACCCCCCCCCGTCTCCCACCCCCCCGTCTCCCACCCCCCGTCTTCCACCCCCCATCTTCCCCCACCGTACCCCCCCCGTCTTACCCCCCCCCGTCTTCCCCTCTCCCCCCCGTCGTTCTCTCCCCCCCGTCGTTCTCTTCCCCCCCGTCGTTCTCTTCCCCCCCGTCGTTCTCTCCCCCCCGTCGTTCTCTCCCCCCCCGTCGTTCTCTCCCCCCCCCGTCGTTCTCTCCCCCCCGTCGTTCTCTCCCCCCCGTCGTTCTCTCCCCCCCGTCGTTCTCTCCCCCCCCTCGTTCTCTCCCCCCCGTCGTTCTCTCCCCCCGTCGTTCTCTCCCCCCCGTCGTTCTCTCCCCCCCGTCGTTCTCTCCCCCTCTCTATCTCTCCCCCGTCTCTCTCTCTCTCTCCCCCCGTCTCTCTCTCTCTCCCCCCGTCTCTCTCTCTCTCCCCCCGTCTCTCTCTCTCTCCCTCTCCCCCCGTCTCTCTCTCTCCCCGGTCTCTCTCTCCCCGGTCTCTCTCTCCCCGGTCTCTCTCTCCCCGGTCTCTCTCTCCCCGGTCTCTCTCTCCCCGGTCTCTCTCTCCCCGGTCTCTCTCTCCCCGGTCTCTCTCTCCCCGGTCTCTCTCTCCCCGGTCTCTCTCTCCCCGGTCTCTCTCTCCCCGGTCTCTCTCTCCCCGGTCTCTCTCTCCCCGGTCTCTCTCTCCCCGGTCTCTCTCTCCCCGGTCTCTCTCTCCCCGGTCTCTCTCTCCCCGTCTCTCTCTCCCCGGTCTCTCTCTCTCTCCCCCGTCTCTCTCTCCCCGGTCTCTCTCTCTCTCCCCCGTCTCTCTCTCTCTCCCCCGTGTCTCTCTCTCTCTCCCCCGTCTCTCTCTCTCTCCCCCGTCTCTCTCTCTATCCCCCGTCTCTCTCTCTATCCCCCGTCTCTCTCTCTCTCTCTCCCCCGTGTCTCTCTCTCTCCCCGTCTCTCTCTCTCTCCCCGTCTCTCTCTCTCCCCCGTCTCTCTCTCTCTCTCCCCCGTCTCTCTCTCTCTCTCCCCCGTCTCTCTCTCTCTCTCTCTCCCCCGTCTCTCTCTCTCTCTCCCCCGTCTCTCTCTCTCTCTCCCCCGTCTCTCTCTCTCTCTCCCCCGTCTCTCTCTCTCTCTCTCTCCCCCGTCTCTCTCTCTCTCTCCCCCATCTCTCTCTCTCTCTCCCCCGTCTCTCTCTCTCTCTCCCCCGTCTCTCTCTCTCTCTCCCCCGTCTCTCCCTCTCTCCCCCGTCTCTCTCTCTCTCTCTCTCCACCGTCTCTCTCTCTCCCCGTTTCTCTCTCACTTCCCCCACGTCTCTCTCTCTCTTTCGTCCCCGTCTCTCTCTCTCTCTTTCGTCCCCGTCTCTCTCTCTCTCTCTTCCCCCGTCGTCTCTCTCTCTCCCCCGTCTCTCTCTCTCTCTCCCCCGTCTCTCTCTCTCTCCCCCATCTCTCTCTCTCTCTCTCCCCGTTTCTCTCTCACTTCCCCCACGTCTCTCTCTCTCTTTCGTCCCCGTCTCTCTCTCTCTCTTTCGTCCCCGTCTCTCTCTCTCTCTCTTCCCCCGTCGTCTCTCTCTCTCCCCGTCTCTCTCTCTCTCTCCCCCGTCTCTCTCTCTCTCCCCCGTCTCTCTCTCTCCCCCGTCTCTCTCTCTCCCCGGTCTCTCTCTCCCCGGTCTCTCTCTCTCTCCCCGGTCTCTCTCTCTCTCCCCGGTCTCTCTCTCTCTCCCCGGTCTCTCTCTCTCTCCCCGGTCTCTCTCTCTCTCCCCGGTCTCTCTCTCTCTCCCCGGTCTCTCTCTCTCTCCCCGGTCTCTCTCTCTCTCCCCGTCTCTCTCTCTCTCCCCCCATTTCTCTCTCTCCCCCCGTCTCTCTCTCTCCCCCCGTCTCTCTCTCTCTCCCCCGTCTCTCTCTCTCTCTCCCCCGTCTCTCTCTCTCCCCCGTCTCTCTCTCTCCCCCGTGTCTCTCTCTCTCCCCGTCTCTCTCTCTCTCCCCGTCTCTCTCTCTCTCCCCCGTCTCTCTCTCTCTCCACCGTCTCTCTCTCTCTCTCCCCCGTCTCTCTCTCTCTCCCCCGTCTCTCTCTCTCTCTCTCCCCCGTCTCTCTCTCTCTCCCCCGTCTCTCTCTCTCTCTCTCTCCACCGTCTCTCTCTCTCCCCGTCTCTCTCTCTCTCTCCCCCGTCTCTCTCTCTCTCTCCCCGTCTCTCTCTCTTCCCCCGTCTCTCTCTCTTCCCCCGTCGTCTCTCTCTCTCCCCCGTCTCTCTCTCTCTCCCCCGTCTCTCTCTCTCTCCCCGTCTCTCTCTCTCTCTCTCCCCCGTCTCTCTCTCTCTCTCTCCCCCGTCTCTCTCTCTCTCTCTCCCCCGTCTCTCTCTCTCTCTCTCCCCCGTCTCTCTCTCTCTCTCCCTCCCGTCTCTCTCTCTCTCTCCCCGTTTCTCTCTCACTTCCCCCACGTCTCTCTCTCTCTCTCTCCCCCCGTCTCTCTCTCTCTCTCTCTCGCCCCCCCAGTCTCTCTCTCTCTCTTTCGTCCCCGTCTCTCTTTCGTCCCCGTCTCTCTCTCTCTCTCTTCCCCCGTCGTCTCTCTCTCTCCCCCGTCTCTCTCTCTCTCCCCGTCTCTCTCTCTCTCCCCCGTCTCTCTCTCTCTCCCCCGTCTCTCTCTCTCTCCCCGTCTCTCTCTCTCCCCCGTCTCTCTCTCTCCCCGATCTCTCTCTCTCCCCGGTCTCTCTCTCCCCGGTCTCTCTCTCTCTCCCCGGTCTCTCTCTCTCTCCCCGGTCTCTCTCTCTCTCCCCGGTCTCTCTCTCTCTCCCCGTCTCTCTCTCTCTCCCCCGTCTCTCTCTCTCCCCCCGTCTCTCTCTCTCCCCCCGTCTCTCTCTCTCTCTCCCCCGTCTCTCTCTCTCCCCCGTTTCTCTCTCTCTCCCGTCTCTCTCTCTCTCTCTCCCCCGTCTCTCTCTCTCTCCCCGTCTCTCTCTCTCTCTCCCCCGTCTCTCTCTCTCTCCCCGTCTCTCTCTCTCTCTCCCCCGTCTCTCTCTCTCTCTCCCCCGTCTCTCTCTCTCTCTCTCCACCGTCTCTCTCTCTCCCCGTCTCTCTCTCTCTCTCCCCCGTCTCTCTCTCTCTCTCCCCGTCTCTCTCTCTTCCCCCGTCTCTCTCTCTTCCCCCGTCGTCTCTCTCTCTCCCCCGTCTCTCTCTCTCTCCCCCGTCTCTCTCTCTCTCTCTCCCCCGTCTCTCTCTCTCTCTCTCCCCCGTCTCTCTCTCTCTCTCTCCCCCGTCTCTCTCTCTCTCTCTCCCCCGTCTCTCTCTCTCTCTCTCCCCCGTCTCTCTCTCTCTCTCTCCCCCGTCTCTCTCTCTCTCTCCCCCCGTCTCTCTCTCTCTCTCTCTCGCCCCCCCAGTCTCTCTCTCTCTCTTTCGTCCCCGTCTCTCTCTCTCTTTCGTCCCCGTCTCTCTTTCGTCCCCGTCTCTCTCTCTCTCTCTTCCCCCGTCGTCTCTCTCTCTCTCTCTCTCGCCCCCCCAGTCTCTCTCTCTCTCTTTCGTCCCCGTCTCTCTCTCTCTTTCGTCCCCGTCTCTCTTTCGTCCCCGTCTCTCTCTCTCTCTCTTCCCCCGTCGTCTCTCTCTCTCCCCCGTCTCTCTCTCTCTCCCCCGTCTCTCTCTCTCTCCCCCGTCTCTCTCTCTCTCCCCCGTCTCTCTCTCTCTCCCCCGTCTCTCTCTCTCTCCCCGTCTCTCTCTCTCCCCCGTCTCTCTCTCTCCCCCGTCTCTCTCTCTCCCCCGTCTCTCTCTCTCCCCGATCTCTCTCTCTCCCGGTCTCTCTCTCCCCGGTCTCTCTCTCTCTCCCCGGTCTCTCTCTCTCTCCCCGGTCTCTCTCTCTCTCCCCGGTCTCTCTCTCTCTCCCCGTCTCTCTCTCTCTCCCCCGTCTCTCTCTCTCCCCCCGTCTCTCTCTCTCTCTCCCCCGTCTCTCTCTCTCCCCCGTTTCTCTCTCTCTCCCGTCTCTCTCTCTCTCTCTCCCCCGTCTCTCTCTCTCTCTCCCCCGTCTCTCTCTCTCTCTCCCCCGTCTCTCTCTCTCTCCCCCGTCTCTCTCTCTCTCTCTCCCGTCTCTCTCTCTCTCCCTCCCGTCTCTCTCTCTCTCCCCCGTCTCTCTCCCCCGTCTCTCTCTCTCTCTCTCCACCGTCTCTCTCTCTCCCCGTCTCTCTCTCTCTCTCCCCCGTCTCTCTCTCTCTCTCCCCGTCTCTCTCTCTTCCCCCGTCTCTCTCTCTTCCCCCGTCGTCTCTCTCTCTCCCCCGTCTCTCTCTCTCTCCCCCGTCTCTCTCTCTCTCCCCCGTCTCTCTCTCTCTCTCTCCCCCGTCTCTCTCTCTCTCTCTCTCCCCCGTCTCTCTCTCTCTCTCTCCCCCGTCTCTCTCTCTCTCTCTCCCCCGTCTCTCTCTCTCTCTCCCTCCCGTCTCTCTCTCTCTCCCCGTTTCTCTCTCACTTCCCCCACGTCTCTCTCTCTCTCTCTCCCCCCGTCTCTCTCTCTCTCTCTCTCGCCCCCCCCAGTCTCTCTCTCTCTCTTTCGTCCCCGTCTCTCTCTCTCTTTCGTCCCCGTCTCTCTTTCGTCCCCGTCTCTCTTTCGTCCCCGTCTCTCTCTCTCTCTCTTCCCCCGTCGTCTCTCTCTCTCCCCCGTCTCTCTCTCTCTCCCCGTCTCTCTCTCTCTCCCCCGTCTCTCTCTCTCTCCCCCGTCTCTCTCTCTCTCCCCCGTGTCTCTCTCTCTCCCCCGTCTCTCTCTCTCCCCCGTCTCTCTCTCTCCCCGATCTCTCTCTCTCCCCGGTCTCTCTCTCCCCGGTCTCTCTCTCTCTCCCCGGTCTCTCTCTCTCTCCCCGGTCTCTCTCTCTCTCCCCGGTCTCTCTCTCTCTCCCCGGTCTCTCTCTCTCTCCCCGTCTCTCTCTCTCTCCCCCGTCTCTCTCTCTCCCCCCGTCTCTCTCTCTCCCCCCGTCTCTCTCTCTCTCTCCCCCGTCTCTCTCTCTCCCCCGTCTCTCTCTCTCTCTCCCCGTCTCTCTCTCTTCCCCCGTCTCTCTCTCTTCCCCCGTTGTCTCTCTCTCTCTCCCCCGTCTCTCTCTCTCTCTCTCCCCCGTCTCTCTCTCTCTCTCTCCCCCGTCTCTCTCTCTCTCTCCCTCCCGTCTCTCTCTCTCTCCCCGTTTCTCTCTCACTTCCCCCACGTCTCTCTCTCTCTCTCTCCCCCCGTCTCTCTCTCTCTCTCTCTCTCGCCCCCCCCAGTCTCTCTCTCTCTCTTTCGTCCCCGTCTCTCTCTCTCTTTCGTCCCCGTCTCTCTTTCGTCCCCGTCTCTCTTTCGTCCCCGTCTCTCTCTCTCTCTCTTCCCCCGTCGTCTCTCTCTCTCCCCCGTCTCTCTCTCTCTCCCCGTCTCTCTCTCTCTCCCCCGTCTCTCTCTCTCTCCCCCGTGTCTCTCTCTCTCCCCCGTCTCTCTCTCTCCACCGTCTCTCTCTCTCCCCGATCTCTCTCTCTCCCCGGTCTCTCTCTCCCCGGTCTCTCTCTCTCTCCCCGGTCTCTCTCTCTCTCCCCGGTCTCTCTCTCTCTCCCCGGTCTCTCTCTCTCTCCCCGGTCTCTCTCTCTCTCCCCGTCTCTCTCTCTCTCCCCCGTCTCTCTCTCTCCCCCCGTCTCTCTCTCTCCCCCCGTCTCTCTCTCTCTCTCCCCCGTCTCTCTCTCTCCCCCGTCTCTCTCTCTCTCTCCCCGTCTCTCTCTCTTCCCCCGTCTCTCTCTCTTCCCCCGTTGTCTCTCTCTCTCCCCCGTCTCTCTCTCTCTCCCCCGTCTCTCTCTCTCTCCCCCGTCTCTCTCTCTCTCTCTCCCCCGTCTCTCTCTCTCTCTCTCCCCCGTCTCTCTCTCTCTCCCCCGTCTCTCTCTCTCTCTCTCTTCCCCCGTCTCTCTCTCTCTCTCCCTCCCGTCTCTCTCTCTCTCTCCCCGTTTCTCTCTCACTTCCCCCACGTCTCTCTCTCTCTTTCGTCCCCGTCTCTCTCTCTCTTTCGTCCCCGTCTCTCTTTCGTCCCCGTCTCTCTCTCTCTCTCTCTTCCCCCGTCGTCTCTCTCTCTCCCCCGTCTCTCTCTCTCTCCCCCGTCTCTCTCTCTCTCCCCCGTCTCTCTCTCTCTCCCCCGTCTCTCTCTCTCTCCCCCGTCTCTCTCTCTCCCCCGTCTCTCTCTCTCCCCGATCTCTCTCTCTCCCCGGTCTCTCTCTCCCCGGTCTCTCTCTCTCTCCCCGGTCTCTCTCTCTCTCCCCGGTCTCTCTCTCTCTCCCCGGTCTCTCTCTCTCTCCCCGTCTCTCTCTCTCTCCCCGTCTCTCTCTCTCTCCCCGTCTCTCTCTCTCCCCCGTCTCTCTCTCTCCCCCGTCTCTCTCTCTCTCTCCCCCGTCTCTCTCTCTCCCCGTTTCTCTCTCTCTCCCGTCTCTCTCTCTCTCTCCCCCGTCTCTCTCTCTCTCCCCCGTCTCTCTCTCTCTCCCCCGGTCTCTCTCTCTCTCCCCGTCTCTCTCCTCTCCCCGTCTCTCTCTCTCTCCCCGTCTCTCTCTCTCCCCCGTCTCTCTCTCTCTCCCCCGTCTCTCTCTCTCCCCCGTCTCTCTCTCTCCCCCGTCTCTCTCTCTCTCCCCGTCTCTCTCTCTCTCCCCGTCTCTCTCTCTCTCCCCCGTCTCTCTCTCTCTCCCGTCTCTCTCTCTCTCCCCGTCTCTCTCTCTCTCTCTCCCGTCTCTCTCTCTCTCCCCGTCTCTCTCTCTCTCTCCCCGTCTCTCTCTCTCTCTCCCCCGTCTCTCTCTCTCTCTCTCCCCGTCTCTCTCTCTCTCCCCCGTCTCTCTCTCTCTCTCTCTCCCCCGTCTCTCTCTCTCTCTCTCTCTCTCTCCCCCGTCTCTCTCTCTCTCTCCCCTGTCTCTCTCTCTCTCTCCCCCGTCTCTCTCTCTCTCCCCCGTCTCTCTCTCTCTCCCCGTCTCTCTCTCTCTCCCCCGTCTCTCTCTCTTCCCCCGTCTCTCTCTCTCTCCCCGTCTCTCTCTCTCTCCCCGTCTCTCTCTCTCTCCCGTCTCTCTCTCTCTCCCCCGTCTCTCTCTCTCTCCCCGTCTCTCTCTCTCTCCCCCGTCTCTCTCTTCTCTCCCCCGTCTCTCTCTCTCTCCCCCGTCTCTCTCTCTCTCCCCCGTCTCTCTCTCTCTCCCCCGTCTCTCTCTCTCTCCCCCGTCTCTCTCTCTCTCTCCCCCGTCTCTCTCTCTCTCTCCCCGTCTCTCTCTCTCTCTCCCCCGTCTCTCTCTCTCTCCCCCGTCTCTCTCTCTCTCTCCCCCGTCTCTCTCTCTCTCTCCCCCGTCTCTCTCTCTCTCTCTCCCCCGTCTCTCTCTCTCTCACTCGCCCGTCTCTCTCTCTCTCTCTCTCCCCCGTCTCTCTCTCTCTCTCTCTCTCCCCCGTCTCTCTCTCTCTCTCCCCTGTCTCTCTCTCTCCCCCGTCTCTCTCTCTCCCCCGTCTCTCTCTCTCCCCCGTCTCTCTCTCTCCCCCGTCTCTCTCTCTCCCCCGTCTCTCTCTCTCCCCCGTCTCTCTCTCTCCCCCGTCTCTCTCTCTCCCCCGTCTCTCTCTCTCCCCCGTCTCTCTCTCTCCCCCGTCTCTCTCTCTCCCCCGTCTCTCTCTCTCCCCCGTCTCTCTCTCTCCCCCGTCTCTCTCTCTCCCCCGTCTCTCTCTCTCCCCCGTCTCTCTCTCTCCCCGTCTCTCTCTCTCCCCCGTCTCTCTCTCTCCCCGTCTCTCTCTCTCCCCCGGTCTCTCTCTCTCCCCGGTCTCTCTCTCTCCCCCGGTCTCTCTCTCCCCCGGTCTCTCTCTCCCCCGGTCTCTCTCTCCCCGGTCTCTCTCTCCCCCGGTCTCTCTCTCCCCGTCTCTCTCTCCCCCGGTCTCTCCTCCCCGGTCTCTCTCTCCCCGGTCTCTCTCTCTCTCTCTCTCTCTCTCTCGTCTCCGTCTCTCTCTCTCTCTCTCTCCCGTCTCTCTCTCTCTCTCCCCCGTCTCTCTCTCTCTCCCCCGTCTCTCTCTCTCTTCCTCCTGTCTGTCTGTCTCTCTCTCTCTCTCTCTCTCTCTCTTCCCCCGTCGCATCTCTCTCTTTCTCTCTCTCCCCGTCTCTCTCTCTCTCTCTCCCCGTTTCTCACTCCCCCCGTTCCCCCGTCTCTCTCTCCCCCCGTCTCTCTCTCGCCCGTCCCTCTCTCTTCCACCGACTCTCTCTCTCTCTCTCTCTCTCTCTTCCCCCGTCTCTCTCTTCCCCCATCTCTCTCTCTCTCTCCCCCCGTCTCTCTCCCATCTCTCTCTCTCTCCCCCCGTCTCTCTCTCTTTGTCCCCGTTTCTCTCTCACTTCCCCCACGTCTCTCTCACTCTCTCTCCCCCCGTCTCTCTCTCCCCCCGTCTCTCTCTCTCTCTCGACCCCCAGTCTCTCTCTCTCTTTCGTCCCCGTCTCTCTCTCTCTCTTCCCCCGTCGTCTCTCTCTCTGCCCCGTCTCTCTCTCTCTCCCCCGTCTCTCTCTCTCTCCCCCGTCTCTCTCTTTCTCCCCCGTCTCTCTCTCTCTCTCTCCCCCGTCTCTCTCTCTCTCCCCCGTCTCTCTCTCTCTCCCCCGTCTCTCT